>NC_088714.1:19870555-20554722 GCF_963576615.1 Watersipora subatra | reverse complement strand
ATCACTTTGCTGAGGATTAGCAATGTCAATTAAAAGTTATACGTTCAATAGATCAACAGCAGCTGACTTGCTGTTTAAATATATTCAATCTTATGATGATGAACTACTTCACGTTTTTAAGAGTAATATTTTGCGTAAAACAATTCAGACAAACAACATAATTTGAAAGAAATTAAATCTTACTAGAGAGAGGTCAGGATTAAGCACAAGGCTTGGAATGCCATCTGATGGCTGGCACTCTTGGTCATACTTCAAGGGTTGCGCCGAGATGTTTGATAGAATGGCTCCAGAACGTTTGACACGAACATTCCTCCAAACACTTGTTTTACGTTCTAATGATGCATTCTGAAACGTAACGTTTGCTGCATTCTGAGACGTCATTTTTGCTGCATTCGGAGGCGTAATGTTTGCTACATTCTGAAGCATAATTTTTGCTTCCTTCTGAAAAGTAATGTTTGCTATCTTCTGGGGCGTAATGTTTGCTGCATTCTGAGATGTAATGTATGCTGCATTCTGAGGAGTAATATTTGCTACATTCTGGGACGTTATGTTTGCTGCATTCTGAGATGTAATGTTTGCTGCATTATGGGACGTTATGTTTGCTGCATTCTGAGACGTAATGTTTACTGTATTCTGAGACGTAATGTTTGCGGCATTATGATATGCAGTGCTCACCGAAACCGTATTAAATGCGAGTGTGACATGCTGGTCGTTCGCAGTACTTGTTATATTAGTTCTATTGAAAGATATAGAAGCTTGTGAAGTTGAATTGAGATGGAGTTCAGTTGTTGTACTACTAAGTAAGGAGGCATGAATGCTGCTGAAGGGTTGAGTCGTTCTTTTCTCTGCTGTTATCCAATTTGTTGCGTTAGGCGTGCTGGTCATGAAACTAGGAGTTGTTGTCTCTCGGTCATAGCCAGAATAAATGGTATGGGCTGTTGCGATAGACGTGTTCGTCATAAAACTGGGAGTTGTTGTCTCTTGGTTATAGCTTGAATAAATGGTATGGGCTGTTGCGATAGGCGTGTTGGTCATAAAACTGGGAGTTGTTGTCTCTCGGTTATAGCCAGAATAAATGGTATGGGCTGTTGCGTTTAGCATGTTAAAGTCATACTGTCTAAATTCCATCAGCCATATTGATGGCACTGTGCAGAGTTGGTAGATGGCAATGCATGGGGTAAACCTGTGAATTTGCATTCATAATTTACAGTAACTGTTATCAAGCCAATCGTAACACCACATTTCATCAAGCTGCTTTAAGCCTGGTTCCCATATCAAATGCGAGACGTCAGCAAGAAGCTCGCGCAGCAAAACATTTGCGATGCTAGGCGACTTATGTTTACATAAAGCTGCGTCGCTTGTGATCGCATAAAACTGGCCACTAGCCATGCCATCTCGAAAGTGCTGACCCATCACCTGTACAGTGCATTTTGGAAAGGTTTTGCTTGCGACTCTTCGCGAAAGTTGAACAGCGCTGAACTCTTGCGTTGACCACTGGCAACTACTGGCGGTACTCAGCGCATATGTTCCCATTTCACCGCTGATAGCCCTGCAATTCTGCCACCAGTGCTCGCGGTGTATATGGGAACCCGGCTTTAGAATGTAAACATGTCAATATGGGATTAATACATTAAAAGGAATTCGTCAATGTTTATATAACAACTGGAGAGACTATTTACAGAATAAAATAACATGCTGGTTATAAAATGTATTTTTTAATGTGTGTTACCACATAATTTTAACATGTATGCTAACACTTATCTACGCAAATTATTCATACTGGTACTCTGACAGTCTAGTGTGCCTGGAGAGAGATTGTCAGATGTTTGATGATAAAGCGTAAAAACTCTTTACGCTTTATCCTTTAGTTGTCTTTTAAAAAAGGGACAACCAACTTCAGAATAGTTGTCTCTTGAGAAAAGTACAACTACTTTGATATACTGTACTAGAAAGGAGATCATTAGCTCAAGTTTAAGAGTGTTGACTGCTATATCAGATGTCACGAGTTTGAATCCCGCATGATACAATTCTTTTTCCCAACTTCCAACTGTGGCGGATAGACAGACGGATAGACAGACGGATGAACAGACGGATGGACAGACGAATGGACAGACGGATGGACAGACGGATGGACAGACGGATGGACAGACGGATGGACAGACGGATGGACAGACGAATGGACAGACGGATGGACAGACGGATGGACAGACGGATGGACAGACGGATGGACAGACGGATGGACAGACGGATGGACAGACGAATGGACAGACGGATGGACAGACGAATGGACAGACGGATGGACAGACGGATAGACAGACGGATGGACAGACGGATGGACAGACGGATGGACAGACGGATGGACAGACGGATGGACAGACGGATGGACAGACGGATGGACAGACGGATGGACAGACGGATGGACAGACGGATGGACAGACGGATGGACAGACGGATGGACAGACGGATGGACAGACGGATAGACAGACGGATGGGAACGACTCATGTTATAGTAAGCATAAAAACGCGTACTCTGAGCCAATTTTGCGCATTCCGAAGGTGGATTCTGATTCGTATTCTGGAGCAAAGTTTTATTGATAGCCATGTTTTAGCTATAAAATTCTGCAAGCCAGGTTTGGATATAAAAACAAATATTTAAAAGCGAAGATTATATAACAAGTAAAAAATATGGGTTTTTGTCAGTTGCAACTACTTCTTTATCTACTTTCAGGAGTTTACATGACTTAGCTTTCCCATTACCATGCATTGACATCTTGAATGCCTACATTAATTTGGCAGCATTGCTCAACCAAAGTCCGTCACTCATGAAGAAAATCTAGCTATAGCTATCCCTACAATACAAATTAAGGCCATGAAAATACAAAATAAAATGTTTTTTTATTTTCCGTGGCAGGCAATGCAGACAATACTGTGAGCGGAAGACTACTACAAGACTTAAGTAAATCAAAGAAAATGCCTGTATGTGGAACTTCTGCAAACCCCGCCATAAGAAAAGATGTCAAAATCGGTTGATAATTCTAGAAATATGACTCAAAATTAAATGATAATATTTTCTGTTGTTATTACCTGCACTCAATTATCTATTTATATTTATCTAGAAGGTCTCGTGTCAATAGACTTTACTTTTTGGGCCATCTCCACCTAATCGTGTTTAGTGAGGAGAATCCAAGGAATTTTAAACAAATATAGTCAATTTGTTTATAGATATTAAGCTGCCAATATAAATTATTATTTTTTAGGTCATTTTTGAAATAAACACTGATAGGTTATATCAGGCCAGACCAGTTGGCAAAGTCTAGTTTAGTTTTCACCAGAGTATACAGGTAAAATATTGCATTCATCTGAAAACTGATACACAATTAAAAACTTGGATAAGTTTTTACCTTATTGGTAAAAACTTAATTCAGTTTTTATCAAGAAGTTTGTTGGTAAGAAACAAGATCAGATAAGAAATTGTCTACAATTATAAGGTAGCACTCACCATTTCCATTCGACATTTTTTCTAATTCGAAGGGTGATGAAGGTTTCTATCACGAGCAAGGTTAGTGGAAATGTAAGGACAAAGATGAAGGGCTCCTCTGTGCTGGCCACTGCCACGACTATGCACATGACTGAGTGGGCGAGGAAAAGGAGCCGAGCAAAAAGACTTCCTAGCAGTTTTCCATAAACGTAAAGGCAGCGCTATAAAAACAACAACAAACATAACATGGTAATCAGGTCTAGCTGCGAAAATGAATAAGTGAATTTTAATCAATTAGAAGAAAACCTTCCCAGTTTTCAAGCTCGTCAATTTATACTGAAGATATCAAGTTTTGGATTTGAAACTTGAGAGCCCTTTATCAACATTTGTACTTTAATGATTTAGTCTAAATTTGAAACATTAAAATTATATGACAGGAGATCGAATGCAGTTGTCTTTGAGCAGCTAACTGGTGCTAAAATTGAAATTCAATTTAGTCAAAAGTAGCAAAAAACTGAATTTTATGTTAAAGCGGAGTATTTATCAAATTATATCCTATTATTTTCATCTCCAAACCCCTACCACTGATAAAGACAATCGCGTTTCCCCTTATTATAAAACAAAAAAGTTTCAAAACATAATGAAAAACAAACATAGCCTATTGGGAACATATAATAACAAAATGTTATTGAAAGGTCATTCTAAGAAGAGTCTGATGTTTTCACACAGCAGCGACATATAATTAAAAACAACTCGCTTTTCGATCCATGACATTTTTCCTGCCTCTTCTCTACTAGTATCTAATCAAAACATGGCTCCTTGTGGATAAGCAAAATACATAAATCATTTTTAGGATTGATGGCAACACCATATTTATTTTTCATGTATAGAAGAGATGACAATACGGTTTTGTATCAGTAGGTTTTTGCAACGACGAGTACGCTTTCTTTGTTTTTGTGATTGATTCTTACACCCCTTCAAACAACAGCTTACACCCCTTCAAACATCAACTTGCATCTCTTCAAACAACAGCTTACACCCCTTTGACCAACAGTTTTACACCCCTTCAAACAACAGCTTACACCCTTTCAAAAATCAATGTACATCCCTACTTGAGCAGCAAGTATGTGTCTCTAAAGAGTCCATGGATCTGATCTGAGCACTCGGCAAGACACATGTGAACCACTGCGTTTATATGAGTCTTGTGATGACCTAATACCACAACAGTGAGTGCAAGTTGCTTGACATGGTTCCCCAATTATTATGATGCAAGTCTTACCAATAGCACCAAGATAAACTCACATTTAAACAGAGTAGCGTTGATTGTTGGCTGTTAACTTGTGGTTACAGGCCTATTAGATCTAGTGAATTTGTATCGATAAATGGAGAATACGTTAAAAATTGACTCATCGGAGGCAACAGCCAATCTATTATACAGTTAATGCTAGCCATGGGAGCAAAACTTTCTGTAAATAATTTAAAATTCTGATCATCAAAATATGCTACTGCTTGCAAAATATAGCAATAAAACAGAAAAATTTTTTTAAACATATTTTGTTATATTTGAAGCTAGCAGTAAGCCGGCAGATGCCAGAGTTTATGTTAAGCCACTCATATATCATTTACAATTATCTGCAAATTAGTTGAGAATTCAGTTATATTCTTATATGACTAAAAAAATATTTATAAATATTATATAAATTTCTTTATTTTATATATTTGTTAAATATTTTTTCCATCTTTAATCAGATAGCCTGTAGGTCAGGCTGGTTCTCATTAACCAGACGGAATTATAAAATCACATTTTAGCGACCTTGGGAAAGGCACCGAGCATATGCATGTAAAGTTTGTATGAAATCAGCCAAAAAGTGTCAAACTGCATCACGTGTTTGAGAACTAATAGACGGATGGACCGACACTCACACAAGCTAAGACTTATCAATACAGATAAATACTTTCGAGTATTCAATCAAGAACTGCTTCTGGTCAGAGTTTTGAAGATTTTGATGAAATGTTTTCTGAAGAGATTCTGCTAACGCAGCAGTTAGACTGAATATGAGCATCATGTTTATTCCAATTAGATAGTATAATAGCTATTAAAATGCGAGCCGTTTGGAATAGAATTGTTAAACTAGTCGCACCAATTTGCAAGCCAAGCTAAAAACACTTTAACGTTTTCCTTACGAACAAAAACACTGAAAAGAAGTTGAAAACTACGAGTGCACAGCAATTAGATATCAATTGACTAACTTATGCTCTGTGGTATCAATTAAGTCTGCTCTTAGTAACCCACTGTTATTGCATTCATTTTAATTGCTCTATAATTGCTCGGCTAGTGCAGATGAATTGCTGAAGCACTAGAGCGTACAAGTCGCTTGTCAGCTTATTATCTATACATCTTGTACATTTGATGCAACCTTGATAGATTATGTTATTATCAGCCGGCACGTTACGTGTTACGTTACGTTATCAAACTGATAATCATCTATTAAAGATAAATTTGCAAACAATTTTTGTAAATTTTATGTACTAAAGTATTGTTTCTTTCTACCATTTGCAATTGTTTCTTATGTTTGAGCTGGTCTAATGTAGAGGTGAAACGAGACAGGTTTTTTAAGTTCGAGACGAGACTCGAGACACTGTCTTGTAAAAATTCGAGACTCGAGACACAAGACAGTAAAATAATGAGCATTTGGTGATGATTTCACTACACAAGTACTAGCTACTTGGTATATATAAAATTAATAAAACTATTTTTAAATTGAATTTTCACCTGGTGTAAACGATTTAAATACAACATTTTAATAGTGATATGCATGTAGTTTTTGTAAACAAAAGTGACACAAACAGCTCTAAAATACCAAAGTTATATATTCTAAGAATTTTGAGCTTGATTGATCATAATTATTATAAACATATTGCTTTGTACATGTATATTTTTACCATCTATTGAATAGTTCTTACTTTTTGATGTAATGAAACCGATAGCCATCGCTCTACAAAGAAATACCGCAACTAAAAGAACACACGATAACACTTTCATTCTTATCGTTTCATTAATGTTAAGTGTTGTTTGTGTATTAACTGTAGTATGTGAATTATATTTAAATTGTACTCATGAAATTATATTAATTACTGTATACATGCACATGTATATTCTTATATTGAGCTAACAAAACGTCATTGTTAACCGAACACGGACTATAGTCGACACGGCCTTTCGTTCGTTTCTCCGTGTCCGGGCAAGTTTTACCCGCGATTGGTAGTATATACGTAAGAGAGGCCCGAATTTTATGAAGGACAGTTGGTGTTTAGACACGACACAATAAAATACAGACATTTTACCCGCAAGTCTTATTTATTAAATTGGATTATCCGAAGAGTAATTAGATATGACCCGGTATCTGTTTTAAGGACACAGAACCGAACTAAAATATAACAGGGCCGTTGTCCGGACTACATGATTAGACTCAGTGGCCAACATAATCAATAGCAACAGGTAGTAACGGACCGGGTATAACTTTAAAGGCAGTTGCCCGCAATCCATTACAATATATGGAGTTGTTGCTACCGCAAGAAGCCATGTTTTAACAACCGTGCGCAGGCGCTTTAGTTCTATTTCCTGTCTCGAGTTTGGCAATAGTTAAGTTGAGACGAGACCGATACGAGACAAGTCGATACTCGAGACGTCTCGTGTCTCGTTCCACCTCTAGTCTAATGGTCAGGATGTTTCAAGATTAAAATCGACGAAACTTGATAGCAGTTTGCATGGTCAAAATAAAAATAAGTGAGAAATGATGTTATTAGTTGCTATCATTGCGATAGTTGAGAAGTCCGGGCATGTCCTTTTCTTCTGACACGCTGAAGAAATGACATGCCAATTTCTTCAAATGGGCATGTCCTTTTCTTCAGTGTGTCAGAAGAAAAGGACATGCCCTGACTTCTCAACTATCGCAATGGTAGCAACTAATAACATAATTTCTCATGTATTTTCCTTCTGACCATGCTAACCATGATCAAGTTTTGTCAACTTTAATCTTAAAACATCCTGGCAGTCAGACCAGCTCAAACATAAAAAACAATTGCAAATGATAGAAAAAAAAAGACTTTAGTGGATAAAATTTACAAAAATTGCATTCAAATTTATAGAAATTTTATGCCAATTTAAAGAAATGGGACATGCCCATTCAAAAAGATGGGCATGCCTTAAAGGCATAATGGGCATTCCCTTTTAATGAGCATGAGGATCATGCCCATTTAAAAAACCTGATCCTTATACCTTTGAAATGAGGGTCATGTCTTTTACTTCATGACCCTCATGGCTAAAGACATGATTCTGCCTTTTATCAGCATCAAGTTTTATAGATTTTAATCTTGAAACATCCTGGCAGTGATACTACCTCAAACATCAAAAACAATTGCGAGTTATAGAAAAATACTGATACTTTCTAATAAAATCTACTAAAGTTTTGTGTAAGTTCAACTTAGACATAACTCTAGTAATATTGTAATCAGCATACAAATTGCTTTACTAATTATAGTAAAACTTTTATATCCAAAGTTAATCTTTTACAAGATCTGCTTGGATGTAAAAATTTTATATGTTGAAGAATTATGTACATAATGCAGTGCAATTTGTTAATTCGTACACAGCCTGACAAACTTATGATAGCCCTTCATAAATACTGCAGATAATTTCTCATAGCATAGGAACAACTGCGTTACATAAAAAGTGTGAAAACCGAATGGAGAAAACCGAATTTTATGTAAAACTCAACAGAAATAGATTTTTATTGTCACTGCGCGTTACAGCTGCACCAAGTCTTATGAAACTCTGAATGCAACTTTATATCCCATCTAATGAAGATTACTTGGAGTGTATGTTCAAATGTTGGCCAGATTATTATTTCGTACTAGCAGTAAAGTCATACTTGCTCAAGTTTTCTTTCATTTTCAAGGCAAAGTGCTTCACTGACTTCACAACAACAATCCATGAACATGTTCACTGAAGGCAATTGTCTTTAATGCATGCAAATATGCTTTCTTAAGTTCCTAATCAGATAAATCATGCCGTATTAGAAACCTACGTGTTAGATTGTCAATTGAGCCGGCATAGGTTGAAGTGGGCCGGCTTAGGTTGAAGTGGGCCGGCTTTTTTACACTAAGTAAGCGGAAGGTAACGTACTGACCTCTGGCAGCCTGTTTTTATAACTTTTTCCTCACACAGAAACTGTTAACATCACAAAACGTTGCTTTTATTTTAAAAAAATTATTAAACTACTTTGGAAGGGTGTTGATTAGTGTGGGTTGTAGAGTGTGAGTCTACGGAATTGAATGCGGTAGTTGGAGAGCCATGTGTAGCAAGTGGTTATGAAACACTTAGATTACCTCCTACGGCCTACGCTACTACTTCGGTGCAACGGTTTCAAGGACAATTACAAAACCAGGGCTATAGAATATCGTAGACAGACTGATCTTAGAAATGTTGTTATGAGAGGGAAGAGGAGTTTGACTGTAGATAGGTTGAAGTCAGTCACAATCATGAAACACCTTTAATGAATTCATTAGATATTGTCTTGTGGTATAGCCAGCAAAGTTGAGAGATGATTGAGGAACCAAAGTTAACATAAGGTAATCTATAGTCAGTTAGCATGAATAAACCGCTATCACAGTGTAGAAACATGCAAATGGGTATACAATTTGAAGATAATAGATCATCATTTCAGAAAATTAATGCTAAAAATTTCTTGTGCTAAGCCAGGCCATCGCTGAGCGAACTGGCTCCCCCTCTGCACTCCAGCGTGGATGAGGAAGGTGGCTAGCAAAGCAGAACTAAAAACACAACCTGAAAAGTGCGCAGGAGCCCCTCTGCAAGCCAACTGCTACCTAGCTAGACTTGATGTCTCAATAAAAACACCCAACAGAAGGCAATGGCGAAACCACTGTTGCAGTCTGTCAAAAAACCCATGGTTATAGGAAGTGGTAGAACCATGATCGCCTACATCCTCACATGAGATGGTACTTAGGAGAAAGTTTAGGACTAGTACTAACATTATGTGTATATAAATTACAACCAACTAGCATGCCTTAGTATGCAAGTATAATGCGATGTAAATTTTGGGTAACAATTAGACCAAGTAGTTTTAATGGATAGGTTTTACCATTCAATGGATGGTAGGTGGAAAGAGAGTCCTAAAAATTGCTTAAAATAAGTTGCATAGAAAATTTGACTAAATATATTTTCTTAAAAAAAAATAGCAATAACTGATGCACTGGCTTGGTATAATAAATGTAAAAAAGAAACCCTCAAATACGTAATTAAAATATGTAATTTGGGTTAAAGGATTAAGCGGATTACTATTATAGATATTTCTTATCAATACTTTTACAAACACAACAAAAAGAAAACAAATGTATTTTTTAGGCTAAAAACCTAATCACCAAAATTAACTTGATATCATTTGGACCTTACAGTTTTTCTGTATATATCATATCAGTCATGTTACAATCAAATTGCTCATATGATGTGATCACTTCCTGTTATGAATAATAATCAGCATTTGACAGCAGATAATTTTTAGCTGATGATATTTGCTCAACCTTCAAGGGCTGACTACAGATGCTGACAATGCGCACTGATGTGACGTCCATGCGCTCAGCTGATGCTTAGAATGGCATCGGCATTGGGCACTTGTTGGTAGTTGTCGAACAAGTTTTAAATTGCACATTGGTTAATTTCGTTAGCAGAGAGGGTGCTGCTCGCACTTTGGAGGAGCAGTTCAAATTCTGGATGATGCAATTTCTTTTGCGGCCTTCAACAATATCTTCAACAAGGGATGGGCACAACTCTTATCATAGTAAAGTTGCACAATTGAAGTATAGTAAGATTGGCCAATTGTTGGCCGAGGTTACATACAACTGTATGTTATATACAACCAGTGCAGTGGAAATTGAAAATCGTGAGGTCTAATATAATGTTGTAACAAATCTAGGGATGAAATACTAAGCAATGTCTTCATCTCGTTAACCAAGATGAAATCCTACCACATTAGTATGCACATGTAGAACGTCGCCAAATGCGTGATGCAAACAAACCTTTTTAACAGCATCTGAACTCATATCTTTGGTACCAACCAACCAACAAGGTAAACTGAAAACTATCAACTTTCCCCCTAAAACCACTTACCCCTTCTCTACTCACAAATCCCCTCTCGATCTACTGCTTCCAGCAACTACAGTCAAACATGGATAACTCGAACTTCACGGGACCGAGCGAAAGTGTTCGAGTTATCAGAGCGTTCAAGTTATCAAAGCACTGTCACAAGTCCATTTATTTATTAGTAGATACATGTACATATACTGTAGCGGCAGCCCCAGCGTGATCAAACACACTTGTGTTTTGAAGGGTTGCATGGTGCTGCCATGATTCATGTATTTGGGTTGGCTGTCTATTTTCCTGTTTGCTGTTTATTTGACCTGGTGGATAATTAATTGGTAGGCTGCCTGAACTGGTCATCATTGCGCAATGCACTAACTTTCAATGTTGAAAGTGTAGTGACAACTGTCACCTTTAATAAAAGCAACAAATGAATCGGCGAAACCCTTTTGCTTACCAATTGCAAAAGTTATTTTAGTGATTTATAAGTTTTAATTTTATACTTAGCAGTATTTGTTTACATGTTTACAAGATTGCCACTGTATAAAAGCGAACATACAGCACGTACGTATACAGCACGAACAGTGAAGAGGTGCACTCAAAGGTATGAAGTGACACTTTCGACTGTATCTCTCAAGCAGATTGTAGTATTAGCTAGTTTCGTGACAGAGAGTACAAGGTATGCAATTTCTCATTTTATATAGCCACTATGTATTTCTCAACTGCAATTTTATAGTGTAAGCAGAATGGCTGTAGTTTAACATTTCAATGATTTACATCTGTTTGTTGCTGTGACAATACTGAATTTATACCTCAGTATATGCTACTTTTACCAATGCTATCTTTTAACAACTGCTTAAAGAGTGATGTAAAACTTTTATATATCATAAAACTGATGTAAATTTTGACTGAATGCGAAATCTTGTCTATTGATGCTTTTTATAATATGCATAATTCTATTGTAGTTTTTATGTTGTAAACTTTGGCCAATAAAGTTTGCATCAGTCACAAACCCCTCTCATATCTATATGGAACATAGCTACATATACAAGCTATAATATAAATCAAAAGCATAAATGGCTTGTTTCAAATTAAATGCTTCTAATGTAAAGTTTAAAACTTTTTTATCAAAAAGTATAGGAGATTTTTCTATCACTTGAGATTGGTTTGTTTTTTGAGGTGAAGTTAATGCCAGGACGTTTTTTAGATTAAAATTGGCAAAACTTGATTGTTGTTGAAATGCTCAGAAGAAAAGGCATCTTTTTCTTTTGAGCGTTTTAACCAAGATTAATTTTGCCGATTTTTCTTGAAGTTTATGCGAAGGTTACCTCACTTTTCCTTGCTTCCGAAGGGCCATCGCTAGGCGGATGTTTGGTAAAAATCAAATTTCACCAAACCTTTAGAAAAGTTGTTGACAAAAATATTTTGCCTATGGTAGTAATAACGACGCCTATGAATTACGAAAAGTTGAGGTTTACCTCTATGGCTTGGAAAAAAGTGATTTTCTAAAGCGATAACAACCGTCTCGATAGCCGTTGGGCAAAAAACTGTTTGAGTTAACAAAGGTGCCGAGGTCGAGTTATCTAAAGCAATTTATTATTACGTGGGAACGGACCAAAGAAACCGTTTGAGTTAACCATGTGTTCGAGCTATCCGAGGGCGAGTTATCCACGTTTGACTGTATTTCTTCATCTGGACAAAATCAGCATCCATATCAAGCCTCAGAAACATGGAATCAACTGACTGCTGACATCCAGGGAATCAAAAACACAAATCTACTGAGGACGGTCTAAGTGGTGCATGCTGACTGTCAAGGCTGGAATAGTCTAACTGTCATTCTTTCATCCGATTTTTCATCCATGTGAGCCCATTATCAATGGGCCACTGAGATATAATCAGTAGGTCGTGGTTCGAATCACAGAAGGACCATTGATGGTGCAAGGAAGGGCATCCAGCCACAATTGTCCCTGTGCCAAACCCCATGCACAGATGGTCACAGTGTGTTTAGTTCTAGGATAAATCTGGTTCGGAATAAAGTGCCATACATGCAGAAGAAAGAAAATAAATCTTAATGTTGAAATTAAACTGAAAAATGAAATAAAATATTGTTATTTTTACAGCGACATAATAACATATTCATGTTATTTTGAGGTCATCGACTTTTAAATAAAAATCACTGCAAGTTCAGCAGCGCATAATGCAACAGTCCATAGTGCAACAGTGCATAGTGCAACAGTGCATAGTGCAACTGTGCATAGTGCGACAGTGCATAGTGCGACAGTGCATAGTGCGACAGTGCATAGTGCGACAGTGCATAGTGCGACAGTGCATAGTGCGACAGTGCATAGTGCGACAGTGCATAGTGCGACAGTGCATAGTGCGACAGTGCACAGTGCATAGTGCGACAGTGCATAGTGCGACAGTGCATAGTGCGACAGTGCATAGTGCGACAGTGCATAGTGCGACAGTGCATAGTGCGACAGTGCATAGTGCAACAGTGGTAACATTTAGCAACTGACAGAGCAGCGTAGAAGCATTCTTTAATGTTTGTCAATTTCCTCGTATCATTAAAACCACATTCAAACATTTTCACTAACTCAACTTAACTCACATCCCGATAAAATATTTAACCTTTGTATAATATGTTCGCACTTACTCTACCAAACTGAATAGTTCATAGCAATAAATGCTGTCATAACTCTGCCATTTCTGAAGCTCTAATGCATGTAAGTTACATTACAAATCTACATCTCGTAAGAAAATGAGTGTTTATCAGGCATTCTTTCGTATCTATCCAAATGAAGAGTTTAAATAGCAAATTGATATATTACAGATCTGCTTAAAAATATGTATCTCACTGCTACTATGCTTTTTTATGTATTGAAGTCCTATTGAATGATTCTTGTTAGAGATTTTTGGCTGGACGAAAAGTATTTAATTTTTCAAGCATTTACGCTAAAAATTCAAACCGAGAAACAACGATACAAATATTACCAACCGTAATAGAACGCCAGTAAGATGACGGCTTTGAACTCTCCTTCACTTGAGAATGAGCGATCAAGCCATCCTCCGAATTGCTGTTTTCCATTTCCAGCTGAAAGTTTTCTGGAAGGGCAAGCTGAACTTTTGGAATGGATGCTACAGAATGGTCTACAAGTTGAGTGGTCTCAGATGCCATTCTTTGGTGATTGTTTGATATCTCGTTCAAACTAACAACTTGGCTGGATTAGAAGAATTTATTAAGTTGTTGAGATCGCGCAAATCAATGTTGTCAAGTGGCGATGAAGATGGCGATGGGTTGATAATAAGTAGATGGCAGAACCAGTGAGCAAGACAAATAGAACCAAGCATCACTACGATTCTCCATTAAAGTTGTAACAGGAAATTGGGCTCGTCAAGCTATTGATGATCTTACAGTGAAAGTTGAGGATATTCCCTCGAGCATTCGTAACATTTTTTGTAGTTCAAGAAAAACTACCAATTAGCTGTATGAATCCTGCCTCAAGGTGAATTAGATATTAAAGCATACCACGGATATGAATAATTTTCATCGATGAAAAGAATATGAACACAGGGCGTTTGATTTAGGAGGTCAGAGGAAGATGAAGGGAAATAAATAACAGATTCACAAAAGAATGATGCTGCAAAAGCTATATATTTATTATCATTGTTATGAAAAATAAGCCATAATTACATGCATGACTAGATGGCATACCTAGGAGACAGATTTATTGACCCCCATAACTAAGCCTTTTATACGTTCACGCCATATTTAGCAGCTTCTAGTGGAATTGCATTTCCTCCTATGCCGGAAACTGTAGTCACAACATTTTGCGATAGATTGTACAATTTCATTATATAGCGTGGCTGGACTGAGGAGACAAGTGTCGAAACAGGCTTGAATACACTACATCTATAATCATGAATATTTTACAGAGATGCATTAGAATAGCAAAGGTCTATTGCAAACCAATGTTATTCAAATGCATGCTGGTAAGGGGCAGAGCTATAACTAATGCGAGAGAAAGATAAATGCAGATTAGAAAACAATCTTTAATCCTTACAATAATCTTTACTATAATAAGAGCCGTGTCTGTCCGACGCCATACTTGAATGTTAAAAAAAATGCATTGCACAAAAATTGAACTCAGGTATTTGGCTTGCCAGCCCTGGATGATACCAACTGCCCCACTTGACCACCTTGCCGCAAGGCGGAATAATTGTGCACATAGTTATTACAAATTATGATCTCACATGAGGCACGGGACAGTAATGAGAGTACTAGTCTTTAATAAAATAACCATGTCCGTCTGTCTGAAGCCATTGTTGCGTGTTGAAAAAAGTTTGCATCATACAGGATTTGAACTTGTGAAATTCAGCTTGGTAGATACACACTCTAACACCTGCACCAATCGACTACCCTTTTCAACTATGGAATAATTGTGCGAATAGTTATTACACCTGAGTACTTCTCACAGTGCACTGGACTGTGAGAGATAGTCAGAGTACTAGTATAGTAAGCAAAAAATGACACCGATTAATAATTTCTTTCTCATGTTTGTCACAATGCAAACTTTTAAACCCTCCTTGCCAATCAGCAATGCTACTTTGGCAAATGCATAAAACCCAAACGATATGCCAGTTTTCTTACAGTGAATTGAGCCTAGTCAGCTCAACAGCAGGAGAAAGCATGAAGAGGTCTGTGTTGCGTTTTTTGAAGATATTTGAGGGTAAATTCTGGTGCGGTCAAACACCGAAGTGATTGAGCAACATCAACAAGGACAGACTTGATAAACTATTGTATGCGTTCTTTGTCAAACAGCGCAGGTAAAGTCAGAATAAAGATCAGCACACAACTCACAGATATGTCTGTCAGGATATCGACTGAAAATATTCCAGTTGTGGTGTTTGCTTAAAAATTTTTTTTAAAGCTAAATAGCTATTTATGGTTTTACAAAAACACTGTACTACGCACATACCTGTAGTATCACGTAATAGCATTGCAAAAAAAGTTGATAATAGCTCCTTATGCCTGATGTTGTTTAGACTACCAGAAACAAGACAATAGATTTCGTGTGAGGAAATGTCTTCTTGGTAAAATGTAGCCTTTTGTAGCGAACTAAATTTCCTGATATGAGAAGCGAAAAAAATTACACTCAAGCATCTCCTGATTGATTATCAGCTGCGAATACCACCAAGGCCTCATTCTTATTGAAATTTATTGAATCACCTTAATATGGCTGAGAGAAAACTGTGAGCTGATGTCATTTCATTAAAGGTTGGCTTGCAACAAAATTCACATTACAGTTATTCGGTATCAAAAGATTCACTGTCTTACTCTGCTGGGTTGTAGGTGCAAAATATGTAGAAATGTGATTACAAGCTCTTAAAAGCTCAAAAACGAACAGTTAATCACAGCCATCACAAAAACGCCGTGGGTTGGAATCTCTTTATTTCGATGATGTAATCAACTCAACGTACAGTCAAACAAGGATAACTCGGCCAAGGATATTTCGAACACATTGTTAACTCGAACGGATTATTTGGTCCGTTCCTACGCAATGATAAATTGCTTTAGATAACTCGAACTTAACATGAGTAACTCGAACTGTTTTTTGCCGAAGGAACAAACTTAAAACAAACTTTGGTTTGTTTTAATCCGAAGGAATTTACAATAGTCGCGGAGCTACGACTACTCTGCCTTCCTAGCGAGTAAAGTGCTCCCTATAGGTTTATAGTGTACATATATTTCCCCCGTACCGTATAATGGAACCGATTAGGAGACCGTATAAAACCTGATTAATGGGGTCGCTAACACGTCAGCTAAGTTACGGCCAAACTAAAAACGTTAAAAAGTATTAGCGATAAAAATTTAATAAAGATCGACACAACATGCAAAATGCATATTGTAAGAGTGATTATATGCGGATATATAAGGATAACACACCTTTTCACAGACTACACTCGATAGGTTTTTTAAATGAAACAACTACTCAGATGTAAAGCATGCGTTTTTGGATTGGTCGTAAATGTTTACTCGTGTGAAGTTTTAAAAATTATCCGAAAATTTAGATATTTTTCGATCAGCTAAGACTTGTGTGAAGTTTTAGGTGATGTGACTGCCAAGATCTTTTAAGATTAAAATTGGCAAAATTGATTCCTGTTGAAAAGCTCAGAAGAAAAAGATGGATCTTTTTTCTGAGTGTTTCAACGACGATCAAGTTTTGCCAATTTTAGTCTGAAAACCTCATGGCAGTACATCACCTAAAACAACAAACAAATCTCAAGTAATAGAAAAATATCTTTACTTCCTGATAAATACTTTTGAAACTACATGAGGGGCCCTATAACTTGTAACAAGCAATCTATGATTTTGCTTTGTACATAGTTTGTATATGTACATGTATATGACACGTGATAACATTACGTGTCAAAACATTAACCACGTCGAGTTAAGTGCGTCGTCGAAATAAAGGGATTCCAATCTACGGCGTTTTCGTGATGACTGCGATTACCTGTTCATTTTTGAGCTTTTAAGAGCTTGTAATCACATTTCCACATATTTTGCACCTACAACACAACAGAGTAAGACATGGTGAATCTTTTGATACCAAATAACTGTAATGCGAATTTTGTTGCAAGTCAACCTTTGAAGATGAACTTACACAGAATTTTAGTAGACTATTAGAAAGTATCGGCATTTACCTTTTATTTGCGATTATTTTTTTGTTTTAGGTGGTCTGATGGTCAGGATGTTTCAAGATTAAAATTGACAAAACTTGATCGCAGTTAGCGTTACAGATCGCATCGCAGTTACAGATCCCATGGCAGTTACAGATCGCAAAGTGTGATTATGAAGTCTACAGTTGCAAAGACACCGACCAAATAGAGACGCGTAACATTGCAACTTGAACGCAATAGCCGATGTCAACTATAGCAACGATCGCAACTAGTGATGTCATTTCTCATGTATTTTTCTTCTGAGCATCTTAAAAGCGATCAAGTTTTTTCGATTTTAATCCTGAAACAATCTGGCAGTCAGACCACCTCAAACAAAAGAAACAATTGCAAATGATAAAAAAATACCGATACTTTCCGATAAAATCCACTAAATTTTTGTGTAAGTTCATCTTTATGAGATTTTGACAGGTCAGAAGTGCGATGAGCTAGAAATTGACTGAGTTGCTTGACTTAAAAAGGACTAAAGCTGAATAAAGACATCAACAGATGATTTAGGAGCACAGCGAGGAGTAGTTTATGTAAGAGCTGAGGAAGTTGTAAGCGCTAGAGCACCCAGCAGTCCGAGTAGAGCTCTAGGATGATGAGGAAGAGACAGCCATTACAAGGATTTTGACAAGCTGAATAAAACTTGAAGATTTTAAAATATTTTCAAATTTATTGAACTAATCATAAGAGAATCACCAAGATTCAACAAAAAACCTTCCTGGATCAGTTATTTACATAAACATCACAAGTACTGCTATGAGTGAACATGAACTGAGAAAACTGAGAAAAACCATGACAAAAGCAGAATATTATTAACTTTAATTCTCAATCTTTTAACTTGCGTTAGTTCCAGTATAACTAGTCGAATATTGATTAGTTCCAGTATAACTAGTCGAATATTGATTTACATGTACACATTAATCACAGTTTCCTCCAATTCAAGCATGTATACTACTACTTGTACACTTCCTGCTTCGGCTATTCCAACTGGGGGTCACCACCACAAACGTTCTTCCTCCTAGTCTAGGATTTATTGTGACTATTTGCTCCGTAGACTTGGCAAAGGTACATGTCACTACTTTTATAACGTATGATAAAGTTTGTGTACAAATGTGAGTAGTTTGGAAATAGATTGGTGCATTTACATTATACTTGTAAAAGTACTACGTCTCAAGGCAACTTCCAAAACAAATTACTTTCGTAAGCAGAAATCTCACTGTATGGTGAGCCTCGCGATTATATTCAGAGAGTAAGGATTCAATAAACCAGAAGACTATTTCAAATACATCGTCACCAACTCATTATAATATGTGTCAACAAAAATATATAAAATTATAATGACTTTAATTTCTAAACGTATTCTAAAAGACAAATTTGGTAACTGCACAGAACTACACAGCGGTGCAAACATTAATGAAATATTATATACAACTATGTATTATTAATTCTATGTACATGTATGTATGCATATGTGCAACAGTCTGTTCATAAGCGTCATTGAACTCGCAGCGTTTAAATCATGCTAACACCATTTGTGTCACCTCACTAGACAATTTGTGTCATGCTACCACTATCATAGCTGCACTACTTCCGTATGAGTCATTCTATTTCTTTATAAGCCATGCTACCTCTGTATGAGTTGAGCTACCTCTGCATCAGCTTCGCTCTGCTACCTCCGTGCCACGTTTGCTTTAAACTTCTGTAGCGTTTTCTCGTCTTTTGATTTATCTGCACTGACTTGTGGTAACATAGACGAGTCCACTTTGTATCTTTAACGAGTGATAGGATCATGGGATATTGAATTGAATTGCAACGTCTCAGTAAATACAAAGTGCAGTTAAGAAGGTAGAACAATCTCATTCATGTTGCAAGGGTAATTTTAAGCTTCGCTTAAAATGGCTGGTTCTGACCTCAACAACGTTTCAATTTACAGTTACAGTGAGAGACAAATTGAGGAGAGAAGAACATGAAATCCAAAAACTCCGACTATGCAGTATCAGTAGTCTTATGTGAAAATTAGATTAGAAATTTCCTACTTTACCTTGAACATGTGTCATTAAGATAGCCTACACTCCATTATACAGAACTGATAAGCCAATAAAACAAACCAAATAATTATATCTACCTATATATATATATATATATATTTCTCAAAGTATGTCTGCAAATATGTGTGTATGCATTCCGGCTATAGCTATTATTAGAAGAGCGTAGCTGGACAACAACGCTGATGCAATGTCATGGCTAAAGCCTGGTTTCCATATGACAGCGCAAGGCGCGCAACAAGGCGCACGATGTCGTGCGTAGGCCAGCTGTGATGTGGAAATGTCAACGCACGACGATCGCGCGACATGTGTACGCTGATCGCAAGGATCCAACAGAATGGATCCTTGCGATGGGTGCGCGCGCTGATGTATCCCACAAAACACCGCTTGACCTTTTCAACCTATCCCACCATTCAAACGGAGAGCTGTTTTCTGAAGAAATCGGTCTCCCGTACGAAAAGAAAGGAATTATCCACCCTGTCCAATGCAAGCATGGCGCCTACACACGCTATGGAAACACTGCGTCGCAGCCCAAGAAATGCATTGCGCACGATCACTGGGCTGCGCACGATCATTGCGCGATCATATGGAAACCAGGCTTACAGTCATTAGAAGCCTAGCGTTTATTAACTACAGTACTTTTCGGAGACTATTAGCCTATTTGGAGATTATTAGCTACTTTTTTCTGATGATTTGAGCCATGCGGCTTATATAAGAATGCGGCTATTCCGTGGCTTTTTCTTTGACCGCTAGGGCGCATTAACCATAATCTACGGTTAGTGCGCCTTTAGTGATAAAAGAAAATACGAAACAATGCCTAACGATACTGTTCCGTTAGGCACTAGGTTAAAAAGCGTCGGTTAATACGAAACAGTGCCATTAGACACTGTTCCGTTTTAAACAGCAAAGTTGCCGCCGTGTTAAAAAGCACCGTCCTGAGTTTTGCGGATTACAAAAGGTGCGGCCTATGTATTGTTTTATTATCGGTTTTTGGAAAATAAAGAAGATGCGGCTTATATAGGGGTGCGGTTTATAGTCCGAAAAGTACAGCACCTTAGTGAAATTTCCATTGGCAATGTACCAGGCTATTAGTGGTAGGTGAGCAAGTGGTAGGCAACTCTCATCACTTCTCATTTTTATAAGCTGATTTTTAATACCATTTTCCATTAGCAATGTGCCAGGCTAATAGCAAATGGTAGGCAACTCTCATCACTGCTCATTGTTTATAAGCTGATTTTTACCCAGGCATAATACCCGGGCAACGCTGGGAGGCACAGCTAGTATATACTAGTATGTGTATACTAACCGAATGCCAGTTGTTAAAAACAGTTTATAAACTGTACAGGTAATGTAATTGTCATTGGCTAATTTGAGTAAACTAGTATCTGTATTGCAGAACTTATTAATAAGAGTCGTGAGAGCAAACTTTAGCGATGCTGCGAGCGCTGCAGTCGCTACGCATATTTTAACCCAGATATTGACTCATATCGCCCAAAGAATTTATGAGATCTCGTGTAGCTTAATGGGTTAGCTTTTTATCTTGTGAGCGGGAGGTTCAGAGATGAATCTATTGCGATACAGGTTTTCATTTCCAGATTTTAATCACTATAGCTGGACAAATGAACGCCATACTTTGTGATTTATATGAAAAGGTGACAAAAACTATGCCTGTTTGAACGAACATTTTATCGCGCCAGACGTAAAATATTCCTCCCATCCCCAGAAGCTTCTATAATAAGTTTATCGTTGAATACAGAACGTTTTTGCAAAGTATCTGTTACGTCTTTTCACAATCTTTTTGGATGTTACAATTTTTTGTTATTCAATTAAACGCTACCATTTGTGGTAAAAAACCTTTATTATATATGTTCATAGATACACACCACGGCTTTTCATAAAATCAATTCATTGCATAACCATTCTACGCGATCGACATCGTAAATAGCAGTGCCTAGGCTGGAGCGCAATCATGGAGTGGTTACGCAGTGAAATAATTAGAAGTCATAGTGTGTATTTACAAAAATCACATAATGCAGCGTTAAATAAAAGGTTTTTTTGCAAATGGCAGCATTTAATTGAATAAGGAAAAAACAGAGCAAAAACATTTTCTATCCAACTAGTAAACTGATCCTTGCCTGCATGTAAACATAAGTTTTCATTGTCCTGTTACCCTGTTACTACCAAAGTGCGCCTGTTTACTTCAACTTGGTTATTAAACGTTACAAAATTTTTTTGCTAAATTTCTGTGCCTATTTCAAGGGCTATACCATCAAACTATTTAACTGCACCAGCTTTGAAGATTTTACTACGATCAGATCTGTTACTCTGATAAAATACCACAAACTAACCAGGATATTTCTTTCAATCTGTTGTACTGCCAGCGCATCAACATAAACCAATTTGTAATAAGCATAGATTTCCTATGCTTCAATTTACAAAATCCTTAATAGGAAACTATTCCTCAGTTTTAATGCTAAAATGATGATTAGCTTGTCTTGAACACTGCCTCAAAGTGAATTTATGAATAATTGTGTTTATTATATTATCAGCAGTGGAAACTGACCCAGTAAACATTTTTTAAGCTTCATTCTCCTACAATGATGGCAAAGTGCAAAGTCAAGTGGATTAATATATTTCCACACACGAGCACCACAAGGTTGTCAAATCAGGTTTTCATTCAGCGAGATGCGCACACAAAGATTCTTTTTGGATATACTAAATGTAAGCACTACAATGTTTGTGTAATGATCACTGGTCGACACCAACTCAATTGAGAGTTATCATCTCTCAAGATTAGAAAACTTTTAGACATGTACATGAGAGTTACAGTTACAGTTACAGTTTTCGAGAGTTACATCTAAATGGCTAACAATTTCACAAACTGTATTTCAAAGGCTCGTATGTCAAGTACTGAAACAAGAGAGCTATATTGCGTAATAACAGCTTTGAGACCAGTAGAAGGACAAAGATTGAGCATGAAAAGGTTTTACCATAGATGCAGGTTTTGGCCAATAAGACACACAATTCAAGAAATGCAGGAGTGTGAATGGGAGGAGGGCTTACCGATCGTGCTGCACAAAGTTGACAGCCATGTTTGTAGGAACAAAATGAGAGACCTCATCCTTTTTTTTCATTCGCTCGATCATGAGCTTCTGTTTAGCGTCTTCTGTTGCCTCAATGTTACGGATCTTCGCTCTTTGAACACATGAAGAACACTCTCCTGAGATGACCTTACATTATTCACTACACCCCTACATCACCCCTACATTACTATACTATACTAGCATTTGTGTTGTGTTATATTGACAAATCTAGAGATAGTTTTAGGACAGTCAAATAATTCTATTAATAGGGTTTGTGTATTCACATAACTATTTCTCAAATGGTCATAGCAGTTATAGTGAATGCGCTGTAAAACTCAAAATTTTGCTAACCAATATTTAGTTATGCCATCCGTAAGCACATGTTTATGGATGTGATAACCAATATTTGATTATGAGACCCATAAGCACATGTTTATGGATGTCATAATCAATATTTGATTATGAGATCCATATGCACATGCTTATGCAATGTTTTAATTAAATTGGGTTTTAATGTTTTACATTAATTTAGCTGCTGTTATTAAAAACCTTTTTAGAGCTATGCTAAAATGAAGAAACCAGAAACTAACAGAAATATTTGAGCAAAATTTTGGTTAATTTTCGCTGAATGAATGATAGCTGAAAAAACATAAAACTGTGGTATACTTACGGTGATTACATAGACAAAGTAACACAGAATATTATGCAAGGTGAATACAAAAACATCAAGTGTGGCCAGATTTTAACAATGACTAGCAGTAAGTCTGACGATGCCCGAACTTTTTCGTTTTCAATCAGATAGCCTGCCGGTTAATGTTCAACCCTTTCACTGCCATTCATGTACAAATTTGGCTATCCAGCCCCTTGCCAGCCATTTTACCAAAAATTGCTGATTTTGCTTCATGATATGTATACAATATTTTTCAACTTCAAACTCTATCTAGAACATTTTTGTTATATATTTTATTTTGCCAACATGTTAATAAACAGTGCTATGCAAAAAATTCAATGTATCTATACTTTGTGCATTACTAAAGCTATGTGAAGCTACGATCGCTATGAAGCTAAAACGATCATCTACAATGTTCCTTACTCTTACAAAACTATTACTTTCGCCACCATCAGAGTCAGTGCTGCTACATTGATTATCTGTGTAATCACTAAAATCTAAACCTGAATCGGCTATAATGTCACCAACATAAGTAATTCTCCATTTTCTAACTAGGGAGGTACTTACAGAAAGAACAAATGTTTGTTTTCAAGTTGGAAACTCCCAAACAAAAATTAAAATTGCTTCGTTAATTTAGGCTAATTTTATAGAGAATTCTTCGGACAACACTGTCAATACTATAAAAGTCCTAAAGATCATAGGTTATGTTGTCAACGAATAATAAAATTAAGCTACTACGCAAATGCTGGAAAATTCGCAAAAATGTGTCTACGGCAGTCACCCATAGATTTCGCATAAATGCGCATACGGCACTGAAAGGGTTAAGAGGCTGGTTCTTAGGAATCAGACTGAGTTTTGAAACCAAATAATTTGATGAGCTGAAGGAAGGCGCGGGGCAAATGTGTGTTAAATTTAAGATACAATCAGCTAAAGAAAGTGGAAAGGCATAGCATTTACACACACACACACGCGCACGCACACACACACAAACACACACAGAATGACAAAGTGGGATTTGTTACCATAGATTTACACTTCAATTCAGTGATTCCACAATTTAGCTAAACCTATACATAAAACTAAAAGGACCCTACCAAACCATACTAATATACAGTATGATTACGCAAAACCTATAATTCTCGTATTGCAAAGATATGCTGACAGACTCACGCAATGCCAAGGTCGACTTCGGGTATGCCAGACAGCATCTGATTGGATAGCATGTCCTCTGTCTTAAGAATTGTTGATTCTGCCTTCAAGTGCTCTGGTAGTTGGTACAAGACTGATTCTGGATCATTAGTCCTACCATAACATCGTACACATATTATACCACTGTACGAATCCTTAGTCCTACCATAACATCGTACACATATTATACCACTGTACCGATAGGGTTTGCACATAGAGTGAGGTATATGTATATGTGTGATCCTATTGATTTGACAATAACTTTGGGAACAGCTGAAAGCTATAGGACGCTATGAAACTAATTAATGAATTGCGAGATACAGACAGCTTTGTAAATTCTAAGACCGACCATATGCAAAATAGCACCTGCAATGCTATCAGTAATTATCCCATAAGATACACAGATAACTTTGCTGGATACAGTTGTTAATTATTTCGATGGTGTCACTTTAATAGTTTCAAAAATAACTGTAAAGCATTGGAGTTAGACAGCAGACTTTGCTAGGCCATAACAATAGCTGCTATTACGTCGCATAGTTTTGCTGAAGAGTATTCTCATCGCTCATCAAAACGCTTTACAGTCTTCAGGTCAGATTGTAACCCGTATGGTGAATGAATTTGGCAACAATGGATCAGATTTAGACCTTAATGACTTCGAATCAGAATGTAGTTCTGATGATTGTGACCATCGATCTTCTCAGGTACACCATTACTAAAACCATGGCAGCCACTACAGCAGCAACGAAAGAACTAATTGTTGTTGATGTAACCGAGTCATTATTAGAACCATTTTGTGGCCACTGTTCTACTGATCGCTTTCTATTTTGGGTTTGTAAAGGTCAAATGTCAAAGTGACAGTAAAATAGAGGTGGTGTTCAAGTAAAGGTGGCGCTATATTTTCCAATCCTTCTCCTATAGTGGCGTTCTTCTAGATGTGGCATTCAAATAAAGGTGGCGTTCAAATAGAGGTTTGATGGTAATTAGTTATTCAGAGCTCTAATTCTTTTTCTAAAAAGTCGTGATACAATATCGAGTGACTGTATAAAGTAGAATGCATTGTTCATTTGGCAGGGAGAGCAACCTGAAGACAGATACACTTCCTGTCACCATCATTCTGGGAATTGTGCCCGCACCAGCTATTCGCAAGTCAGAAACGCTTTAGACGATTAGGTCACGACGGCTTCCTATTGTTAAACCTTCACATATGAAGTTCATTCGCTTATAAATCTGTTTCAATGCTAAAACAGCGATTCGTTAGAGTAAGTATTCTCGTAGAAATACACCATAATTCATCTAGTTCATTTGACAGTTTAAAAGATTATTGATAAATTAGGAAGAACAATGTGATATGCTAAATTATATGCAAAACAAAGTTAATAGTACGATTCTCAAGTACCCATAATACATACTTGGAATTGGCTGACGGGTCATCGATCACCAGCCCTTTTCGTCTTGCAATCTCGTGATCCACGTACTTTTGCCTACCAAACCAAATCTGACATGACAACATTTTCTCAGTCAGTCCTATGTAACACATAATGTACATCTTACCTCCTGGTATAATCATTAGTTGCCAAGTAGTTGAGAAAAAAAAAAGCGAGAGATTGACGGTAAATGTTGTAGTTGAATCTGAAGCCTAGATTTCTTTGTGAAGTTTTTTTTCTTCATTGGTACCTACATAGGAGGCCCTTCTACGATTTTATTCAATGTTCAGGTACGTTACTATCAATGCGAGGTCATGGTCGTTTCCCAATGATATGTCACAGCTCCATGTATAATCTTTGCTTATTGATGAAAAACTGTAGAGCAAATCGTTAGACATCAATGTTGCTAACTCTAAATAGCTCAGGTTTTATGACATGAACTTTGTATGATGATGCAAGCTCACAACTAGTAAACAAAGGGGAAACGACAAGTAAAAAAATTAAACCACTACTTTTATTGAAAAAGCTGGAGGAAAACGGCAGATTTTGTAAAAAAAGGGAGACTGGCTTAAAAAAACTGATGGGTCCCGGCCAAACCGGGAGACTTGGCAAGTATGGGTATAATATTTTTGATCTACGCTATCAAACAACAAAAATAACTGAAAAGATCCACATCATAGAAAAGTTTATCAACAGACTGGAGAAGTACCCGTGCATGATAACAGGAGCCTATACATATACCTTTGTACCTAATACAAGCATTGTTTGTCTAATAAGATAAAATATAATGTGAATATTTAAACAAAGCTTATTTAAGAAAAATAATCAAACATTCTCAATACAATTGCATGGTATATGCATTTAGTTAAATTACATCACTATCTTGTATAGACCACAAGATAAGCCAGAATACAAGCAGCTCTTCCTGCCTAGACTCAAATACCTTCTGGAATTGTTCCACACGTAAGTGCATCTAGCGAAAAACTAAAGCTGCTTCAAGCTCCTTGCTACCCCAAATATGTCACATTATGTAATCAATATATATTAATATTCAATTATAGTAATTTATTTTCCGTGATTATATTTAGCTTTTATTACTTCATTAAATAAAAACACAAATAATACTGTAAGCAATCGTCCAAAACCTTAGTTAAAACATGCCAATGAACTATATTCATATACATGTATTTATTGTATCGAGTAAAAACTTTACACTTGAAGGTATGTTTTTATTCTGGAATAACAAAAATTGATTCGAATTCAATATAATTATTTTAGAATATTATGGAATAGCGTACTCATTTACTTATGAGTAATACCTATAATAATAGGATTTTTTTCATTATTTTAAAATACCTATTGACCTATATATGAAATCGACGTATGCATAAGGCCTGGTTCCCATATCGATTGTGATATTCCGGCGGTAACTTCCGCAGCAAAACGTTTGCGACGTTAGGCTCGGCGGAATATGTTCACATATAAGCTGCATCGCTAAACATAATCGTGTAATCAAATAAAATGTTCACTAGCCATGCCGTTTCTATAACGGTGACCTTCACCCGTACAGTACATTTCGGGAAGGTTTTGCCTGCGGCCTTTTGCGAAATTTGAACAGCGCTAAACTATTGCGATGCCGCTGGCAACCATCGGCGGTACTCGGCGCGTATGTTCCCATTTCACCGCTAATAGCTTGCGGTGCTTTCGCCGGTGTTTTGCGACGTATATGGGAACCAGGCTTAAGTATACACGGTGTAGGGTTAACTTTGTAAAATTAACTAAACCAGTATGTTAAGGACTTTAAAACCTGCTAATAAACTTCCCCAAACAAATTCGAGAAAAGATTTTGCCAAATATTAATTTGGCAAACGAATAATAGTAAATATTTTCTCTTTAATACATCTCCAAAATAACAAGCGAGAATTAATGAGCTATTACATATATAGAGTAATTAGGAGTAAAGAAGTAAATTAACAGTAGACAACAAAGTCAGAGGCAAAGCCTAGAGAAAGACTTAGTTCAAGCCAAGCATTAAGCAGTAGACAACTCCAAAGTATACTCCTTTAAAAACATGCAATATATAGTTCATCACAGAATATAAGACATACATTTCAGCATCCTCATCTCTAGTGTTTGTCTCGGCAGCAAAGGCAGTACCTATTGCCTCTTCACTAGAAAGCCTCTTATCTCTTTTGTTTTTCTTCATATCGATGAATCCTCCGGTCTTTATCTTAAATGGGTCAGCATCCAGCTCTACCTCTGCGGCAACATTGGTCACAGCCTTACCTACATAACACAATTACCTACCTACATTGTATATAACACCATTACCTACCTACCTACCTACCTATATAATACAAATACCTACCTACATTGTATATAACACCATTACCTACCTATATAACACAATTACCTACCTACATTGTATATAACACAAATACCTACCTATATAAAGCAATTACCAACAAAATATAACACACTTTTTTTAAAACAATGTAGTTCAAATATGAAGAAAGCATATACTATTTCTGAAAAATAGAATATGCTTTAAATATATTCAAAAACTGAAACCAAAACGCAACATGATAATCTAGCCGCTGACTTTCTTTGCCCTGGTATGATATGGACTCATAGCTTGTCTGTTTCAACTGACATGATTTTATTATTTAACGAACCCTACCTTAATTTACCTGATTAACTATGCATACTTTTAAGGGCTAGCAAAGTAATACCATTGACAACAGAACTACCCTAGGACACTATATTTCGCTAGTATTTAGTTTCATGAGTAGCATACAGAGTAAAATTTTGCTGCAACTCAATTTCGCAACTCTGATGAGTGCGAAAATATAGTGATGTGGAAATAAATGCAGCTGAACAAACATAATTAGATTCTTCAGGTCCAGTTCACTGGTAAGAAAAAAAATTTCAATTCGGGACTAGTTTGTAGAATTGTGTGGGCGATATCGATGATGCAATTTGATCGCTTGCTGCCATTTGTTTCTTAGACTATCAATAAACAAAGCTATTTAATTTCGCGTTTTCGCTCATTCGTTATGATAGTTTAGTTTCGCTCATGAAATTTTCACGAGAGGATGACTCCGCAAAAACACGAAAGTTAGATGAGGCGAATACATAAGTGTCTTAGGGTATTTTTTTCAAATGGCATTTTAATAATGGTTTCGTCACACAACAGACCTCCAAATGACCAACAATGTCTAGTGTTGATACCTGTGGCTAAGCCGGCTAGACTGATTCCTTTCGGCCTCTTTCTCATCTTCTGTAATGCTTTTAATTCATCCAGACTCCTTAGAATAGCAGAACAGTTCATTATATGATGGGTGCATGTATGGACACTGATGTCTAATGGAATACCCAAGATGATGTTGTAAAACAAATTAATAATTTTATAACCATCCTACACTAAGGAATACAACCTTTAGAAATTACTATACATATACATAAATATTAAAGTAAATAAAAATGAGCTAAAATTATAATTATTATAAACCTCATCCCGAGATGAACACCAAGATTTTTAACAAATACCCAAAAAATTAAAGACAAGCTTTAGATGGGCCACAATAGCTACTTGTAATATTGGCAACGCAAGTAACGAACCTTTACAAGCAAGATGTTTAATAATGCAAATCGAGCTGTAAGAGAAGACAAAACTAATAACAAGCAAATACTATGCGACTTTAGACATTGTGACTGACTCTTTTGGCTTGTTGGAATATTTCAAACTAGATTATCAAGTCAGGGAATAACCGGAATCATACGTAAGATCTGTAGCTGCATCAACATCATCAGACCCTTCACTTTCCTCATCTGAATCTTTTCTCTTTCTCACAGCTCTTTGCTTCTTTATCTTTTTGATAGCAGGTGGTGCACTCATATTTGTCAGGAGAACAACAGCCTGCAAGGATGAATTCCAACAACATGCTCAACACATAAATACAACCACTTATCTTTACATATAATTTAACAGTTATCAAAAAGTGCAAAATATTAAACAAAACTTGAAAGATTTAGATGCTGTATAATAAACAAACTAAAATTAACAACTTTTCGTACACTTACAGCAATGCATGACATAATATAGTAATAATATAGTAATAATATATATTGTAGTAAATTGGCAAGAAAATTACGAACAAGACTTTCCGCCACTAAAGCGAAAGAACAACTCGTTATCAGATAGTGGTGGCCCTGAAAAGGGCCAGAGGGGTGTGAGCGCAGGCTATAGTTCTATGTGCACTGGCGAGTCCAGCAGGCCTAGAGGATCCGTGACACTGAAGCGCGGGGAAGCCGCTGGAGGTGGCATTTTGGGGCGAGTCACAATGGACTCCACAGATCGGCGAGGTGTAGGAGCCTGGTCCCGTGACGGTCGCCATCTGGGTCTCTTGGACTCCCTGGAGTGAGGTCTGTAGGCTTGCACTGGGCGAGGCTCGGGTCGCCGTTTGTGGGGGCGCGGAGCCCAGCTCTCCCTCCCTTCGGTTTGAGTGCCGACAGACCTCCGATGGAAGGAGTCTTTATGTGCAGCTAACTTCTCCCATTGGTCAAAATAACAGTCACACAAAGCACACCTGTGTACATGCATGCGTTCATGCCGGCGGAGTGCGCGTGGCTTGTCGGTAGAGAAGTCGCAATGCTTGCAATTGAGTGCCATGTTGGATGGTGCCTAACAGTGATTAACCTGGGCTTATATATAATATAATCGAATAATTTAGATTGTGACGTAAGCCAACGATTACCAACGCCCAAAGCGCTCACTAGGATGAGAACAGGCTTGACTACGCCCGCTACATGGATTATAAGGCAACCGCTTTCCTTGACTCCCGAGCAGAAAATTGCCCTAAAAGTAGAGAAAGAAAATTTGTTGATTGTTTGTCGTATTACTAACTCTTTTTTTATATTAACTAAGGCATTACAAAAATGTTGCCAAATTTTTATGTCTTATATTTACTTGTAAATAGCATTTGTTCTTGTAAAAATTTGCTGCCTTTTTGACCTAGAAATTTCAACTGTCTGTATCCACCAATGATATGCTGTGTTTGGATCCGCTAGCTTATATAAACAGTTGCTTGTGCATTTGAAGAGCAGTGTAGATTTGGCTAGCTTGGTGTGACATACTACAACATTGTAATAAAATTATTCAAGTACAGCACATCTTCTTTCATATCTTAGACAGCTTAGCTTAATAGTGGCGCTGGTATATACATAGTCTGTAATCGGCTATAGTATATAGAGTCTGTATTATCGGCTCTTGTTGGAGTTGCGCTGGTATATATACAGTCTGCTATCGGCTGTACTATATAGAGTCTGTATTATCGGCTCTTTTACTGGATTTGCGCTGGTATATACATAGTCTGCTCTCGGCTATAGTATATAGAGTCTGTATTATCGGCTCTTGTTGGAGTTGCGCTGGTATATATACAGTCTGCTATCGGCTGTACTATATAGAGTCTGTATTATCGGCTCTTTTACTGGATTTGCGCTGGTATATACATAGTCTGTTATCAGCTATAGTATATAGAGTCTGTATTATCGGCTCTTGTTGGAGTTGCGCTGGTATATACATAGTCTGTTATTGTCTATAGCATATAGTCAGATTTACCGGCTCTTGTTAGGGGTTGCGTTGTAATATCCACAGTCTGCTATCGGCTGGGTGATAGCGAGTCTGTATCGACGGCTTTTACACTGGTAGTGCCAGTAATATAGTTAAACTGACGGGGGCTAAGCTACCACATTCAAGCCTCAGCTCCTACTAGGCCTGGTCCGGGGGTTGCTCTGATTTTACTTCAATATATAGTAGCAATAATATAATAGTATAATGACTGATAAAATGCATAAAACAATACTAAAGATCAGTAACAGCAACTGCACAAGTAAACATGAACTTTGCTCCAGTGAAATTCACATAGGATTGGAAATTTTTAGTTTTGATTTAGCGCAAAACAATTTGAGTTGAATATAATTATATGAAAGTCATTGTCATAGTTTGCGCTATGCGTTATCCGTACATAAAAGGTAGCAACTACACACTGGCAAGTGCATTATATTGCAAAATAATCATAAAACTGGATTCTAGATGATTTTATAAAAGCCAAGATAATAAGTTATTGAAATGATAGATCTGTAATTATAAGCCTACTATCGTTATATATTGTGTATATGCTTTATCTATACCAGTTTTTACGCTATAGTCCAAATAAGGTTCTTCATGTATATTCGGATGATATTCTTTTTATAATTTAGTAGCCAAGGACAGTTTTACAATCATCTTTCTATACTACTAAACTTCAAAGTGAAATCGGTCTGCATACAAAAATAAACCAAACATCTGTAAGCCAAACATTTCACTGTTGATATTGCAACGACGTAAACTTTGGTTGTGCACGCTGTGAAGAAAACTCGCAAGAGTGGGGTGGGGGCAACTCTTATTTTTATTTAGTGCGCTGTAACCAACGCTGCCGTCAATACAACCTGCTGAACCCAACAGGAGGGAGCTGAAACCAACTCACTTGTGCTCTGCTGAACCCAACAGAGTGCGCTGAACCCAACGCTGCCGACTGTACAACCTGCCGAAACCAACAGGAGGGAGCTGAACCCAACTCACTTGTGCTCTGCTGTAACCAACAGAGTGCGCTGAAACCAACGCTGCCAACGCTTACAACCTGCCGAACCCAACAGGAGGGAGCTGAAACCAACTCACTTGTGCTCTGCTGAACCCAACAGAGTGCGCTGAACCCAACGTTGCCGACTGTACAACCTGCCGAAACCAACAGGAGGGAGCTGAACCCAACTCACTTGTGCTCTGCTGAAACCAACAGAGTGCGCTGAAACCAACGCTGCCAACGCTATAACCCGCTGAAACCAACAGGAGAGAACACAACTCTTGTAAGGATAATAATTATTTAATTATCCAAATTGATTGTAGTAACTTTGTGTGAGCTTGCTGTTAGTGACGATTATAAAAGATATTTCTCCAACAATAACGACTTTATTATAGTAATACTAATCAAGTGGCTATTTCAAGAGCCAAACACAAGCTGAACTGCCTAAAAATTAGTGGCAGTATTTATATTACATAAGCGATTGGCCTAGAGATTTACGGTTAGTTTTCAAACCGACCAATCATATCGTCTTGCTGACTGCTGACTTTCAAAAAATATTCACACTCGTAACAATAAAAAATTATTGTTAGACAACGAGTTATTGAAGCGTAACAATCTAAACACTAACAAAAAGCCCAGGAAATTCTACATATACTGGGTAGCAAACAGTAAGTGTAAAAAAACATTAAGACATATTTCGATAACGAAAAGGGCTAATTACAAAATCTTATCTCGAGAAACGTAGAACAAAAATGGAAACAATATTGTTTAAGTAATCTTAAACCACTAACAATTAATTATAACAGAAACTTAGAATATTTTGACATGTAACCATGAACATAGCAAATGTCTTTCAATGAGTAAACGATAGGAAATAAATTATAGAAGATTGTTCATTGCGTAAAAAGTTTAATCCATGGCGTCTGTTAGCTTTTCTAGGTCAACCAATATCCCAGAAGTCCCTTCTCCATATATATATTGGCTACGTCACCTTTTACCTTTGGATCAGTTCACCATGTTTCTCTGTGCGGAGTGCCCTAAGCATTTCGCCTCGCTCAGAGAGCTGCGACGACATGAGCGATGTCATATCAACAAGATTAAGTGTCCCTCCTGCGAGAGCGTCTTCGCCACCAGGGCGCTTCTAATACAGCATACCAACGAGATACACCGGCGATCTGTGGCCACACAGACCTCGCCCACAAAGCCTCCATGTACCAGTAGGCCAAGGGAGAGGAGGGCGCCTTCTCCGAGACAGCTGCCAAGCGGGCACCGAAGGCCGGTGTGGCGTCCATGCCACACGGTCAGGACATTGGCCACTCCGATACGTGAGGTTTCCTCTCGCATAGTCGCCAAGAACCCCCGAGATCCTCTCGGCCTTGATGACCTGGACGTTCTCGGCACCACCAACATTCAAATAGGATAATTCTCCTGAATTATTCCTCCCACGGCCCTTTTCAGGGCCATCAGTATTTTCATGGAGTTTATTTGTTTGAATATCTCGCTTGATTTTTAAGTTTACAACACCATTCTCCCCTGAAACTTGATTCTGTCCCAGAATGACATTACTTCTTTGACAGACATTTAAGTGATAGTCTTGCAGATGTTGGGGCAATTTGATAGTTCGAGAGCGAGCTGGAGTAATAATGGGAGGTCCTTCCTCTGTTGCTTCTGTATGTTCTTGGGATAGAACTGTGGGTTGTTCCTTTTCTGCGTTGGTAGGTTGATTGGTTGACTCAAGTGGGTTTTCTTCGAAATCCTCTGTAGTATGTAGTCGAATACGACCTTCATGTTGAATGGAGATTTTTCCATCTCGTTCTAATTCATAAGTCTGATGTGGTAGACACTTGGTGATGGTGTAGGGACCAACATATTTTGGTTTGAGCTTGGCACCGCGTCCCTTTCCGGAAAAAAATGATTTCAGCCAAACTTTTGCTCCAATTGAAAACATGGCCGGTTCATCGCTTGTATCAGTTCGAAGATTCCACTGTTGTTGACGCAGTTTGGTACCAGTTAAGTACATTCGTTCTTGTACCTCTAAGGCATACTGATCTGGGGTCATTTCATCTGTCTTTGGCTGATCCATCAGCAGTGCGGCCGGTAGTCGAACCTCTCTGCCGAACATCAAGTAGTTCGCGGTCTCAGAGGTAATCCGATGAGGTGATGCTCTCACCGCCCTCATTATTTGAGGTAATAACTCATCCCACTCCTTGTGTTCTGCTCCTACAAGCAGGGCACGTAATGAGTTACCAAGCGTCCGATTCAACCTCTCCACTACTGAATTCCCCTGTGGATGATAAGGTGATGTTCGGGTCTTCTGACAGCCCCATAATTTGCAACTTTCGTCAAATAATTCTGATTGAAATTGGCTCCCTCTATCGCTATGAATCACTTCAGGAATGCCAAAATAGCTAAAAACTCGCTCTTCTAGGGCTCGAGCTACGGTGCCGGCCTTTCCATCTCGAAGTGGTATGGCGTCATACCATCTAGTGAAATGATCAGCTAGTACCAATATTTGTGTGTTCCCTCGAGTAGTCTCTGGAAAGGGTCCACAAAGATCGATGGCAACTACTTGCCATGGTCTTCCAGCATGCAAATGATTTTGCTCTCGATGATGTCGGTGCTGAGTTGCCTTAGACTGTTGACAGTGCATACAGCCCGCAACCACGCGGCGCACCATACCTGACATCCCAGGCCAATACCACATGAGTCGAAGTTGAGCGAGGGTTTTGCTAAATCCGAAGTGGCCCTCCTGGTGAATAGTCTTGATTGCTTCCCTTCTGTAACTGTAGGGGCAGATTGCCAATGGCTCTCGTCGCTGATGACTGGGCAATTGAACACGCAACACTTTTGTTTTATCTAGAAGGAGGTGCTCCTGGATGACGGCAAGCTTTTGGGTTTCTGGTCCCTCTAATTTAGGGTCACACAACAGATTGTCTCGAACTGCCTTATAGACAGGTCCTATTTGTGGATCATCTTGCTGTGCCATAGCCAAATCATTCAATGGCAACAGATTGTTCATCCGTTGTTCTACGTTGGGCTGTAACCGTTCACATTGACGACAATCCAGACATTGCTGTCGACTGAGGCCATCCGCATTATTATGCTTTCGACCTTTTCGGTGTGTCAATTCAAAGTCATATTCTGACAAGGTTTCAAGCCACCGGGCCAGCTGTCCAGTAGGTGATGGTGTTTTCAACAACCAAACGAGAGATGCGTGATCAGTGCGAACCAAGAATTTACGACCGTAGAGCTGTGGTCGAAAATGTTTCACAGACTTGATGATAGCCAACAGTTCCCTTCGTGTAACACAATAGTTGGCTTCAGCTGGGCTAAACATCTTAGAGTAATAAGAGATTACTCGCTCCTCACCATTTTGTATTTGTGACAGAACTGCCCCGCTACCTACATCACTGGCATCGGTATCCAATATGAACGGTAAGTCATAGCGAGGATAAGCAAGAATAGGAGCCGAGATCAAACAGTTTTGCAACTTGTTGAACGCCTCTTGACATGCCTCATTCCAAACAAACCGTGTATTTTTGGAACTCAGTTGACTGAGAGGTTTGGAAATTTCTGAGTAGCTAGCAATAAAGCGACGATAGTATCCGCAGGTACCAAGGAATGCTCGCACATCACTTTTGTGCCGAGGAATGGGCCAGGTCTGGACTGCTTGAATCTTCGCAGCATCTGTCTCGATTCCTTTGTGGCTGACTACATGTCCCAGGTAGTTTACTCTTTGTGCAAAGAGTTGGCACTTACTCGGCTTCAACTTTAACCCTGCTTGCGTCAGGCGATTAAAGACTTCGTCTAGTCGTTCTAAGTGTGTTGCCACATCTGGCGCAAAGACGATTATGTCATCGAGATAAATTAGCAATGTTTTCCAATGTAACCCTCGCATTACGGTTTCCATTAACCGTTCGAAGGTGGATGGCGCCGAAGTTAACCCGAAAGGTAGTACTTCCCATTGCCATAGTCCGGAGCGAGTGACAAAAGCAGCCTTCTCTTTGGCTTCCTCACTGAGCTCCACTTGCCAATATCCACTGGTGAGATCAAGGGTACTGAAGAACTGACTTCCTCCGAGAGCATCTAGGCTATCATCAATGCGTGGTAAGGGGTAGGCATCCTTAAGGGTAACTTCATTTAGTTTCCGATAATCCACACAAAAACGCCAACTATTATCTTTCTTTTTTACAAGAACCACTGGAGAACTCCAGGCCCCGTACCCCTCTTTGATGAGTTTGTTTTGCTTCAACTCCTCTACTTGCTTTTCAATCTCCGCCTCTTGTACGGGTCCTTGCCGGTACGGCCGCTGTTTAGTGGGCATCGCATCCTTCTTAACGGGAATTTCATGGCTTATTACCTTGGTTCTCCCAACATCATATTTGCTGGAGCTGAAGACCTCCTGATGCTTTATTAGTAGTTTCGTGGCTTGATTTGACTCTATCTCTGACAAGTTTTGTGTCCAACTGGGGAGGTATTCTTCTAAGTGTTTAGGGAGTTCGGTTTTTTTATAGTCATTCTGACACTGCTCTCGAACTTACACAGACGTACATATGGCTACCTTTTTTCCAGAAGGCAGATTAATGGGCTGATTAGTTGTGTTCATCACGCGAATGTGAACCTCTCTTGCGGTAGGCTCATGCAGTGAGGTGGCCACCCACAGACCTGAAATATTATGTGAAGCTTCAATGCAGACCGGCCCTGACATCCACTTCCGACTTAGTCTTGCTAGTAGCAGACATTCTGTGTTCGGGGATACCACCATATTTCGTTTAACTTGAACATTTACTGAAAGGGGTTTCCCGTCCTCCGAGCAACAGGCCATCGTGGTGCCCTTACATTGTAACTGACAGTGACGGAAGTCTACCTGACATTCTTGAGCTTCTAAAAAATCTAATCCCAAGAGAATGTGATTGTCCACATCAGCTATGACAAACTGATGTTGCAACTGTAATGGTCCCAGTCGAAATTTTAAAGTAGTTACACCTTTTAGTGCAATTCGTTGCCCATTTGCTAATATTCCACTACCTCGCACGGGCAGCAACTCCGAATAGCATGAGTTGGGCAATGTCTCTAACACCTTATGGGGAAGTACTGACTGTGTACAACCACTGTCGAGCAACATAACCAAGTCTTGTTGATGTATCCGAACAGGAACATAGTACGCATTGGTGAGCTGACAAGTATATAACTTGGTTTCGCCCACGTCATGAGGTTCAGGCAGTATGGGCACTAGTTTGCCTGAACTTGGTCGTTTCCCGATCGCTTGGGCTTTTTGCAGTTGCGGGCCATATGTCCTCTACCATCACAATTGTAGCATTGAATTTCTCTCCGAGATTGCTGGTTTTTCACTGTCGCTGATGTTAGTTGTACTAACATTGCTTGTTGTGATTCGGCCATTTGCTTTTGTGTGTCCAAAATCTGTTGCATAAATTTATTCTGCGTTTCTGCAAACTGTTTGAGCAACGCTGTTTGACTTACTTGTATGTGTTCTGTCATTTCCTTTTTTAGTTGTTGGACATCCTCTAGCTCTACACGATGGACATTGGTATCAGTCTCTATCAGATCATGATACTTCTGAATAGTTTCTACCGCCTCAACCATGGTACTAGGCGGTGACAAGCGCAGTGTCCATGCCAACTGCGAGTTAGGCCGGATGGCTGCGATCAATTCCCGCTTTGCCTGTTGGTCATGCTGGTCTTTATCTAGTTCGGGAAAAGCCTTCTGAACCAACTTTTGCACCTTTTCAGCATAATGATATATATTATCTTTTGGTTTCAATTTCATAGATTTTAATATAGTACTAGCTGTTTCCGTACTGAGACCATATTGTGCTCTAAGTTTATGACAAACTTCTTCATAGGTATCGCCGCCAACGCCTCTGGTAGTTGGACCTTTTAATGCCATTGTTAATCGTAGTTTTTTTTCTTCTTTCCCCCACTGATTGTGAGTAGAAACTGCCTCAAAATAATGTAAAAACTCTTCTACATCACTCGTCCCATCGAATGAAGGAGCAGGAATAGGTTGCTTAGTAACCGTCACAGGTATGTGTTCTACTTCTACTATACTGGTGTCCGAGTCATATTTATTTGAGTTACGCTTATTTTTACGCACCATGTTTGGTTTTAGAAAGGGTTTGAGAGAATTGCTTCACTATTATCCCACCGCTGCCACCAGTGAAGAAAACTCGCAAGAGTGGGGTGGGGGCAACTCTTATTTTTATTTAGTGCGCTGTAACCAACGCTGCCGTCAATACAACCTGCTGAACCCAACAGGAGGGAGCTGAAACCAACTCACTTGTGCTCTGCTGAACCCAACAGAGTGCGCTGAACCCAACGCTGCCGACTGTACAACCTGCCGAAACCAACAGGAGGGAGCTGAACCCAACTCACTTGTGTTCTGCTGAAACCAACAGAGTGCGCTGAAACCAACGCTTACAACCTGCCGAACCCAACAGGAGGGAGCTGAAACCAACTCACTTGTGCTCTGCTGAACCCAACAGAGTGCGCTGAACCCAACGCTGCCGACTGTACAACCTGCCGAAACCAACAGGAGGGAGCTGAACCCAACTCACTTGTGCTCTGCTGTAACCAACAGAGTGCGCTGAAACCAACGCTGCCAACGCTTACAACCTGCCGAACCCAACAGGAGGGAGCTGAAACCAACTCACTTGTGCTCTGCTGAACCCAACAGAGTGCGCTGAACCCAACGCTGCCGACTGTACAACCTGCCGAAACCAACAGGAGGGAGCTGAACCCAACTCACTTGTGCTCTGCTGAAACCAACAGAGTGCGCTGAAACCAACGCTGCCAACGCTATAACCCGCTGAAACCAACAGGAGAGAACACAACTCTTGTAAGGATAATAATTATTTAATTATCCAAATTGATTGTAGTAACTTTGTGTGAGCTTGCTGTTAGTGACGATTATAAAAGATATTTCTCCAACAATAACGACTTTATTATAGTAATACTAATCAAGTGGCTATTTCAAGAGCCAAACACAAGCTGAACTGCCTAAAAATTAGTGGCAGTATTTATATTACATAAGCGATTGGCCTAGAGATTTACGGTTAGTTTTCAAACCGACCAATCATATCGTCTTGCTGACTGCTGACTTTCAAAAAATATTCACACTCGTAACAATAAAAAATTATTGTTAGACAACGAGTTATTGAAGCGTAACAATCTAAACACTAACAAAAAGCCCAGGAAATTCTACATATACTGGGTAGCAAACAGTAAGTGTAAAAAAACATTAAGACATATTTCGATAACGAAAAGGGCTAATTACAAAATCTTATCTCGAGAAACGTAGAACAAAAATGGAAACAATATTGTTTAAGTAATCTTAAACCACTAACAATTAATTATAACAGAAACTTAGAATATTTTGACATGTAACCATGAACATAGCAAATGTCTTTCAATGAGTGAACGATAGGAAATAAATTATAGAAGATTGTTCATTGCGTAAAAAGTTTAATCCATGGCGTCTGTTAGCTTTTCTAGGTCAACCAATATCCCAGAAGTCCCTTCTCCATATATATATTGGCTACGTCACCTTTTACCTTTGGATCAGTTCACCATGTTTCTCTGTGCGGAGTGCCCTAAGCATTTCGCCTCGCTCAGAGAGCTGCGACGACATGAGCGATGTCATATCAACAAGATTAAGTGTCCCTCCTGCGAGAGCGTCTTCGCCACCAGGGCGCTTCTAATACAGCATACCAACGAGATACACCGGCGATCTGTGGCCACACAGACCTCGCCCACAAAGCCTCCATGTACCAGTAGGCCAAGGGAGAGGAGGGCGCCTTCTCCGAGACAGCTGCCAAGCGGGCACCGAAGGCCGGTGTGGCGTCCATGCCACACGGTCAGGACATTGGCCACTCCGATACGTGAGGTTTCCTCTCGCATAGTCGCCAAGAACCCCCGAGATCCTCTCGGCCTTGATGACCTGGACGTTCTCGGCACCACCAACATTCAAATAGGATAATTCTCCTGAATTATTCCTCCCACGGCCCTTTTCAGGGCCATCAGTATTTTCATGGAGTTTATTTGTTTGAATATCTCGCTTGATTTTCAAGTTTACAACACCTGTTATCTCTACTTATCATGTTTCTACAAATATAGTACCACGAATAAAAGCGCAGGTATTAGGTGCGCTGCGAAAGACTGGGATAACAAGAAGTGAGTGGTCTTTTTTTCTGTTGAGAGTATTTGCAAGAGTGAATGAGACGGTGTGGGTTTTTGTATTATACCATTATCTTTTAGTTCTTGCCTTCATCGCCGCCGTCTTTTGCAACGCCCATAGTGCCCGTGAATAAAAATCTACTTCTTCACGCCAAGCGCACGAGGGGTTTGAAACAAATAAAATTATTTTTCATTGAATGGTTAGATTAATATTTGGATACTCAATAGAAATAAAACATCTACAAACCAATCATAATTGATATCACCATTATTTGCAATACATATCGCTTACACCTCACAGTAAGTAAAAATGTAGAACATGATTCACATAGTATTTCAACATATTCTAGCATATAAACGTGGAGTTAAATAGATTCGTGTTCAGTGTTGAACGCTAAGCCTATCAACCAAAGTAACTTTCGTGCAAAATTATTCATGAAAGCAGCTACTATTTAATAGTCTTCTACATAGTAATACCCATTTTATAGGCAAATGGCTTACCTCTTACACTAATTAATTCCCATTGATACTTTCAACAATCATGTCGAGAATCTTGAACAATATAAGCGCAGTATACTTTAATGCAGGTAAATGATGGTTATATTAAATGTTACACAAAAACCCTACCTGCGTAGTTTAATGTCCACGCCAATAAAACTGCTATTGAAAATCTGGAACGCACGAAATGTGCAAAAAGAAGAGACAACTTCTTCTTTTTTACACCCCGTAATGTACTATGTCCACGCCAACAGAACTCACTAAGGAAAATCTTCTGGAACGCACAAAATGTGCGTGAAGAGACAACTTTTTACACTGTGTAACGCCCATTCGCGTTAATTTCATTCACAGGCATGTTAGTGCCGATGCACAGCATTACTTGCACCAATGATATACAGCCACCCTGTATATCATTGCTTGCACTCTAAGTTACTTCCTAAACTTGTAAGCCAGTCAATTAAAATGAAAGAAAAACATTTTCAAAACAGTTTGCTAGAATTTAACATATTTCCAAATGTTTCTTCCTCTTGTTTATGGTTAGTATATAGCTTTGAGTAAGTTTTAACACATTTGCTTGGAGGTTTTGAAGAATTTGCAAACCTTTTGCTAAAACAATATTTACCTATGTGAAAAAGAAACTTGAGCTGACACGACTGACAAAACCTCTGCTCACAGATTTATAGATAAATACTAACATAAATTTAGTTTGCCATATGCCTCTGCGATGTGCACATTAGAAAGCATTACTATTAACATATTATTATTATGCTATTGAGCAACATTACTAATACTTTGACATGACCTATATCGCCTTGATTGCCAAACAAGCAGTGCATACAAACTGATAAGTGACATATACAAGTACACTGCACAAATTTATTTGTATAAAAAAAATCAAAGTGAAATGCATCAAACTTTTGGAGCTCCAAAGGCGTCTGGCATTCGCTCAATCGTGTACCTAAAACAACAAAAGGGGTGAGGAAAATTCATATTACATGAAAAAAGCAATTATATTTAAAATGTAAGTAACAATTATGTTTACCCGAATATGAGAGCACTATGCAGCACTCTCAACTGCACATTCTCTCTACAGCATAAATTCTCCAGCTGTACTATAACTCAGTTGACTCGTCATTGCAATGTAATAATGCAATTCTGAGACCATGTAATCATTGTTTTGACTTCCAATTTAATTGAGTTCAAGGAAATCAGCTATGTCAAATGAACTCATTATCAGCCAATTTGATGTTTGAATGGAAACGGCCAGAGAATTTTAGAACAGTGTAGTATCCCAACATATAACTTGACTTGAACCTCTGAGTATTTGCACTTGCAAAAGGATACCGCATAGGTAATCGTGATATAGTTTTGAAGCGAAAGAATATCGGTAAGTTCAATAAATACCAGGGTTTAATGCATCAAACTTTTGTAAGTAACCAAATTTTAATTGGGTTACTTACAAAAGTAACCTAAAAGTAACCCAAACTTTTGAAGTAACCCAATTTGCACACAGCTTATCCTGCATAATCGATAAACATATCAAGTGTTTCACTGTTGACTCACTTTCTATTAGATATATAGAGAATTGGCACTCCAGGTATCCGTCTAACCCTGTTCCTCACACCTTTATCACATGATGCGACGATGTAGCATTTGTGCTACAATGAAATGATATATAATGTACAGTCCCAAAACTTGTCAAAACAGTCCATTACTTGTCATGCTACACATGCTATGGTTTTAAGCAAAAACTGGCCCCAATGCGTTCGATTGGCATCAGCATTTGGCAAAAGACGTTGAAATGTGTTTGTAGCACTTCCACATCGCTTACAACTTTTTGGCTAATTATGTTATAACATTGTTTTTTTTCACAATTACTTCAACTGATAAGGCTAAGATAATTCGCTATAGCTATTGAAAATAAAAAAGAATTAAAATTTGGATACCAGGATATTATGCTGTAAAGTCTGAGAAGAAAGTTCACTAACTGCTTTGTTGCGTTTTGGGCCTTTTGGCCAAATTATAAAACAATATCTTAAAGGTCTACTTGCAACAAAATTCACATTACAGTTATTTGGCATCAAAAGATTCATCATGTGTTACTCTGCTGTTTTGTTGGTGAAAAATATGTAGAGATGTGATTAAAAGCTCAAAAACGAACAGCTAATCGCAGCTATCACAAAACAGCCGTAGATTGAAATCAGTTTATTTCTCTGACGTAGTCATTACATTTGGTTATTGTTTTGTCACGTGATGTTCTCACGTACATTGAAAGGCCAATAAAAGGCTCAATATAAAACTTCTCATAGCACTAGTTTATGACAAACACTTCGGGTTTTACCGAAGAGACCTTACCAAATATAGGCGCTCGCTAGTTTACAGTTTTGTTTCGGCTTGGTCTAATCGTCTAGTCGTAACCTGATCATGTGACCCATACTTCCTGCCAAACAGCGCGAATAATTTCTGCAGCATTTTTCAACTATCACAGGTGACCAACAGGCTCGTCATGTTTATCAGAGGATGATATGTACTCCTTCGAGCTAAGGTTATAAAATTGAACGAATTTTTACGGTAGGTTTTGAGCTATCAGTGCTCAAAATGACAGCATTACAATGATGATGAAATAAACGCGTAAGAACAATAGACATGGTTTTATTGAATGCATGAAGTATATTTGTGCAAATAATTCGACGAATGAGGTTGCGTGAAAGTGTAAACAGAAGCCATTCTGTACAACTACGGCCCATTTGAGCCATTTTGGAAAGAGATTCTAATCTACAGCGGTCTCATGATGGCGGCGATTAACTGTTCGTTTTTCAGCTTTTAAGAGCTTGTAATCACATTTCTACATATTTAGCACTTACAACACAGCAGAGTAAGACATGGTGAATCCTTTGATACCAAATAATTGTAATGTGAATTTTGTTGCAAGCCAACCTTTAATAATATTTTCGTGTCAAAATTTTAGGCGACTCTGTTAACTTGTTGGGCTGTGAAGAATATTTTTGTGAAAGTACCAAAGCAAGCCATTATAACAGTTAACCGTCAGAATGAACAATACAGTAGACGCTCTTGTACCACATCCGTCACTAAACAAAAATATTCATGTAAAGTTTTTGTTTCTTATTACATAATAAATTCTATATAGCGCAAAGCGTCAAATCGGTGCAAGTTCTCAAATTCAATTTGAATAACAAGAGTTTATAGTTAGCATTAACAATATATATACCAGTAGCCTAGTAGTCTTGTAGGTGTGAGAGATTGTCAGGTGTACCAAAAAGCTCAGGTAATAAGTAGCTGCACAAGTATTCAGAAACACCAAAAGGTGGTATATAGGTTATAAGTGTTATAATGTCGGTCTACTAAGCTGAAAGTCACAAGTTGGAGTCGCATTGAAATCTTTTATCTTAACCTCTAACCCTGGCTTCGGATGGACATACAGACAAACACCGCTCTTATTATAGTAAAGGTATGTTTTTGTTTTACTTTATTTTACACAGATACATGTTTTTCTTTGCAGCATAGACCTTGCTGTAAAAAATTCGATTTAAATTGACATTGAAGGTATACGCTCTCCTCAACTTGACGTAACATCTTCGTAAGCATGAACCCAACCAAGTGTAAGTGATGAAAAAGAGAAGAGTTGTCAATACAAACCAATAATATCGCAGTTAATACAAAGTTATTAAATTAAAAATTTTAATATCTAACTTTGAAATATTAAAGTTTAGTATAGTATTTTCCTTACTGATGGAAAAATGGTTGAGTTTGGGAAGCTGTTAGAATGGATTAAACAACTTACATGCATTCCACGGTTCATATGTCGTAAAACACCTAAGGTATAACATAACGAACTACAGTCATACCTCTACAGCTAAATGGGTGTTTGTTAAGTTTTCAGCGCATTTATCGATTTACAACAACTAAAACAAGTTTTTCTACTGTAATATCCAGTTTAGGTGTTTTTTTTCATAGTATGTAAACAAATTAATTTGTATTTAATTATTTTATATAAGAAATAGTACCTTGAGATGCAAGTAAATTGACATACGAGTTCAGTCCCCAAACAGATTATGCTCATATGCCGGGGTGTCACAGTAGTTACATTGTAGAAGCGTATACTGTATAGGCGAGCTGTTTCAACAGCTGTCAATAGTGAGAGTTAATTTGCTCATTTACCCTACGTAAGGCCAATACAAATATTTGGTAGTATTATGGAGATGAATAAAAATGGCCCTAAACATATGTACATAGACGTACAGGAAACAGTTGATCCCATTTGTGCATATAGCCAGGGGAACAACGGTTCAGCCAATAAGTGAACCCACACAAGAAGGAAGAGTGATTACCTGTGTAACTCGCTCTATAAGGCAGTCATCAGCGTAAGTCCCCTTGTGGAGACAAGGAAGTCTTTTAAATCTTGTGTCCTTGGCAGCGCGGAGGCCCATCTTGTACTTGGGGCCCAACTTCTCCAACTCTGCCAGCACGCAATCAGTAATGTAGCAGGTGCCTGCAAAAACACTTTAACCATTGAAAAGTTTGGATTTTCCAAAAGATCTACATAGCCTGTATTCTGTTTAATAAAGATTGCATCTGAAAACATTTGTGTGTTACAGCTAGGAGCCTGAACAAACGAAATACGCATATAGAAGTCATATAAATGTCACAAGCACAATCCGTCGGTTAAATAACATAATATACTAGCACCTTTAGTATTTGCTATTTACATGCGGCATGTGAAAATATTTTTGTTTTACAATTATTAACTTGAGCAAAAAAGTATGTATAGAGAATTCATCATAATGACACAATCAACTAAATGAAAATATTACGTCTTCTGTTATGTAACAGAATATACTAGTAATATTTAGTTTTTAAAACGTGCTTAGCTTAACAAAGGCTCTCAATGTTGTTGCCTTGTATTGCCCACTATCACCACTTACACCGGTACGAGTAATGATGCATTTGCAACTACGCAAATGATACCTTAAATAGCTAGTTGTGATATATATATATATATATCAAAACATACAAACCAACACATACATTTGGCATAAAGGCAGTCCATAATTCCCTTATGTACGTCAAGCTTGTTTTTGAGTGACAAGTTGATGAAGTTTGTGTCGACAAGCACATGATATGGAGGGCCGAGCTTGGTGTTGTATGCGAAGAACATGGCAGAGGTAATTGGCTTGCTAAAACATCCCAAAGAGCCTGACAAGCATGCTAATTGTTGTGAATGTGGATAAACTCTTCAATAAGATCTTTTGTAACATAATAAGCATATGTATAGCTTCAGACATATGAAAATATAATATAGTTTAAATCTAATTCCACATAAAAGAGCCTGACACAAACTTGAAAAGAATTTTAACCCTTTCGAATATTTTTAATCATACTTATAAACAATTCCCGATAATTTATGAAGTTAAGCTTTTTGTATTTCAAAGCTTACTAAAACTTGAGCGAGTATGCCAATGGGCAAAGTATAATCTGTAAATGTCTGTCAAATTACGTATCACGTGCATATGACACGAACATGCGTATAAAAGCATAGGAAAGCTCATAGCTGGGTAAATTATAAGTGAAAGATATGTGTATTTACCAGAAAGGTCATATCTAATATCTACACAATGCAGGCTAATATCTAATTAGCCTCAAAATAACTGGTGATCTTGATGACCTGTGCCCGAATGCATTTATGAAACCTGTTGTTATGGATAGTCTAAATTATCGCTAAAACAGGCAGGCTATGGAATTAAAATGTTAACCTATGGAACAAAATATTATTGCATTAACATCAGCAAATAACATTACAGGCTTGGATTTAAATAACATAGTTGTGTAATTTTGACAAAACACCAGGTTTTATCTACATTTGCAAGCCGTATGCTTTATGCAAAGATACATTTGCGATCTTAGCAAAATATGGCCCAGAAACAGCTGCACCGCTATATTATTATATCAAAATCGCTTGTTTTCAACTAGGTTATCTAAAAATTATTAGTTCAGAATTAATTCAGTGTAGCTTATTCATGAAAGCAGCATATACGTTGATATGTTTTAAACAGAGATGACCTCTGAGAATAACTAATTTTGACACACTGTTTTTTAATTTGCCATTTTGTGTAAGGGAAGAATTTCCTACTAACATACTCCTCAAGATGAGACGCACAAACCATTTGGGGTGATTCCATAACCACGGCTAACAAATCAATGTTTGACGTAAAGATACAGCACAGAATTTGTCAGTATTATTTGAATCTGCATCAACTTTACGATGCCTGCCACGCTAGGTAACCAAACGAGAGTGGAGTGTGGTGACTAGATGGGGAAATGCATGAAAATGCCGACCAACATAAGCGCTTTTATCTCGCATTCACACTTAGCTAATTGTTAGGATTGACTTTGTAATTCATACATCCACGTTTTACCGAAAAAATGACCACCTTATGCCACAGCTTGGAGCCTGCATCGCAGGTGCTTTTGTCTCTAAAACTGTTTTGTCTTCTAACATCAACATCATCGGCAAAAAATTGAAATGCCATGATTATATTGTCATAAATAGATGCAAATTTAAAATGTAGTCAGTTAAGATCTGAATGGGTTTTAAGCTGTGTCCAGTGTGAACCACCAACAAACATGGTAAACATCACCAATACAACGATTCTATAAGGAATCTAACAAACTAGTAGCGATGAACAAGACTTTCGCTCTGATCACACAATTTGCCTGCTTACACTTTTTTTACTTCCATCTCTGTTGAGTCATTCTTCTTTTTCTTCAATTTGCGCTTCGAAATTTTACCCCCATCTTTTCTGAAAGAATGGCACAAAATCAGCAACATTTGAACAAGAATCTATATTATTAACCTAAAATATTGTAGCGATCAACAAAAAACACCTACTGACTGCTGCCTCAAAAATTTTCAAAACTTATTTCAGCAGATTTTTGCTAAACTAACAGAAGTTTTTTCCACAGTATTCAATCATGCCCTGCAATATTTTGTTACGATGAAAAAATGATTTTTAGACAGCAGTGAACCACCAAATATTAATTATTGAGTGAAATAAAATTAATGCATAACATACTTTCAGAGTAGCTCTTGTAGAATGCAATCTAGGAACCGGTAATGAAAATGTTTATTTTGAGAATTGTACGGTTGTAAAACTTCCATCCGTACATTCCAACTGGTTACATTCTTATTGGTTATAAATATTAATCAATAAAATATTTTTTAAGATATCAGATCAATCTCATTTTCACAAATAGTCTGCAATAGCCAATTTTTTTATCGGAAAAAGGATTTTAAAGATATCTAATCGCTAGTATATTTAAAAAATCTGATTGCTGTCTCTTCACAAAGTAGATCCTTAAAATCAACTTATATATATATATAGTATTGTACATTGTATGTTTATAAACAGTTTCATCATTTATATAAAACATACATGAGCTGCCGATGGGAAAGCTAGTAGAAAAATTACAAAAATAAATTTTAGGTGATTTTAACCTTTAAGGTTACAAATCTGCCACATCTTTAAAGGTTGACTTGCAACAAAATTAACATTACAGTTATTTGATATCAAAAGATTCACCATGTCTTACTCTGTTGTGTTGTAGATGCAAAATATTTGGAAATGTGATTACAAGCTCTTAAAAGCTCAAAAACGAAAAGCCGCGTAGATTGGAATCTATATATTTTTCTGACGTAGTCATGACAGTTTGGTTATTGTCTTGTCACGTGATGTTCTCAATATAAAACTTATCGTAGCATTAGTTTATGACAAACACTTCGGGCTTTACCGAAGATCCCGTATCAAATATAGAAGCTCGCTACTTTACAGTTTTGTTTCGGCATTATCCAATCGTCAAGTCGTAATCTGATCATGTGACCCAATACTTCGCAAATAATTTTTACAGCACTTTTCAATTATCACAGGTGCCCAATAGGCTTGTCTTGATTATCAGACAATGATATGTACTCCTTCGAGCTAAGGTTAAAAAATTAAATGAATTTTTACGGTAAGTTATAAGATATCAGTGCTAAAAGTGACAGCATTACAATGACGATAAAACAGACGCGTAAGAACAATAGACATGGTTTTATTGAATGCGTGAAGTATATTTGTGAAAATATTTCGACGAATAAGGTTGCATGAAAGTGTAAACAGAAACCATCCTGTAACAACTACGTCACATTTGAGCCGTTTTGGAAAGAGAATCCAAACTACAGCGGTCTCGTGTGGCTGCGATCAACTGTTCGTTTTTTAGCTTTTAAGAGCTTGTAATAACATTCCCACATATTTGGCACCTAAAACACAACAGAGTAAGACATGGTGAATCTTTTGATATCAAATAACTGTAATCTCAATTTTGTTGCAAGTCAACCTTCAAATATGAACATGTTGTGTTATATAGTTACGTGTCATTTAAACTGCATAAACGAAACACAATGCTGAAAATATAAATCTCCGTGCCATTTAAGTTCCAACATGACAAGAGAAATCTAAGTACACACCCAAAATGCTGAACAGATCCCAATGGCCTATGATTCTAATGGCTTACTCCGGCGTAAGTATTTAAAAAAAACTTGTGCATAAACCACCAATAATCTTAATGCAAATAGCACGCACACGAATTATATATCTACGTATTACCGTTGGAAACCCTAATTCTTTTCACTCTCTTCGTCTGGCTGTCTATTCAGTCCATCCGTCTGAAGTTACTCTAAGAGCGTTAAGAAAAAACATTGACCCCACGCCGGAATAGAACCTGGATATTCAGACTCCCAGTCAACCACACTACCATCTGCACCACTCAACCACTTTTCCACATTGAGAATAATTGTGCACATACTTAGGTCTCATGGCACATGTGACTGCCAATGTACTAGTAAAAATAGTAAAAAAGAGCATAAATAAAGAGTATAGTTAATTATACCGCAATATAAAATATAAAGAGCATTTGGCTGTTAATCACTCACTACAAATTTGGTTTAAGCAGGTACACATGTAGATCTTTATTTTATATTATGGTGTACATATAATATATATGTATCTAGTGTAAATATTGCAGTCATTAGGCTTTAGGTCTCAACTAGTAGTTGAGATTTACAGCCTGATGACTGCACAAGTATGAAACTGCTAGTAGCTGACCAATATAAGTACTCTATCTACTTCTTTATTACTTTATATTGCTGCATTTCATGGTGAGAACCATTTCATGTATTCCAGGTATAGATCTGCACTCTCGACAACTTCAGTAGGCATATACACACATTTTTAAATTATTAAAAATAAAATATCATTTGAAATTTGTAAGCTACACAAAGCTTTGAAACACATCTCTTTAATTAGCAACTCTATCATTAACCTTAAACTGAAGATGATAGACCTAGCCCATATACAGCAACACCAAGAGCAGTGGTGTGTTTTGCGTCTCGTATATTAAGACTGCAGTGCCTAGGCACCACAAAGCAAATCATAGATACTTACAAGCGTGAGTCATTGAGCGATATAAGCTTGGTCTTCAGAGATTTCTTTAAAGCTATTTTCTTAGCCTTTTTCTGCCTATTGGCCCCCTGAAAAGTTGTTAACATGAGGTTAGCAGCATCAAGTGAATCTTAATCCATCAATGCCCCCTATAGTGCTTTCTTAAGCTAACTACTAGCTTTCTAACTTCTCAGACTGAGCGTGTGAGTGAAGGGTGCCATGAAATGTCTTAATTAACTTTTATAGTTTTGATGATATACTGCTTTTAATGTTTAATAGTAAGAAATGCGAATGAGTTTATCAATGTGAATAATCTTTTATTGCAATTTACCAGCTGAACAACAAAATATGAACAAATATTGTACGCATTTGCTCCAATCAGAAATTGGAAACAGATATTTTAGCAGGTATGATAAATGAGTAACTAATGAAACAGAAATTGTCGTTTTTAGAAAGTTTCATGTTGTACGATTACAATTATCTCAAATAAAAGGAAGATAATTCCTTTTCCTTGCTGACCCAATGTGTTTACCCGTGATCAGTCAGCCTGGTTATCAACATTTGTTGATGAAATGCAAGCTATAGAAATATATAAGCAAGAGATATATCTATAAGCCTACACATAGATTATATTTTTAGGCAAATGACAAAAACAACAAATTGAACAGCAACTGCCCCATAGTATACATCTTGAAAACTGATTGAATATTATAGATTAGTAAACCAAGTCAGCGTAACAGATGTTTAGCAGGCTGCATAGACATCGCGTATGGCATGAGCAGTAACATAACTCAAACCAAAAAATAATACAAAACATGAGAAAACTTCTTCGAATTGACTCATTAACAAATCTCCGAAACCGTCTAGTGGTTTTTGCAAAGAAGGAAATAAAAGTAATGCAAAAAATCTTAAGAGATCTTAAAATGGGTGAATGTAGCGAGGGTAGTAGTTATAATTAAAAATAGAACTAAAAAAATCATGAAATAGTAGGAAATATACAAGCTACATTAATTTAAAATTCACATTGTCCATATTAGACAAGCTCATACATTGTATAACTAACTACATTGCATAAGGCTCAACTCACAAATGAATTGAATTGATTCTCTGGCATGTTTTACTCACTGTAAAGTTAAATTGACTTGCGCATCTTGCCAGTAAAATTGAATTGAATCGACTTGTTACTGTCACTGTAAACAAATTGACTCTATTTTCCATGATCAATAAGAAGCAAAATGCATCAATGCTGCTCTTTATTATTACTATTATATATAATTAATTATATAGATAATATATATATATTATATATAATCATAGGTATTACTATACCTATGATTGATACTGCGTTGATCAAAATCTATCGCGGACAGTGATATCCTAACTATACCATTATGTTATATGATGTGCGCCAAAGCAAAGATGTCACTGCAGTGCAATGTTGCTAGACGCACAAGTTTCCACTCGACCTCGATATCACTGCATGTTGTGTTCTTCGACATTATGCATTACGCACCGATCTATAAATATATAATTCTCGAAATTTGTTCAGCTATAGCAATTAAAATCTAGGAATGTACAATGTGCTTGTACTGGATTTGATCTCACGAAGATTGCAATCACAAATTTGTGAACTCGCACACCTAACCACAAGGCTAAGCCATTCCTACCATTCCCATCGCTCCTACCATAAACTGTATACCATTTTCGCGATTGCATACACTCCACAACTAATTAATACAGTGCACTATTGGGTCACGATGTTCTACTATAAAAAATTTCACCTTACTATGCGGAACACGATGTCTTTTCTATTCTCCCTTACTAAGGACGAATTTTCTTTTCGATTTTTTCTGCTATTCGATATCAACAAAAAGTTCTCAAGAAATTAAAATTTGGGTGTTGATGTACTGATTACGACGAAATAACAAAAAATGTTGATATGCTAAATGCCGAAATCCTTCCCACAACACCTGAAAGAGATATACAATGCTCGCTATCTCAGTTCAGTGTTATTCGTTGTAAGTTCTAGTAAAAAAGAATTCAAAAACAGATATGTGGTAAAATTTTAGCCTATGACAAAGGTTAAAATTTAGTTTAGTAAAATACATACATAAAATTAGCTTCGAGTATGTGTTTAGTAAGGTAAAATTATTTAAGTTAAATTTAACATTTATGTTATACGTCTGTCTCAAAAGTAAGTACTCCACGATACGTACTGCACGTATTACATTGTAATGTTACATTTTCTTGCAGATCATAACCACAAAATATACTAAAGTTACTGTAGGTAACTATAGTTACTGAGGTTAACATATTGTTCTGTTACTAATTTTTAATATGTACAGTACAATACGTATATAAAATTTTGATGAGTTTTACCAGGGGTGTTTGCATTAGATAATTACTAAATGTTTCTAAACCACTGCATACAATATTTTCGTTACAACACTGAAACGAATTGGAATCATATAAATGTATACCAAATAATTTTCCGTTGTAATCGTAGCAAAACAGACTTTATTTAGGCATTACTTGCTAATTACTTTACATTTAAACACAATTACAGTGGTTTTATTTTTTCTCTCAATTTATTTCAACAAAACACTTTTTTCATCATATGAAATTTAAAAGTTACAGTTATTTAAAAACCTTTATAGTTGTTTTATTTTTTCTCCAAATTTATTTGAACAGCACAAAACACTTCTTATGATACGAAGTTTAAATGTTGGAATGGTAACTGTCGTTATAGTTAAATAAAAATAAATTTTCCGTGCAAATACTTTTTTTTCTTATTCATGCAATGCCGGGCATTGATCTAGTATGACATAGTTCTACGGTTTGCCTATGCACTGGCAATAAGCGTAATTATGCCAATTTGTGTGAGGTGCAGACAAATGCAACATTGTTGGGTATGTATGTGCTAGTCATTCAGAAAGGTATGCTTACTTTTATCCTTATAGTGCCATACTTATATTTATTGCTTTGTATTTATGAATACATGCTTAAACTCTTTTGCTACAAATAGCCTTAATAACGGCTCGCGTATCTCGCTCATTCTGCTGGAAAACCTTTATAGTGGCTAGTCACAGTACCTATACAAAAACATTGATCATGAATCACAGAGTTACCAGATGCAGCCAAAATTTTGCCACACTAATTTTAGGATATCGAGTTATCCTTAAAAAACCAGTTAGTTTTTCTTTTACAAAGAAATTTCAGCGTATAATCGCAGTTTCCAAATTTTTTTTAGTTCCAGATAGATGAAACAACAAATTAGAAACCGCAATCTAAATGCATTTTTTTTACTAGAATTCTTCAACATTGGGCCTCAGATATTTCTGATAACTATATTTCTATATTAGAAAATTTAGTTCTGCATTTTGGTTAACCTGCAAAATTGATAATGTATTTTTTGGCATAGGGTTTAACTAAACTGCAAAAATTTATAAAACATGGCTTCTGTTTGTTAAATACATCGATTATGGTGCAGAATTTTCTGCCAATCCCCAACAAACTTTAAATCAAAGCCCTGTGACAGAAACTGTTAAGCTTTCACAGCAAAAATACCAGGTATATGTGATCAAAAGAGTTTTGGCAAGACTTAATTTCGCCCAAATGAGCAAAAAATTCTGCAGTGAAAGAGTTAATATTTGTAATACAAGGAATCAAAGGACTGAGCTAATATGTGCATAAAGTTAGCAATCGGGTTTATTGTTATTTTGATAGATTGCTATAAGTCCACTTTTTGGTGAGAATCGATAAAGAATTGATTAAGTCTATTTGGGTGAATTGAATAGAACTAAGTCAATGAAGTTAGGATAGCCAAAGAATTGATAATTCAATTGAGGTGTTTTGCGTTTAAACACTTAATTGAATCAACTCTTACACAATCTGTGCTACAAAAGAATTTGAAATTGACTTGTTTGTTTCTTGATGAGAACGAATTGAATCATTTTTAAATCTTTAAAAACATCTCCATTAGACTTCTGAGCTTTAAGCATGTCATGATATATACATTCGATCTAGCTTGTAAGTGCCTTGACTGTTGATTTTAAACTAAAACAATTAGTGAATAAAATTTGATAGATGTGCCTGATTCAGTGCAGCAAGACGTTTAGGTTTAACGCTGTTATGAATTGCTTTTTTAATTTTTTCCTGGTTGGCTATTACAACATCCAAGTCTTAGGATTAAGGAGAAATAGCAAGCTTGTCTTGCAGTGCATGGGTCATAATTTCTCCTGCGATCGAATTAGGCCTGAAAAAATAAAATGTTACTGACAGGCTTTCTATTCAGAAAAACAAGGATGCATACCCACGGACATGGTTAGTTGACATTAAAAATTTGGAAGTATGACGTGTCAAAAGTATGTTAAAATTTTGATTGATTGAAAGATGAATGTTCCATGGAGTCATTAATGGTGTATCTATGATTAGACCCTCTTGGATTTATTGTGGATTACAAGTTTATTGCAGTCAAATTTGAGTTCCAAGAAAAGATCTTGTTCTGAGTAGAGGTGTCCTTATCCTCTATTCTCGAGATCAGTGTGGGCCACTGTCTCTTCTGCATTACCAATGAGATATTATCATGTTTGTTAAAAAGGTAAGTCCATTTAAAAACTTTACAACTAACTTTTTTAACTTGCCAGTCAATCAATGATCCCACGACCAAACGAGCGGGAGCGAAATTTGAGAGTTTTTATGATAAATGCACGCGCACACAACTTATGAAAATTATTCATCAACAACGTCACAAACCCTTGTTTTGAAATCTCATCAACAAATTTAACCATCGTTTTGTAGAGTCGTTAAAGTATAATAACGATACAAAACACATATAAGCCTATTTAAATATGTTACCAAGTCTTTGTAAACCGTTGAAAGTACCTTAAAACTTACCCATCTGATCGGATTATACACAAATAGACAGATTAATTTGGCCAAAAGTCGTTATTAAAACTTGCTAAGCCTTACTTTTTTCAAAATTAAACCATAACTGTCACGTATAACTTTTATCGTATATTCTAGGTAAATCAGCCACGCTGATTCCGATTTTGTACTCAAAATTAAGATTGGTCCACTAACCTTCAAAGTAATTTAGGCTTTTTTAAAGCGTTTCAATATCCGTATCGAAAACAACACCATCGGCATTACAAGCTTCGCCCATAAATATGTGACGAAACCTAGCTTTTTCAGGAATGGAAGTTAGGAATGTTTAGACCGATTTAGAATAATAGAGATGGGTGTCTTAAAACCCTTTATTATCTAAATCGTGCCTGTAAAATAATTTCAGTTTTTTCTGAAAAGTATATAAACTATCTAAAATTGCTCGTAGCTTGTTACATGATGTATAAATGGGCTGAACGCCGAGAAAAATGAGCTCAAAAAGCCCGGTTTTGTCACAAGCTAGCGTTATTATCGCGCTTTTTTAAATATGCAATGCTAAATAGCTTATTTACCTTTCAGAAAAGACTGATATTATTTTTAAGGCTGAATTTAGATATTAATGCATTTTAAAACACCCATCTCTATTATTCTTAATCGGTCTAAACCTCCCTACGTAGCTTCTTTCATAAAAAGCTAGGTTATGTCACATATTTATGGGCGGAGCTTGTTGTGCCAATCGTGTTGTTTTCGAGACCGATATTAAAACGCTGTAAAAAAGCCTTCATTACTCTGAAAGTTAGTGGACTAATCTTTATTTTGAGTACAAAATCAGAATCAGCGTGTCTGATTTACCTAGTAAATACGATAAAAGTTGTTCGTGACAGTTATGGTTTAAGACCGGAAATTGAAACGTCGAGCAACAGTGAATAGAACGATTAAGTCATGCGCATTTCACGAAAAAATGTGCACATTTCACCAGTCTATAGCATTGTCAAATTGACGAAGGTTTCTGTAATTAATGTAGGAGTACTGAAATCGTTTCATTTTTGCCGATTTCAAAGTAACTGACATTTTAGACACATTTGAGTACTTTGGTATTCTAACTGATGTCCAACGCAGTGTAAGTAAAGGAAATAACGATAATATTTTTTTCTAACGATTCTTATGAGATTATTACAATATTTAATTATAAGTTTGGATGACTACAGAACAGTGACTACGTAGTACAGATTTTCTAAAAATCAATATAAATATCACGACTTCTTGATATTGCTAGCTATGACGTTTTGAAATCTAAACAAAATTGTGCATTGGTTTTATATTATTACTATATTAATAATATTGATTATTCTAATAATATCAGTGCATTTTACTTCTAATATTGGCCAATATTACATTTCTCCTATTCAAGGGGAGAGATATAAACATATAATCTTTTCCTTTCATTATTGCTGTTTGTTGTATATAATAACACCCACACCCAGTACATTACAGCTACCATTGCAGTTATCCTATTGCACTGCAGTGCCATTAGACTGCTAATATTGCATTTCTCAACCATCAGTACCCTTTCTTTTTTTCCAATATCACTTTGGTCGTGGGCTGTATGACAGTGGAATTTTTAGTATAATAAATGGAATCCATATTTCAGAAGCGCACTCCACTAAGGGCAAGCACAACCTATAATAGAAAATTCTTCTGGCAAAACATGAAGCATTCTTTACAATTCCCATTAGCAATACAGTGTGGCATTCACATTTTGGATTATAATCTTATTATGATCATTTTATAGAAACTCTACAAACTCAAACTCTATGGTAACTTTTAAAAACACCATCTTGTTCTCACTTCCAAATTTTGTTCCCGCTATGCTTTCTAGACCTGAAGAGAAGCTATGGGTGTCACGATTTCTCCTGTGAATGATGAGAAGAGATCATGCTTATCAAGTCCATAAAAAATATCCAGAACGGCAAAACTTTAAGTGCCTTATTGCTTTGAAAAAAGCCGCTAATACAGAAATATATAACTAAAAAACATGAATTGCTATATTACAAATGAGCTATAAGGGGGTAATACTAAATCACTTTGGTATTTAATAGGCAATTCTCGGGGAAAATGAAACAACATCAGCTGTCTCGTAAATACCAATCCAGAGAGAGCTGTCAATACCCTTGCAGACTTTTTTATCTGTTTTGAAAGAAAGGTCAACTCCATTACCAGATTTTTCCCTGAAGACACCACCAACTCGGATGTTATGCAAAATTGTCATAGCTATTGTGGGTGTCGAAAATCTCATCAAGAATTTTGCCGTAAGGAAAGCAACTGGCCATAGCAAAACATAATTATATTGTCTAAGGAATTCAGTACAAATGTTCCTAAATTTTTACCTGTTTTTGTCTCAGTACATGAAGCCAGTCTAGATCAATGACATGTTTTCAATCCATTTATTGAAAACTTGCAGATATTGTACCAACTTTTAAAAGTGGTAGGCGATACTTGTCACAAAATTACAGATCAATAAGCCTGACGTCAACTTCATCCAAGGTAATTGATAAAATTGATTATAGCTAGCTCCATGTGGCAGCATTTCATTATTTCATTTTTTATACTAAGAAATTGCATTTTCCACAGCAATAGGGAGTCCTTAACAAAAGCAAAGGTATGCCTATATGTAACATAACTTTTGTGCGTAAAGGCTAATGTTATGCACGTCCAGCCATTTTACCAGACGGCAAGACAAACACATTCAAATGCAGCAGGCTAGTGTACCCAGACCTGCCAACCCAAGAGTGGGGCAATGCGTGAGATTTGGTTTTGGGGCAATTGATGTATCAATGATAGTATATATAAAATTGTAGAAATTGGGGCAAAAATCTCACGCATTTTCATTTTTTCTTTGGGGTGATTGCGTGAGTCTCACGCCTAATGCGTGAGAGTTGGCAGGTATGAGTGTACCCGTTCGTTTGAAAATGACATCAAAAAAATGTTTACTCACAGGCATTTTAAATATGTTAAGCGCGTCTGCTTAACAGTCGTGATCTTCTAGATATCTGTTTAATACAACTGTTGAGTAGGATTCCAGGGCAAGCTGATAAACTAGAAAATATACAATAACGCGAAGTCTTGTCGGATTCTGAGGAGCGGTGTAATTTTTCGCCCTTAGTAACATTTCGGTAGAACCAATGAACACAAGTCCTTTTCGGCAATATGTAGTGGCGACTTTAATAGACTGGTATGCAATAGTCGTAGTGTAACCGAGTAGTATTGTAATCATGGAGTCGTAGTTAAGCGACTTACCGTAGTCACGCCTCAAACTGCATCCACTTAATCCCTTTGTTGGAAGAATTATGCCGCTATTTAAGACGGTAGATCATTTACATGTTTGTTCTCCGTGTTTTAGCTTTGTATTTGGACCCAGAAATTTTGAATGCTTTCAATACAAGTCCTACATACTGCAGAATGTGTCTAATTATCATTGTCAGATTTCATTAATTTCATCTGCTTTCCATTCACCATTTTTATAATTGGTTTTAGTGGTATTGTTGCCACTTTATTAAGATTATTACTATTAATTGTTATTAATTACTACTAGTAAAACTTTACTACTAGCATTAACTATGACACACTTCCGCATATTGTGCTTAGCAACATCAATAAAGATCATGTAAACATCCTAAACCCTAATCATCATGGGTTTAAAAGGATACTTTCCTGTACAACCCAACACATAACTACTGTAAATGAAATTATGAAACTTGTGGATAACAATAATACAATTCTTGCAGCAATACTGGACTTTCCTAAGGCATTTGGCAGATTGACTCGTGGTTTGCTGATTGGCAAACTGATAAAATCAAATATTGATCCATACATGGTTAACTGGATCAGACTTTTTGTCCAACAGACTCCAAAGAGTAGTCGTAGAGAGTGTTGTTTCTACAGAGCTGTCTGTTTCATCAGGGGTTCTTCAGAGTTCTGTACTTAGGCTCACCTTGTTTTTAGCTTATATCAATCACGTTTCAGATGACTCTAAATCATCCTCCATTGCGCTGTTTGCAGACAAGCTGTACTTGTTTGTCATGTCAACACCTCAGCAGATTCAGTGGAATTTCAGGAGGATTTATCTTTACTCAATCAGTAGGTAATCAAATTGTAAAATGAATTTTAATACTATTAAATGGCAAACTGTCTGGTTTACCTGGAAGGTCAGTGGCAATCCGAGCGTCACATATCACCTAATTGGCAAACCCTTAAAATTAGTAAACAGTTTTAAATGCTTAACAGTTTTCATGTCAGATGATTTTAGTTGGGATATGCACAAAGATACAATAACATCTGAGGCTAGTCGGAGATTGCAAATGATGAGGCATGTTTTGTTTAGTGCCCCAATGAGTGTAAGAAGGGTGGCATACTTCACTCTGTATAGACCACGGCTGGAATATGTGAGTGAGGTCTGGGTCCTCAATTGGTATGCCAGATAAAGTCTCAGGAGGATGTTTAAAGCAAGGCAGTTAGATTTATAGCAGTGATCAGGGCTAGGCAGAGCATTACAGAGGCGAGAATGTTTTTGAAAATGGATCACTTGGATTTACGATGCAAAAATGCATGAATGTCTCTGATGCTAGGGCATTTCTTTAATATGTCAGATGACAGTCCATGCTTCCTTTATTGATAGATTTGATCAACTGCACAACAACATTCATGATCATGAGACTAGATTGGTTGCAGAAGGTGTTCCATTGGCAGTGAGTGCAAATGCCGGATTTATACTCATAACTTTTCTACCTAGAACATCCGTCGTTGCTGTGGCTTACCGTAATTCTAAAGATATTTATTTTAATATAATGGTTTTTTACTTAATAAAGGGTCTATAAACTTTTAATATACGTAGGCGAACTGTTAACATGGCTGGCTACTATCAATTCCTTCTCTCACCCACTACTACTACTGTTTTTTATTTCTACACAGTAGTTTTAGTCGTCATTATTTTCTAAGTTTTTATTCAGTAATTATTATTAATATTATATACTAAACTATATACTAAACTATTATTCAGTAATAATAATTATTATTAATATAAAATAGTTATCAATTTATGTATTCATTTAATTATTTGTTGCCTGTTCCCCGACTCTCATCGTTAATGTTATTATAACATTAACGATGAGACTCTCTCACTTTTAATGTTATTATAACTATATTTTTAGATTATAATATTTAATAGTAAGAGTATTATATGATCTCTGCTCTGTTACAACTTGTTTGTCTTATTTTTATACCCACACAAGCCACACACGATTTTCATTAGTTGACAGATTTATTACTTGTGTCACTTATTGCCCCATTGATAATAAAAATGTAAAACTATTGGTAAATAAATAATAGAAGATGATATTAATAATGGTAATAAATAAAATTTTCACATTTTTTGTTTCCTAATTTTTTCCCACATCAGGATGAAATTAGTTTCTAAAAATGAATAAAATATCTGCGTAGATAAAATTAGAATGCAGTTATCCAGTAGCATTGTGTGAGAGAGTGAGTCAGCAACATGTTTTTTTTACCAATTTCTAGCTTTTGCTCGAGATATTTCCTCTCTACATAGTTGACAGGACAGATATCTCCTCCTCACCACACAACTTCTCCTCCAAAGGTTGAGAAGTTGCAAAAATGTTTAAAACAGACATTCTAATTTTACTATCCACTGCATTAATGATATCGTTTAAATTGTAGCATGTTGTTGTAATCAAAATCATACCAAAATTGTGTGCTGCGTTTGACTGTAGCAACAACTCCCCAAAACCACCTGACAATTCTGACCACAGGCACTAGGACCATTTCACATGTTTTTAAATGATGTGATAAGCATCTTCTATATATATTTCTCAAAGTCCGTCTGTTGGAAATCCGTCTGTTGAAAATCCGGCTATAGCTATTATTAGAACAGCTGAGCTGGACAACAATACAGACTCAAAGTCATGGCTTACCTTCATTGGAAGCCTAACCTTATTAACTAGCTTAGTGGAGTTTTTCATTGGCAATATGCCAGGCTACTAGCTTGAAAGGTACAGTTGTTTGACAAAGTTTTAAAACCTTTACAGTTGTTTTTATTTTCTCTCTTAATTTATTTCAACTACACGACACACGTCTCTCAGGATATGTACTTTGAAATTTAGAAAGGGAAATGTTGTTATATGTTAAATACAAATCAATCTTCTGTCCAAAGACTCTTCTATTACATGGGCAATGCCGGGTGGCAAAGCTAGTTTTATCATATATTCAAGCATATGGCAATATGCTTGAATATTTGCAATATTCAAGCATATTCAAGCAATATTCAGAATGGCTCAAGTACTTCAAAAGCCCAGAACAAATGATGGTTATGTTTATTTAAAATTCCAGCATTCTCAAGAGGTTATCATATGCACACGGATCGCCATTACATGGTGACTGACAAATAAAATGTGCCTCCAACAAAGAGAATGAGCGGATGCGTCTCTTCAGTCATTTAGGACTCTATCTACCTCTATGAAGCACTCTATGTGATTACACATAGTTTTAGACGACAGAAACAATGTGATCTACAGAGCAATGTCTTATATAAAATAATTCTATGGCTGAGACCGACAAATGTGGAAATGAACTTGCTAGCAAATCCAGTTTTCTCAGAATTGTGCGAGCTCTTGCAGTCTACCACACGCAGAACTAATAGTTAGTCTATGGCGTTTGCTCTACATACCAGGCAGTGGAAAACCTCCCAATATTACCAAAAAATACAGTCAAACCGATCCCTTTTGCTAAGCAGGCGATGGAAGAAGATTTTCTTTAAGGCTTTAAAACTGTGAAAAAACTGATTTTAGAGCAAGGTTTGCTGTTTTAGTCAATTAGGTGCCTCTTTGGTAGTTCTAATACTTGGGACACATATTCTACCTACAGGCAGCTCATACAGGTAAGTAAATATGACAACTGTACAGAGAGAGGGTAAGGACTAGCATTGTCAGATACCAGTCTTTGATCCAAGGACCTATTTAGCAGGAATCGATAAACCACTGGTACCCTATGATGATAATAAACTTGCAGAAAGGTAATTTAAATTATCTATTTTCAACACATCACATCAGACCAACTAGAGCTTGCGAGATGTCAACTAAACATGAAAATCACTAAACACCGCATGTCACCAAAATATATTTGTATTTATTACATACTAAGATTTGACCTAACACATCAAAATATAACATATACGATGGAAGGAGAGATGCACACGGAATAGCGAACTATCGCGGCGGAAGTCCTATACAAAGAAGAGAGCTCCCATGCATACATCACATCTACAGTAGTTGTATTGCATCAGCTTATATTTTAGCAATTGTTCTTTGTGCTGATATTATTTTTATTGTACCCAGTCTACCGGCATTATTAAGCTGGTCTTTGCAACTATGAAACTCATAGAATAAACAGTGCATTTAATAAGGATTTTATTTAGTAACGTAATCTCTCAAGCATCTGGCTGCTAGCGGTCAGCAGAGCCTCTGAACAATGTGCTTTGATAGTTTTTTGCAGCTACAAGAAGCTTTTTCACAAATTTGACATTTGAAATAGTAGAACAAATTAAGACCATACATACTCCAAAATTCTTCCAGATCATGAGAATTGACAACGAAAATGGAGGCACTTTTGTAAATTCAACGCTGACCAGTGTTATGTAAGTTTTTAATCATCATGAGCTCCCCAAAGGTGTGGGAACAGGCTCAGCTACAGAAAATCCATTGTGTGACACCAACTAAGCGTTTTGCAAGTTGTTTGCAAAAGACCAGTGCTTTCAGTTGACAGACCAATTAGAGCAGTTATATCTAAACAAAGGATATAAAATGAGTCTCTGAAAAAGACTAAATCAGTCAGCGGAGTAGAGAGGCCAAGTTGGTGAAGAGTTTTTGCCTTTTTAAGCTAGTAAAAATTAATTTTGCTATTTTCTTGACAGATGTCAGAACATTTTTTGTATATTTTGTGCCGAAGTGATGTCGATTGTTGTCATCAGAACAGACTATAGCTATATCCAAGCCTGAAATATACCAAGCTGACAGCTTGGTTAGCTAATTACATTGACATCTGAGAGATATGGCTAGATTGCATAAAGATTTATAATTATTTATCATATGACATGTTAATGACATATATCTTAAACAAATGAGAGAGGCTATACAGTCTCAGTTGAAAAGATATTCGCATTCACAATATTACGGCACAGGAAAAGTTGTTTGCATAATCAAATTGAAGAACTGATATCAATGCCAGAGACAAAACAACTACAGACGGTTCCCAACCTACGAACGAGTTGCGTTCCGAACGATTGTTCGTAAGGTGAATTTGTTCGTAAGTTTCTTCAGTGCTATATTTTGTATTATAATTTATGTTTAAGGCCTATATAAGTATATTGAAGGTTTATATAAGTATGTCTAAGACTTGTATAAGTACCCTGTATTGGTTTGTACTGAAATTTTTTTTAATAAAATGGAGATAATACTTTGGTGGACGCTGGGCCATGACACTGCATTTCTTATTTATTGTATGTCTTGTCCTTTTTATTATATTGTTGTTTTAATCGTTATGCTATCACTTATCGTTGTTGTCTTATTTTGTGTATGTGTTGTCCGTTTATTATATCGTTGTTTCACTCGTTATGCTATTGTTATATCTGATATACCGTCATAACACTATCACTTATCTTCACTTAGATTGTTGTCATACCAACCGCTAGCGGTCCTATTTATTCATCTTGTTAGCCGGTGTTCTTACCGTTTGCCGTTAGCCAGAACGGTTGATATTATTGTACATGTATATAAATGAGTGCGCTCATTTAGTTGAGCAGAGCAGATAGCTGTACGCTCCTCAGCTAGTGAAATTTCCTTCGCTAATTAAAAGCTGAATGAAACTACACGCACTCTCTTCTCTTTATTTATTAGTAGAGATCGTGCCAAGTAAAGGCCGGCAAATCCCTTTACAATAAATACGTATGTAAAGTTCAAACAAATAATTCGAAAGTTATTCGAGTTACGAACAACGGTACATACGTTTTATCTTTTACGTGTACCGTTGTTCGTAACTCGAATGTTCGTAAGTAGGGAACCGTCTGTACTAAAATGTGTCAAGTTCCTAATCAGGAAAGGACAAGTTGTGTTAAAACCATGGACACATTCCTGATCATACACAAATTCAATTAAGCAGTTAATTACTATATCAAGTGTTTTTACCTGGCACAAGGAGCAACTTAACGAGTTCAAAACCTATTCCTTAGTAGCTTGATGGCCTCAGTCAGGAATGTTGCCTTTACAAAGAAATAAAGCAATAAAGTATATTTTATACAATTTATTTTATATTATTGCATTATACATGAAATCATATACTGGTTGAAGTTGGCTGAATTACATTACAATCGCAGGGGGTAAGGGGAGTGTAGTTATTGGAATAGAACAAGCAAGTGATATCAAAGGTAACAAGTTTGTCCAATCTTGGTCAGTGAAATATTGTAAATTGATTTGAGATTTTCGTAGCGTCTCTTGCACGTTCTCAAGCCCTGTGGGCCCGTGATACGAACAAACTGCACAGATGTCAATCTGCACCCCATAATTTGCCTTAATTCTTTGCCAGGCAGCAACGCATTTCTCAGATGGAGCATAGTTGGTGTAAACCTTCAATATGCCTACATAAATTGCAGGCGTCCAAGAGGCGTTTATGTCGTTCTCCAGTCTTTCTGCACTGCTTTTTCCGTTATTGTTTGGCTTGGCAAATATACATACAGGAGGAATGACAGCCGGAGCGAATGGTAAGATGGATGGTACAAACTGGGCAACACAGTATGCAATGTTTGGTGGGGGATGGGTCCTTCCGGTGATACGAAAGAGTTCCAGCACTTGACCTGCATCATACAGTCTTCATGTAAGTAAAGATCAGTTTGTAAATATGTATGAAAAGTAATCTATTAGTCTAATCTACTAATCTACGAGTGAGGCTAGTACTTATACAATGACTGGACCAAAAGAATAGAGCAGTCAGTTACAGTTATTTAGTAAAAGCTTCTGGTTACTAGTATTGATATGAGACCAGTCACAACTGAAATGGAGAAAATTTTAATTTATGTTACAAATTAAAAATACTGGCTAAAACTATTGTGCACATTTGTGTTTTCCATAGTTTACACCTATCTCATTTCATCCTACATATGAAAACTATATGTCAGCTTGCTCAGAAAAAATTCATCATTCTGCTGATTTACGCTTTTCATTTCTCACTTTTTAATTCTCACAAATATGGGTATAGAATATCAAAACTATTGTATGTGTTTCCTTGTAAGCGGTGTGTTATAGAAGAAATTCTTTGGAAATATTTTTATGGACTCACAAACATTTGCTCTGTGAAATTAAGCTCATAGCAAAGATCCGCCATTTTGAAACACATTTCGACAATACAAAACGATCTTGAACTTCACAAAATTATAGTTTAATAAGCCATATAATACAAAACATGCCAAAGCCAAAATGAATTGTTCTGAAAAGAGCAAAATAAAATAATGTACATACATTAATCAACTACAACGCTAATAAAATAAGACACGATTGGCTCAACTAAGCACATAGAATGATAACCACTCGGACCAGTAGGCTACTCAAGGAAGCAGCCACCACATGTAGTTACTATTCAAAAATTTCCTAGTTGAACATCTTAAAATTAAGCAACAAACATACATGTACATTGTATATAAAAATTACATCATGCGAACAAAATAAGAAAATATAAGAGGAAGAACTAAAAATCAAGTTACAAAATTTAAGTATAACAATGTTATTGTTTAGTGCCTCAATTAAAATTGCAGGAAATACTCACTAGTAAGTCAATGTTATATTAATGCCGAATTAATGCCTACAAATTATTGCTTTTGATCGTTTATCTGTATTTTAATAATTTGGAATAAAATCGCGCATGCTTAACGTGAGAGAGTTACAACTCGGTAAACAGGTACCATTTAGTTTCATGTCTTTTACAATCGCAAAACAGTTTTGCGATTGTAAAAGACAGGAAACAGTTTCTAAAGACATAGACAACAAACAGTTTCTAACCGAAGCAACAATCAATTAATGTTTCATTACACGAAGATCTATATTCGAAAATTACAAAATACATTCTTAGTATCATCCAAATGTTCTTACGACAAACAAAAAATGATTGATTGATTTACAAAAATATATAGAACACTTATGAAACTGATTGACGAAAAGCGTAGGTCGTGCTTCTATATACTTTTATTGCTTCTGTAAAATAAGACACTTCTGAGTTTTATCAAGGTGGGTCTCGTATATAAATGGCTGCCATTTACTTACCTTTCGTCAGGCTGTCATTGAATTGCGATGGAGCATCATAAAACTGATTCATCATTTTTGCGAGCCAAACCAACTTCTATTCAATGATATGATTGAATTACTAAACCTGTTGATTTAGTGATACAGAGTACTTTATATTCCCTGTGCCTCCTTATATACCCCAAATAGCAATGCGGTAATATGCCAGCTGTAGAGCTGTGTCACGTAAGAAAACTAGATATAAGCAAAACATCTGATAAGCGACAACTTTATTTGATAAGATGTCTAGCTTGAGAGCGTTTGTTTGAGCGCTTACTTGTTTGTCAAAAGTTGTATTGGGATTGTTTTAATTCATCAATAGTTATAACTAGCTGTGCCTCATGGCGTTGCCAGGGTATTAAAAATCAGTTTATAAACAATGGTAAGTGATAAGAGTTGCCTACCACTTGCTATTAGCCTAGCACATTGCCAATGGAAAAAGGTATTAAAAATCAGCTTATAAACAATGAGAAGTAATGAGAGTTGCCCGCCATTTGCTATTAGCCTAGCACAATGCCAATGGAAAATTCCGGTAAGCTAGTTAATAAGCGCTAGGCTTTTAATGACGGTACCCCATGACGTTGCGTCAGCATTGTTGTCCAGCTACAGCTATTCTAATAATAGTTATAGCCGGAGGGACACACATACAGACATACTTTGAGAAATACATATATACTAGCTGTACCACCCGGCGTTGTCCGGGTAATAAAAAAGTTTTTGGACTGAAAATTGCTTTGTATTTAACATATACCAACATTTCCCATTCTTACTTTCAAACTACATATCATGAGAGAAGTGTTTTGTGTAGTTGAAGTAATTTAAGAGAAAAATAAAAACAACTGTAAAAGTTTTAAAACTTTGTCAAACAACTGTACCTTTCAAGCTAATAGCCTGACATATTGCCAACGGAAAATTTCACTAAGCTAGTTAATAAGGCTAGGCTTCTAATGACAGTAAGCCATGACTTTGCGTCTGCATTGTTGTCCTGCTCCACTGTTCTAATAATAGCTATAGCCGAAATGCGTACCAACAGACCAACGGTCATACTTTGAGAAATATATATATAGATGGATAACCCCATGTGCCTAGATAATTTTGCTTATCTTTCTTTTGTACGCAGGATATTAATGTGCGCGAGTCTTAACCATAGCATGTGTCACTGACCAAGTTCATATGCATACATGAAAGTTCTTCTACCTTTTAGTACAACATTTTGTACAACATATGTGACAGATCGTATTATTTTTAATACAAATGAAGCATTTTGTATAGTGCACAATGGGCTTCCAAAGTGAAATTTGTCAATGCGGCTTAGACTTTTGTAAAGACGAGTCATTCCCAACATTCATGAAAATATAATGGTTGTAGCGTGCAGTTGCTATGACCTTCCTAATTGTCAACAGATAATATACTGTTTAAAATCCAATCCATCATCATTGAAGACAAATTACTCAGTTTGTTGTGTTGACCATATTGATCAAACCCCTTCGATAAAATCTGTATCTCAGGTTAAATTGCTTCGATTTCAATTCCAAAAACAGTTTTAAAAAGCTGAGAAAGTTTTTTATTACATGAAGCTAAAACATTTTTGTGATTTGACTTCATTTGTATTGAAAATTATATGACCTGTCACATATTTATCATTAGTTATTACTACGCCCAAAATTTTTAAGTTGCTAATTTAACTATTTTTACGCACTGCTATCAGTAGGCCTACATTACTTCTGCACAAGCCGCAATGACTTGAAACTACTGAAGGCTTCATACAAGGTACTGTATGAAATTGTTAATCAAACTTGAAACTACTGAAGGCCTCGTACAAGGTACTGTGTGAAATTATTAATCAAACTCAAAACTACTGAAGGTCTCGTACAAGGTACTGTATGAAATTGTTAATCAAACTGGAAACTACCGAAGGCCTCGTACAAGGTACTGTATGAAATTGTTAATCAAACTTGAAACTACTGAAGGTTTCGTACAAGGTACTGCATGAAATTGTTAATCAAACTTTAAACTATTGAAGGTTTCATACAAGGTACTGTATGAAATCATAGTCAAACTTGCAACTACTGAAGGCCTCATACAAGGTACTGTATGAGGTTGTTAATCAAACTTGAAACTACCGAAGGCCTCGTACAAGGTACTGTATGAAATTGTTAATCAAACTTGAAACTACTGAAGGTTTCGTACAAGGTACTGTATGAGATTATTAATCAAACTTGCAACTACTGAAGGTCTCGTACAAGGTACTGTATGAGATTATTAATCAAACTTGAAACTACTGAAGGTTTCGTACAAGGTACTGTATGAGATTATTAATCAAACTTGAAACTACTGAAGGTCTCGTACAAGGTACTGTATGAGATTATTAATCAAACTTGAAACTACTGAAGGTCTCGTACAAGGTACTGTATGAGATTATTAATCAAACTTGAAACTACTGAAGGACTCGTACAAGGTACTGTATGAAATTGTTAATAAACTTGAAATTACTGTTGGCCTCGCACAAGGTAGCCTACTGTATGAAATTGTTTATCAAATCAAGTCACATACTATTGGAGAAAATTTAATATGCCATGTACACCAATGATAGCAGAGCTGATATTGGGAAAGAAGGCTGAAAAAAGCTGGCAGCAGTGCAGTTATTCAATAACACAGTGCAGAGCAAGGTTAGCACCATGACCAGTGATACTCAAGATCAGGTTATCAAATCTAACAGATAAAACCATCTACACATTTGTTGATCATCTCCGTAAGATCTTTGCTATTCAACCGAATGAGTCTACAGAGTGGCTTTTTTGACGCACAACTGATAGCGTATGCAAGCTACGTACAAAATAAAGGCACCAAATAATAAACACAAATAATATTATACCTGATGTAGCTACTTGCACACAGTTATTGGTGTATGCATGGTATGTACACAATGAAGGCACCAAATAATAAACACAAATAACATAAAATAATGTACACAAATAATACTATATCTGATATGGCTATTTGCACACAGTTAATAGTGTATGCATGCTATGTAGACAATGAAGGTACCAAATAATAAACACAAATAATATAAAACAATGTACAGAAGTAATATTATGCCTGATATGGCTACTTGCACACAGCTAATAGTGTATGCATGCTATGTACATAATGAAGGTACCAAATAATAAACACAAATAATATAAAATAATGTACACAAATAATATTATACCTAATGTGGCTACTTTTACACAGTTATTGGTGAATGCATACTATGTACACGATGAAGAAATAGAGAAGGATTTTTGTTTTGGGTACCTCTGCAAGTCACAACTAAAGCTAAAGACTGTTTCAATGTTATTGCAAATTTTTTTGAAAGGTCTAAAATGGGAAAACACCATTGGCTGTAGCACAGATGGGGCACCAGCTGTGCTCCAGCTATGCCAATTTAGAGAGTAGTGCATTGCCAACAAAGCTATTCAAGGAACATCACACTCTGTTGTATCACGCAAACGCTTCCTGGTTATAAGGCAATGCCACAACTCAGTTTTTCAATCTCTGAGATTAACTGGTATCATTTACTGAGGTGCAAAAACAATATATCAAAAACTCGCAAACAACACCTGGATTATACAGGTATCATATATAGTGGTTATATTGTTATTGTGGATTATACAGATCTCATATATAGTGGATATATTGTTATTGTGGATTATACAGGTCTCATATATAGTGGATATATTGTTATTATGGATTATACAAGTCTCATATATAGTGGGTATATTGTTATTGTGGATTATACAGGTCTCATATATAGTGGATACATTGTTATTGTGGATTATACAGGTCTCATATATAGTAGATATATTGTTATTGTGGTTCATACAGGTCTCATATATAGTGGATATATTGTTATTGTGGATTATACAGGTCTCATATATAGTGGATATATTGTTATTGTGGATTATACAGGTTTCATATATAGTGAATATATTGTTATTGTGGATTATACAGGTCTCATATATAGTGGATATATTGTTATAGTAGATTATACAGGTCTCATATATAGTGGATGTATTGTTGAGCCAATGAATCATCTGAAGACGTATGGTTCTAATACGGGCATGGTAACATTTTTCAACCAGCTATATGCGTTCCAAGCAAATTTGATGAACTGGAAGAGAAAAGCCAGCATTTGAAACTTTGCTAAGTTTGAAAGCTTAGACAAAATGTTGAACAGTGCCAACCTAACTCTTTCCGCTGAAATCCAGAACGAGATTACAGAACACCAGGAACACCTTCACACAGAGTTTGAATGATATTTCCCTGAGATATCTAACGAAGACTCTGATCTGCTCATCAATCCTTTTCAGTGTGAAGTTAATGTGGTACTAGTTAACCGCCCAGTACAAATTTCTAGAGCTTAAGCTTGATTCAGTTGTAAAACTTTACTTTGAAAAACTGTCAGTTACCAAGTTTGGCCAACAATGACCCCATCTTATCCCAAATTAGCGAGGATTGTCTTCCATAACCTGTTGCAATTAGTGACTACATATCTGTATGAGTCCTGGTTCTCAGCATTTCTTACTATTAGCTCTAAAGCTAGCAATAGACTACTGGTGGAAGATGATCGGCGCTGTGCTCTATCTAATATGACTGTGCTGAAGTAAGCAGCAACAGATTTCCCCTTACTAATTACAGAGTAACAATTATATAAAAATTAATAATATGTCGTTATATGTTTTGATATGTGCACCCAAATTGGGTTATAACTTGTATTGGCCATTTTTAGCCATGTGGCTTAAAAAGTGCACGTGAGGGATTCATATTTCTAACACGGCCTACGATGGGGCGGAGTGAAAAAGGTTGGAAAACCCTGGTCTAAAGAGAGCATTGATAAGTCGCAAATATCGAAAAGTGAAGAAAAAGTCAATGCAAGTATAAATTACATAAGTACATTGTATATTATATCTTTAGATTATTATCAGAGGCTAGAAAAATAGATATACTGTATACGTATACGCATCTATTATTTTGATTCAATTGTTTACAACATCCATTGAAGCAAAATTTTCTCAGATTGACTTTAATATTCTCATTGTTTGTCGTAACGTATTATCATTGTCCGCCCTTATCATATCATGAGCAGATGCTAGCTCTTCTAGTAATGTGTGTGATTACCTGCACTATGAGTAAATGTTTTGAATCCAACATTTATTTCCAACTCACCGTCCTGGTAGATGAGCTTATTGAGGGGGTTACCAACCTTTTTCATTCAGTTCCCCCTTTATGACTTCTCATAAATTTGATTCCTCAGGCACTTTTAATTCACATGACTAAAAACAACCGATACAAATTATTATCCCATTTTATTGTACATATCTAAACATATAACAACATATTATTAATTTTTATACAACACACAACGATACATGACATTTGGCATGGCGGTGATTTGGTTTATGACTAAGTTAACTTACTATCCAATCAAAATCTGGATGGATGTGTTCACATATATCTATGGGTTCTGACTAGTAGCTCATTAACAACTAGTGTTATAGATTAAACCAAAATGTTAAATTATGAAACCCAAACTCGCACTGCAACACATAAATTAAAAATTTAACAAATCAGACACCTTTCTGTTCCCCTTTTATATTGGACATTCCCCCTACAGGGGGGGGGGGAATATATACTTTTTCCCTCTAGGGGAACTCCCCTTTGGTTGGGAACCTTTGAGCTAATTAAAATTTCTCAGGACTGTCAGGAGGTTTATCTAGAGCGGGTGTCAACCACAGTCGGTGTTATCGATAGCACTGATAGTGTCAGTAAGTCTATCTAGAGCAGGTGTCACCCATAGCTGGTGTTCACTAGTCCTGGTTTCTCCTCTGGTATTTATGGCGCCTTACAGTGCCTCGCGTTGCGTGTTCGCAACTCGAGTTCTACAACTCGAGTTGCCGAGTTGTGCAACTCGGCCTGGGTTTTTGATGAACTCGAGTTGTGGTACGCAAAACTAACACGGGTTTGTAAAAAAAGCAAAGTAAGTAATTGGGGTGTCTCGTTTACAGAACATTTACAGAAATTTAATAATAATAATTTAAATATATATACATATTTAAATTATATATATTGGCGAGATTTGCGCATATTTATTTCTATAAATATAACGAGACAAAACAATTGTAGAATGTGAAAAGTAAACTAAAAACAATCTATGTGGGAGCCGGGCCACTTCTTTTTCAAATGAAAAAAGAGTGATCTCTCTAGAACCTGACAATAAACTGAATGAACACCGAAAATGAACATAGAAATTATTTCAACAGTGTTTAATGATGCACCAAAAAAGTACTTCGTGTTCCATGTTCTCAAGCCGAGTTGTTGAACTCGAGTTGCTGTTGAAAGAACTCGGCTTGGGTTTTGATGAACTCGAGTTGTGCAACTCGATCATTTGTAGATCCGAGTTTGCAACTCGAGTTGTACAACTTGAGTTGCAAACTTGGCACACTATAATTCGCCATTAGCTCTAGTTTTACAGTACATACATACATAGTTTGATTTCTATTAGCTAACGGGTGCCTACTGATGTACCATTGTTAATATAACCAGATCTACGGTTATGCTACCGTAATACCAATATATTGCACCTTACTTTTACAAAGTCGCGTTGCGTGTTCACAACTCGAGTTGTGCAACTCGAGTTGTGAAAACGCAACGAGAGGCACTGTAAGGCGCCATAGGTATTGATTTTCTTCCTGCTTGGCTTTAGTTTGTATCTTGGCCTTCCAAACTGCTTACGCTAGTAATAATACTATATATAATAATACTATATATAATAATATTATATATAATCATACTATATATAATAATACTATATATAATAATACTATATATAATAATACTATATAATAATAATAATACAACTGACAGTTAAAGTAATAATAAGCTCAACTGTACTCAAGTTTTTTTCGCCAAAACCTTGGGTTTTCCTCTCCCATTTTTTTCTTCTTAAAAACATATATTAAATTAAATAATTAAATAATATGCATGTTTTTCTTTTAGCTAAATAGAATATACCCAAAAATGTATCGTTTTGTGCATCAAGCAATAGCAATTACAGGCTAACAGTTTAAACTAGTTATGTCACACATAGTCAAACTGCTTTTTAAAGATGATTTACACCAAATTCTAGTAGATTTTATCAGAAGGTAGCAGTATTTTTCCATCATTTGCGATAGTTTTTTATGTTTGAGTTGGTATCACTGCTAGGATGTTTCAAGATTAAAATCAACAAAACTTGAAGAAAGATATGTTTTCAAAAATGGCGTCAGTAGCCATGTTTCCTGTTTGTCCCTTTCGTTATGACATCGGCTATTGCATTCAAAATGCAGCGTTGTGTCTCGTTTCAAATAATTTATAGGTGGTAAGGTTGGTTAGAAATTGTCACACTGTTGTCCTCTAAATTTTGAGTAAACATATAAGTACCTGATGAGACCATATATTTATCACTTATAAACAATATGCGCTACTACTGAAGCCATTTTTAAAGAAGTCTAAGCACACATTTTTCTACTGAGCATTTTAACCACAATCAAGTTTTGTCGATTTTAATCTTGAAATATGCTGGCAGTCAAATCACCTCAAACATCAAAAACAACCGCAAATGATGGAAAAATACTGCTACATTCTGATAAAATCTACTAGAATTTGGCGTAAATCATCTTTAAAAAGCAGTGTGACTATGTGTGACACAACTAGTTTAAACTGTTAGCCTGTAATTGCTATTACTTGATGCACAATACGATACATTTTTGGGTATATTCTATTTAGCTAAAAGAAAAACATGCATATTATTTAATTATTTAATTTAATATATGTTTTTAGGAAGAAAAAAATGGAAGAGGAAAACCCAAGATTTTGGTTAGATTAGTGTCTCTATTCTGTATGTTTGCCAAAGTGCAACTATAGGCATCATAATCACACTTCAGCTTGTATCTTACCGTTTTAACGCAATCTGGTTTTGTTGATTTTAATCTTGAAATATGCTAGCAGTCAGATCACCTCAAACACCAAAAACAATCGCAAATGGTAAAAATACCGATACTTTCTGATAAAATTTAGTAAAATTTTAGGCAAGATCATCATTAAGTTCCAAATACATATCAGTATGTTAAAAATGGCACTAATTTTTGATTGCACTCATAATAATGAGTTCATAAAACGATGTTGCTTGCTTTTTGGTATTTTATATCACAAATAAAATTAGAAATGATCATAAAAAAAGTAAAAATAAATTACATTCATGAACTTTTTTCTTTTACTAACCATCTTTTGAGGTGACATGTACAAATGTCGAATTGATAAAATTTTATGCTCGAAAACTTACTATAAAAAATCACATCAAGGAAACACAAGCTGAACCACATGTTATGTAGGTGTTTTCAAAACCACATGTTAAGTTTAAATACAGGCTTTGTAAGAAATGACACCAAGCATTGAGATGTTGGAATGCTAGCACCGGACAAGACAAACTCGTCAAAAGGCTCTCACTGCTTAAACATGACACAGACTATAAAAACTTTATTAAACAGATGTCGAAAACAGAATATATAGAGAATGCTAAAGGCTGGTTCACACTCTATCACAGTTTGTCAGCGTTTTCCTTTTGGCGTTCATCGTCGATTATGTGAACCACGAACCGATGGCATCGGCGAAGCATCGCGGACACGGCGGGAAAGTTTGCAGCTGTTAAACTTTCCCAATCTTCGCCAAGCATCGATGACCGCCTTTCAAATGTGAACCATTTTGGCGATGGTAATTCGCGATCGTGGATGGCGGGATTTATTCATATCCGTTTATGAGTGACGCTCTAGGACTAGTATTTAATTCCAGCACGCAAAAACAAAGAGGTTTCTTTGCGCAAATTTAAAAAGAGAAACTGGAACACTACGTCACGGAGTATTTCCTGATGCAAACGGAATAGGTTTGTGATAGTGATAGGTTTATAACCCCTAGATACGCCGATATAGTCTGAACCAGCCTTAAGTTACAAAGGAATTTCATTGATGGAATTATCTGATACAGCAAAGTTATTTAGCATTTCGGTAGATGTCTTTAGACTCGGAGTTGATAAAGACCACATTAGGCCTACAGCTGTGCTACTTCGCCCGTCATTGTGACTGCGGAAAAAAGCTTTGTTTACATCTACAAACTGGATATTTCTGCTGGATACTTATTTTATCACAAAATACCAAATTATACAAATGCTAATTTTGTTCAAAACTACCAGTTTCTTTATGATTACTAAACTTCTACAAATGTTGATGTTCCATGTAATCCAAACTCATATGGTGTCTACTACACACCTTCAAAGACTACAGACAACCCTCGTTTGTTCAAACTAACACAGACCTAATACTAATACAGACTGGGCCATGGCACTGACCATGGACATTGACACTGTACTGTAAATTAACCAGTCTATATTGTCTCACACACATACTCCTAGGCAACAATATGGTACAATATACATATACAGTATACAGCTATGCATATATCTCAATGGAAAGCTATGGCATGGCAGGGCATGATAAGGAAATAGTGCTAAATTATAGTAGTGGTTGGTACCACAGTCATATCCGCTCAAAAAGACCAATCGATAAATTAAAAAAACAGATAGGCACACAGACAGAAAACATGTGATACTTTGCAATGCTTAATGGGTCTGGAATATACAGTGTATCGCATATAAGAATATACCTTCGACAGAATAAAAGTAAAGCATCCAGAAATGGTCAGTTTTGAAAAAAGGTGAGTATTTCAGTAGATTACGCTGCCAGATTAAAAAACAAGCAATACCGAAAGTTGAAAGAGGAGAAATGTTTAGAGTGGTAGAAGCAGGCTATCATCAAAGTGTTTTCGGAATTTCAGCCTATTACCAAACAGATTCAGTTGTCAACAGATGATATTAGTGAACATATCGCAGAGTTTGCCATTAAACATGACCTCTTAAAACACCAAGAGGAAACTTTACTGAACTGTTACATGTACGAGGTCTTTATAAGAATGTTTATATGGTCTTTATAAGAGGTTTTGTAAGAATGATCAAAACTTTATTTTAAAGGTCGTAATATCCTTGTTTTTCTTAATTTCACACAAAATTTAATGCAAATGCGCTGTTCCTGTTAATTAGACATGATGATAAAAAAAAATTTTTAAAATACCGAAGCACCGGACAGACCTTGACATATCGTTAGCTCACATGAGAACGCATTGTCATAGCAACCTGAAATTTTGTGACAACACTCCAGAGGTGTTTCCCAGCCAACCCTGCAATGGGTTTTTCCATCGTGTGAATATGCACGAGTATACAACTCAATTCCGGGAACTTTTGGATCAGACCTCGTACTTTGATGCGGTGATTTTACTTACAACATCTTTGCTGAGATGGTACATAGACCATAATATAAAAAGGTCATCCAGTAGAAAATGGCAATAACATTACGGTAAAAGCACTATGGATTTTCAGGTCATCCAATATAAACCTTATTAATGCTTTACATGATATGGTCAAAAAGGTATGTATGAGCGAAAAGAAGGTGATGTCAAGGATGTCTATGTCTGATAACGAAAAAATAATAGGTAAAAAAAATATATTGGCATAATAGTGATAACACGTTTTAAAACAATTACAACATTATTATAATGATTAAATCCTGTGATATAACTATGAAGTGGAGCCAGCTGCACCTGTGGCAGGCACTGATCAATGTGGAGACATGTCCAGACAAATCATTGCACGGGATGGTATCACTATGGGTGATATTATAAACTATCACCAATTTTAATCATTGGACTGGATGATATCACTGTGGGTGGTATTATAAACTATCACCAATTTTAATCATTGGACTGGATGATATCACTGTGGGTGGTATTATAAACAATCACCAATTTTAATCATTGGACTGGATGATATCACTGTGGGTGGTATTATAAACAATCACCAATTTTAATCATTGGACTGGATGATATCACTGTGGGTGGTATTATAAACGCCCACCGATTTTGCAATCTGGAAGATATAGATGAGCACAAGGTCATTGAGGTAGCAAATGCAAAGAGAGTTTTTCATCTAACATTTTGTGAAGCCCAATCTTGTATAATATAGTAATATACACAGCAAATCTCCTGATCCTAGACTGTATTAGCAGCTTTCAATCGACTGTGAATGTACTTAGGGAAGCACAACTTCTTTTTGGACTGAATATCATTTTGAAGCTCCAAGCTTGCAGAACTAAAAAAAAAGCAGAAATCCAATATAGTAAATACTTTTTTCAACCTCTTTCAAGAATTGAGGTTTCAGAGGCAACTCAAGAAGCATAATGGTTGATGTACACCGAGCCTGAGAATGTGAATGTATTTCGTGAATTCAAAAACAAACAGTTGCAGTGTAAAGCTCTTGTTTTGAAGGAGAAAAAGATTTCTAGCTTTGTCTATTGATAATCTTCATAATTGATCATTCATTCAACTGATCAATCTATGTCTAAAAGCTAGTGAGCTTGCCAACATCTGCTTCTGCATATTGAACATTAAAAAATCTAAATATTGAGCAGGAAAATATGAAAAAATATTGTACGTAGTTATTATACCAATGAAGATTAAAAATTAACACTTTATGCAATAAACGAATTATGAATTTATTATAATTAACTATTAAATGATTAACAATGAAATGGGGGCTTCTATTATTTTAGTAGATGGCCATCATGAATGCTTGAGAATTCGAATATTTAAAACGAAAATTTCAGAGCTAGTCTTCATTAGTGATCATTCAGTCTTCATTTCCTAGACTACTGTAAAACCTCTATTTGAACACCATGGCGCTCTATTTTTCAATCCTTCCCATATAGGGGCGATCAAATAGAAGTGGCGATCAATTAGAGGCTGACGTTGTATTTTTCAAATAGCTTATCAGACTTTTGGGAAATAAATTTAATTCTTTTACGGGCGAAGCTGATGTCGCCTATATTCTGCACTCTCCTTCAGAAGTAGCGACATTAACCCTATTACATGCAGAAAATCTGCTAATTTACCTCTAGCTTGCCGCAGTTCTTTAAATAAATATGCATCAGGAAGCCGAGAAATATCTCTACCAGTTGATATCTATTGCTTGCAATTAACCTGCAATGATATTATAGCTTGTGCCCTGCATTGCAGTTTGTTGGAGCTTTCAATTTTGTGTTTCATTCTAAATTTCAAAGCATATTTTTATTTGATAACTATATATAACAATTTTGCATAAAAGCTCATTGCACTCCCTGATATGTTTGCAGCCAAAACTGGCTTTTTATGTGCTATAGAAAAGGAGTATAGCATAGCATCGATCCACTGTAAGCTGTGTTAAAATAAAAATAACCGCCACGATGCTATCAAATATATGATATAAATCTTCAAATTTAAAAGTTATATAATCATAATCTATCAAATTCTACTAATATACATATTAAAAAACAAGTGACGTAAACAAACCATACTTATTATACATGCAGAAACAGAAATTATTATTTTTGAAAAAAAAAATTTGCTCGGCCACTTGCATTCTGATTGTTGCTTTAGTTTGGAACGATTTCATCTTCTTCTGGCTGTTCAATACCTTCCACAATGGCTTCTGACCTCAACTCTTTTTCAAATCCAAACCATTTTTTTAGCAGAGCAAAATTTTTACGCTTTGCATTTTGCACAAACAATGGTAAACTTTTAGCTGCATGCGCGCTAAGCACAACGTTTAGGCTAAAACCATAGATATATAAACCTAGATTGGCCAATAATAGCTATTCCTATCGGTTGCCTTGTCAGACTTAAATAGCATGACGTAACGTCATTGTATTGTACCTCACGCTTGACTGCACTGTTGGTGACAATGGAGCTTATGAGGAGAATTTGACAAAATCACATTTATTTTCACATAAAAACCTTCTTGGATACATAATCCAGTAGACTAAAGCAATTCTGTGATAATATCTGATAACCACCTTAGATTAAAACTATAAAAGCTATGAATTGTTGTGAACAAGTCATGAGCCATCAGGGCTTTATTTGCCACCCACTCCTATCCCCACTCTCTCTTTTCCCCTTCTCCAAAGAAGAAGTGAGAAGAGGAAAAGAGATAAGGGAGAAAGGAGAGGGGGGGGGGGGCAAATAGCCCACCCACTCAAAGATCCAGACCCTGGCTAGGTAAATAGACTAATATCATGTTGAACTAAACTTGACGAAATATGATGAGCCTGTGAAGTTTTGATCTGATCAGGGAAATGGAATCAATGGCTTTCTTAGCTAGAGCTGGAACGAGACCAAGGAATGCAGGGTCAGACCAGACTCAGGGTCAGCAATGAGGGCCAAGATCAGATCGAACCGGGTCAGCACGCGCGATTTTTATTCATTTAAGGTTAAGAGATAGTTCCATTACAGCCTAATGTTGTGACATCAATAAACTGATATAGAAGAAACCCTTATCACACCAATCATTATATTTTGTGGCTTGGTTTATAGATGCAATCTACAATTTATTGCTAGAACTTGGTGGATCAATGCTATTCAATGGGTGATAGATTAATGGCATGATTTGGCTAGTGTTTTTATTACAGATTTTATTTTCAACTGCTATTATAATCAACAAAAGATTAGTTAAGAAATACTTTACAAATATAGAAATAGATAACTCAGCATACTGGAAAGCAAAAATCCATCACTTCCCTAAAACATCTGGTATTAGTGAAAAAAACTAAAAATAAAATAAGTTTGCTGGATTGAAGGTTCTTAGATGCGCTTTTAAGTTCCTCAGGATGCCCTCGTTGTAAATGCTTCAATAGTATTGAGGTGGATCGTTTTTTGTAGCTTAAAGGTTGACTTGCAACAAAATTCAAATTACAGTTATTTGGTATCAAAATATTCACCATGTTTTACTCTGTTGTGTTGTAGGTGCCAAATACGTGGAAAGGTGATTACAAGCATTTAAAAGCTCAAAAACGAAAAGCCGCCGTAGATTGGAATCTCTTTATTTCGATGACGTAGACATTACAGTTTGGTTATCGTCTTGTCACGTGATGTTCTCACGTGAATTGAAAAGCCAATAAAAAGCTTACTATAAAACATATCGTAGCACTAGTTTATGACAAACACTTCGGGTTTTACCGAATACCCCGTATCAAATATAGATGCTCGCTACTTTACAGTTTTGTTTCGGCATTATTCAATCGTCAAGTCGTAATCTGGTCACGTGACCAAATACTTCAAAAATAATTTTTGCAGCACTTTTCGATTATCACAGGTGACCAACAGGCTCGTCATGATTATCAGACAATGATAGTACTTCTTCGAGCTAAGGTTAAAAAGTTTAACGATTTTTACGGTAAGTTATAAGATATCAGTGCTAAAAGTGACAGCATTACAATGACGATAAAACAGACACGTAAGAACAATAGACATGGTTTTATTGAATGCGTGAAGTATATTTATAAAATTATTTTGATGAATGAGGTTGCATGAAAGTGTAAACAGAAACCATCCTGTAACAACTACGTCTCATTTGAGCCGTTTGGGAAAGCGAATCCAAACTACGGCGGTCTCGTGTGGCTGCGATTAATTGTTCGGTTTTTAATCTTTAAGAGCTTGTAATCACATTTCCACATATTTGGCACCTACAACACAACAGAGTAAGACATGGTGAATCCTTTGATACCAAATAACTGTAATGTGAATTTTATTGCAAGTCAACCTTTAAACAATAGCATGATGTTGAACCTCAGCAATTTCTCTATGGTAGCACTTAGTGCTAGCCTGGGAAAGTTTTTCACCAATCCAGCACTACTAAGCAACACTCTCGTCGCTTTCTCACTGTGGTTGAAAACCTCAATCACCACAGGCGAAGACAAAGTCAAGCCACCACGATTTTTAACTGTGATTAGGGAATTCGTTGCTTGGTTTACATCATAGTTGGTAACATCTACGATGCTAGTGATACAATCATTACATTTCAGCTTTGGTGACCTAGCCAGCCACATAGCCAGCTGTAAAATAATCATTCTGTCTCATTTTTGTCTTAACACATACTTGCATACTCATCATAGTCATGTTTAGTTCAGCATGATATTAGTCTATTTACCTAGCCAGGGTCTGGATCTTTGAGTGGGTGGGCTATTTGCCCCCCCCCATTTCCTTTCTCCCTTCTCTCTTTTCCCTTTCTCACTTCTTCTTTGGAGAAGGGGAAAGGAGAGAATAGGAATAGGAGAGGTTGGCAAATTAAGCCCTGATGGCTCATGATTTGTTCGCAACAATTCATAGCTTTTATAGTTTTAATCTAAGGTGGTTATCAGATATTATCACAGAATTGCTTTAATTTACTGGATTATGTATCCAAGAAGGTTTTTATGTGAAAATAAATGTGATTTTGTCAAATTCTCCTCATAAGCTCCATTGTTACCAACAGTGTAGTCAAGCGTGAGGTACAATACAATGACGTTACGTCATGCTATTCAAGTCTGACAAGGCAACCGATAGGAATAGCTATTATTGGCCAATCTAGGTTTATATATCTATGGCTAAAACTAGTCATTCACATACCATCGCAAATATAAACCGTTTTTTATATACTTCGAAGTATCAACCCCGCGTTAAACAAGGAACTACTATTAGTCTGATACAGTTATTAATCATTTCTATGGTACATATTTCAAAGTTTTCCAGAAAAAACTGAAAACCTCTGATGATGGAAAACGGACTTTGATACGAACAGAAACAATAAAGAATCAATTGTTATTGATGCAATTGAGTCAATATTATTATGATTTGGTCTACACTTTTCTACTGATCACTTGCTATTATTAGCTCATAAAGATCAAAGAATGTCAAAGTGGCAGTCAAATGGAGGTGGCATCCAATTAAAAGGTGGCAATCTATTTTTCAACCCTTTTCCTATAGTGGCCGTCAAATGGAGGTGCCGTTCAAATAAAGGTGGCGTTCAAATAGAGGTGGTGTTTCATCAGAGGTTTTATGGTAGGCCCACATTGCCCTACATTGCCCAGCAAAGTCATGAGCGTTTTTGTAGTGATAGACTGTTTGTTTCGTCTATTTATTGATGTACCGCATTGATTTTTCTTGTGTTTACCTTGTGGTTTCAAAGAATGTGGGTGATGAAGATTTTTGTGATAAAAAAAGCATTCCACGATAAAAGTGGAAAAAGGAAGTAATACAAAAACACAAGACAAGCACATTCATTGTATTTGGACAATGGTTCTCATGACAGAGGATAACCTGTTCCTAGCTCCATCGTCTTACTCATGCTTAGATGGTCTCAATTTTACGTTCAGCAAACTAATTAAACATTTCTTGTATTACACTTTTATTATTCATAGTACAGATACAGTACTAATGATTTTTCTAATTGCACTATTTCTGTTTAAAAATTAAAAACAAGCATTTTGGGGATGAAATGGCTTACTTATTTTCATACTAATTTTTGCTTCACATACGAAAAGTTGCTTCACTCTATAAGTCAACTGCAATATAAGCTCGGTCTGAGAACAATTTAAACTTATACTGCGATGTTCTACTGTAAAAGCTATTAATAGTTTTAAATGACATTCTATATTTCTGGGCAGCTACAAATTTTTTTACAAATTGATTTATAATTTCATCAGATGACTGTAAAATTATTGAGCCCATTTGCAAATTGGTTCGTATTTTCACAATTGCATGCATTTTTTATTGTTTGTTTTGCAAAAAAAGTATTAATTGAATTGCTAATACAATAAACTGTTAATTTAATTTCTGATTCTGAATTTGATTGTAATAGAAAAATGGACTTCTTCCCATATATTGACTTATGAAACAAAAACCACAACTATCAAAAGCAATCTTCTGTTTAGAAAATTTAGTAGCCATCAAAAAATTATATCTTGTTTACAAACTTCAATAAAAAAGAGTTGATATTTGTCAGAATTTCCTACATCACTTATTATTCTTATCATCACATATCAGAGTCTGAGCTCCAAGATGATTCTCCGGCAACTTTTCGACCTAGTCACTTTTGGTCAAACAAACTTTTAGCAGAACTTTATTCACCTATCACTTTACATATTTACATAATAAATATTTATTTATTAAGTTCACTTAAGCTTCTCAAATCTGTGCAACTGCACTGGGCCCGATTTCAGTGCAACCTATAAGACTACATCATTTACGAGGTCAGCAGTTGGGAAGGCGATGAGATTGGCAAGTTTGAACAATAACTGTTAATCTCTAGAGTCTAGGCCATCTGATTATGTTATGTAACGACTGTTGCAATTTTTTAGGCCAGTCAGCTTGTGCTTTGCTCTTAAAAAAACATGATATTATTGCAATAATAAAATTGTTTATTCGTTGGAGAAATATCATTTCTGATCTTTATTAAAAGACTAGCAGCAAGCTCAGACACAATTGCCACAAATAATTAGATAATTAAAAAATTATTGTTCTCACAAGAGTTGTGTTTCCTCTTGTTGGTTTCAGCAGGTTGTATCGCAGACAGCGTTGGTTTCAGCGCAGTCTGTTGGTTTCAGCAGAGCACAAATGAGTTGTTACGAGAGTTGTGTTCCCTCTTGTTGGTTTCAGCAGGTTGTATCGCAAGCAGCGTTGGTTTCAGCGCAGTCTGAGCACAAGTGAGTTGGGTTCAGCTCCCTCCTATTGGTTTCAGCAGGTTGTATCGTCAGTAGCATTGGGTCCAGGGCAGATACGCTAGAAGTAAGAGTTGTCTCCACCTCACTCCTGTGAGTTTCCTTCAATACATGTATGTAGTGTTTAATCTATTCTACTTCATTCCTTACTTAGTTGCTTTACAAACATATCATCTCTTATCCACAACTCAAATCATATATTAATTTAAGTTTTATTTAGTTTTTCTTTTCTAGTATTAGTGATATAGTGATAATCGAGTCTACCTGCACAACATTGCTGTATCCAAAGCTGAAAGCACCAAATACCTTGGTTTGACACTTGACCCTAAAATTCAGTGGCAGTCTCATATCAATGGCACCGTCGCCAAAGTGAACTCCACCTTGGGTTTTATCAGGCGCAACATCTTCACAACATCAGAGAAGGTTAATCTGACTGCGTGCAAACAGTTTGTGCATTCTTTGCTGGAATATGCCTCAGCATCTTGGGATTCTGCACCAGACAGTACCTCTGACAAACTAGAGGCTGTGCAGAGGCGAGCGGTGCGTCTAATCTGTGGTGTTAGTAGAGCTGATAGGAAGACCAGTCTCCTCCAGCGGCTGCAGCTACTACCACTATCCGAGCGCCGGTCTGATAGACGACTTAGGATCTTTAGTCAATATCGTCACTCAAACTCGGTAGTGCTGGATCTATACATTACACGTTCTAGTTTTTGCTCATTGCGTAAACATCTGCACCAGTACTTCATACCACAGTTCAACACGCTACACCATCAGCGCTCATTCTTCATTTGTACAGCAAGAGCATAGAATTTACTACCATCCAATAGCAATCTTTTAGTAATGCCTGACACCTAGTTTGCGTGTATTGTACTATAATTCCAACTTTGTTGCCAACCGGAAATGATGAAATCAATACTGAGAAAATGTTTCCCAAGTCGCAGTTTTTGCTGGTACTGGAGACTGTACGAACGCAGGTAAATAAAAAGAACCACAATTAGTACGTTTAAATGTAGGATCGGTAATATCGGTGATACCGGTGTAGCAGTCAGCACAAATAGTGGCGACTATGTCATATTTTGCAGCTACAAATAGTTTTTTCTCCTTCAAGAAATATTCAATTAATGATGATGAGATTAACGATAATCCAAACATGGTACGCAGACTAGCTCTCCAAAAAAACTAAATAAACCGTATAGCTTCACGAAGCTATACGGCTAAACCCTGAATGGGAGAGTGAGAGTGGATGCAACTCATTGCAGCGCCTAGAGCAGCAAATATTGCCGTTCCTAGCAGCTGCTCTGCTCCAGGTTACTCAGATAGAAGTAGTCATGGTAACCATACCTATCACCAATTTCCCAAAGCAGAGGAGCGCTGTAAACTTTGGGTGCAATGTATGCGGTGAATTGAAGGTACCAATGCAAAGGGGCTAGACATATTATGGATGCTAACCAATAGTTCTTGTTTGTGCTCAGCAAGTATTGAAATTTCTATTAGTATAATTTTTATACCTGTTTTTACTTGTCATGTGTGGATAGTTGATTTTATTCTGCATATTCATTTAGCCATACATATACTGTGAACTGAAGTGACTTTACTTTGGTTTAATAATCATTTTAATAATTTTAATCGATTTTAATAATCACCGTAAGAGTTATCTTACGAAGACTTACCACTTTATCTATGTTAGGCTCATTTCACTGATGGTGACTTCAAAAAACTAAAAGTGGTAAGTGAGTCCTTAATACGGATACTATTCCTTCAATATTTCCACATACACCTCTCACCAAAAAAGTAAGGAAAGAACCAACTCGGTCATCAACAGCAGTTTTGGATATACCTGCAACAACTAACGTATCTAATGACCATCTCTATTTTGATATGTTCACATTTATTGGTAATTCTTGTTACTGCTATTTGCGCTTTATTTGTTTTAACCCTAATTGTAATGTAACAATGTGCTAATTTATATTATTGTTCATTACTGGATACATGATACTTAACTTGTTGCTTAACTCTGAGAACTCAACTCGCAGATACACATAATCAATCTACAGGAGAGTTGCATAGCACCTCCAGTGATATGCAAATCAGTAATGAAGTGGATACAGTAAGGGCAAATCTTCCAACATATTACAATATAAGAATGTTTTAAATCTGTGGGCAGCTGGTTAAATAGCTTGAAATATCTAATTTTTTCAAATAATTTGTAGACTTATAAAGAATTTGTATGGCCTTTAGCAGTGCAAACAGTGTTAAAAATCAGCAGCATTAGTATTACCATAACATCTACTAATAACATTAATTTTAGCTGCGAAAGGCTTATGAGCGACAAAAGCAAAGGAATGAAAGACTGCAGTCTCAGATATCTTCAATTTATATTACATGTACGTTTTAAGTTTATGTTCTACTTTTAACTCTTTTTCTTTAAATATTTATAATTCTTTCATATTGCATTTAATCAATACTTTTCTACTTGAAAGTTTATATAGAATTTCTAAATGCTAAACTTGTTATAGCAACTATATTTGAACATTTATACTAAATGTTACAGAGAGATAGTCTATGAAATCAACTATATTTTGCAATATTATCTCTGACTGCAATTATATTTAATAATCATCAAAAAACCATTCTACTTCTAGTCAATCACAAAATATATTATGTTATTTGATTAAACCTCTATTTACTACTATACATGCAGGTTTGTTATTTTGAGATTAAACTCCTTTTGGCTACACATTTGGAATATAGAACTTTTTTATGTACATATTTACATATATACATTAGTTGCATACATGATAAAATGATATCATGTACATTATACCGTTTAAGCTCGTTTATGTATAACATAATATGAGGGGAATTGTGCACTCATGTAGGTAGACATTATGGTGAGTAATTTTCTAGGGAAATGTATATGAGCGAATAGGGCACATTCTAGGTTTTTTATTGGTTACTCTTGTTAGAGCCTTTGCTTCTAATGGGTTTGATAGTTTAGAAGCCAAAACTACAACAATTCGTATTAGCTCTAGTGGTATAACTGGATATCCGCCGTCGGTGCTTTACCGGAAATCAACCGATGCATCCACTCTCACTCTTCCACTCAGGGTGAACCTAAAGAAATTGCTAAAATGGAAATGCTATAAAGCCCGAATTCACAATTGCGCTAGCGCTTTTACGACCAGCCGCGTACAGTGTTAGTAAGTGGTCTATGGCGGGAATTGTCCATTTGTAGAAGCCGAGAATTGTCTGATAGAGCACAGCAATGGCATCCACAAAATCTCTGGCAGAAGAATTTCGGTTTTATGGTTTTGAAAATGTGGAAGAATTTACCCTAAACGAAGGTTTGTTGTTTTAGTTATTTAAAAATTTCATTTGTAGAAAACAACGTTTACGATTTCCTTGCGATGTATCATCAATCATGCTAGTTGAACTGAATTCATGCCACTTTATAACGTAACAAATTCCTATGCCGAACTGGCCTGCAGTTAGAGCTAGTGCTTCAGAGTCCAGTTAGTAGTAGCAACGAACTTTTACTTTTCTACGTTCATTACTGTCATATTAACCTATCGGGCAAATCAACTAAAACTAAACAAAGTTATTCGGTTCATTGTATAGGGCCTAGCTATTATGTTATTTTTATATCAACTGGCGCTAATATGATCACTGCTGTTGCCAGTAACTAAAGAAAAGCTTGTGCATTATTCAATTTCAGAAATGGCTGCAAGTACTTTTTGTAGAAATGTTGCAACCTCAAAATTGACTGTTATTGGAGTAAGCGCAGGATCTCTATTACTTTTTTCAGCTATTCTATTGGTGAATACTTAATCATAATTTCACTGTATTGCGTGAAGATGTGCAAGAGTTACAAATAATACCTTTATAACATTCCAGTAACAGCATTCATATCAGCGAATGAAGCCGACACGGAAGAGGTTGTGTCAGAGTTGGTGGCCTTTGCCTTCAATCGTAATGAGTCCAAGATGACAGATCAGCTAATTACAGAATTTAAAAAGGTGAATGTTTACATAAAGGCTTAGGTTCTACCATTGGCTGGAATTGGCTCAAAAAGTCTAAAATTTTATGGTAGATTCAATCCTGCCATAGTTTATATTGTCTGAACATCAGCAGACCTAAAATAAAAAATAGACCTACATTTTTACTAGAACATCAGGAAGTCATTTTTATGCTATATCTTGAGCATTCACTTTTTTGGCTAAGAGTATTTTCGTTCAGCTTAATTTTTTAAAAGCTTGTTTATCCATAAAGCAAAAAAAATCAATTTACTTGAGTGTGGGTCAGAATTTTCGTTATGAAACATGGCAAAAGATAAAAAACAGAAAAACAAGAAAAGCAAAAACTGGGAAACAAACAAATTATTAGGATTAATATGATTTAGTCCTATGAATATGTAAAATGGTAAATATGGTGTAAAACACAGAAAGGGTTTTTCAAATTACACCACCTTTGGTTCCAAAAAAGAAGATATGGCAATAACCTTAGCTTCTATTTACCACTCATTTTGGATAAAAATTTCATTGCTGTATTTTTATAACATAATTTCAAAGCATCTAGTTTAGTGCAATCAGACAATTATAAGTTTGATGACTAAATCAGAAACAGGATGAGAAACTCTCACAAAAAATATTTATGAAGCTCTTGTATACCAAGTGGTAACCTTTTGTAACTATACAGTAGTTACAAAAAAGAGGTTGGTAAATAGTCACGTAATTACAAATGAAGTGTCGAAACACATTTGGTTCCAAATTAAAAAATGCTCTTATAATTGAGTTTAGCTTCACTACTAACAAATCTGCACTTTACAAGTGCAGATTATCTCTACATGTTTTAACGATCCCTACAAATGTAGATTATTTCAACATGTGCAAACAAAGCTTACAAATGTAGGTTACACGTAAAGATTGTCTCAACATGTGCCAACCAGCAAGTGCATATATTTTAATCAAATAAGCTTATACTTCTTGAACGGTTTTAAAAATGGGTTTGCTAACGTCTTCATCAAATGACAGAATGTTCTATAGATTTGAATGCAAATATTTTATAGTCTATGATGGGATTGCCCTTTGATGTCAATACCAATGCAATTTTTTGCTGTATTTCAATTTCTTCCCATCAGTTGGCTTCCAAGGTCTTTAAATAACACTTGTTAGTTGTACAGCTGTGGAATACTTGGCACAATGCGTAGAGGCCCGCAGTGCTAACTCTCAAACTATCTGTAAAAGGAAAGCCCATTTTGTGTGGTTAGATCACTGTCAAGTCTTCAGAAAAAGTTTGTCGAAGATGCATATATCACAATATCAAAGCAATAATATTAAATGAACATACATGTAGCATGTTTCAGAGTGTTTCACAAGAAACAAATGTTATTAACATTTTCAATCTTGGCATATTTCGTAAGTCGAATAGTATGATTTTTTTTATTGTTTATTTCATACAATTTTTTTGTAATGTCAACTCCATACATCTTTGTATATTCCTCAGGATTTTTTTCATAAGCCGAAGTCTCAGAAGAATTTGGACAAGGGTGGACCTACGCCACCCCGCCATGAACTTTCACTGTATCCTTGCCACATCCTCTGTCTGCTTTGGTTAGTTAACGCCAGTGTTATTTTTGTTATCCAAGTCCTCTTGACTGTATCTTGCATCCTTCAAGTTAGTAACAGTGTGCAGTCATGTGCAAAAGTACCGGCTACAATAATTTTGTATTTCTAAAATACCTATAACCTGTTGAAATTTGTCTTAAAACGAACAAGAATACAAAAACTTTGTATCATTTTATTGCTTAGAATTCCGTTTTTCTTATTTACGAGTTTTTAAAAACAATACTTTGGATTTTATGTTGCTAAGCAATGTTAAACTAGAACTGTCATGAACAGTTTTCATCGTTTGTTTATAGGTAAATCAGACACGCTGATTTCGATTTTGTACTCAATAAAGCTTGGTTCACCAACTTTCAAAGTAATTTTTGTTTTTGAAGGCTTTTTTACAGCGATCCAATATCGGTGTCGCAATCGACACAACAAGCCCCGCCCATAAATAAGTGACGTAGCCTAGCTTTTTAGGAACAGAAGTTGGGGATTTTTAGTCCGATCTAGAATTATAGAGATGGGTGTCTTAACTCATTCGCACCCGACTAATTTCTAGGCGATTAGCCCCAGATACCGCTAATTTTTCAGAAAGTTGCCGTAATTCAAACTACTACTACAGGAGTCAGACTTGAGATAATGTACTTCATTCAAGTTTCACAAGAACCAGCCAAGTCTCTTCTTTCAAATTTTATTACATTCATATAGACAACTCATGTCCCTTTTATGTAGATCTGTGTCTCAAAGGAGGTAGTTTCAGAAATTTCCAATTTTCAAAAAATTGTCATTTGCTAAAACAAAGTTAGATTTGCACCATAAAAATTGCAAAATACACAAAGTTTGACTGAAATTACTTATTTATTACATACAATACAGTTATAAATATTATTTATACATATGAAGTTAGTCATGAACATGAAAATCATGAAACTCTTAACTCCGAACTTTTCCTCACAAGTATCCTTCAAACAAAAGCATAGCAACTCTATATGCCAATATAACTCAATTAAAAGGTCATTAAAATGTTTCAAATAATAAAAATACAGTGAAATTCTGCTAACTCGACCTTCGCGGGACCGAGAGAAAGTGTTCGAGTTACCAGAGCGTTCAAGTTATGAGAACACTGTCACAAGTGCATGTATTTTTGTATTTATCAGTACATATACAAATTATATATAAATCAAAAGCATTGATTGCTTGTTGCAAGTTAAGAGACCTCTCATGTAAAGTTTTAACAATTTTTATCAGAAAGTATAAATATTTTCCTTTTATTACTTGAGATTTGTTTGTTTGTTTTACGTGATGTGACTGCCAGGGCATTTTCAGATTAAAATAGGCAAAACCTGATCGCAGTTGAAACTCTCAGAAAAAAAGACATATTTTTCTTTTGAGCGTTTTAACAAAAACCAGTTTTGCCGATTTTTTTAAAAGTTTATCTGAAGGTTACCTGGGTTCTCCATGCTTTCGGAGGGCTATCCCCAAGCGGATGTTTGGTAAAATTTGATTTTTTGCAAACCTTATGAAAAGTCGTTAACGAAAATATTTTGCCGATAGTGGTAATAATGACGCCTAAGAACTACTAAACGTTGTTTATCTCTATGGCTTGGAATAAAGTGATATTCTAAAGCGATACCAACCGTCTCGGTAGTCTTTGGGCAAAAAACTGTTCGAGTTAACAAAGTTAAGGTCGAGTTATCTACAGCAATTTATCATTACGTGGGAATGGACCAAACAAATCCGTTCGAGTTAACCATGTGTTCGAGATATCCGAGGGCGAGTTATCCGAGTTTCACTGTATGTTCAATAACTCTGATCTTGACTTTTCAGACTTTATAGACAGCTCTAAGAATCAATATGATGCTATCTAAACTGAAAGATAACGTTAGTCTGACTACGGCAGGCAGTCTGAAGAGTGAATTTTTATTCGAGCATAACGATTCAAATTGGCAAAATTAAAAGTTTGTTTGATTGGACCGAAATTTTTCTTTCTAACTAATCAAAAATAGTATTTTATAATTTAAATATAACGATGCAAGGAGTGGGTAAACTTCAGACGCAAGTTAACTAGCGTTGGGTGCCTAGCAAAGTTATAAGTAGGCGAGTTAACTCGCGCCTGGGTGCGAATGAGTTGCGATACGGATATTGAATTGCTGTAAAAAAGCCTTCAAAAACAAGAATGACTCTGAAAGTTAGTGGACCATTCTTTAATTTTAGTACAAAATCGGAATCAGCGCGTCTGATTTACCTATGAACAAACAATTAAAGCTGTTCGTGGCAGTTATGGTTTAAATGCAAAGACATTTTAACTGGATGCTGTTGTGAGAAATGAAAGTTTAAAATGTCTGAATGTATACTGGTAGGGAAGTAGAAATGTCAAAAAGTTTACCACAATGGCTTATAAAAAAAAAAACACTAATTAACCTTATCTAATGTTTCATTCGTATAGAGCAGATCTCTTCGTGTCAGAGTTTTATGTAAGTAGGAGGAATAAATTTTAATCCGCAAGCAATAAAATAACATCACAGAAAAGTGTACATTCTCAAGATTAAAATGATGTGCAACTTTGTTATACATTTAAGTTAATTATATTGGGCTTACTGAGTCATAGTTGAAGCGTCTGAAAACTAGAGGGGGGCTCCATACTTCTGCACATGGAGCCGCCATGATTGCACAGTGGACCCTCGCCATACGATTTTAATTCGTTCCAGTGTTGGCATCGTAAGGCGGAAAATTTGTATAGAGGGGTGTAGAAACCAATAGTAAATATCTTATACTAACAACCCCTGCTAAAAAATATCAAAATTTTATATATATACTGTACATATTAAAAATTAATAACAAAATAATATATTAACCTCAGTAACTATGTTTACCTACAGTAACTTTGGTGTATTTAGTGGTTATGATCTGCAATAAAATGTAACATTACAATGTAATATGTGCAGTATGTACTGTAGGGATTTCTTACTTTTGAGGCAGACATACAACATAAATGTTGAAGTTAGCTTACTAAACACATACTTAAAGCTAAGTTTTAGTATGTATTTTTCAACCACCGTACTTTTCGGACTATAAACCGCACACCTATATAAGCCGTATCGGCTTTATTTTCCAAAAAGCAATAATAAAACAATACATAAGCCGCACCTTTGTAGAGGCCGCAGAACTTATGACGGTGCTTTGTAACGCGGCAGCAACTTTGCTGTTTAAAAAGGAACAGTGTCTAGCGGCACTGTTTCGTATTAACCGACGCTTTTTAACCTAGTGGCTAACGGAACAATACCGTAAGGCGTTGTTTCGTATTTTCTTTCACCGCTAGAGGCACACTAACCGGAGATTCTGGTTAATGCGCCTTTGCGATGAAAGAAGTCACAGAATAGCCGCACCCTTATATAAGCCACATGGCTCAAATCGTCAGAAAAAAGTAGCGGCTAATAGTCCGAAAAGTACGGTATTTTACTGAACTTCAACTTTTTCATTGCTAAAATTTTATCACCTGTTTTCCGGTTTCATTTTCACAATAACTGATGATGAATAACGCCGAACTGAGCTAGCTTGAGCATCGTATGTCTTTCGTTCGTTGCTAAAGGGATTTCGGCGAATAGCATATCGGCATACTTGTTATTCCTATGTAATCAGCACACCGACTACCAAATTTGAATTTAGAGGAAGATTTTTGTTGATTTCGTATGGCGAAAAATATTTCATTTGGAGAGTGCAAAAATCAGCGTGTTCTACATTGCAGGACGAAAAAAATCGTATAACAGGGTCATCGTAACCTGATGGTGCACTGTACATGCTGATAAGATTCACACGTTTTATTTGTGTACATGTGACGATTGCTAGATCTATTCTGGAGGACTAGTTAACCGTAGCGAACTACCCTGATGTACACTTATCATTGCATGTTCTCCTTATTAATATGTCACAGTAAATCTGAGCAAGATCTTAACATAATGGCTGCTTACGGGGGCTCTCCTGTAACCCCCATACAGTCTAGCAAACGACAGCAGAGCACACCAGACAGCCCATCATACAAACGCAGGCCTAACCCAAATGGCACTCCATCAATGTTGCCTGTCAAATCACCATTAATCGCTGGAGTGACTCCAAACCGCAAAAGGTCTGTCATCAGTGGCTTTATTCTTAACCGTTTATGCTTAAAGGTTGACTTGCAACAAAATTCACATTACAGTTATTTGGTATCAAAATATTCACCATGTCTTACTCTGATGTGTTGTAGGTGCAAAATATGTGGAAAAGTGATTACAAGCTCTTAAAAGCTCAAAAACAAACAGTTAATCTCTGCCATCACTAAACCGCTGTAGATTCAAATCAGTTTATTTCTCTGACGTAGTCATTATATTTGGTTATTGTTTTGACACATTATGTTCTCACGTAAATTGAAAGGCCAATAAAAGGCTCAATATCAAACTTCTTGTAGCACTAGTTTATGACAAACACGTCGAGTTTTACCGAAGAGCCCTTACCAAATATAGACGCTCGCTAGTTTACAGTTTTGTTTCGGCTTGGTTTAATCGTCTAGTCGTAATCTGATCATGTGACCCATACTTCCTGCCAAACAGCGCGAATAATTTCTGCAGCATTTTTCGACTGTCACAGATGACCAACAGACTCGTCATGTTTATCAAAGGATGATATGCACTCCTTCGAGCTAAGGTTAAAAAATTAAACGAATTTTTACGGTAGGTTTTGAGATATCAGTGCTCAAAGTAACAGCATTACAATGATGATGAAACAGACGTGTAAGAACAATAGACATGGTTTTATTGAATGCGTGAAGTATATTTGTGAAAATATTTCGACGAATGAAGTTGCGTGAAAGTGTAAACAGAAGCCATCTTGTACAACTACGTCCCATTTTAGCCGTTTTGGAAATGAATTCCAATCTACAGCGGTTTTGTGATGGCGGCGATTAACTATTTGTTTTTGAGTTTTTAAGAGCTTTTAATCACATTTCCACATATTTTGCACCTACAACACAGCAGAGTAAGACATGGTGAATCTTTTGATACCAAATAACTGTAATGTGAATTTTGTTGCAAGTCAACTTTTAACCCTTTGAATCTTAACCGCTGGTATTCCAGCATTGTGTAGGGTGTGTCAAGAAACCCTAACCGCCGAAATAACCACATTAACATGACTCTGTTTACAGATCCTTTAGTAACAGCTTAAACTAACCAAATTAATTCTTGCACAGGGCATTAGACCGGAAATTTTGATTTCCTTTTTAACCATTTTCAAATATCTTTATCTACTTCCTTTGTTATAATAACAATTTTTATTAGAATGATAAAGTGAAAAGATCAATACGACTTGTTGGTAGGTAGGTCATGGATGATCGTGATGCAAATAAAGAATTAAATATGATACAAGCTATAATTTTGGGTCATGAAATGATTATGAATGTGTGCACGATGGATGCTGCTGTAAATATTTTTACAAGTTTTTAAAATGGTACGAATTTTTATTGGCCCGAATAACTGTGAAACACTTTTCTCTGTTTGGTGACATTTGCTGTGTTTTGCCAGATTCTTTTACTAGTGTTTTACCAAATATCATTGTATTATGTGCACATTTAGATATATTTAATAAAAGTTAACAACTTTGGATCGTTGGAAAAACTGCCCAGGGTTACTAACACACATTTGACAAGGCCGGCCAGGGTTCAAAGGGTTAAAGGAAAATTGATATACATTCCATCTAGATATCTATTTTAGCCTTCACTATAGTTAATTTTTACCGATACTCACTATTCGAGTTTTGACCTGGATCAGTTCTGACCAACTAGTCATAGGTTGACACAGTCATAACTCGCGTATGTGAGATGTATACCCAAAGACATGATGCAGAGTGTAAATCCAGCTCAAATTTTTTGTATATTACAAACCCAAAATGCAAGTAAATAGAAACATGAAACTATAAAATATAGAAATAAAAAAATAAATCCACTTTTATGTTGCACATAAATTTTTCTTATGCACTCAATATTCATGTTCGTGGCTGTACATTTCCGTGTACTCAACAAATGAGTGAGACTGAATCTACTGAATGTGGTTGTAAGTATGAGTGGCCGTATATCAACCAGGTCTTAACTCAGATAGTTACTGCATTGGCTTTCTATCCATTATTTCATACTAAACAATCCAATAAAATATAATATAGGTCTAATAAAATATAATATAGGTACTATGCGCAGGGAAACTTGTCGTACTAACTTTAGAATAACGTTCTTCTACACTCCATATTTTACATATAGTATAAATGTGAATCTCATCCCTTACTGACTGCACCTGTAGTAACCATTAGAAATTACTGTTGGCCGAGTTCAAATCTGGGTTCATGATTTGAACCCTGATTGTATTGAACCCTGATTGTGGAGTTCAATATTAGTAAACAGAATCGCTCATATTGGTAAATCCCAACTTGTCATTGTATGTTTGTCATTGTAAGTGAGTTTTGTGCGTTAATTGTGAGTAAATGTTAGGTTTCCGCGTCTTTTGCCCAGTTTTATCCAAATTTCACTCTCATTTGCTCTGCGTCCTTGCCTCGGGTCACCAAAAATATTTGATTTCAAAACTCCGTCTAATTCCTGAGATTGGAAACACAAGAATGCGCTTTCACGTGGTGCATTAAGGACAACTGCCCTCAATGACGGTGTTTACAAATTTTTATCGTGAAAGCAGTTTAGCAATCTACGTTGAAAATCTATACTAGTGCTGTGGGCTATCTGATTGATACTGATTGATATGACATCTACTTAATACTAGGTTTGTGAAGATGAACTTGCACAAAATTGTAGACGACTTATCAGAAAGTATTGCGATTCTTCTATCATTTACAGTTGTTTTTGATGTTTGAAGTGAGCTGATTGCCAGGATGTTTCAAGATTAAAATCAACAAAACTCAATTGCTGTTAAAACACTCAGATTAAGCAGAAGTGTGATTACGATGTCTATAATTGGAAAGAGACCGATAGAATAGAGAAGTGTAACACTGCAACCCGATTGCAATAGCTTGTATCAGCTTTAGCAACGATAGCAACTAGTGATGTCATTTCACGCGTATTTTTCTACTGAGCATTTTAATTACAATCGAGTTTTATTAATTTCAATTTTGAAACATCCTGTCAGTCAGAGCACCTCAGGCCTTAAAAACAATCTCAAATGATAAAACAATATTGATTCTTTCTGATAAAATGTATTAAAATTTTGTGTAAGTTTCTTTTTGCGAGATATACCCTACAGGATGAAAATATTCGTTGGTCATAAAAATTCGCAATTTCGCGAACAGTCAATCCCGCGAATTATTAAATTCAGTGAATAATTAGTTCTATTTTTAATCACAAGAGAGAATAACTACTGCATCAAATTGAAAACTAGTCGCTAGCCTAGTTTTTAATGTAAATACTAAACGTAATTGAGTTCCAAAACATTTTTAAAATCATTGCCTGAGCTTTGAGCTAACACCATTGGCAATGCATCACATTTATTTACAAAATTATTCGAGGTTGTCACAAGATATGCAGAATGGCGTCATCGCGAAAATTACCGTGAGGCAGAAGTACTAAACGTAGCCGAGTTTCAAAACTTCTTTAAAATCATCGCCAGGCTTCGAGCTTTATTGCCATTGCGTCAAACTTTACAAAATTATTCAAGGTTTTTCACAAGTTATTCGGCATGGCTTCAGCATAGCAAAAAAGCTCTCCTAGTCTTTTTACATTAGAATCAACTCCATCAATCTCTAATACCGAAGTCCAGGACGATCATGATTCTGATCTGGACATTATGGTATGTATTTGATTTGCAGTGCAGATACGGTTTTCCATAATCAACTGCATTAGTTAAGTCTTTTGTTTAAAAACTGATCGCTTTCATCAACTACTTCAGCTATTGTTTTGTACTTCCTCAACACTCGTTAATATTTTTTCTTTTTTGTGTTTACTGCAGAATGAGAATGAAACAACCTACTCCGATTACGAAAACTAGAGATAAGTAGTAATATTCATCAAGGCAGGAATATTGGCAGAGAGGCAACCAGTCAACCTAGACCCCTTCATCGACAACAACTCCTTGATATCGCTGCAGCAAACATGATTAAATTATATATTTTATTTCATGTATAGATATATTATAATTTATTACAAACTTGAGTGTACAAATAAAATATTTCAAATACAAATAAAATTTTACAAACGATGAATGGAGTAAATATAAACAGTTTAGTCAATATGGCGATTGTCTAGCAATGAAATTAAACTGGTACTTTTGATATGTGAACACTAGCGTGTAATGGTACTTTCTGACTAGTAATTTTGGTAATAGCAGCTCTGTCGCTGTCACTGTCTTGGGTAGGTGTTGAAGGCGATTCTCTCGCTACTACATGGCTGGTAAGGAAGTTAGCATCAGAACTCTCCTCGTGGCTTACTATTGCAAAGTTCTGCCGGTTGGCCAAAGATTTGTGCTCGTAAAGAGGTTTTGGTTCCTTTTTTAAAAACAGATATATTCTTCTCATAAGTAGCTGCGGTCACTTACACCTCAATTTCCAGACCTCCCTGAATGATTGGTGATCTTCTAAGAATGACATAGACCACCCTTGCAATCATTGTTCTTCGGTGTATGATGAAAAATCTCTCTCTCACACTAAAACAAATAATGAAGCAGTAGGGATGGAAAAAATTAGTATTGCGTTTTACCGAAGAACCAAAGTAAAATTCAACTAATTTAGTAAATGTAAAAAACTCATTACCGTACTTACCACAAGTTGTTGGCTTATCAAAGGCCTCCAAAGCGATGAATATTCGTGAAAACCTCTGGACACAGCAAAAATTGTTTACCGTAGAATAGCATGATCGCCTCGCAGTTGTAAGCTAAATATAAACCGGAACACGCGGTGTGCGCATGCGTAGGAATAACTCTTACTAGTCGCAATAGAGTTAACTTTTCCTAGAGAGTGGCAGTTTTCAGCCGCGAATAAATTAATCCGCGAATATGCATGAAAAGACAATTTTCGCGAAATGTAACTCCGCGAATAAATTCATCATGTAGGGTAATTAATAAAATCACACTGAACCTGCAATCATTATGTCTTCCAATTGTTTTAACAGTGATCAAGTTTTGGCGATTTTTAATTTTGAAACATCCTGACAATCAGATCACCTCAAACATCAAAATCAATCGCAAATGTTAGAAAAATACCGATACTTTCCGATACAATCTACTAAAATATTGTGAAAGTTCATCATTACTGGCCGATTCTTTAGGCAAACTTTATTGTAGCAGAACAGGCATGCTTGAGTATTTTAAAGCTATACTTAGTGCTCTTCACTTCGGTGTGAAGAAATTCATTCTAGTTAACGGTATTCATTATTAATAACATAAAGACATTCACGTACTAATAATAATTCATTAAAATTACTTTTTCACCAAATAACGATGGCTACTGCAAATTTATGATGTGCAAGCAAGACTTATATTCTATTGGTGTCAGTTCTATGATGAGTCTCCTTTAGTATATCCATAATTTCACCAACTCGTTGTAGCAAGGAGTCGTTGACTCCTTCATCTAAGAAGTATACAAAGCGAAGCAACAAATCAGAAGTTGTCTTTTCACACGGAAATATCAAGCTTGTTGAAGACTGGGGCAGTACTAGAGACAGTCCAGTATGCTTAGACTGTGCTTCTTATAAGAGCAAGGACAAATTCCGCTACATGTTTCAGAAGCTGCAAGACAGAGCTTACGGTCAGTTTCTACACACGTTGGCATTGTTAAGATTTGTCTTGTCTTTGTAATGCTTTCTAACTTTAAAGGTATGATCTGTATCTTGGAAACATAACTCCTCTAAAGCTCTTGTCATTTATGAATAGTAACTGCGATTTGCATATGGCGCCTTATCTAAGGCTAAAGGTGCTGATCGTGTAAATAAAATAAAATATGTAACATAGATCTATTGACAAGTTTTTTTGTTAAAGAAAAACACCAAGAGTTCATTACTGAAACTATTAGGCGTCTTTAGTATTTTATTATTATGTTATTATTATTAATACTATTATTTTGTCATATACATTTATATGATACAAGCTCTTAGCTTGCCTAAAGGCTGCTTCACACTGAATTACCATATGATGGCATTGTTATCTCAGCGATTAATTGTCAATTATTGGCATCGTAGACCGTTTTCATCGCTGAGGTACCGCATATGTTAGGAAACATTGCAGCTGTCAAACGTTCCTTATATTTTGCTGTGCATCTACGACAGTCTGCGTAAAGTGCATCATGCTTGACCTTTCTCCTTTGGAATCGTGAGCAATCATCTGAGCCAATTCATCCATTCTTAAAGGTTGACTTGCAACAAAATTCACATTACAGTTATTTGGTATCATAAGATTCACCATGTCTTACTCTGTTGTGTTGTAGGTGCAAAATATATGGGAATGTGATTACAAGCTCTTAAAAGCTAAAAAATGAATAGTTAATCGCAGCCACACGAGGCCGCCGTAGTTTGGATTCTCTTTCCAAAACGGCTCAAATGGGATGTAGTTGTTATAGGATGGTTTCTGTTTAATTTTTCATGCAACCTCATTCGTCGAAATATTTTCACAAATATACTTCACGCATTCAATGAAACCATGTCTATTGTTCTTACCCGTCTGTTTTATCGTCATTGTAATGCTGTCACTTTTAGCACTGATATCTTATAACTTACCGTAAAAAATCATTAAACTTTTTAACCTTAGCTCGAAGGAGTACATATCATTGTCTGATAATCATGATGAGCCTGTTGGTTACCTGTGATAATCGAAAAGTGCTGCAAAAATTATTTGCGAAGTTTTGGGTCACGTGATCAAATTACGACTTGACCATTGAATAATGCCGAAACAAAACTGTAAAGTAGCGAGCATCTATATTTAATACGGGGACTTCGGTAAAACCCGAAGTGTTTGTCATAAACTAGTGCTACGATATGTTTTATAGTAAGCTTTTTATTGGCCTTTCAATGCACGTGAGAACATCACGTGACAAGACGATAACCAAACTATAATGAATAAGTCAGATAAATAAACAGATTCCAATCTACGCCAGCTTTTCGTTTTTGAGCTTTTAAGGTCTTGTAATCACATTTCCACGTATTTGGCACCTACAACACAACAGAGTAAGACATGGTGAATCTTTTGATACCGAATAACTATAATGTGAATTTTGTTGCAAGTCGTCAACCTTTAAGTTGGTTGAACAATTTTGGTCTGTAATAGTTTTTTGATTTTCAGCTAATGGCAGAATTTCATCAGGGTTAAAACAAGAGGCAATGTCTTGGCAATCACTGTTTTGACAATATTTTTAAGGCGCTCATGCTTTCAGGGTAGTGCGTTATGCGGCCGTCATTTGACCTCAAATTAAAGGGTCGTTTTGGTGTAGACCTAAAAGTAGATAGTAGTACGTTTATTATAAATATAATTCTATATCATTCTTACAATGTATGAGTTTTATTAAACGAAAAAAGTATTCAAGCCATCATTTTGTCAATAATGTGAACTATATAATACATCAGATTTAAAATCTCATCAGCAAATTTCATCACTGCGAGCCTCGCAAATTTTTCAAAGTCTCCTTTTGCGAACTGCTTTGTAGTATTTAAAATACATTAAAATCAGTTAACCTAAAGTTCAAACTGAAGAATTCTTAACATTCAGGTAGACATAATAAGTACTGTATAATAATTAACTGTATTAAACCGTGGTGTGCCGAATAACTTGGAGCCCAATAGTTGGTAAAAGAAAATTGGAGCCAAAACGATGGCACCAAATCGACCCATTCCAAATGTTTAACCCTCCTGTTTTGACTTTGTTGTCATGCTCCCTTATTTGGTATATCCTGTCAAGCACCTCTAGCTTATATGAACTTCTGGATAATATTTTTAGCTCATAGTTCTTTGAATATAATTAGCAAACTGGGAATTATGTTTAATTTGTTTTGCCGTTTTAAGGTAAAAAACTTCAGCAGCTAACCAGTTTCAAATTTATTTTAGACTCATCGGGTTGCAGCAGAATTTTATATTAAATTCGCAGTTTGTTCTGATAGTATAATGACATCTTTCCATCCAGTAAGAATGCCTCTGCTACGCTTGTACAAGTCATGATTGCTTTTTAAATAAGATTCTCATCAAGTTGGTTAAACAGTGTATTATTATCTCGACATTATTGGCTTGAGCATTAAATTTTAGAACAATTGAGGTATTTCGATATTTTCATAGTTTTTATGAATAGCAATGTAATAAATAAGAGTAACAGTTATTTCGATATAGTGCTGTAATATATTCTGCTCAACAACAATTGTGGCTTTGAATGAACTGGTTTTGTACAACTGCAGCGGACAACTGGTTATATAATTGCAGACAGTAACTAAAAAACTAAAAATATTAAAAAAGCTATTGAGTTACTTTTTAAAAATGTTGTGGATAATAATTGGAATGAGGCGTGAGAGATCATGATGCAATTTTTTTGCCTAACGTTGGCTATAGTAAAATTACTTATTATAGTTAAGTTACTAGCTTAAGTTACTAGTGTGTTTGCATCTTAACTCTTGCTAATGCTCCTGCAAGCTGCTCTGAACAAGCTTTGTTTTTAACTGGTTTAGACTGATGTGATTATAAAATAAACTAGTACACTGGCAGTCTCATGTGTCGTGAGAGATCGTCATGTGTAATAACTATGTGCACAATTATTCTTATATTAATGTAAGGTGGTAATGTGGTTGAGTGGTGTGATGGTGGTGTGCTTGACTGGTAATCTGAATATCCAGGTTCGATACGCGTGTGTTGCAATCTTTTTTCCTAATGCTCCAAGTATGGCTTTGATCAGACCTGGCTCTTTCATGGTAAAGATTGCAGTAAAGATCACATTGCTGTAATTGTAAAGGCTCACGTCTTTTGCGACGATAAAATTATTCAACAAATATTCAGTATTCGTCACTACAATGCTTGCTTTGTTAGTAGGCTTCCTTATACTAAGTCGTGTTTCAAAAGATGTCTTCTGCGCACCAACATAGCATTGGGCTTGCGAAATATTAGTTAAACAAATTTTATTTCAAAGATTCAGGACTTGACCAGTAGCAAAATTGGTAACGGTGCATCTTAGGTCGGTACGGGCATACAACGCATGCGCAACGCATGCGCAACGCACATACAGGGTACTTGCAACGCACAAACATTGTGGATACAATGCCGACACAAGTAAGTAACAACATGTGCACCACAATGTGACACTGTTAACACATTAATATTAATAATAATTATTAATAATATTAATGTCTAGTAATAATAGTAGTAATAATATTATATTATTATTCAATATTCTATTTATATTTATAGTCTTAATAAAACAGGTCTGAAACATTGCACAAAGAATTCTATTTATTTTATATTGACCGTTGTATGTGCGTTGTGATGATGGTCTATGCACGTTGTATCCGCAATGGTTGTGCGTTGAAGTGCCTTGTATGTGCATTGCGCATGCATTGTATGCGCGTTGTACCGATCAAAGATGCGCCGTTACCGCAAAAATAGCTGTGGCCTGGAAACAGCAAACCTGGAAACCGGAAACAGCAAGTAATAGGTCAGGTATCTGAAGGAGTGACTCGACGGAGAAAGCTGGTTAATATGAGTTTTCTCTTTTCTGTATTTGATATGAAATGTTAGCATTTTGTCTGAGGTCAATAGGTCATAGGTACCAGACCGAGCCTCTAGAGTTTAGATTATGCCAATATCTCATAAGAACTTCTCTGGTGCTTTAATAGTGTTGAACAAGCGGATAGAAGAACTCTCAGAGAATGTGAGACTGAGCCAGCAGATAGGGGAATTCTCTGGTGTCACTCACAAAGCTGTCACTGAGGTATGTACGTGTGCTCGTGTGCTAGTAGTGGATTCTATTACTAAATATATTTTTTATATAAATTATATTTTATATATATATAAATCTCAGTGTTTGTTTGTTCGTGTGTCCAGCTAGCGATTAAAATATAGGAATGAAAAATCTGCGTTGCACGGGAATTGAACTCGGAACCACCAGTTCTGGCTAGTTATGTGAGCTAACCATAATGCTACACTCTTCTTGCCATACAATGAAATAATTGTGCACACACTTATGCAGTACCTGTGAAAATACTAATCATTACTACTAAAAGGCTTCAGCTACCATACTTGAAGATCATGATTGTGCGAGAGATCATGGCACAATCTTTTTTCCTAACACTGGCTTATGCGTTTTTTTAATTTTCTTTTATCTAGTGCACGTACACACAACATTGAAACAGTTTCCTTATATATAACAATTTAAATACTAAATTTTTAGTTAAAACCAAAATAATAAAGATGGAAATGCCAAAACGAGGTTTCTATTGTTCTTAAAGTTACTATTCTTTTACCTTTGAAAGTAAATGTATACTCATTCCTGTGTAGCTTCTGCGGTAGTGGTGGTGATAAGTTTTAATCAAAGCTTACCAATTTATAAACAAACTAATAAAAAAAATTTTAAATTTTATCTATGACTAGGTGAAATTTAGACCAATCTATATATATAAATATAAGTGTTTGTTGTTTGAACATCTCTCATCCGTATTCCCAGTTACAGTAGACGCTCCTATAACGTATACCTTCTATAACATAAACTCTGAATAATGTAAATATTTTATGTGAAGCTTTTGCTTAGTACTACGTAAAAAATTCCATACAGCCTCAAGTCGGGTGAGTTCTCAAATTCGATTTAAATGTAACTTATATTGCCACGCTAGAGAGAGGAAAAATGACGAGTGTCTAGCGTTATATCTGTTATATAACTGCTGTGACATTCTAGTTTGTCGTGATAGATCGTCAGATGTGTCGACAAACCGAGGATAGGGTCGCTGCACAATTGTTAATAAATACTTAAAGGTGATCAATTGATGCAAGTGTTACAGCATCAATCTACTAATTTGAATGTCACGGGTTGGAGAATCGTCGAAAGTTTTCTTCTATCCCAACCTTGACTCCTATGTACATATAGATGACGAACACGTAGTACCGCTCTTTTTATAATAAACATTTTGCTTTATTGTAGACATATAAAATACTTCTTTAGTTTTATTTTGCAGAATAGGCTTTTCTGTTAATAAAAGTAAGCAAATCATTGTAAGTGAACGTCGAAGATCTGCGCTCCCCATCAACTTATTGTAAAATTATCAGTCTTGGTCCATAAAACCAGTGAATTCGATCAGAAAAAGAAGAAAAGTGGTCGATGTGACCCCAATTATACTGCAGTTACAGTACAGCCCGCAAGCTAAAGAGTTATGTGTAGGTTTTTCCCATAGATATATAAACCTTTATCTATATATCTTATATATCTATGGTTTATATATCTATGGTTTTTTCTTTTTGTATGGCCCAAGGAGTGAGTTTGGAAAGATCTTGGAACGGATTAGGCAATTTAAATATATTTTACTGTTAGTATTGTAAAGTCCCTACATCGTAAACATTCCTGGAACAGATTATTTACATCGTAGAAGCGTCTACTGTAGATCAATAAAGTTTAGGAACAAAAAACTGCTTTGCACTGGCATTGAACTCGGAAACAACATTTCTGCAGACAGGCATGCTATCTACTACACCACACGTCTTACTTGTGATACCATGGAATAGTTTGCTCATTTGCATAATTCAAATTGTTACCCGGGGAACGCCAGGTTGTACAACTAGCTGTACAACCTGGCATTACCTGGGTAATAAATTATTTTATTAGATGATAGTAAAAAATATGAAAATAAATAAAAAAGTCTTTGGACAGAAAATTGATTTGTATTTAACATATAACAACATTTGCCACTTTAACTAAAAAATAAACTGTAAAGGTTTTCAAACTTTGTCAAACAACTTTTAAACTTTATATCATGAGGAAAATGTTTCGTGCAGGGGAAATAAATTAAAAAAAAACCACTATAAAAGGGTTCAGATGTAAAAATGAAATAATTAGCAAGTAATAGCTAAATTGAGTCTGTTTAGCTACGATTCCAATAAGAGAAAATTCGGTAGTGTTACAATTAATACGAACTGAGAAAACAAAATAAAAGTTCTGATTATGTTGAATTAATAATAACAATTCTTGCATAGAAGTGTGTGTGTATAAAAAAGTTACTGTTCCACCAGCAGCTATTCATCAAAACTCTGAATACGACGATACTGGTACAACGATATGTAAAAATGAGATATTGTAGTGTCTTTGTCTGATCGATGGTGAGAGAATCTAGAGGCCTTCCTACTCGAGATAATAAAATTGTCTGAGTGAAAAGTATTAACCGTCGTTAAAGCAATTTAATAATTGAACCTTACGAAAGGCCGGAAATAGAGGTTCACAAAAAGGCAAAAAAGGCGCCGTGTTTCATAGAGTTAATAGAATAGAATTTAATCGTCTAATTGTAACATCGAGAGAGTCTATTGTTGATATCGTTTTGCCGAAAACAAATTAGCCTTACTACCGCGAGGACAATAAAGCGCGTTTTATAGAGCTAAAAGAGTTTATAGAGTTGTAATTATTACGTCATTTGGTGTGAAACAGGAAAACGATGTATATGTTATGTATAAAGAGTGAGCAATTGTATGAACTTCAGTGGTCTCATTGTTAAAGCGTTAATTGTCAATCTGTGACCCCGATCTTCGTGAGTTCAAGTCCAGCATAATGCGAAATTTTAATTCCAGAATTTTAATAGCTATAGCTGGACATACCGAAAACAGAAAACATACCTTGAGAAATATATATATATCTCAAAGTTGTTTGTGTGTCTTTGTGATTGTCCATCTATAGCTATTAAAATCTTGGATTAAAGAATCTATATCGCAGAAGATGTGATCTCGGAACTACCTGTGGGCCAGTCCGACGCCTTTCCAATTAAGCCACATCAGCTTGATAGATTAGTTAGGCAATATATGTCGCTATATGGGAACAAATACCTACCGCTCTCCATCACAACGCAATGTGATGGCGTAACGTCATGAGAGGCGGTAGCTCTTATTAGTAAGCTTACTCAAATTATTCACTGGCAATGTGCCAGGCTAATAGCAAGTGGCAGGCTCATTGAACTTAAAACCCCTGGAATGGCAATCACGTGACTTTTACATTGATAGTGATACGTAATGCATGCGCCATATTGGAGAGCTAATCGTATACTAGTTGCATTTGTAAACAAACAGTGAAAAATGACAGAAACGTACATGTTGAATAGTTATTTTCCAGCTGGGTGTTGATGAAAACTCCTCCTACACAACGTTTAGCATGCCCTGATAGAAGAAAACCTATTTATAACATATGGAGTGGGATATAATAAATGATAAGTAGATGTAAAATAGATTTTCGTGGACCATATTACTTATACAAACTGTTGTATTACAGATGCATAAACCCGGCAAATGATATATTCAGACAAAGAACAACTGTTCCATTATATTAAAAATTATATTACATATGCATAAACCATAATGAAGAAACTTAGCACATGAAGTATATCGATAAAAACAACACATATGCTGCCAAAACAGAAACCATTTTCAAGATTTAAGTGCTAATAGCTCATGAATGTATGATATGTACATGTATAATACAGTATCTGTAAAAGATGGAATAAACTACTGCAACAACTAAACGGAAATTAAAAACAGTTGTAATAGAGGATAATCACAATAATGCAAACAAGGAAATGCAGGAATTAGTGTAATCAGATGATTTAACCATAACTGCCACGAAAAACTTTTATCGTATTTACTAGGTAAATCAGACACGCTGATTCCGATTTTGTAATCAAAATAAAGATTAGGCCACTAACTTTCAGAGTAATGAAGGATTTTATATAGCGTTTTAATATCGGTCTCGAAAACAACACGATCGGCATTACAAGCTCCGCCCATAAATACGTGACGTAACCTAGCTTTTTAGGAACAGAAGTTACGTAGGGATGTTTAGACCGATTTAGAATAATAGAGATGGGTGTTTTAAAATCCATTAATATCTAAATTCAGCCTTGAAAATAATATCAGTCTTTTCTGAAAGGTAGATGAGCTATTTAGCATTGCATATTTAAAAAGCGCGATAACAACGCTAGCTCGTGATAAAACCGCGCTTTTTGAGCTCATTTTTCTCGGCGTCCAGCCCATTTAAACGTCATGTAACAAGCTGCGAGCAATTTTAAATAGTTTATATCCCTTTCATAAAAAACTGAAATTATTTTACAGGCTGGATTTAGATAATAATGGGTTTTAAGACACCCATCTCTATTATTCTAAATCGGACTAAACATTCCTAACTTCCGTTTCTGAAAAAGCTAGGTTTCGTCACATATTCATGGGCGGAGCTTGTAATGCCGATTGTGTTGTTTTCGAAACGGATATTGAAAAGCTTTAAAAAAGCCTAAATGACTTGGAAGGTTAGTGAACTAATCTTTATTTTGAATACAAAATCGGAATCAGCGTGTCTGATTTACCTAGTAAATACGATAAAAGTTGTTCGTGACAGTTATGGTTTAAACTTAAACATACATGTTACAGAAACTGTAAAAGGAGATTTGTATACCACTGAATATTGAGCCAAAATGCATCAGAGTTTCTTAGAACTGAATCAGATTAGAAATAACAGCACAACAACAGCTACAGATGAATATTACAGTGATTACATTGTTACTGGCCTTTAAAAAGTACTGCTTTAGTATTTTATGCCGCAAAGATGCACCTTGCAGTTTGAATGTAGGAGTTTAGCATAATGATGCTGTCGGAAATCATAAAACGGCTGAATAAGGTTTTTCATCAATGACGCAGCGGTTGGATATGCCATCTGCTGTGTCCGTAAGGTGTTTCCCACGGCATAGCACATCACTAGATCTTACACTACTGATAACATACACCACACAATGGAGTGGATCTGGCTTTGCATTAATACGAAAGTATCGATCTGCAACTACCCTAGGACACTTATATTTCGCTAGTATTTAGTTTTGTGAGTAGCATACAGAGTAAAATTTTGCTGCAACTTAATTTCGCGGATCTGATGAGTGCGAAAATATAGTGATGTGAAAATAAATGCAGTAGAACAAACATAATTAGATTCCTCAGGTCCTGTTCACTAGTAAAAAAAATTTTTCAATTTGGGACTAGTTTGTATTTGTGAACCGCGGGTAGAAATGTGTGGGCGAGATCGACAATGCAACTTGATCGCTTGCTGCTATTTGTTTCTTGGACTATCAATGATGTCTAGGTCCTTGCAGCCGTGACTAATGTGGCACCAATATTAGATCTCAAGTATTTATAGCACGCGGTGGCCATGGCTCAAGGTTGTTATTGTTTTTGGTTGGTAATAAAATTCATCGCCACAATAATTATTATTCAATTTTATGACTTTCCCTACCAGACTTTCATCCTCATCAGTTACAAATTCAGTGACTAAACTAATATCATCATCTTCCTCATTTGTCTTGGCTTTTCCTGCGGGCCCGTATTCCCTGGGGCGGCTGGCCGGCTGAGCCGGCCCAACTTTTGAGGAAGTTTTGGCGGCTAAGTATAGTCAAACTCGGATAACTCGCCCTCGGATAAAATGTAAAATTTTATCACGAACACTTGGTTAACTCGAACGGATTTGTTTGGTTCGTTCCCACGCAATGATAAACTGCTTTAGATAACTCGACCTCAACATCATTAACTCGAACAGTTATTTGCCCAACGGCTACGGGAACGGTTTTTATCGCTGTAGAGTATCACTTTATTTCAAGCCATAGAGATAAACGTTAACTTTTAATAGTTTTTGGGCGTCATTATTATCATGATCGGCAAAATATTTTTGTTAACGACTTTTATAAAGGTTTGCAAAAGGTCAAGTTTTACCAAACATCCGTTTGGCAATGGTAAAAACCTTCGGATGAACTTAAAATAAAATCGGCAAAATTGATCTTTGTTGAAACGCTCAAAAGAAAAAAGATGTCTTTTTTTCTGAGCGTTTCAACTGCGGTTAAGTTTAGCCTATTTTAATCTGAAAACGTCGTGTCAGTCACATCACCTAAAACAAACAAATCTCAAATAATAGAAAAAATGTTTATACTTTCCGATAAAATCTTTCAAAACTTTACGTGAGATGCCTGTTTGAGGCCCTACATGAAAGAAACCTGTTGAGGGGGCTGATACCGCCCCTCCAAACCCCCAGATGCTCATAACTAGTCGCCTAACATTAGCCTCCCCAATTTGCAACCAGGGAATACAGGCCTACATTTCCAAAAAAACTTGTTATCTCAATTTGCTTTGCCACGCTGCTCAGTCCGGCGTATTAGCTATAATGAGTTTAGCAGAAATTGCCCAATGAGCCCAACCACACACAAAGGTTACCTGCATTTCTAATATGACGATTTTATTGTGGATATCAATGAACAAAGCTATTTAATTTCGCGTTTTCGCTCGTTCGTTATGATAGTTCAGTTTCGCTCATGAAATTTTCGCGAGAGGATGACTCCGCGAAAATACGAAAGTTAGATGATGCGAATACATAAATGTCCTAGGGTAGCAGGATCCTGATGACACCGTCTGATGGACGCACCAATCCTTCATTGCTTTGTAGCTCGAGTAGAGTATAGAGATGTCGGTACTGGATACTTGACTTAGTGGTAACAAGCGACTGACCGCCAATGTCACGTGACAGCACTTTAGTTAGCTTTTTGCACAATGTATCCAGCTATATAGACTATACTGTTACCTATAACAGAAATTTGACATCTGAAATCACTGTGAGATCCACAAACTGATCAACTTCTGGAGTAGCCTGTATGATGAGAATCTCGTTTTGAGCAGTAACATTACCTGTCTTACTAGCATCTGATTCTGCACCACATTTGCTGATAAGTTTGTGAAAGGTAGCCATAAACTGAGTAACAGTAGGATTATCATTCCAATGACCTAAACAAAAGCATCAATTATAACAATTAAATAAAATCAACAAAAATTAATGTCTTATTCACATCAACATAGTACCCTTAAGATACCACAATACAACTAATGAAATAAGCAAAAATAAAACAGGTCAAAATGCTATCATATCGCTATGTAAAATAACGTAATGGTTTGTAGTTCCTAAATATTATTATAATAAAAAATTCCAAATTTAACTCTTTCGGGGTTTGATTTTTTTTCTAAAAAAATACCCCAAGTGCTAATTTATTTGCGAAAATATGCAATTTTCAATACCTATTTGCACTACTTTGGCTGCAGATATTTCAATAATTTTTTTAGTTTTAATGTCTATAAACATAGAAGATAAACATCATGCTGTGTTGGAGCTGCTAAGTATGCCTTGGTAGAGTATCTGAGTGCTGCAATAGAAGCAGAATACCCCATTTCCGAAAAAAAACGATTGTTGCAAAATTATAATCCTTTTTGTCTTGTATATACTTGTACTATATTTGATGACTTTGGCTGCAAGTATTTCAATGATATTTGTTAGTTATACTAGCTATGAACATACAAAAGAACCATCCAGCTGTGTTGAAGTAGCTGAATATACTTTGGTAAGTTATCTGAATAATAATGTCAAATCTGTCAAATAATCACTAATTTGTAACTCACAATAATTGAATACAGTAATACTTCAACTTACGAGTGCTCCAACGTACGAGAAACTTGAGATACGAGCCAGCTTTTAAGCAAGTTTTAGCACTAACATACGAGCCATGTTTGAGATACGAGCACTTGAGTCAGTTGCCAAGTATGCCGGAGGTGTTTTATGAGAACAGCATCACTCTGTATTTTTCAACTGCTCAGGTTATACTGTTGTACCGTGTTTTTGTGCACGATTTTCTGTGCAGAATTATGTGAATTAAACGTACTGTGTGTAGACCAAAAGTTTGCCAGTAAAATGAAAGATAATACAAAGAAAAAGCAAATGATAACAATTGATATTAAACAGAAAAATATTGAAAAATATGCGAAATGTGTATGCGTGATTGAGCTAGCTCGGCAATATGACAGAAATACATTCATAATTATCAAACAGAAGGATTATATTCAGGGCATTTAGATCGCAAAAGGACTAACCATAGTTTCTAAACGGTGCAGCGATCTTCACGACCGCTGATGGCATTGGACAAACAATTGGCCGGTGACAGCGTAACTGAAACGATGCTATGTGAAAAGGCCGGCGCTATCTATCCAAACTGTTTAATAGACATTCGGACAAGCTGGCTAGTGGTCGTGCAACAACCATTTGTGACGACACCTGTGTTCGTCATAATCGCAACATGTTGCAAGGGCGACAAAGGCAAACGTCCTTAGATAGGTTTATCTTAAAACGGCCGGCTAGTCGTGAAAGCGAAAAAAAAGGAAAAATTTCTCGCTAACCAGCGAGAAACTTCAAACTATGAATGCCGAAGAAATTTTAATTACGTTTAGTTGAAAATGAAAGTTTGCTTTTAGGTTTGCTTCTAAGTTTGTTTTTTAACACTTTGATAAAATCCAAATTTATCAAAGACAAATGTTGTAACGAAGGATAACTTATATCTCCCTCCCTGGCAAATGCGAGTGTTAACTGCTATTGTATGTATTTAATTTTACATTTTAATTAATCACATTTCCTTGCATTATTTTTATTTGTTGCTTTTTGAAAGCATGTAGTACGTAAGGACAATAACCAACATGTTCTTTCTGTTACAATATCTTGTTTTGAGTGTTTTATTTGCTTTTTTTAGAGTATGGAAACCAATCAATATATATTTAATGTTCTATATATAAATAAATTGCACCAACATGCGAGTAAATTGACATACGAGCTCAGTCTCGGAACGCATTAAGCTCGTAAGTTGAAGTATGACTGTACTGCGAAATTATAATTGTTTTATCCAGTTTATTCAAGTTTCAAACAACACTGTTACAAACTGTTATAATACAAACTAGAAATTCCACTGTCATACAGCCCACGACCAAAGTGATATTGGAAAAAAGAAAGGGTACTGATAGTTGAGAAATGCAATATTAGCAGTGTAAGGTTCTTTGTTCATTGTAAAATTTTATCTTGCCATTGATGGCCGCTTGTCTATTGTCGCACCGCTGCCAGTCAGGTCATGACCCAATGTGCTCACTGCTTTAATCACCTTGTTTTTAAAATTGCCAAATGCTCCCATGTTACAAGAACATTAGTCAGCCTTTTACACCGGAACAGCTACCACAGCCACATAAAGTTTATTACTTTTCCAAACCGCTGACTGTGTCCTCACAGTTGCAATATACTCTGAATCACCATTTTCCTTTTTGTTTTTAGCATAGGTTTTATCTTTCTTGGCATTTCAGTCTAACACCTCAGAGAATGAGGTTGTACAGAATTTCTGTTTCTGTTCACTTACTATTACTGTTTTTAATATTCACCCAGAAAGACATACTTATACATATTTACTCAACCACATTTTAACTCTCTCCTGGATAAGGTGATAGAGGTAGGTACTCATTATAAATTTATGTTTTTATTCAATATTGACTTTTTAAGATTCTTCAAATACTGTTTTAAACATTTGATGTCATATTGATATTATATGTACTCTTGTTATCATATAGCATTCTTGTTTGCTTTATTTTATCTTTATGTTTCATATTATAATTTGTAGTTTTACGGTGTCTACGTCTATAACAGCAAATAAAATTATCTAACAAATGACACCCGTTCAAAACTCCACGTTGTCTCTGGGAGGGCAGTTACAGTAAAACTACCCTGGTGAAGCGCTGCCGAGTAAAACTCTACCCTGGTGAAGCGCTGCCGAGTAAAACTCTACCCTGGTGAAGCGCTGCCGAGTGAAACTCTACCCTGGTGAAGCGCTGCCGAGTGAAACTCTGCTGTACTCGTATGAACTCAAAAATAAGATTCTGCCAACCGAAAAAGAATCTTTCTACTATTGAACAGCAATGAAGTTATACAGATATGCGGACATTTATCAACGGATTATTTAACCAATTGAAGAAGTCCACAAATCATCATATACAGACAATTCCATACGCAACTATCTGCTACTAACATTAAGTTTGAAAGAAGTAAATTACAAAGTAAACAGCCATTTCAACTACCGAAGGTCAGACCTCCTATACTCAAAATCAAATCGAACACTCTGTAGCTGAACCTATAATGAGTCTACAACAATTCGCACTAGAAGTACACGAGAATCTTATGCCACAGTATCCAACGTCTAACGCAATGAAGAAAAGATAGTGCCAGAGCCAGTCCGACAATAAGCCAGCAGCCAAGAAGCCAGAGCGTAGAGACAGAGCCAGCAGCCACATCTCCTTCTAATTAGATAAGTTGTTTAACACTGTTTGATTCCTTTACTCAGAATTTTGACTTTATAAATAGGTACAATTGCCTACAGAAACTTGTTTAATTTGTGTTTGAATACTCAATTTGAATAGTTGGAAAAAATCTTGTCTTTACCGTATATTTGTATGCAAAAATTTGAATTTGGTAATAGAGCAATTGCAATTGTGACGACATCAGCGGTCAAGCAAATATCTAACTCGAATTAGATAAGCTGTGGTTAAGATATCTGTTTTCATCTCATTAGCAAAACCGATTTGCTTTCAAGGGGTACTTAGCGGTGTGCATGAGGGTATACAGCCTTGTGGAAATTATTGACAGCGGATAAGACTAAAACATTTAGCCCTGTTTACAATATCATCTTGTGCACTGAAACCTTACACCCTACTTAGATTTGCAATTGTCTTCTCTTTGCAACTTGTTTGAATTGAATTGCTCATTTGCAACACTGACAAGTCAGTTGACTTTATTCTAATTCAGCCATGTCTAAAAAAGGTAGCTTATCTGATCACAATGAAGATTTTCATAGCGTAGATCTAGTACTTAAACAAACCACAGGTGCAAGTGCTGCTAAAATTACTAAAGACTTTGATCGCACAATTCAAACAGAAATGAATATTGAAAATGTTGCGACTGAAGTTGAACCTCAGAAGTTTAGTAGGACTGCAATTGGTAATGTTGCTAAACAGATACTTCAACTCATTGAGAATTGCAGTTCCTTTCACAAATCGCTGGTAAAAGATCTTGTATCAGAACACTTGAGTTATGACCAATTGGCAGGATGTCAAGCACAATTAGAACAAGAAAGAAAAGCCATAAAACGAATGCATGGTCAGTGGCGGAGCATGCTTAGAGAGATCGAGCCAGATAGAAGGTTAGTTAATCAAGTAGACCAAGTATTAGCAGATATTGAACATCTAGCAGCTCAAGTTTTGGAACGCATGAGCAAACAATGTGTAAGGAGTGAGAGTGTTGCATCACTTAGTTTATTTGTTGACATCCCAACTATCAAAAGTCCTCATTCAATTCAATCACCAGCTAACCAACTAGCTTCTCGTAATCATGAACTCTCAATTACTGAGCCTGCGCCTTCAACCACTCAAACACACATTTCGGAAACCAAGTCTAAGTCATACAATTCTGTGAGCTTTAGGACGAGCTCTAGCATGCGTCGTAGCAGCTTGAAACAGCTGCTAACCTTGCTGCTATGAAGAGAAGGTTGGCAGCTGCAAAAGAAACGCAAGAGTTAGAAATGAAGGCACAGCAAATGTCGCAAGCCATTAAGCAACGCAAAATGCCAGCTGAAATAGAGGCCGAAGAGGCAAAGCAGCTTGTGATAACGCAAGCGCTTGAAGAAGATGGTGCTGGATCATTATTTCACCCACCCTCAATAGATAATCAACCCATCGCTGTTTCAACTGGGAATGCTGCAGCCTCACATCCAGTTATGCAGCTGCATGAACGAGCTTCAGTTTCACCTGTCAGTGCACACGTTCTTAGATATGTATCTGAGCAACAGCCAGTGCCACCTTCAAACCCACAAAATGATCATTTCACATCCGAAGAGCTCCGAAGGCCAAGTCGTGACAGATTCATTTCGAATGAGTGCGTCACAGCAAAGAATGCACAACACGACACACACTCTCTTGCTAAGCTTCCAGGTGTTATAGCAGACACGCCCCATAGATATGATGTTAGACACCAGTCAATCCAACCAGCTACCCTCACTCCGGTCACAATCAGTTCCAACCACGAGGTACTTGCTGAAACTTTAGCAGATGCCATAAATACTGTACGCCAGCGCCCATCGGAACCCCCAATGTTTCATGGTGACCCTCTCCAGTACCATGACTGGAAGTTGGCATTTGAGGAAGCATTTGACCTCTCAAAGGTTACACCAGGTCAAAAGTGGCTTAAGCTGCGGCAGTACGTGGATAGCAAAGCGTTAAAAACAGTAGAGGGTTACTGGAGGCATAAGACAGAGGATGCCTACCAAGCCGCTTGGGCAAAGCTTGATAAGAGATTTGGAAGACCTGGAATAATTGCTGAAGCCTATGAAGAAAAGTTAACTAGCTGGCCAGCAATCAAATCAGGTGATGGTGAGAAACTAGAGGATTTTGTAGACTTTCTTGAGTCTATTGTTGGCTATATTTCCACCGAACTAGACTTGAACTCTAAGGCTGCAAATAAGCAGTTGATCCTCAAACTCCCACATCAGATTGCACAAAAGTGGGCAACAAAGGCTACCAAGCTCGAGAAACATTATGGAAAATTTCCTCCTTTGAAGGATTTCATAACATTCTTATCAGACGAATGTGATTTTGCCAAAAACCCTTTGACAAAAACCCTTCAGAACCACAAAGAAAAGTCTGCTAAGATCAAGAAAGATAATCAAGCCAAAAAGCCAGACAAAAGGGCAACTATGCTTCTAGCAAGTACAACAAAAGACTCTACAACATCTGAGGGCAAAACCTTTAGAAACCAAGCAAGTGCCACAAAATCCATTGAAAACAAAAATCAACCCAAACGCATAAATTATCCATGCTTATATTGCAAAAAAGACAACCATACCATATGTGAATGCTTCAAATTAGGCAAGCTACCACACGGTGATATTGAAAAGCTATTTCATGAACAAAAACTCTGCTTTGCATGTGCAAGACCAAACCACAAAATGAAAGAATGTAAACATCCAGCCAACTGCAAAAAGGCTAACTGTGAAAAACAACATTTCACAATGTTTCACGAGCATTATATGCACACAAATGATACAGCCAAATCAACCACAGAAATGCAAAACCACGCTTGTGGCAATCAAAACAATGCAAAGCGAAGCAAAATCAGTAATGAAGAGAAAGCTGCTGCGCGCCAATGCACTGACAAAATGCAAAAACCAGCGCAAGTTATGTCATGGACCATACCCGTCTACACCTCCACATCAGATAGTCCTCAAAATGAAATCCTAGTCTATGCTCTTTTAGACTCAGGATCTAGCCACCCTTTTATCACACAAAGCACTCTAAACAAGTTACATGCCAAGACAATCTCACAGAACATGAACATAAGTACACTAACAAACACGGAAGGAACGAAGTCTGTAAAGGAAGCTGCACCTGGGCTCCTGGTACGTGGTTACCGCAGACAAAAACTTCTCAAGTTACCAACATGCATCAGTCAATCTAAGATACCAAGTAATGCTGATGACATTCCCAATGCCATGTCTGTTCAAGACTGGTCTCATCTGCAACACTTGTCAAAGAGCTGATATCTGTAGAAGAAGGCAACAAGCTAGAACTCGGGCTTCTAATTGGTAGCAATCTACCTCAAGTGTTCATTTTTTGGCAAGACATTGCAAAAGGTGATCGCGAGCCCTTTGCAAGACTGACCGATTTAGGATGGACACTTATGGGTAATATTACATCAGAAACTAACCAAAAGGTTATAGCTAACCATGTGGATGTTGTAGTGAATGGATCCGTTGCTGCCCCTTTGAGCAGATCAAACATTGCATTCAAGGTGAAACCTGAAACACACGATGATGATCTTGAAAAAAGGATACTTAAAATATTAAGCTCAGACTTTGAAAGCACAATTTCAGATAAAACTAAAACACTTTCAATTGAAGATATAAGCTTCCTAAAGACAATGAAAGAACAAGTTCACAAAGACAGTGATGGTTACATCACTATGCCATTACCAATGAAATGTGAACCTAGCAGGCACAACAATTCGAAATCCATAGCAATGAATCAATTCAAGCTGCTTCAGAAAAAGTTCACCAACCCAACATTCAAGAAACATTATTACGCTTTCATGACAGACATCATTTCACAAGGCGATGCTGAGCTGGTCCCAGAATCTGAAGTAGAGAATCCAAAGTCATGGTACGTTCCCCACTTTGGTGTGTACTATCTGAAGAAGCCTGACAAGATCAGGGTCGTCTTCGATGGGTCAGCCAAGGTGGGAGGCATGTGTCTCAATGACCACCTTCTTCAAGGACCAGATCAACTTAACAGCCTGATAGGCATTCTTTTGAGGTTTCGTAAAGAACATGTAGGACTGGCAAGTGACATCAGTCGTATGTTCCATCAGTTCTGTGTCGTAGACAGACACAGAGACTTCCTAAGGTTCTTGTGGTTTGACTCTCAAGGTGACATTGTAGTTTATAGAATAAAGGTACATCTTTTCGGAACCACTTCTCCAGCCTGTGCCACATTTAGCTTAAGGGCCTTATGCAACATGAGTTTTAATGAGAATGATTCCGCTAAGCATTTCATAAAGAAAGACTTATGTCGATGATGGCCTCACCAGTGTGCCAGACAGTGAGGCAGCTAAAGCAATGGTACGTGACGCTATAGCCATCTGCAAAGAAGGGAATCTGCGGTTGCACAAATTTTCCTCTAAATCTGCCGACTTTCTCCAAGCTCTCCCAGAGTCTGAGAGGAACCTACAAGACATTCAACTACTAGAATCAGATATAACTTCCCAGCCTCTTGAGAGGACATTGGGACTCATCTGGTCACTGAAAACGGATAGTTTTCAATTCAGTTCAGATCTAAAAGCAGGTCCCAACACCCGTAGAGGTGTACTATCCACAATAGCATCCATTTACGATCCTCTTGGCTACCTGTCACCATTCATTCTCCAAGAAAAGAACATTCTCCAAGACATGTGTAAGATGTCAGCAGCTTGGGATAGCCCTTTGAACTATGAAATATTGACACGGTGGGAGGAGTGGAAATCTTCATTGCCGGACCTGTCAACTGTAAACATCAGTAGGTGCTACAAGCCAGCCAACTTTGGTGCAATCAAAACTGCAGAGATTCATCACTTCTGTGATGCAAGTACTTCTGGTTACAGATCAGTAAGCTACTTACGACTTGTGAATGCAAGTGACCGAGTCTATTGCTCTCTTCTCATGAGCAAAGCTCGCGTAGCACCACTTGAGCCTACTACTATCCCTCGTCTAGAACTCCAGGCTGCAGTAACAGCAGCCCAGACAGCTAAGCTCATCAAATTAGAACTAGATATGGAAGTTTCAGAGGTATTCTGGACAGGTTCCTAAATCGTTTTGTGATATCTGAAGAACACTTCTAAGAAGTTCCATGTATATGTTACCAACCGGATTCAACAGATAAGGGAACTCACTGATGTAGAAAGATGGTTCTATATACCTACTTCCTTCAACCCTGCTGACCATGCTTCTAGAGGACTTACAGTACGCCAGATAACGAAACCCTCATGCACTTGGTTCTCTGGCCCAGAATTTCTCCACCATGAGCCGCTGGTCATTCCTCAGCAAGTGATACCTCAAGTTAGCTCTGAGGACCCCGAGGTCAAGTCATTGACAACTACTGCGCATAACCCTCTTCATAGGACGCTCTATCAAGTGCTTCATGCCTGTTCCTCTTGGACTAGGGCTGTCAAGATAGCTAATGTTTTCTTCAGCAAACGAAACTCTTTGAAAAGGAAGTCACTTGATCCCAATGCAGCAATCACCTACCTTGTCAAAGCTTCTCAGCAGGAACATTTCCCTGAATTTGGATCCATGCTGACTCAAAAGCAAATAGGTCGAGGCAGTAAGATTTTCAACTTGAATCCTTTTCTTGATAAAAGTGGAGTTATGAGAGTTGGAGGTCACCTCAAATATAGTACCAGTCTAGAATACAAACAGAAGCACCCAATAATCCTTCCAAAGGATAGCCACTTCACTCAAATCATTCTTCGACATTTCCATGAGCAAGTAGCCCATCAGGGAAGAGGACTCACTCTTGCTAAAATGAGATCCTCAGGCTACTGGATGGTTGGAGCCAGAGCTTTAGTCGCTTCTTTAATTCACAAGTGTGTGATCTGCCGGCTACATCGGGCTAAACCAGTTATTCCCCAGATGTCCTCTCTACCACAAGAAAGGTCCGAGTCGTCTCCCCCTTTTAGCTATTGTGGAGTCGACTGCTTCGGACCATTCTTAGTAAAAGACAGGAGAACAGAGCTAAAGAGGTACGGCCTGATGATCACCTGCCTTGCCAGTCGAGCAGTTCACATTGAGTTACTGGATGACCTAACGACCTCAGCATTTATTAATGGCATACGCAATGTCATGGCTATTCGTGGTCCTATCCGGGAAATCTGGTGTGACCAGGGGACAAATTTTATTGGTGCCATTCCAGAATTGAGCTGAGCAGGACTCCTAGAATTCAAGTTAAACCTTCCCAATGCTAGCCACATGGGCGGTGCTTGGGAGCGGATGATAAAAACTGCCAAAAATGTCCTACAGTTATTGATGAGAAGTCACGGTGGGAGGTTGGACACAAGTGCTCTTCGAACCCTATTCTATGAAACTATGGCCATCATAAATTCACGACCTCTTTCCGTTGTCACAGAGGAAGACATACCACTTTCTCCAAATCAATTACTGACTATGAAGTCAGATATCATACTGCCTCCACCTAGTGAGTTTGGTGATGCTGACATATATAGCCGAAAGCAATGGCGGTCAGTTCAGTTTCTAGCCAACGAATTTTGGAAACGTTGGCGAAATGAATACCTGACTTACCTTCAAGCCCGCCAAAAATGGGTTACAGGAAAATCTGATGCAAAGATTGGCAACATTGTCATCATCAAAGATGATAATGCACATAGAAATCAGTGGATCACAGAATGCATTAGCTCAACAGATGGGCACATTAGATCTGTAAGAATACTCATAGGCAATCGTAACAACCCTCACCACTCTGGTAAATATCTAGTCCGACCTGTCTCGAAGGTTATCACACTCATAAAAGCTGAAAATGACTAAAAACTGACAGAATAACAACCTTTGCTAAGATAAAGATGAAAATTTTAGGTGGTAGTGTAAGGTCTTCTTTGTTCATTGTAAAATTTTATCTTGCCATTGATGGCCGCTTGTCTATTGTCGCACCGCTGCCAGTCAAGTCATGACCCAATGTGCTCACTGCTTTAATCACCTTGTTTTTAAAATTGCCAAATGCTCCCATATTACAAGAACATTAGTGAGCCTTTTACACCGGAACAGCTACCACAGCCACATAGAGTTTATTACTTTGCCAAACCCGCTGACCGTGTCCTCACAGTTGCAATATACTCTGAATCACCATTTTCCTTTTTGTTTTTAGCATAGGTTTTATCTTTCTTAACATTTCAGTCTAACACCTCAGAGAATGAGGTTGTACAGAATTTCTGTTTCTGTTCACTTACTATTACTGTTTTTAATATTCACCCAGAGAGACATACTTATACATATTTACTCAACCACATTTTAACTCTCTCCTAGATAAGGTGATAGAGGTATGTACTCATTATAAATTTGTTTTTTTATTCAATATTGACTTTTTAAGATTCTTCAAATATTGTTCTAAACATTTGATGTCATATTGATATTATATGTACTCTTGTTATCATATAGCATTCTTGTTTGCTTTATTTTATCTTTATGTTTCATTATAATTTGTAGTTTTACGGTGTCTACGTCTATAACAGCAAATAAAATTATCTAACAAATGACACCCGTTCGAAACTCCACGTTGTCTCTGGGAGGGCAGTTACAAGCAGTCAAATGGCTCTGGTGCAATAGGATAACTGCAATGGTAGCTGTAATGTACTGGGTGTTATTATGTATAACAAACAGCAATAATGAAAGGAAAAGATTATATGTTTATATCTTCCCCCTGCAATAGGAGAAATGCAATATTAGAAGTAAAATGCACTGATATTATTAGAATAACCAATATTATTAATATAGTAATACAGTAATAATAGAAAACCAATGCACAATTGTTTACATTTCAAAGCGTCATAACAACCAATATCAAGAAGTTGTGATATTTATCTAGATTTTTAGAAAATTTATTTAAAAAAATTATTTAGAAAAAATAGTAACAGTAACATAAGGCCCAACATCGGTCACTATATACTTCAATCTTGTAAATTCGAATGGGTATTCTTATAATTAAACCTTATAAAATCGAATAATTATTCTTATAGTTAAACATCGTAATGATCTTATAAGATTCGTTGAAAAAATGTCATCATCATTCCCTTTACCTTCACTGCTCTGGACTTCAGTTGGAATACCAAAGTACTCATTATAAGTGTCCAAAACGTCAGTTACTTTGAAGTCGGCAAACAAGAAACGATTATTTTTCTGTACTTTTACATTAATTACAGAAACCTCCGGCAAATTGACAATGCCTTAGACTGGTGAAATGTGCACGTTTTTCTCGTGAAATGTGCACGACTTAATAGTTCTACTATTTGTCGCACGGCCTTATTGGCGTTTTGTTGGCCGGTCTTAATTTTGATTAGAGGAAGCCTGTCAAGTTTTTATCGCGATTTTTGGCCAAATTAATCTGTCTATTTATGTATAATCTGATCAGATGGGTTAGTTTTAGGAATTTGTGGTAACCTTTCAAAGACTTGGTAACATATTTAAATAGGTTTATACGTGTTTTGTATCATTACTAGACTAAACGACTTTACAGAAAAATGGTTAAATTTGTTGATGAGATTTCGTTACAAGAGTTTGCAATGGCCATTAACGGATAGTGTTTTTTTTGGGAGTTGTGTGCCCATGTGCATTTATCAAATCTCCCAACCAATCGCTCCGCTCGTGTTTGGTCGTGGGACAATACAACATTGTTATAAACTGTTATAATGCAAAACAAATACAAACATGTATATCATCGAACATCATGTTCACATATAAAGAAATATTAAGCTACAGTTTGTAGTTGACGCGAGTGTGGTAACGCTCGCGTAAAAAGTAATTACTAAACTAAAATGCTAACGTAAAAATAATTTCAACTTAAAGACAAGCATGGTTCCAATGGAACTAGTTGTGAAAACATCAAGGTAAGTGAAGGAAGTCTTACCTCAATAATAAACATCAACTACGCCAATGATCTCTCGTTATTGTTTGCAATAATAATAATAAACACGAACTTTGAAGAAGATTCGCAGTAAATTACAGCGAGTATAACTCAAACTTTCTGTAGATCACTATAACATCAATGATCTCCATCATAAACGGCTTATATATGCCTTATAAGTCAATAGAAACAAACGCGGTAGACACTCTACAGGAAGTGACACAAGTGTCGCCCTGACAACGCATTAACTATACGCACGCCGACTTATGTGTCGTTCAAACCTTCAAGAGGTTAAATAATAAAAAACCTTCTGAAAGAAGAAAAAGTTCACTCACTAGCTTATAAATTTATCTAATCACCGACAACATACAGTCAAACTCGTACACTCAGTAGTGACACCAATGATATACAGCCCCCTCCCCCAAGGAGGGCCTGTATGTGGGGGCTGTATATCATTGGTGACACTGATCGACTCTCACTCACCCAGTGACTCGTGTAGTAGAACTAACTAGTGGCAGTACTAACTAGTAGTAGCACAACTAGTAGTAGTCGTAGACTTTAGCAATAGTAATAGAACTAGTAGTAGAAGTGACTCACTTGTGAAATGTCGTGCCCTTTCCTTTGAAAGTCCATTCCTGCGGTTTTTGCAGTTTATGGAATAGCAATAGCACTGTGCACCTACACCCTTCTCTCTCTTACATAAATTATTAGTAGTAATCTCAGTAGTCTGTTCCTTTGATTCAGCGGTGTGTTAGTGATCTTCCATAGCTGTTAAATCTGAAATTAGATTTCTTTCTCACACTGAACACCATGAAATTAACTCAAACGCTAACTGAACATGGCGTCGGCGGATTTTCGTACTCGCGAATGACCTCTGCCATTCCAGGGGTTTTGAGTTCAATGGGCAGGCTACTCTCATTACCTAGCATTGTTCATAATCTGATTTTTAATACCTGGGCAATACCGGGTAGCAAAGCTAGTATACATATATTTGTAGAATTTTGGGGAAGTTGGGCATGTATTTTTCTTTTAGTAGTTCACCCGTGCATGCTGAAGCGTATGTCTTTTAACCAGTTAGCAGGTGTAATAAGTATGTACAAAATTATTCCATAGTACGGCAAGGTGGCTGCGTAGACAGACAACTAAATTTATATATAGTTGATGTAGCATCGCGACCTTTTAGTCGTTATGCTAGTTGAAACAAGTGAATGTCAGACAAGATGCTAGTTGAAACAAATGAGATTGTTTGATCGGACAACATCAAAAGATTCAACAACAGTCTATTGAATCAATTGAAGTACTCAAATGTATTGCATATCATGTCTGAACATACTAGGCAATGTGAGCCCTATTCCTTCATGGCAAAAACTCATTAATGGTCGGTTATAGTAAACTACAAGTCTTTGTCTGACTGAGAACATTGGTGGCACATGTTCAGATAATCTGCACTTGTAGGCTGTTCCGTATATTAAAGTGTGCACATCTAGTGCTCTGTATGGGAAATCTTGGAGTGATCTTTTGCTGATTAGTTGTCTCACAAGTTATTTACATTATTGTAACATCCTATCCGAACAGATATTGTAGTTGTGCTAGTTATTTTTAGTGAGTTTTTAAGGAAGTTAAGTGTGAAATATTGTAAATAAAATAAATCTTATTTCTTATGGTTGGAGATGTTAACTCAATGAAAATATAGGTTGTTAACGGTAGATTGATAACAAATACAGTAGAGAGATCTACATGTGAAGTGAATTCTCACAGAGCAGTGTTTGGAGCTAGTTGTGTTACCAGAAGTACGAGGAAACCAAATTGAGCTCGTTCACACCTTCTCTGTGCGATTACCCTCTCCATATATTTTACTCTATGGAGTATCAGAACTACTTTCTACATGCTCACTAGCAGCCAATCAAATGCTAGTTTGGACAAAGTTAGGACACACTTAGCTGAAATGTTAAAACTTACTTGTGTCATATAATTTTAGTGTCTAGACTAGCGTTAGAATTAATTGCCTAATGCTTTTTTATTCTTCCTTCTATCTCCATTTCTGGACTCCACATGCAAATAATTATCACTAGTAAAATTTTAAGAACTGTTAGGGCCTGCGAGATGTTCATTCGAAAGTTGCGATCTGTTTTGGCTTACGATATGTACCTACTATTAGTCAACTTTGCATCTGTCAAAGCATTGAGCTCTCTATCACAATTGTCACTCTTTGTAGTCAGCAGTTTCCTAGCAGATAACTGAACTAGTTTCATCCAGTTCTCTCTTGTTTTGTTTCTGACTTCTTGCCTTCGATATCAGCTTATACTAAATGCTCATCTGATAGTGTGCTGGGTTTCCTTAACCCTTTGGCTGGGTTAAAACCCAGCAAAAACACCCAAAAGCCGTGTAATTTATTTTTCAAAAATAAATAAAATCAGTATTTTATGCTTATTTTAAGCTCAAATCTTAATTTATGTCTACGAACAAAATCTTTTGTACATAAACATTCATTTACATATCTTCTACTATCAAAAGAGAACAACCATGTGCAATTGTCCCTGTATGAAATGCTTGGAAGCATTTCTTTCGGTAGGAGTCAAACGCTATAGCATAGCCCTGTGAGCTACTATAACGATCGTTTTTCTCTGTATATTCCAAGTATATTAAAAGTCCAAAAAGTTTGCATCACTTCTATCATCTGAATTATTTTTATTCTGATCAGACAAAACATCACTAACGATCGCAAGATCAAATAAATTTTAATTTTACCGTTTTGAAAGTTGGGCCGCTGTTGACTGGTTTTTCCAACTTTTATTCTTTTCCAAGGAGGTGCGATTTCTTTAGCTTTTAGCACAAAACAACGCTTCTCAGATAATCGTTTCATATTGTAAATCATCGACTAATATCTTGTTGATTATATTTAAAACTTACTAGTGTTCATATCCTTTGTTTAACGTTACTAGGCGACAGTTTTATAAACGTCTACCGAAAGCGACATAAATGTCGTTTCTCTACGCAACTGATAAACGACATTTTGGTCGTTTCTCCAGCCAAAGGGTTAAGATGTTTGATGTAAATCAGATGTTTTCTAGTTATGCCCACGATCAGTTACATACATTATTCGAGTAGCAGTGAATATCACAAACACATTTTATTGAATATCACACTCTGAACACATGATTAATTATTTATTTTTCGTGTTAGTACAAGAGTTAGTTATATAGCGTGTTAGTTTCTGCAACGACTGTCATTGGTAAATATTTGAGATATCTCCAGAGCGCTTCAGCTTGCAGTATTCTTGGCAGCCCTAAAAATATAGAAAATGTTGAAAGTTGTTTTCTCTATGTAAGTGTCCATTTAAATGTGGGTGCAGGGCAATGAATAGCTTTCCTGAGTAATCATCACCATCAATACTGATCAACACACTGTTGTCTACAGTGGTGCTGTAATTATGGAACTGCTTAAAATAAACATTATAATTGTTATAAATTCATAGTTTGTTAAGTATTTGTTTGATGAATTCTGGCAATATGCACATCAATAGAAAACAAATGCTAGGTAGCCCCATAATTGATCATCGCTGCATGGTTGGAAAGTCTCACATAAGCTACCTACAACCTCAGCCATGCTGTGATTCACCTCTAAGGCTCTTTTGTGGTTTCATCCAACGGTTTCGTGCAACCAGATAGAATTGTGCTAATATTCACTAGTCCATCAGTTTTGATCTGTTAAAGTTTCTCGATACATAAAATTTTCAAATAAATTTGTCAATACTATAATTATCTTCTCCTATTCATTCAAAAAATATTTTACGACACAAAATAGTCATTTTTCCTTAATGGTAGCTAGACAACTTGGCATAAACTTAGTGTTTTCAGCATGTAAGGTAGTATCAGTCTCTCCATTCTTATGATTACCAAGTGCTAGTTACTTACCAACTGTCAAACCTGATAATTATAAAGTGTCTTATAAAGTGTTTCTTATATCTGTGGTGACAAATCTAAGGGAAGTATCGATAAACACTCACCTTGATTTGTTTTGTTCATTTGTTATATGACCAAGCGGAGAAAATTGTTTAAATTGTTTGAAATATGGACTGTAATGTTTAATATTTATTCTTAAAATCTGATGAAATTCGATAGCTACTGTACTTTTCGGACTATTAGCCGCTACTTTTTTCTGATGATTTGAGCCATGCAGCTTATATAAGGGTGCGGCTAATCTGTGGCTTTTTCTTTTACCGCTAGGACACATTAACGGGAATATCCAATTAGTACGCTTCTAGCGATGAAAGAAAATTCTCATCAGAAAATATGAGACCATCTCACACTTTAAGAAACATATTCTGGTAGCACTGTATAACTGCTCTGTAATCAGTCCAACCACCAGCTGTTAAGTGTTGCTAAAGTGTGTAGCTTTACAGTGTCATCTATTAATTGTACATAATGTTGCTCCGATCTACATTTTTCAAATATGATTAGTTTTTATGTTTCTGTAGATTTAAAGTGGAAGTATTCTAAAATTTTAATTGTTTGTACAAAAGGGAGGCAAGTTAGAAGATGAAAGGTCTTTTCTAATTAAACAAATTTCTTACCGTGGCAAAACTGGTCGTAGTTTGCTGAATGCATTTTCAGCCCGAGCATCTGCCTGTCTCCTGTCCTTATCAGTTGCTGGATACACAAATCTCACATCATCAGTCGGGTCGGGAATGGGAGCTTGAGATATCAAACCTGGCAAGTCTTTCCAATCTTGTGAAGTGAAAGCTTTTAGGGTGATTTGATGATTTTCTAGCATCTCTTTCACCTCCTTAAACTCTGTCTCAAACTCTGTCTTCTCAAACTCTGTCTCCTCAAACTCTGTGTGCTTACGAAACGGATGATACGGACAAACTGCACATATGTCAATCAGTACGTTATGGTCTTTCTGAAGCCTTGTCCAGATAGGAACGCATCTATAGGATGGTGCATAGTTGGTGGAAACCTTCAATGTGCCTAAATGTTGATCTCCTTCCTTCTCCAGCTTCGACAAATAGTCTTCTATCTCCGGCTCCAGTCTTTCTGCAGTGTACTTTCCCCCTTGGTTCGGCTTGGCAAATATAACAGGTACGGTTGATGGGTTGAATGGCACAAACTGGACAATGCAGTATGTCAATTTTCGCGAGGGTTTCTCAATTCCAGTGACATGAAACAGTTCCAGTACTTGATCTGAATCATACAGAGTTCATGTAAGCAAGGGCCTGTTTGCAAATACATGTATGGAAAATCATTTATTACCTTCATTACCCTGGCAGTCTAGTGCGCTGTGAAAAATTGTCAGTTGTGTTGATAAAGCACAGAGATTAGCTATGTGCTCAACTATTCTTAGATGTTGGGAGGTGATAGATTACCCCACATCGTAGAGTTGCTGCTGCCAAGACAAATGTCACAAAACAATCTTATCTCAACCTCTAACTGTGGCTTCGGTCCATCAGGCATGGTTCTTATTACAGTAAAGATTAGCAAGAAATAAAATTTATCAATGAGGCTACTGGTATTACACTTGCTGAACCAACAGATTATGTACTGTAGTCATCTCCAGCTGTACAAGAATTATGTAATAACTGCATTTACTTACTTTTGACTAGATCGTCGTTGTCTTTATTACCATGTTCGTCTAAATTCGGCATTTTTGTTGTCCAGGTCTAAAAACTTATATGTTCTAGTCGATGGTACGATTGAACTGCCTGTTATCTGGGCCTTCTATGAGCATCCGCTCGCTATTGCACCTCTTTTTATGTCATTCATTAATAATTCCAAAGAAAAGCAGCCAATCGTATCACTGGAGGCGGCGTTATTTTGGCCAGCTATGTTTGGATTTGGTCAGTGAGCCTCCTGAACAGCACTAGAGCATCTGGTCTAAATAATACAATGATGTAATATAATAATGTAATACAAATAATTTAAGCTGGCCAAATTTTATAGGGTGCTTTTGGATTCTGTATGTGTTTGAATCGTTACCCCCTGTTTTGGTATGGCTGTGCTCCTTCAGGTCTTTTTTCTTATATCTGTGGTGACAAATCTAAGGCAAGTATCGAAAAACACTCACCTTGATTTGTTTTGTTCATTTGTTATATGACCAAGCGGAGAAAATTGTTTAAATTGTTTGAAATATTGACGTAATGTTTAATATTTATTCTTAAAATCCGATGAAATTCAATAGCTATGTAGTGTGAGTTTTTTTTAGATAGACGGTCCACTTTTTAGGGTGTTACCCGTTTGAGCATTGCCAAAATGCACTACATTGAAATTAAGGATCCAACAATGGCTCTGTTAAAATGCATGACGTACATGTAAACATATAGAAAAGATAACTGGTAAAAGAAACTAATATCACCTGCTCTTTTTGTGGGCTCATTTTACTCTTTCATCTGATTACCACACAGCAGCTTGTTACTCAACAATTTCATACCTACCAGCCAATGGTAGTAAAACTTTACCAGGAACTTCCGGTTGCTTCTATGAAAATGATGTATCATCTAGACTGTTAAGTCCTTATTAGGGTTCTTTGAACAATCGATGTAAATTTATACTCAATAGTTCTGTATATCAAGTTTGGACATACTAGACAATATGGCACCATTCCTTCATGACAAAGACTCATGAACGATAAACTTACACAAAATTGTAGTAGGTTTTAACAGAAAGTGTCGGTATTTTTCTATCATTTGTGATTGTTTTTTATGTTTGAGTTGATCTGACTGCCAGGATGTTTAAAGATCAAAATTGACAAAAGGTGCTCATGATTAAAATGCTCAGAAGAATAATGTGTGCCAAAATGACGCCACTAGTTGCTGACGCTGCTAGTCTCTCATTGATATCAGCTGTTACTTTCAAGACGCAACGTTGCGCGTCTCTATTCTGCTAGTCTCTGCTAAAGTGCGACTATATTCGTTATAATCGCACTTTCGCTTAACGTGAATGTTTTAACCACGATCAAGTTTTATCAATTTTAATCTTGAAACATCCTGCCAGTCAGATCACTTCAAACGTCAAAACAACCGCAAATGATTGAAAAATACTGATACTTTATGATAAAATCTACTAAAATTTGTGTTGGCTTATCTTTATTGCATGTTTGTAAACTACAATTGCAATATCTGCTTTATAAAGTTGGCCACTTACATATTTCTCCAATGTACGTATAACATTCTCTTCTATAAATAACTTACCTTCGGCTGATTTTGACTATTGCATTACTTTCAGCCAGCTGTCTGGTTGGTTCGCTTATGCAACTATGAGCTGTGTAAACAACATTTAAATATCTTTCCCAAATGCAATATTCATGCAATTCACCTTAGGTTAGTAAATACAGTCAAACATGGATAACTCGTCCACGGATAGCTCGAACACATGGTTAATTCGAATATTTCCTTTGGTCCGTTCCCATGTAATGATAAATTGCTATAGATAACGCGAACTCAACACTGTTAATTCGAACTGTTTTTTTGCCCCGGCTACCGAAACGGTTGTTATCGCTTTAGAAAATCACTTTATTCAAAGCCATAGAGGTAAACTTCATCTTTTCGTAATTCATAAGCGTCGTTATTACCACCATCGGCAAAATATTTTTGTCAACGACTTTTCTAAAAGTTTGGTGAAATTTGATTTATACTGCGATACGATGAATAGCACGGGCTAGCCGGGTCACGCACGCAAGGATTTTCGCCACGCACATACAAAACAAAAATCGCATGTTGTTTTGTATGTGCGTGGCGAAAATCCTTGAGTGCGTGACCCGGCTAACCCGTGATGAATAGTTTTCCGACGTTGATTCCGTGTTGAATCAACGTCGGAATGTTGAATATTTATAACGTCTTAAAAAATGTTGTAATTAAACGTATACGTTGTCTGAGCTACAAAAAACTATTCATCGTTTGACCTAAACACAGAATACGTGTGTACATTCAATAAGTATCTATTAAAAAAGCGTGAGTGATATAGAATGTACCGTAAAACCTCGTAAAACTTCTAATTGAACTGCCTCGGAGTGTTGCTCTTAACGAATCCCAGGTAAAGTAAGGTAATCTGCATAAACTTCAAGAAAAAACGGCAAAATTGATCGTGATCCCCAAAAGAAAAAAATGTCTTTTCTTTTGAGCATTTCAACAACGATCAAGTTTTGCCAATGTCAATCTGAAAAACGTCCTGGCAATAACATCACCTCAAACAACAAACCAATCTCAAGTGATAGAAAAATCTCTATACTTTTTCATGAAAACGTTTTAAACTTTACATTAGAAGCATTTAATTTGAAACAAGCCATTTGTGCTTTTGATTTATATTATAGTTTGTATATGTACATGTATCTACTAATAAATAAGTAAATATATGGACTTGTGACAGTGCTCTGATAACTTGAACGCTCTGATAATTCGAACACTTTTGCTCGGTCCCTTGAAGTTCGAGTTATCCATGTTTGACTGTATACAGAATATGGCTAAGCATTCAAGGTTTGAAGCCATTTTTAGTCACTTATTATGACATTGTCATAAGTAACAGCTACCTCAAATGATAGTTTACCCCTCTCGTATTGCCTTGATGACCTACTACTACATTGCAGTCTAGTGAGCCATGAGAGACCGACAAGTGCTATATAGTAACTATATGTGCAATAACATGTATTGCTGAATGCTACAAGGTGCTTGAGTGGTGCCGATGGTAGCGTGCCTAGTTGCTAATCCGAGTTTCAGAGTTCAAATCCTGTCCAATGCTATCTTTTTTCCAAACATCCATCTCTGACTTCGGACAGATGGATGGACATGTCTCTTATTATAGTAAAGATTGTAGTAAATATTTAGTGACTAGCTATTCAGTTTTGGCAATATGTTTTATACTTACCATAGGTTACAAGCATAAATGAGCTGTTGCATCCAAATATTATTTTGGAGTCGTATGCCCTCTCCTCTATTTATTAGTCTTTTCTGGTAGGTATATGTCAGTGGGCAAGTGTGCTGTGACTGCGAGGGCAAGCTAAATACTGAGTCAGTTTTACTTCAAGGATGCATGAACATAAGCAAGGGGATGACTGTGCCCGTGTCTCTGACCGATCTCTCCAGCTATTCTCTTTTTCCTGGCCAGGTAAGACAACTCTCAGTTTATTTCTTCTCCTCTACATTTAGCCCTTTTGTTGTTTGGGAGTTTTCACTTTTTTCATGTCACTGTTACCAGAATTGTCATTCATGCGGCCTAATAAGCATTTTTTTGTTAAAGTTATTAAGAAATGTGTTACTGCTTTTATCAGCTCACATGTTTGCACCATATATATTTTAACGCTAATAAAATCCGAACATATATAAAGTTAAAAAAATTTTAATTTACCGTTCGGAGTCATCAACTCTCTGGTTAAAAGGTGGGTTTTAACATCACAAGCAATTTATAAAAATTTCGTACTTTTAATAACTATTCGACAATGTGATTCAAATTAATTTAAGAACTGTTTAAACATACCTGTGCTGTGATTACAGCTGTTATGACTAATTTTGTTGTACAGAAAAAAAACATGACATAATACTCAATTGCTTTCCGTAACAGACAACCTTCTCTGAGTACATTAATAGTCATTCAAATGAAATAAAATAAATTCTCAGATATTAGCTCAGTGGAAAGCTATAAAATTGGAACTGTTGTCTGAATGTAAATGTTTGTCAGCGAAACCAATGGACTAGCCTAGGAATCAAATCTCTACTGTTATTTTTATTATTAAAATCTGTTGAAAAATTCCCAAAAATGCGTTTTGACGAAAAAAATAAATGTGATTGGGTTGCCAAGCTGTTTAAGAAGACAACGGGATTTGAAATGCTGTCATGGTAACCCCATTTTATAGCACGATTGTGAAATGCTTACCTATTTTATTTGCTTGGCAACTGTTAGTCAGATTGTTCATAACGATGAACTTACTCAAAATTTTAGCAGATTTTATCAGAATGTATCGGCATTTTTTATCATTTGCGATTGTTTTTGATATTTGAGGTGACCTGACTCCCAGGATGTTTCAAGATTAAAATCAACAAAACTAGTTGCTATTATTGCTATAGTTGATATCGGCTGTTAAAGTTCAAGTTGTAGCGTTAGCATGTAGCGTCTTCATTCTGCCACATTTTGGCAACTATAGATGTCATAATCGCACTCTCATGTAATCTGACCATTTTGATCGCGATCAAGTTTTGTCGATTGTAATCTTGAAACATTCTGGCAGTCAGATCACCTCACACATCAAAAACAGTTGCGAATGACAGAAACATGTCAATACTTTCTGATGAAATTAGCTAAAACTCAGTGTAAGTTCATGTTTGAGCATGTTCATAAGCATCTAACAGAAATATTTATCAAATTTCAATGCATCATTATTAAATGCATGTCGCAAAGTTAATGTCTTTTCATTTCGCAAACTTTCACTAGAGTTGAATTTGGAGTCATCCTGCTATTCTGGCAGCAATAATGTTGAAGGCTTTAACTTTCAAGTCTAATCACAAGTGATTTGTTTCCAAAATATAACGAGACTTATATATGTACTCATTGATGGAGATCTTCATTCTCTAAACCAAGCTCAACACAAGTTCCTTAATACTCTCCCATCTCTGAATATTATAGCAAGTCTACCATTTGCTATTAGATTGTGCAAAAACCTTTTCATTCTGTTTCTCTAATACCAATTGTAGCGATGTCATACGTATACTGTAAAGTTCAGCTGTTTTTGATTCCTTTTTATTCGTGTGCACTTATCTGCTTCACTAACCTTACTCGGGACCTGGTAAAATGTCACTTGTTCAGAATGGACCACAAACACCCTTAAAAGTACAAATTGTTCATATTGAGCTTAGACTGTCATCTGAATAAATCAACCTTATACAGTGGAACCTCATTAATAGCTCTTTGGCTAGCAACAGTCAGTACAGTGGACACCGGGTTACGATGTTCCTGTTTTACGGTTTTTTCGTCTTACGATGTAGAACACGATGTTTTTTCGTCCCCTCGTCATGCGTTTTTTGTCATATGACAACAGAATATTCTAGAAATTCAAAATGGCGGTCATTGTGCTGAATATGTCGGAATCACAAAGACGCCGATATGCTATTTGTCGAAATCCCTTCCGCAACGCTTGAAAGAGATACGACGCTCTCTATCCCTTTCGGTTTAGCATTCTTAAATTCTGCGTTTTGTAAATGCTCGATCTTGCGTGAGTAAAATGAAAATTTTTGAAAAGTAAGCGAAAGCAAAAATTTATTGTGAGTTTTAGCATTTAATACAATATTTGTTATAAACTTTAATTCATTATACGTATATATCTTTCGTTCATTAGCGATGGGTCTTAAGTTTGATATCGACATTGAAGGAAGCAGTAAGAAAATGATGATAATTGCATTGAAGCTAGAGTTACTAAGTTAACTACTATAGTTGACTCGGTTAACTATAAGTTAACTTTAGAAGTTTAAACTTTAGTAAGTAATTAGTATGTTATTTTGTTACTAATTTTAATATGTACAATACAAGTACAGTAGGCCTAATATGTACTATATAAAATTTTGAGGTTTGTTATCAAGGTGCGTTTGCATTAGATAATTACTATAGGTTTCTATACTCCACTATACAACATTTCTGCCTTACGATGCCAACACTAGAACAAATTAATGTCTTATGATGAGGGCCCGCATTAAATAACAAACTGTGTTTTGTTTTCATTCGTTGTATAATTTGGAGTTATCATAATTCGCATACATGGTGGACAAGTTTTGTTTCTAGCAATCCATGTTCTCTGTTTTCTGTATAATGACAGCTTTTTTAGTACGGGCCGAAGTAAATAAATCTGTTTACTTATGTTTTTAAAAAACAATTATTTTGAGTTAAAAACCAAGACAAAAGCTGTACCACACCCTACTTTTCTGACCTTCGTCCTTCAATTTCCCCAAATGGTCTTTTCTTAGCTGTTTAAGTCAACCCTAAATGTAAACAAACCAATATACCAATCATAGTCTTTATTTCGGTTTTTTTCTTTTTCGCTGTGTATTGTTTCTATTTAATCTGTAGTAATTTAATTCAAACATGCATATATTAAAGGTTTTAACCATGGCGTGTATCTACAGTTCATAAAAATGTTATATCTAAGTTTGAGGAAGCTTGGAAAGGATTAGGACATTTACATAGTAATATCGGTTTCTGCTTACCAAATGGCTTTCGGAACGAATTACTTATGTATGTAGGGGTTCCACTGTGTGTGGTTAGAGGAAGTCATTTGCCACTGGACAAAAACTCCAAATATGGGATGTAAACAGTGAATTCTACTTGAAACAAGTTTGAATAACAAAATATGGAACAGTCACAATTCTTGCTTTCACTTGCGGCATAATACAAATGCGAGGTCTTTCTGATAAAACATTAAGTGTAAAACTGTATGTAAATAATCCCACGATCAAACGAGAGCGAAACGATTGGTTGGGAGATTTATGATAGATGCACATGTGCACACAACTCCCGAAAATTATTCATCAACAATGAGACGAACCCTTGTATCAAAATTTCATCAACAAATTTAACCATCGTTTTTTAGAGTCGTTAAAGTATAATAACGATACAAAACACATCCAAACCTATTTAAATATGTTACCAAGTCTTTGTAAACCGTCGGCATTATCTTAAAACTAACCCATCTGATCGGATTATACACAAATAGACAGATTTATTTGGACGAAAATCGTTATTAAAATTTGCTAAGCCTTACTTTTATCAAAGTTATTACCCAAAATTGAAACGCCGAGCGATAGGGAATAGAACGATTAATTCGTGCGCATTTCACGAAAAAAAAAGTGCACATTTCACCAGTCTATAGCATTGTCGAATTTCCAAAGGTTTCTGTAATTAACGCCGGAGTACTGAAATCGTTTCATTTTTGCCGATTTCAAAGTATCTGACATTTTAGACACATTTGAGTACTTTGGTATTCTAACTGATGTCCAACGCAGTGTAAGTAAAGGAAATGACGATGATATTTTTTTCTAACGATTCTTATGAGATTACGATATTTAATTATAAGTTTGGATATTCGTCTTAATACTTCTTGATATTGTTAGCTATGACGTTTTGAAATGTAAACAAAATTGTGCATTGGTTTTCTATTATTACTGTATTACTATTACTAAGTTTGGATATTCTTTTTGATACTTCTTGATATTGTTAGCTATGACGTTTTTAAATGTAAACAAAATTGTTCATTGGTTTTCTATTATCACTGTATTACTATATTAATAATATTAGTTATTCTAATAATATCAGTGCATTTTACTTCTAATATTGCATTTCTTCTATTGCAGGGGGAAAGATATAAATACATAATCTTTTCCTTTCATTACTGCTGTTTGTTGTATATAATAACACCCACACCCAGTACTTTACAGCTACTATTGCAGTTATCCTATTGCACTGCAGAGCCATTTGACTGCTAATATTGCATTTCTCAACTATCAGTACCCTTTCTTTTTTCCAATATCACTTTGGTCGTGGGCTGTATGACAGTGGAATTTCTAGTGTATTTATATTTACAATTATGAAATACAAGTTTATAAAAATAGGTAATAGTCTGCTTTTTAATCAAGAATTTTAATTAATTTTGTAATCGTTTGTTAATCATGGCATTTGTTAATTTTACAACTTTTGTCATAAATTTTGCTGCAGGGCCCAAGTACTAAAAATAATAATAATAATGATGCGTTGAGATGAAGTCCATACAAAGCTTTTTTATGAGTTCGCAGAACCTCTGAGTTGCAGTAAATTCACCCGGGACATCACATAGAGGTATATTTATGTGAATAGTTAACATATTTTGTTACGCTGTGGTAGAAATTTGTGCACTTTTTACAAAAAAAGGTAATGTTATCACAAGTAGAAACATGTGATCCGTAACAACATGCAAGTCATTCAGGTCCTAATAACTACCTAAAACTCCGGCCTTGCACGGGGATTTAAAAACAGCTTATAAACAGAGTCAGGTAATGTAGTTGCCATTGGCCAATTTGAGTAAGCGAGTATGCATATGGCTAAACTTACTAATAAGAGCCGTGAGAGCAGGCTTTAGTGATGTTGCGTGTAACACAGATTCGCTACGCATACTTTTAACCCAGATGACTATCTGCTTAAAAATTCGGCTGTATCCAGTGTAGATTAACGGGATAGCTTTTCGCCTTGTGAATGGGAGGTTCTGAGATGTAATCTTCTGCGATACGAATGTTTCATTGCAAGATTTTCATCGCTTAGTGGACATAAGGTTGTACACAAAGGCAAAAAGACAGAAAAACAACACTGAGATTTACATAAATATCGATGATCATCATATATAACAAACAGTACACCCGGTGAAGCCTGGGGTACTGTGATAGAGCACAGGTGGGGGTTAAAGAGACCGGTTCTCAGGAACCCAATGAAGTTTTGAAACCAAACGTGTTTGCTGATCTAGCAGAAGGCGTGAAGCATTTTCGTGTCAAGTTTAGAAGGAATTGTGTAGATGCATCGCGTTAATGCAGACTTACAGACACACAATGACAAAGTAGCATTTATTAAAATATAGTATTAACATATATTTTATATGACAATTATATATTTTTCTTATTTGTAATGTCATTAGTGCTATTCTCATCCTATAGATTGCTTCCTATATCTAATTGCTTTGATGTTGCAAATTTGAGCGCGTTATCACATCTTTTTAGGGTTGATTACACTACTTGATTGTATGTTTGATAATATGAGATGTTTTAAATCTTAGTATGTAAAAAGGCCTCAGATGATAAGACCCTTCTTGCTGACTTTCTTTCTTTGGCACTGTTAGAATTCACTGCTTCAATATCTTGCAGTGGTTCTGCCGTGCCGAGGATAGCAAGCATCTCTCAATATCGCTGTCTCTTATTAGGTCTCAGCCGGCCCATCATTCGTTTTTACCCCATCTGATCAATCATTGCACATCATCCTTGCTGATACGTGTCATTCCTGCACCCTGCGCATTGTTGAATTGTTTTGTAGACTGTGGTACTCCAAGCTCAAAATGAGGATGGTACAAAGCTCAAAGCTCTCAAATGTTTCACGGTTAGTAAAATAATGTCGCTGGGCTGCATGTCGTCTTTTGTTATCATTTTTCGATTTACTTAAAATTGTATTATTTAAAATCATTTTTATGTACCCTTAGGATATGATTTTGATGCGTACCGGATTTGACATCGTATGGTGACAAAATTGTATGTAGGGTTATAAAAACCATAGTAATTATATAATACAAACATCTGGTAAAAATTGTTGAATTTTCATATACATACTGTACATATTAGAAATTAATAACAAAATGGTATGTTAACCTTGGTAACTATAGTTACCTACAGTAACTTTAGTGTATTTAGTGGTTATGATTTGCAATAAATGTAACATTATAATGTAGGTACTATGTACAGTACGTATCGTAAAGAGTTATCTTCAAGACAGACGTACGTATAACATAAACTTCGAATTCACCTCAAATAAGTTTAGCTTACTAAACTCACACACCTAAAGCTAAGTTTTAGTATGTATTTTTAAAGGTTGGCTTGCAACAAAATTTATATTACAGTTATTTGGTATCAAAAGATTCACCGTGTCTTCCTCTGCTGTGGGGTAGGTGCAAAATATGTGGAAATGTGATTACAAGCTCTTAAAAGCTCAAAAACGAACAGTTAATCGCCGCCATCACGCAACTGCCGTAGATTAGAATCTCTTTCCAAAACGGCTCAAATGGGACGTACTTGAACAAGATGACTTCTGTTTACACTTTCATGCAACCTCATTCATCGAAATATTTTGACAAATATACTTCACACATTCAATAAAACCATGTCTATTGTTCTTACGCATCTATTTCATCATCATTATAATGCTGTCATTTTGAGTACCGATATCTCAAAGCCTACCGTAAAAATTTGTTTAATTTTTTAACCTTAGCTTGAAGGAGTGCAAATCATCCTCTGATAAACATGACGAGCCTGTTGGTCTCCTGCGATAGTCGAAAAATGCTGCAGAAATTATTCACGCTGTTTGGCAGGAATTATGGGTGACATGATCAGATTAGGACTAGACGATTAGACCAAGCCGAAACAAAACTGTACAGTAGCGAGCATCTATATTTGGAAAGGGCTCTTCAGTAAAACCCGAAGTGTTTGTCATAAACTAGTGCTACGAGAAGTTTGATATTGAGCCTTTTACTGGCCTTTCAATTCACGTGAGAACATAATGTGTCAAAACAATAACCAAATGGATTAAGTCAGAGAAATAAACTGATTCCGATCTACGGCGGTTTCGTGATGGCGGCAATTAACAGTTAGTTCGTTTTTGAGCTTTTAAGAGCTTGTAATCACATTTCCACATATTTTGCACCTACAACACAGCATAGTAAGACATGGTGAATCTTTTGACACCAAATAACTGTAATGGGAATTTTGATGCAAGTAATCCTTTAACTATTTCACTGAATTTCAACTTTTAATCACTAAAATTTCATTAATTATCAGTTTCCGTCTTCGCTCTCTCTATAACTTTTAGGAGACCTGTTTAAAACCTTTCTCAATCTAATTAGGCAAGAAACCCAAACGATGCTGTTTTCGTAACAAAGTAAATTTTTATTAGCAGATTAAGAAAAGTTGTCTGACCAATGACCTGTTTGAATGGATCGCAACTCCAACTTTGCTACTGGTTAAAAAGATATTACCGTTTCACACACGAGAATTGGTGAACTGAGAGAAATTGATCATCGTGTTTCTTTCAGGCGTTGTGAAAAAATTTTCGGCTAACAGCATTTCAGTTTCATTGTTATTTTGACGTACGTAATAAGCACACATGCTGCCAAACTTGATTTCGGGCAAAAAGATTTTTGAATTTGTATAGTGAAATAAAATTTGAATGGTGAGGTGAAAAAATTATCATATTCCAATTTGTAAGGTGTTAAAATCGTATATCAGGGTAATCGTATCCTGAGGGTGCACTGTATTTAAAACCATTTTTATGTATTTGATTTGCCCATATAATATACTTGAGTTAAAGATTTATACTAAAAATTTTAGCAAGGCAGAATGTAATAAAAGTTGTAATGGTTTATCCTTGTTATTATTGCCTCCTTGGGAAATTGTTTACATCTTGCAAATTGACTTTTGCATTTTTATACAATTTTTTATCTTGTGTTAAGCACTTTTAAATTACAATTTTTACAGACGGTGCATCGGTATGATCTCCTGATGCAGATTTGAATGGTACCAAGTCGCAATTATAATATATTAGAATTTACGTAAAATAGGTAACATGTTTGGTATATAGAGGTATAGAATGTTAAGTCTGATATAGAGAGGTACAGAATTTTTAACTCCATTTGGAATATTTTGCATTGGTATTAATTCTAAAATTGGAGCCTAAATGTTTTAATACAGACATTGTGGATACTATGCCTTCTATTGAACTTGCAATCAGACTTATTTGCCAAATTTGGCTTTAGCTTATTCAGTTTGTTGAGCAGACAACTCTTATCAGAAATCATGTAATGTTAGCTAAGTTTTGATGTATCGTCCTCTTTGTAGCCTGAGGCACCTCGAACACCTTTGATAGAAGATGGTGGAGGATTTAGCTTGGTGGTAGCCTGTGGTCCATTCACACCTGATAATACTAATGATTACGCTCCAATGAATGATCTGTTGAGTCAGGTCATGAAATCTCCACCAGATGTTCTGGTTCTGGTCAGTACTTCCTAATGCCACTTTATAAATGTAGCTGATTCTTGAAGATGAACAGGCACAAATCTTTAGTAAATTTGCTCAGAAAGTATCGGTATTTTTCTATCATTTATGATTGTTTTTTGATGTTTGAGATGATCTGACTGCCAGGATGTTTTAAGATTGAAATCGATAAAACTTGATAACGATTAAAATGCTCAAATCAAGCAAAATGCGATTATGGCGTCTATAGTTGTAAAGAGACCGACAGAATAGAGACACGTAACGCTACAACTTGAACGCAATAGCAGATATTAACTATCGCTACGATAACAATTAGTGACATCATTTCGCTTATCATTTTGCATATTTTATGAGCGTTTTAATTGCAAACCAGAGTTGTTGATTTTAATCTTGAAACATCCTGGCAGTCAGATCACCTCATACATCAGAAACAACCTTAAACGATAGAAAAATACTGCTACTTTTGTGAAAGTTCCTCTTTAATTCGCTGAATCGCATCTCAATGAACTGAAATATTTGGTCATCATTTTGTGATGAGAAAGCTTTTAAAAACGCATTTTTGAAGGTATTTTATTTCAATGTGACTGTAAATGTCCTTTGCCAAGTTGATAAACATTAATGCAGTACTTAATTTCCAGCATCCAGTCTATTCAACTAGGAGTTGCTACATCATTCGTTATGCTACATCTTTCAAGAGAAGACAATTTCAGAAACACGTTTTGTACTTCACCATACTAAGCCAATATGTATTCTTCGGTGATGCAAGTGAGATTCTTTTTAGAAAAGCTCTTTCGTATTGCTCGCAGTATAACAAGTTTCAGTTTTAAATGTCAGTTACCATATTAGTTTCATTCCACTAGCTTTGATAATAATATGGCAGAGATCTGAGGAAATGGTATGTTTATTTGTGTTTGATAGTTTGTGGAGAACAGAGCTGGTACAATTTATAATTTATAACAATAGACTATCATTCTCATTGTGATATTACATAAGTAGATTCTATAAATTGTCAGTGAATTGTGTTATGAAAGATTTTTCAATTAGTTGGTTGGCAAGTAATCTGCTAGTTGGTTATATGACATCAGCAATAGTAAAAGAAATGCTCTGCTAGTTGTGCTGTACATTGATTGACTGCTTAATGTTCCTTTATTACTGCTACTTTCTTGGCAAGGTGAGCATCTTTCAGAGCTGTAATAGATAACCTTTCCAGCACTCACCGCTGAAAAGCTGTCTTAAGACTGTTTTACACTATATCACTGCATCTCGGTGTTGATGCCACAATGCTTTGGTGATCCAATCTGATTGACTGTTCGTTTTTGAGCTTTTAAGGGCTTGTAATCACATTTCCACATATTTTGCACCTACAACACAGCAGAGTAAGACATGGTGAGTCTTATGAGACCAAATAACTGTAATGTGAATTTTATTGCAAGTCAACCTTTAAAAGGCCAATTTAAAAAATTTCACATGGAACAATACAAAAAAGACAAATAACTCAAAGATTCTCTCATCCAACTGTAAATTCAACATTTCTTTTTACATAAACTGATTTTATAGCCATATTTCTTCAAACTATTCACTCGCTCTGTTCGTAAAACACATCAATAGTTCATTGTCTAATGGCAGCACAATCCCAAGGCTCTTTTAAATCCTTAAGGCTGGTTCACACTATGTCGCTGTATGTCGGCGTTTTCATTTCGGCGTTCATCGACGATTATCTGAACCGTAAACCGATAGCATACGTGGATATGTCAGGAAAGTTTGCAGCTGTCAAACTTTCCCGATATTTCGTTGAGTGTAACGACCGCCTGTACAATGTGAACAATTTCAGTGATGGTAATTCATGGTCGCAGATAGTGTGATTTATTTATTTCCGTTTATGATAGTTGCTGCGAGACTAGTATTTGATTCAAACACACGAAGACAAAGTTTCTTCGCGAAAGAAAAGTAAAATGGATAACACTATGTCACGGAGTATTTGCTGTTGCAATCGCGGATGGGTTTGTGATAGTGTGAACATTGTTATCATCGACGATCAGTGAAGTATTGTGGCATCAACCCCGAGATACAGCGATAGGCTATAGTGTGAACCAGCCTTTAGTTAACCCTCTGTGGCTGAAACTAGGAAAACTATACAACTTGTGAAACTCAGATTGAATGTTACCAATAGTCAGCAATGAAAATATCTTTTTGCATAATGCTATATAAATGATCGGTACAAAGTATTCATGCTATTTTATTATCCCTTTTTTTGAATTTGTAGATGGGACCGTTCTTGGATTTGGGTAATCAAGTTTTGCAGGTGAGAATTTTAAGTTATTTAATAAGACTGTCATACCAAGCATAGTCATCTGACTTGTAAGCGCTTTCGTGCCAGTTCCCTGGAATTCTTGCATTACTAATGTGCAATTCCTATCAATCATGTGATTCAAGTGACTCGAAGCATTTCGTAGTAAAAAAATTTCCACGCTGTTGTTTTGCAAGTTAACTGGATCGCTCCATGATTCATTAGCTACCATAAACCCTGGGTTGCTCTCGCCGGAATAATAATATTTTTATTTATCACTCTAAATATAATGCTAACGTTATAATCAGTTATCTGAGACCTTGGATATTTTTTGTGTGGAGCAGTTTGAATTCCTACCAACATTTTTTTTAGAAAGATGAATGTTGCAATTAGACTTGCAGCTACTGGAATGCATCCTACAGAGAATTTAAATGCGGATATTTCACATAAGAGGCGCTTGTTATTTATTGCGCGCGTGTAAAACTGAAAACTTTTATGTTAGTCTCCCTAAAGACGGTAAAACAAAAGTGGTGGGGTTGGAACGCAGAAATGACTCGGAACTTGTTCATTAGTTCTGTTCAGAACATTTCCTGGAAAAGAAAGTTAGTACTTTTGACAATCACGAACAATTCTACAAATATATACATTCATGAACATGTGACATAAAGGAACCATTCTTATATTACATTCAGAAACAAAAATTGATCTTTTTAAAACAAAAATATTTGCATCGTTTGCTCGGATAGCTGCGTTCTCAAAGTTTGCCGTAATTTATTATCGATATGTCTAACTCTGAGCAGCGAAACATTACAGCCTCGCGTTATGAATCATAGTGCTTTTGTTTTTGTTTTTAGCATTCCGTTGAGAGCTATGACTCCATATTTCAAGAGACAATAGATGGTATTCTGAACAAGACAGTGGCAGTCAAGTGAGTGGATTTTGTCATCTATCAATTTTATATGAGTCAGCAGGGATTTTGGATGAAAACGTTCATCATTTATGTGACGGGAGAAGTCAATAGTTCAAACCTCATCAACGCTGGTCCTTAGATTTCTCAGGCTTCCAACATTTCTTGTACATGGGTTTGTAACAAAGGGGACATCTGTCTCAATGAATGTTGGAATTGGCGCTGGAAATGGGAATAAAATGTCATTTCTTCTGACAGGCAGTAGCCCCTTACTTAGTGTTTCACAAAACAAGTTCTAAAACTTATTCTGGTTTGCACGTGGCTGCTTAAAAAGACAGCCACCTCTGTACGCATGCACTTATAGGATCGTGACACCTGTGGACAAACTTGTCAAGACTTCAGTTGTGTTTATCTTTACACTTGTTTGTTATTGCCTTTTGTTAATATCCTCGTGTCCCCATTTTTAAACTGGCAAAAGAACTTTTTTTGACCTTTGTAATGTCATATCCTTGCTGCTATGACGAGATAACTTCTATTCTCATGACGCTCAAGCAGTTACTAATGCAAGGTATTGTAGCCATTGTCTTGGTGAGCCGATCTGAAAAGAATTGTGAGCCGTAGAATAGTGAGTTGAGATTGCTTCATGTCAACACTTGTTGTTATTTACTGTCTTCAGCCAGTCGTGCAGCCAAGTTTCCGTGTTTACAAACATGTTGAGTCACTGTAAAACACGCGTTGCTTAAGTTTTTCTCAAATACTTTAGTCAGTTGACCGCAAAGCAACATTCATGCCATTTCACAACCTCAGCACTCTTGACGTTAGTATTATTGGCAGGTGCCAGCAAGTGCTCGAGATGGCAGTATGCCCAGCGAACTGTGGGTTTCGTTTAAGTTATCCAGAGTCTTTCAGTGTATTGTTGTTTAGAGTCCTGTGACAGTTTAAAACTTTACCACCAACTTCTATGGTTGCAATACTTCATTAAGCTTTCCAGAGCTGCAAGAAGATTTGTTGTGCTTTGTATCCAGTCAGTGTAGATTCTAGAAAAAGGAATAATTGATGTTGTGAAAGGGAAGTGATTTGATTGGAAGTCACCTTTGATAATCTGAAAGTCTAAAGTTGTATTTTGGAGAAGTATTTTTAGAATATTTCCTCACATTACACTTACGAGGCTCATTTAAAATTTGCTTGTCACTGATTTAGTACAGACTATAAATAGTCTGGAGACAGTGGCTAAAATCAGTTTAATTAAAGATTTTAAAAGCTGCCTCCACACTATTCATAGTCTGTACTGAAGCAAAAAAACTCTCAGCAAAATTGCGTTTGAAAGGTTCACATTTCTGTGTATTCCCAGACATCGTGAGTGAAATAATTGTGTTCTTCAAACAGAAGAACGAAATTATTTCACTCTGAAAGATAAATTGTATAACTGTTTACCAATTATTCGCATACTAATCATCAATGCATAAGAAAAATGGATATTTCTAATTATTGTCTATATATTTTTGTGTATGCTAAAATGTGTAGCTCTGTTATTCTAAATGGTCCAACAAGTCTTCCAATGTAAAAAGTGATTTACGCTGTCCAACTGTGTAAAAATTCAGGTCTCACAAATGGCCTGTTGAAGTCTCTCTGAATGTCTTTCCCATCTATAATGTACAGAGCTTAAGAGTGCTTTTACTTCAACTCTCTTTGACATTGCGCTGAAAAAGTTTTGTTGTTTGCCAGATTTTAGTTATTAGACTTTAACTTGATTCCTAAAGGCATTTATTTCAAAAGCGGTTTAGAAATTACACATTTAATAGTCTCCCATGTGGATTCAGTTAACTAGCTAGTATAATCCTTCATATATATGGCTGTAATCCGGTCTAGCTTTCACTTTCCCACGCAGCAGCTGGTTTGCCTCTACCCAGCCAACCCATAAGTGGCTCTACAAAGCCCACTGACCCTGCTGGCATTCCGAGGTCACCGTATTTGTTTTATATAAAGTTATTGGATTTGTGAGCAGAAAATAGACTGATTCATTACAAGCGAGGGTTCATTCACCGCAGCATAATATCTCAGGAAGCTGTTATGAGCAGTTTGTTGTTAACGAGCAAGCTGCGAATGTGCTCGGTCATTTTGTAAGGATATCAGTGATAGTTTATATCGGAAAATGTCACTACTATCACCCAGACACATTGGTCTATTGTTGTATAAACATGAGGCTTCCTTCAGGCATCAGGTTGGCTCAAAAGGGTTATTTCAATATTTGCACAACGTCATTTGTTACCCTTATCACTTGTTGACGACGAGTAATTCCATGTAACTTGTAGTCCATCGATGCAACTGGTGATTGTGGCGAGCCATAAGGACCTTCATCATGATCCCGTGTTTCCCACACCAGCCTATCACCTCGATAACAAAGATCCAATTGTGAGTGAACAGTCTATTCGTAGTCTAGGATGGAGAGGCGTTTGTAGAGTTGTCCTCCCAATTTGCTGCATATGCTAATAGGTGGCCAATGTTGACTGATTTTCTCATGCTGCATCATATGTCATTGTTACCTGCAAATGATACCCATGCTCGTTTCAAGTTTTATGTAATTTTTAATGATTGTATTATTAGTAAGTGCGAAAAGAAATATTATGTTTATAACTGCATGTAACTGCTCAAAAATGCAATAGTACGCTCATCACAAACATAGTTAACCAATGAGTTAGCATGCAGAACCAAATGGTAGTCTCTTTGATCAGTTTAAAAACATTGTTGAGTTTGATCAGCCAACCTTTACGCTTTATTGTTGTATCTAGTACATAACGCCAGTTGAAAGAGCTCGTGGCACCTTGAATGAACACGCTGAAGTATAATAACTCATTTAAAACTACACGATGAAAATGTAGGTTAGTTACTATTAAGAACAATGACAACTAGCATGCTTACCAATCCCGTGCACTATGAGAGATCGTCATGAGTAATCAGTATGATTATCCTGCCAAGTGGTGAAGTGATAAAGTATTGTAGTGGTAACGCGCTTGTCTTTGAATCTGGTGCCCCTAGTTTGATTCCTGTGTAAGGGAATCTTTTTCCTAACATTCTTACCGTAGCTTCGGACAGGCAGACAGTTATTATTATAGTGAAGACTAGATTGTCCTCTTTTAAGGTAAAACAAATTTATGAGATCATAAAATGGCTCTGATGAGTCGAAGTTGCTCTTGTTGATGCGACAAGTAATAATTACATGAATTGAGTTACGTGGTGGATGGTTTAGCAGGCATAAATATACCACTGCGTATGTTTAAAAACTCTTCTTAGATATAAGATGTTTGGAAGCAGCCGACAAGTTGGCAAATTCAACCTTACTCTGTTCTATTCTCAATCGATGTTTCTTAAAGTTTTTCAGTTGCAGAAAGCAGACAACTTCTGATATAGTAATCAGACTAGACAACTGGCAGTCTCGTAATAACCGTGTGCACAATAATCCTAAGATGTGTAGACGTGGTTGAGTGGCGCAGACGGTAGCGTGCAAGACGGAAACGGAATATCCACGTTTTTCTAACACTTTTGGCATGGCTTCAGACAGACGTTATTACACAAACTGATCGTCATGTGTAATAATTATGTGCACAATTATTCATAAATGTGGAAAGTTATTTAAGTACGCAGATGGTAGTACGCTCTGCTGGGACGCTAAATATCCAGGTTTGCTTCTCCTGTGGTACAATTTGTTGCTCCTAGCGTGGCCTCAGACGAACAGACAGATACGACTCATATTATAGTAAGGATTGCCTCTCAATATGGTTAATAATATTATATTTATTTTAATTTATTTTAATATCATTTATTTTAATAATATTGTATTTATTATTTATTTTAATAATAATATATTTTTATTAATGTAGTTAATAATAATATTAATATGGTTAATAATATTTTATTTCTACTAGTTTTCTTGCATCAAAATTTACCTCCTTTGAATACCTTACTTTTTAACTTCGTTTTCGAAACCTGGACGGTTCTAGTCGCATAATATCTCCAACTCAGTCTGAAAGCTAATGAATAACATATTACCACTTTTGCTATTGAGTTGTTCTAAAGCTATTTGAGGCCTTTTAGTGTTTATGTGCAGTAAAACAGGATAAATAAAATCAGACTCCTTCAGAGTTGCTGTAAGGTGCAAACCTGCTCATGTCACGTTTACGTGTGGTTATTCATTGTAAGCTCTCTGTTTCTCCAATTCCTTGGTGCAATGACTTCCCATCCCGTGCTTGCCTTCGGTGAAATATGCAAATGTGTTCCTGTTTTGGTGAACTGAAACTAGAAGCTCGATCTTGGGCTGAACTTGCAAGTACTCAATTCGCTACTATCAGAGTAATTTGTCAAGGAAAAACATGATTTGCATGAAAAGTCAATTTTCAGTGTCGCATATGATGCTCCGATCGACAAATGACGTAAATTATGGTCGCTCTTTATTAACTTACAAAGAAAATGAAACGATTATTTGGCTGCTAATTAGGAGGTAGTTAAAAAATTAATTTAAACTGTTTCCTTCTAAGACATCAGTGTCTTTGGTGGGTGCCATCAATACCACTAATAACTTTTTTTTTGTTTGATATTTTTGGTTGGGTGCTTTGAGAAAGATGTTTGCGGCCCTGTTTTTGTTCCTTTAATTACTTTTCTGATTTTTACAGTTAAGGCTAGGCATGTTATAGAAGTTGCGAAATATTAGAGCTTCTTCTTGAAGCAAAATCTGCAAAATGTACCGGTGACAGGAAATGTGTGCAGAACATTTTGCACAGGACACTCCCAATTTTGTTATTCTAACAAAGTATCTTTTAATGTTTTTTGATAATGTTACTGTTAAACTGAGCTTTTCTTTTGAGCTACCTTTTATCAGAAGAGTTCTGTTATAATATTACATTATAATTTTGAATAGAGACTAGGTAATATTATATAATGAAGATAGTCCTCACTTAACGACAAATCGGAGTCATGATGTCATGTTGAAAATTGTGAAAGTTGTCAAGTATATTCTGAAAGAAGCTCAATGAAATTGAAAAGAAAATATATTTTTGAAATTCATTAAAGTAATCATGGATGTGTAAATTTTACACAAGTTCGCTAGCCATGATATTGTTTTATGCGCATACAGTATTAGGTGTTAGGCAAATATATGCCGCAGTTGGAACATTATTAAAAGAAGACCTATAGGACATATAAATGCTAAAGAACATGAAGAATAGGTAAAAATATGTAACATCTACCACGGTGTATTCTACGGTAGCCTAACATTTGTTTGCAAGCTCGTGCACATGAAAAAGATGAAGTTGAAATTTAATGTACTCGTTAAAAGTTTGTACTTATTAAAAAGGCCAATAAAAAGCCAGGAGTAAGTAGAGAAAGAGCAAAGGTGATGAAGTGCAATACTTGTACAAGATAAATAAAACATAGGCTTGAAGGGTGTCTGTTTAGGGTGGGAATCGCTTAACGACAGGTCATCAGAACATAATCCCGTGAATATATGAGAACTACATGTATAGTTGACAATCGTTCAGATAATCACATCAAATATAAAACTGAAAATTTGAGGTTGTAAAGATCACTTCATCATTCGCACAAAGTATATATAAATTCTGCTGCTAAATTATTAATTATGTTTAACGAGTTTTGCTGACTTTCACCTACACGAACGTTACATAGAACCCATTGTCATCGGTGGAATCCTGATTTCTGTCAGAGCCAAGTAGCCATAAATGTGAGTATGTTGTCATATGTACAGGAAGAGGCTTGTACAACAATGCAATTTTAAGGAGATATAGTGTGAATCCATTAAGCTCTAGGCAGCAGGAATGAATAAACATTATTATGCACTAAAATAAATTAATAACCAAACTTACAGCATCAGTGTTGCTTTACGCATTCGTGTAAAACAGGTACATGTAGCTCTACAATTTTCAAATACACCAAAGATTTGACATCTGGCAGCCTTCTCTAAGGTCAGCAGCCACAGTTTTTCACCAATAAAGGGAAACTGTTCTTAGGTGTAAAATTCTTTAGTGGAAATTTTGTTTCTGTATTTTGGGGACCTCCCTTCCGATGAAATACCATGTTTTATCACAACTCATGCATTCTATCAATACAATTATCTTTGAACTATTATCGATGACCCTGTTTCTATTTCCAGCTCGTATTTCACTTTCATTATGTGGTAGATAGTCTGTGCGTAATATCTGTTACGGCTCACCAAATAATTGGCACGTGTCTGGCAGACATCTTGATGCAGTCCAGGCATGGCGTTTACCTTCGTATCTCTCTTCCATCTCAAGTTTCAATTCAGCTGCAATAAATTTTGCTGATTTTTATCTGTGAAGCTGCATCAATTTCCGATTGAAACTTTCTTATCTGCAAACAATATTTATATGGGAGTCTCAACGTTTCACTATGGCTTCTTGCCTACAATGAGTTGATGTGATTCTAGCAGATGGAACTGTTATAGACATGTATGACCCTTCGTCTGAAATTCCAGATATTTCTCAGCAAAGCATCATTTTTCATCATTTTGTGACCATGAAATAAGATATTTATTTATATCAGAAATTTTAACATTACTATAGAAAGCAATATCAACATTTAAGACCCTAGAAAAGGTTCTATATTGATTTCCTAGTTGGTACAAAATCTAGTTGGTACGTTGAGAGTTGGTACGTTGGTAGCTCCGACGAAATTGTACAACAATTGTCTGTGTTCTCCAAAAAATATCAATGATAAAGTTTTTACTGATTAAAACAATTGTCTGGATGTTTTAAATGACAATTCCCTAGAGGATTTCACCTTACGGTTGTTGCTGCGCCAAATCTGGTGTAAGACCTTTGACCTATCAGAAACTGTTTGTAACGTGCGCTTCCATTACAAACAATCAGTTATGTGCTTTTTCTGTCTCATTTAATTGTCGACACAGTTTTGTTCCATTTTGTTATAAAAATGCTAGTTAAAAAATATTTCTTTTTTCAATATACAGTTTTCAAATGTTACATTCAGTTGAAGATTTATCATCTAAAATTGTGCCACGCACTGATTACCAGCTAAGGTCTTTAATTTGTGTAATTTAGTAGCTTTCAAGGTTTTTTGTTGCCGATTTCCAATTGGTGATTGAATTTTATGACACTGTTAAATTTATGCGGTTTTGAATTTACTAAATTTAATGTTCAGTTACACTAAGATTAGTTTTGCAAAGTCACACTCAGCAGACATTTACAGGAAATAAGTGGATCAACGCAAAAGAATATAAAATTAAATTAAGAAAAATAAAGTTTCTTAATTGATATTGAGCTGTAGTGAATATAAATGAATAGAGAGTGTGTTTGCCCTCACTAGAACTCTCATGGTCTATCAACACCTGGATGCGTAACAAAAAATAACTTGGAAAAATAGCAATTTAAAGTTCGGTTAAAATCATTAAATTTATTCTAGATTGAGCTACATAAATTTTCGATGTACTGTAATTGCAATCGCATTAATCATTCCTCCGCTCATTCAAAGATATTATTGTCAGTGGAAATTCGTGTTGTATCTATTATTTTTTGCGTACTCAGTTTATTTTCCTATCAACTGCCTGTTTAATATGACGGCTGACGTGACACAACTATAAAATATCAATAAAAACCAGATATCACTTTCCTGTACGGAGTTCAGTTGAGATAAATTGCAGATTAAGCTCTAAATTCGGCTGCGATGGCTGGTTACTTTTCAAAATTTATAGCTTTGAGCTGGCAAATAATATTTAAAAAGGTCATTCAGGAACTGGCAAATTTTCTTTGTCATTATACTATTATCATTTTATGGTGTATATAGGTGGTAGGCCTACATGAGTACATGTATACGTATATTTACAGGGTGGTATATGAATACATAGACATTTATATATGCAAGGTGGTACATTTGCACATATATATTGCCAGGTGATATATTTATATGGTACCTGTACACATGTACATCCGTATTGACCTCGGATATAGTAATTGGACCTTACGAAAAATATTTCTTAACAGGGGCGTCGTAATGCATGGCTGCATCGGTGAAATAATCACGGTGCGCTATAGCTATATATAGCCGGAATGCAGACAGACATATGACATACTTTGAGAAATATGTATATAGATATACACATGTATATATATACATATATATGTATATACATATATGTATACATACCTTTACATATATATATATATATGTAAAGGTATAATTATATACATACATGTATATACCTTTACATATATATATACCTTCATCACTATAGCGAACAGACAAATGGCAGATCATATATATATATAATCTAAATATAAATGTATATTAATAAATGTAAATATATATAACAATTACATATATATGTAATTTGTTGCATATATTACTTAAATGTGAAGGTAATATATATGTAATTATATATGTATAATTATATATAATATATATATGTATAATTATATATAATATATATAATTATATATATTATATATATAATTATATATAATATATATGTAATTATATATATATGTATAATTATATACAATATATATACCGTCGAAGTAAATAATTATCTAAATCATCATTACTTTTAAGCTAAAGTGTTAGTGTGTTCAACAGCAAGTATACTGCTGGTACATATGTGTATATATGCATTTCCTGTAGTCTATGTTCATCAAATATATATAAATTAAATTTTGTATCACATTTAGCGCATAGCCCAAATAGCGTAAAAGTTTCCTAGCAAGGGTACTTGTGCGCTGGATTATGGAATAAACTGTAAAATATGACAGCTGACGCAAGTCCACTGCATAAATTATATAATTTTTCAAGTTACTCGCGGGCGTCGCTGACATTTCCATTAACTGTTGAGGATTTGATTTATTTTGTGCTTAGCAGTTACTTTTTCTGAATGTTATTTTATTTTCCTGCCATGGTTTGAAAATGAGACATTTTACAAAGAAAAGTAACGCATGGATGAGTCTGCGTTCATTGTTTTCTTCATTTTGATAATGTCATTTGTGACACATCAAACAGATTAGAGATTTCATAAAAGAACAATATGTTCTTTTTAGACAAGTGCTTATGCGCTTGAACCTTTATTACATCCTGTGCTTTCAATCTATCTGTACAGTCATACTCCAACATTCGGGCTTAATACATCCTGGGACTGAGGCCGTATGTCAATTTTCTTGCACCTCAAAGCAGTATTTTTTATATAAATAACTAAATACAAATTAATCCGTTCCCATACTATGAAAAACCATTTAAAACAGGATATTACAGTGGAAAAACGTGTTTTTAGTTGTTGTAATTCAGTACCTACGCTCAAAAAGTAACAAATACCTATTTAATTGTAATGATCTGCAATAAAATGTAACTTTAGTACGTACAGTACTGTATGTAGTTCTTACCCTTGAGATAGATATAGTGGGGTGTGAGAGAGACAGCAACGTGTTTGGTACACTAGACTTGTGACACAACGTAACATTACAAACTTTAAATTTAACTTTAATGAAATTAGCTCGCTAAACATACATTTAAAGCTAAGTTTTAATCTTTTAAGCCGAACGGTAATTTTGTCTTCGTCTTAATTTGTTATTATCTTTTTCGGTTTTTGCCTCCCTTGCACTAGAACTTTTAGCTAGCTTTTTAAAACTTTTTCAAAGTGATTTGACGAAAAAGACTGAGCGTTGCTGTTATCAAAAGCGACCTTTCGCGTACTTTGCCACTTCTTGGCCGTATATAGCGCTGGCTTTTATGCTCGTATCTAAGGTAGAAACGTGCTTGAAATTCTACTTGTATCTCGATTCTCTCGTATGTTGGGACACTCGTATGTCGAGGTATGATTGTAGGTTATGTATGTTATTCGAATCATACTTAGGATAAACAGCCGCAAAACTTGATGATATACCAAAAACCTGTCAATGGAGACTAGCATTTGACAATAATGTATATGACTATTTAAACTGTTGCCATTGGTATTTGTCTCTCAATCTTTTGCATATTTTTAACTATTTGTAGTTTATTTGCTAACAAAGTTTCTTTTTGTGTGGGTTAACTTAGCTTACCCTTAACATAGCTTTCAAGGGTAACATACCCACAATGTGTGCTAACTTAACATAGTTTTCCCATAAATCCATTGGCTTCAACATTGAACAGAAATGTAGAATATGCCAGAATATAGAAACATGGCCTCTACAAAGTATCATTAGAATTTAAATATGGCATATCCATTATTATTCCAGTTTTTGCAAATAAGCCCTTTCAACGCAACACGTTTTAGTGTCTACATAAAATCCTTTGTTTGCATATACTTTTGTCGAAGAAAGCATTCAGAGCTAGTTCCTATATGATTATAGGTAATCATTTTTCAACTAGTTTCTTCGGCAAAAGACGCTTACAAAGCTTCTTTCTGGTGTAGTGCCAGATGTCAGACTATATTAAGTTTGGTGCTATACACACGTAATTGTAGCATGTGATAGTTAATATTGTGCAGTAGTCAAAAAAGAGGCACCTTTTTCGTCTCATTAATTTTTGATTGGATTGAATTTCTTCGAATGCTTCATTAAGTATCCTCCTGTTGTTTTCAAGCAGATGTATAAAATGATAGGGTGGTTCTATGGTACTCCAGCCTATGTAATCAGTCGAGCTATCAATAAACAGAAGAAGCCTACTTAGTACAAACCTTTTCAAGATTAAATCATTGCCTGGATATGGAATATTAGTAAAGTTGTATCACTAGTCAGCTATGAGGCAAAAAGTCGATTCAGTGTGCAATATTTTGAGATTGTAATAGGATACACACATTTAGCCTTGGTTCTTCCCTGGCAGCCATTCATCTTTTATACTCTTTGCTAAATTGTGGCTAGGTATAGCTCTCAAACATTGACAGACAAAAGTTGCTAAATATAGTCTCTCTCGTCTATCAAAAAATAATGTTGGTAACCAAATGCTTCAGTCTTGGACCTTTTCAAAGGTTCTGTAGTGAACTTGGTATTGCTCAAGTTTGGTATCTCGACTTATCTTGATGTAGTGAGTACGTTATATCTTATTTTATATTTAAATGGATGATTGTAGATGCGGTCCGTGCATTTTGTGAATAATCCTTCAACTTTGACTATCGAAGGGGTGACCATAGGACTCGTGGCCACAGACGTCCTATTCCAAATGGCTGCCAATGAGATATCTTGGTATGGACTCTGTCTGTTTATTGTTTGATTATTTTCACATATCTTACATATTTTCCCATATAGTTTTCACATTTTAACTTTCATTAGCTCCGCAAAACTTCTTCATTATGCCTATGATGGTTGGTGTCTAAAGGAGTGTTGCACGTTTTCTTAGAACTAACCTGAAAATAATAATTGTATATGTTCTGCACCCTCTTTTTTAGATGTTACTCCCAAACTGTATAACCGCCATATTTATTTAATCTATAAGTCGTATCTGACATTGCAAAGAAACAAAATGTTATTCGAGGTAATTCTTACTTTACACAAGGACGAAGCGCCAACAAAACCTAGAATGAAATGAAATACCAGTTTTACTTAAGGTAGGGCCACACGTATCGTGTGGCCCTAAAATTACACCTATCGTGTAATTTCAACTAATCTGGGAAATTCCATTCGTATGAAATTTCTGACCTGCCACACGAAGTTTCCCCACCACGGATTCGTACGAAACTAACTTTCAACTAGCCAATCAGAACGCGGTGATAAATTGAAGCCGATTCCGTTTCAATCATTTGCTTCAGTACAAACATGCGCCAAATAAAACGACCTTCATCATTCAACTAACCTTTTTAACCGACCAATCAAACAACGATTCGTAGGAATTTCTGATGTTTCGTCCAATACAGGATTCGTTCATCGTGCGCAACCAACGATGGACGAATTCGTCCAAATGTCAATTCGTACGAATCGTTTCATCCAAATTTCGCCGATTTCGTGAGAATTTTGTATCGTGTGGCCCTACCATTAGTCGGGTCGCACCTCACCAAAATTTCTCCGGCCATTTCGTCTGACTTAACCATAAGGAGATAACCAAAGCTATAACTGCCCAATCATATCGATCCTCTCCCCTCACAAATTTATGGAACTTAACATTGCCTGATCACCACAAAACTATAACAGGTTTATGCCTAGTTCAAATGATGACTAATTCCCGACAAGAGATCGAAATGAAACCTTGTATCCAGATATCTTTTGGCCAAAATATGGATTGGATCCATTTTCTGGACCAGAGATATCTGGATATCTCTTGTTGGGAATTAGTAATCATTTGAACTAGGCATAAACCTTACTGATGATTGACCCATTTTTAATGTCTAGACCAGTGGTTTTTAACCTTGTTGGACGCACTGAAACCCTCCCTCCTTTACTTTTATATACTCTTTCACCAAACCCATTTTTTATCCAAAAATAAAATATGATTTTGCTCACATACGTATATGTTTCACCGGTGCACAAAATGAACAGTGCATTAACATCACTGTATGCACAGTACAAAATCAATACAATGCAGAAACTCACATCAAATTACATACATTTTTATAAAGACATGATCTTGAAACTCAGTATGACTTCCGTTGTTGCCTTTGAGAAAGCTTCACTGGACCCCTGAGACTGGCTCACTGAACCCCTAGGGTTAAGGACCACTGGTTTAGACTTCATAGATCTGTGACATCAAAGCAGCCTCTGAGACTTGACTTTTCTAGCATTAAGACGTACTGCATCATAGGTGATTACTGATTAGTACAGCGACCTTACTTGTATGGCCACTGGATAGTGCCACACCCAAACTAAACTATGATTGCAGCCTGGGCCAGAACTGAAGGTTGGCACGAAAAGGAGTGGTAGAGATTTTTGACAACAAAGGGTATAGGAAACTGCCTTCGCAGGAAAGCTTATCTCTTGCACTGTTGTTCTCCTAGGCCAATCACATTAAGCAACCCGTATGGTTTTTACTTGGCTTTGCTAAACAAAAAGAACTTTGTATTGTGGTTTGTCCGTTACTCATCATTTGGTTGTCAAAATCTGTGAAATCAACCATTCAGTTAACCCCTGGCAAGTGATTATTCTGATGTGTCCTTCTGCATAGAGTCAGGGTGTGGTTTCTTCTCAAAAGTTGACAAGGTTAAGCAGGTGGTAGTTTTTGTATTGGCCGCCGCTGGATGATTGGACAAAAAATCACATGAATGCCTTTGTGTGGTGCTGTAAGAGAATAGTCGGGGTAGTACATGTGCTATCACGTTGGAGACAGTTTGTTCGCGTTGTACACTCAAGAATATATTGTGTATTTGGTGTCTCAGAGATAGGTTGAATGTTTATATTTAGAACTTTATTCCAACTGCACTAGTTTCAAAATCTGTATTTTTTGTTTTTATGTTTTAGTCACATATGATTTCTAGGTGTGAGTTTAAAAGTTACAACTATTCATATGAGTGTGTCATATTTTGAATAATGCCGGTATTTGACATAGAATGTTAATTATGAGAACCATTTGAGATCAAAAACCAAGCTGATAATATTGATGTGATTTGTGAATGAATGTATGTGACAGCATAATGCGTAGCCAACAATGTGCTCCTAACAAATGCTTCATATCGCATCATTGCTCCAAAATTAAAAATAAGATGTGTCATAACTCTCTTTGCCATTCGTTAGGCATGTTACTTTTTATATTATAGTGTAGCCTACTATTGAAAAATCCTTGTCTGGTTTCAATACATCTAGCACTGTTGGAGCAGGCATTTATATTTTATCATCAAATCAAATGAACCAGCTGGCTGGCTCTATCGTAATCCGCCTATCTTTTTTTACTCATTTCTCTTCTGAGCGCTTTAATCGCAATGAAGGTTGGTCGATTTTAATCTTGAAACCACCTGGCAGTCAGATCACCGCAAATATCAAAATTATCGCAACTGATAGAAAAATACTAGTACTTTCTGATAATCTACTAAAATTTTATGCAAGTTTATCTTCAATGATATGTTGGTAAATAATCACTTAATTTTACATAAGGCAAGGGAGACAACCACCTCATAAGGCGAGGGAGACAATCCAAATGATAATGAATTGTTTATTGTAAACGGCCCATTGTCTAAGTCGTGTTATTCTACGTTACATGTGAAGATGAAACACTTGTGTTGGGGATGGCCTCCTGTAATAAAATGTTATTTTTATGAGCTAATACTTACCTTGAATGATTTCACTATTCGAGGCGCCTTGCCATTTTCTATCTCTGTTATATTTACTAGCACCCTGAATGTCTGGTGCGCCGCGAAAGATTTTCAAGTGTAATAATTAACTACACAATTATTCCAAAATGTGCCAAGGCAATCGGCTGGGGCAGGGAGCGTCCGTCTACAAAGCTGAAGGTTGTGAGTTCGAACCGCATTAAAAGCAATCTTTTTTCTTAATTTCTTAGCTTGTCTTCTGACAGACGACACAGCGTGCTGCCAGTTCCGTGTGCCATGAGAGATCGTCATATGGAATAACTATAAGCATTATAGCTATTAAATTGCAGTTATTATTATTGCACTTATAAAGATTTCAACTGGCTAATTTTAATTGGCTAACTAGTGCCCTGTTTTTATTGTTTGTTTCATTATTGCTGTGTGGCTTAATTTGAAAAACATTTTTATTTGAAATGAAATTATTGCCAATAAAATAATATATACATATTCTACATATATTATGCATAATATATTTATATATCATGCATATAATATATATATTATGCGTAATATATATATCATGCATATAATAGATATATTATATGCATAATTAATTCATTGTGTAACCTAGGGATTGAGTGGTGTGGTTTGTAGCAAACCTGACCGGACATCTGAACATCTGGGTTAGATTCTTATGCAGTGTAATCCTTTTTTTCTAATGCTCTTTGCATGGCTACAGACAGACAGAGTTTTATTACAATTAAGATTTCTTCACCCCCCCCTCCTTCACACCCCCCCCCCCCTCCTTCACCCCCCCCCCCCTTCCTTCTCCCCTCTCCTTCACCCCCCCCCCCCTCCCTTCATTCCTCAGTCTCAACAATGTTTGCATCCAACTAGTATCTCATTGTTTCCTAACAAATGGCTACCAGATCGTCTCAGTTGTTGATAAGTTTGCACATTTCTTGTCTATACTTCTGTCCATCATCAGAGTATTTCATTCAGTCTTCCTGCTCAAGAGCTTCTAGAAGGAACACAGACAAATCAGAGGCAAATCTAAATCTGTTAAATGGTAATATTTGGCGTTTGCAATCAAAATTGTGTGATCGATATTTTGTGTAATTTAATAAATATGCTTTTTGAGAAATTGTTTTATAACTTTTAGCGTTGCGCTAAATTTTTATGTAGAGGAAGTTTACTAGTAATATTAGGTATTGTTTGAGTAGTCCGAATGATGCTATTAGTCTACAAGTAGTGAACTAATTGAAACAATAACTAACTTAAATGAAAATAATTAGTATAATATCAACAACATGAATATCATTTATGACGCTCTACGAATAGCAAATATATGAAATCTAATCATTCTGCTAAGAAAATGCATTCAGCTCCTTTGAGTGTTATTTAAAGCATTTGCATCGCTCGATATTTACTATAACAGGAGCCGTGTTTATTAGTCTGCTCGAAGCCATTGTTAAAGATTGTGAAAAAAATTGCATCATATGAGATTCGAACTCATGACATTTGGCTTTACAGTCTGACACTCAAACACCTGAGCCAATCTACCGCCTTGTCACATTTCAGAATGATTGTGCACATATTTATTCTCAGACGATTTCTCACAGCACACGACTGCCAGCGCATCGGAAAAAATACATGCGTGCGTTTATGCCTACGTGCTACGTAGGCGATGTGCTACGTGCGCTAGCTATTACGTTCCAGGGGTTCTATGTAATAAATATCTACTTGATACACTTCAATTTTGACTTTGATATGCGTTTACTGCTAACCAATAAAGTGATATGACAAGTGAAGGATGCCTACTAGCTTTAAAAACTTAAAATCATACTGCCAATAAAGTCAGCTCATTGAAATCATGTTTTTATGGATTTGCTGTAAAAAGAATTTCTGTTCAAACTTGATTTTGGCGGCTGACGTACTGATCTAGTCTCTATCATTGATGGGTTTGACACCAATTCATATCACCATATTTTACTAATAACTACACACTTTTGTCTATGTATGCTGAGTTCACTTCTCACATCCATATTTCTCTCCACACTTGCAACAGCCCCGTAAGTACCTCAAGACAAATCAGTCTCTACTGTAAATGGTGCGGTTAAAAGCTTCCTTGTGCGTGACAAGGTTATGCTCTTCGCCCAAATATTCTCAATATGCTGTTACACAGTCTCGGCGAAATGACTAGCCGCAGCTATTTTTTATTAGGCTTTTCATGCAACGCATTATTTCATCTTCCATCACTCGACCTTATCTTTTCAAGTTCGTCGCCCACACTAATATATTATCCTGGCTCTCATAGCTATTTCTTCCTACTTCAAGAGAAGAAGCGGAAAATCGTGATCCTAACGGTTGTTCTTTTTCGTGGTCTTTCTCGCCTTATTTGTCAGTCACATTTCATCACCCTAACTGCTCATGGTTTCGTTGTTTCACTCTTCTGATTCCTTTGAGTTTTTCAAGGTTATTAACACGTTTAACAGCTCAAACTAGACTAGTTCCCATTATCATATCACATCATTTATTGTGTACACACGCTGTTCTATCCCTAATACATTGCCGTTGATATCACTCTTCTAATCTCTACCGCTGATAGGCAAGCAAGCGGAGCGGGTTTCAGAAGTATCTCATCGGATATGGCTTCCAATATATCATCGCAAACATTCTGTTGTCACTTCAAACCGTCCGTGTTTTGGCCGACATCCAATTTTGCTCTGATAAGATTACGAGCTGGCGCGGTCTAATCTGCAGATCTGTCAAGCGTGAGCTTTGAGCTGAAAAAAAGGTGCGATTAATCATTTGGTCTGTGAAGCTCTGCTCCAGTTGCGGTTAGCTCTACCCAACAACTCAGATCAATTATCAATTTGTTTTTCTTCCTTCGGCCTTGCTGTCGGTCGCATTTTCACTTCATTCCTCCTTAACAGAATGGCGCTAGCAACCAGTATTGACAAACAAGTTATACGCCTCAATTTTCTTCCGCCAAGCATGTTCATGGCATGTTTTGAATAACTGTTATCACTAACTGATACCACAAACAGGTAATTGTGGTATCAGGATTCAACTGATTCAACTATACTGATCCACAACTAGCACAGGCTAGTCATTCTTATCAATTAGCTGGTCTGATTCAGATGGAAGATTCTTGGTCTTGCACAGGTTGTTAGTGAGGTCTTAATTTTCAGGTGATACTCACAAATGTAGAAAATGTTGCAAAGTTCATATTTTTAACTAACATGGTTTCAGGGATGCCCCGACTAAAGATAGAATGCTCAGGCTTTCGGAGCACCTCATCTGCCAACGCAGTTATTTTCCTGTTTATCCTCCTGGCGCTGACATCAACCTTGACCTTGAATTGAACGAGCAGTACGCCAGCATACCTTGCAGTCCGCACCTACTGCTTCTTTCTTCCAACTTTAACCAGTTCATAAAGGTATTTTATTAAGATGTCAAAAAGTAAAAGTACCTTTATGGTCTATTTTCTAAATGTTCTTTACCAATATGTACACGCATCAGGTTCTAGTGCTCGATGTCTTGTCATTTGCACCGTGTGTGCACCTTTGCGAGATTATAGTTGAACAAATCACCCTTTAGAAACCTCTGCTGACGTAACGGTATTTGAATCATATAAGTTTAATATTAAACTTGGCTCATTAGTTTTATTGCAACCTGAGCTCAATAACGTATTTGTTTTTGCGGCTGCAACATGGAACCCCCAACCAATTACTTTCTGATGCTCCGCAAAATAGATTTAAAATAACAAAAAAAGGAGGGTTTTCTGTTTATAATTTTCTGTATCTTTTCTGTTATACAAAGAGCTACATGGCAAGAGTGTGCATCTGCCATGGATGTTTTTTTTCAAATTTGCATCAATTTTCAAAGTTGAAGCTTTATGACTGAATTTAGTTTTTTAATTCAAGTTTTTCACGTTATTTGCAGCATAAGTTGTTATCTAGACATAGCCAGCAATATGCCAACCTGACACTGACCTGTATTTCTCTGATACACAATCGCCTGCAATATTCCAACTACTTAGCATTTATTGCAATATTCCAGCTTACAAGTGTCATCCTAATGCAGATTCACTTTTGGAAAGCAACCCAGCAAATGGCTCACAATCTGGGTGGTAAAAAGCATAAGTACCTGCTGGTACTATTAAATGTCATTGATTAGCGAAATATATAGCAAGTGTGACAGCTACAAGCAAGTGCTTTTTGAGCCATGAACTTTACAATAATAAACAGATTGTAAAAATCATATCCAGAACTGTTCATATAATAATTCAGTTTTTATATGGAATATAGTCTTTATGCTACCAGCCAGCTTTACATAAGGGAACAAAGTACAAATTTTCAGCGACCTGTGAAACACTCTCTTGAAGTTAAATTTGAAAAAGGTTACTGAGAAAAGTTCTGCTTGTCAAACACTCAGTTTGTATCTACCCTTTTTTATCCAAGTTGAAATCATATGCATTGAAAGTTTAAATGAACCAAACAAGCTTTTGATGTTCACCAACATTTCTAACAAGTCTTAAAGCTTTTCAGCTAGGTGCTTGTCCCGGCTAGCCTCAGACGTGGTGTCAGTTTCGGCTGATACATATATATAAGCCAAATAAGTTCCAATAATATTATAATAATATATATATAAGTTCCAATAATATATACACAGTTAGTTTTAGTAAAACGCTAACTAAAGAGAACTCTTCATTGAAAATAAAATTTTCGTGGAGTAAAATATTAATCATATGGCCAAATAGAAACATACTTCACTAATAAATGTCACTAATAATCTGTTTTGAGCAACCGTACTCTTCAGGGTACACAAGATCAACTCTCTAGGTGACACAAGATCAACTCTTTATAGGTGATACAAGATATATACATGTATGTACGTCTTGTGTAGGCAGCATTGTTATATATTTGAAAAATGAGTCATGTTATCTTTGTATTAAAGTGGTTAGTAATAACTGGGGGAAGGGGGGGGCGATCCAGCATGAGTTGCCATTCGGGAGTTGTGTCAGTCTATAAAGGTTTTTCTTCCCAGGCCAGTCTGTATAAAATGACAGAGTGACTTTCTCCATTCATTTGCATATTTAATCAGAATCAATGATGATGTATAACCTCGTGACAGTCATAAGTGTTGCAAATAAACCAGCTACCGGTAGATACCAAAGAAACAAAGACCACTCTCCATTGTTACCTCTCCACTTTTTTACTTGCTGTTGAGCCTTCACTTTGTTAGTCTCCACACTTGGTAGTTGCTGATCTCATTATAAGAAAACTACATTAGAAGGCTACATTATAAACATACATTTGGAAATAAAGTTGACAAATATATTCAAAGAATATGGTGTCTTTTAGAAAATAAAGTGTTCAAGTGCATTATATAATTGAACCAGTCAAAACCCTATAGTGTAGTCAGATCATAAGTTAGTTGGAAGCAAAACTATCATGATAAGAAATTGAATTGTCAATAGTATATAATTAAAAAGATGTTTGATTAATGTTGGTAATGGTTTCAAGGAAAGGTTGTTTCTTTAAGCAATGCTATGCTAAAGGAGCTATTTAAAGCAACTTGGAGAATAGTAGTACAGTCATACCTCAACATACGAGCTTACTCCGTTTCAGGACTGAGCTTGTATGTCAATGTTCTCATATCTCAAAGCAATATTTCCTATATAAAATAACTAAATGCAAATTAATCCGTTCTTATGCTATAAAAAACCACCTAAAAACGGGATGGATAGATGTGTTTGCAATTGTTGTGATTTACCTTGTACATTCAATGTAAATCACAACAATGTGTTTACTTTGTTGGAAAATGTACATACGTATTGTACAAAGTACATTCAATGTACATTGTACATTGAATGTACATTGTACAAGCAAATGCTATGTATTTAAGGCAGTGCTATATTAAAGTCATTTTTGTTGGTTTTTAGCATCAAGAGAGATTAAATAATTATAATTCATCTCAGTTTACACGAAATGAACTAATTGCATACAACTCGGACAGATTTGGGAAAATAGTATAGCGAGCTGCTTAAACAATGCTCCACCATTCTCCTAACAAGGAACAGTGTTGTAAATACTATATGTCAAACTATTTATTTATTTGATTGACTAACTGCTCTCGGTTTTATGATACTTGTATGGCGTAATTTGGAAAGCATTTATATTTGAAATTAAATTTTTTTCGATTAAGTAATATATATAGATATATATATATATATGTATATAATATGTTTGATTTATGGCTATGTAGAATGACACAAGTTTTAGACTATTTATAGGAAGTTTGAAATAAAATTATTGTCAATACAGTAATAAAAGATTAATAATAGCCAGATTTATGTTATTAGTTTACAGCTGAGAATCTTCTACTTTTGCTCATTTTCTCCACCATAAATAAGGTATTTGTCAACTTATTCACAGCATCATACACTCAACATTGTTGAAAATCACCCTCAATAACTATTGCAATCATAATAAAGATGTGATAATAATTATACGCTGAAATAACTCGTCTGGCATGTATTATCACATAATAAATACAAGATTTCCTTTTCAGATTATTTTTATACATGATTTCTGTTGGCAAACTTAATAAAAAAATTAAAATTTGTTATAGTTGCGATTGCTGATTGTAGTTATGTGTCATATGAAGCAACAAGATCTGGTAACACATAAAATTAAACAGGAAAGTCGTCCAAATGACTTGCAATCAAAAAGAGCAAACATTTGGTAATCTACTTATAAAATTTAAGAGATGGTCCAAAACATCAACTTTACCAGATTTTTTAAGTGTGTAAATATGCTGGTACTGTAGAGGAGTGCTAGCCCATTAGTTTGCATGTAAGCGAAAGATGTTATATGCAAGGATGTGGTAGCTGAGCAAGATGGTGATACGGCATGCTGTGACCGATATCAGATTATTTTACATAAAAGATCCCATTATCTATTAATGGTGGGATTTATAGACCATTTTTAAGCGATTGTAACCTTCAGCCGCTCTACCTTATTTACAAACTCTTATCGTAGCTTCCTTCTCAGAAAGATCCATTTTTTGTAGCCAACATATTAATGGATTTGTTAATCCAGATTTGGTTAATCTTGTATCGAGGCTTTTAAAATAACGCCTTTTAATCTACCACACAAAACTATTTGTTAGTTATCGGAATGTTTCAGCTTCCTTGACCTTTCCGAGGCCCAGATTAAATTAGAAATTTGTTTTTTTTTCGCAATATTCAACTCACACAATTAAGGCACAGTTAAAAGTATTTATATATACCTGAGAGTATGTGTGCTTATGGATATGTATATATATACATGTATATCTACAGTAAAAATAAGGATATCAAAATATTGGGTTATCTGTTAGGCAATAAAGCATTGAGAAAGTTGCTTTTGTTGGATTTAGTTTAAATTAAAGCCTTTTTTTCAAAACTTACAAATGTTTATTCGTTTACCACTCAGAGACTACACTTTGATGTACAGATGGTACGAATACGCTGATATAAGCGATAGTCAGTACTGTATATCGTTCAATATCTTTTTCATGTACAACACTATATAGGGGCACTAAACAGGTATAATGGTTGTCAAAAGCATTTGTGTCATATTTAGTAGAAATGTCGTAACACTTTTGTCGTAACACAGTTTATGGGCAATTATATGTAAAATAGCAGTGAAAAGCATTTTTGTAATTTTCACAAGTGTCGTAACACCCTGTGTTAGTGAATTGTTATGTACTACTCACTGAATATTGTTGAATGCCATATAGTCATGAGCGTCATACTTGTTGTCATACATATTTCATTATTGCATCATAGCTACCGCAACTGAAAGCAGATTTTAAATATTTATGGTAAAAAATGACCTTATACAAGAATTATGTGAAAATTTCTCAAGTTGCAAGCCGGCCACAAATTGAGCAGGATAATCTAATCGGGAGTTCTCCTTCCTTGTAATCCCCCTCGAGACGCTCTCCTAAAAACTCATAGACTGTTACATTGGAGAATTGTGCTGTCTGGTTATGTTCTTGTAGTATTTTCTCAGTAAATCAACTCTTTTGTAATATTTTCCTAATTGCAGGTATTTTTGGTTTTCATAAAGGATATTAGAACTAGTAAGAACCATTCGGATCTCATTTCAGTTCCCGAAATAAGTTCATAGTAAACAAATTTTACTCAAACAAAAAATTTTATGTATTCAATTTTGGCAGAGCAAAAAAATTTTAGTTTTAAACAGTTTGGTTCTCTTCAGTGGTTTCCTGAAATCATTAGATGACATTTTTTACAAATTTATAAGTCTAGAAATTAGTCATTGTTATCGGAGCAGAGTTTCAGCAACTCATCTCTTTCATCGGGTTTGCTGGTAGATCTTCATATGACCATTCCAGAGCGTTTTTGGTTTGCTACTAGTGTCAAGTCTGTCTTCAGTGGTCTGGTCACTCACTTTCACACTCTCACATGTCTAGAAATGTGTGACTGCACGTGATTTATGTTTCTGTTGTTTGCGAAAGCTTTTTCGGCAACTTTCCAAAAGAGGCTTGATTCGAAAAGGGTGTCTTGTCAGCGAGAGGCTTATCATAGCCTAAAGGCTGGTTCAAACTCTATCGCTATATGTCGGTGTCAATCACACAATACATCTGTGATTGTCTGTGATAAGGATGTTCACATTATCACAAACTCGGCCATGGTTTTGGGTTATCATTATATAATGCGGTCACGGAAAATATGAAATACTATTCTTGCAGCAACTGTTATGAAAGAAAATATAGATTGAGCAATCTATGATAGCCAATCATCATAGCTGAAGCGCTGCTCATGGCATATGCTGTCATGGATGCTCAATGAACTATCGGACAAGTTTGACAGCTGCAATATTTTTCAACGTATCCACGTTGCATTGATGATGCCACCGGTTTACAGTACACATAGTGGACGAGTATTCGCTGAGAGGACAACACCGACATTTGGTGTGAACCAACATTGAGTCTAAGCAGATGGTGCACAGATGTCGATGTGAAAAGGAGGGTTAAGTCATTCATCCTGGTTACTCCAGCGATAAATCACTAGGATTAGAATGGCGCCCATGGGAATCGTTGTCCTGCGGATGCTCATTGCAAGCGCATCCTATCACCCTGGATAATGTTAATACGTTGAGTGGCGTTTTAAATTGCGTTTTACCAGTAATCACTCGTTGCGCAAAACAACAACTACCTCCAAAACTGATTTTTTTTATCTGTTTCAGTATGGGAAAGCTCTAGTTCAGTATTCGGTTTAATAGAAAATAGTGTAGCGTTATATATACTCTGCTCTCACATGAATATTGAATGAATGAAGATACCGGACCATTGGTAGCCACTGACAATAAGTTTGGTTCATTCAAAGATACTTTGATATTTTACTTACAAACTACCATTCCCATGGCGATATCCCCAGATTTATTGATCTCATGTCATTTCTAAGGAAGTAAATTAATTTAAAATGGTACCATTGTTTAGCTTACTCAATCACTACGTTTCCATGATGCGCAGTATTTCAGAGCTGCGCTCTCTCCGAATCATGGAAACGTGTCTTCGCACTGAAATCACTGCGCACTGACCAGTGTGAAGCTAGTACAAATTCGCAGCAAGGAAACGGCAATTGCACAGTGGCTGCACATAGCTCTCTTGCTGTGGAGACAGATTCATCGAGGGCCATAAACTAGTACAAAAGTTGTCCCGCTAATCTTGTTTTTTTCTATTCTTCTGATCGTTTTCACTTAAATTTAATTATTTACGAGGATGATGCACCGGCATGAGGCACCCATGAGGATGATGAGGTGATAACTTCGTTATCGATGCCAACACTTCAAAAAGTAGGTGGCAAATCCTAAAGTAACGTTTAAATAATATATTATTAAAAATACTTATTAAAAATATATTACTTTGTAAAAATTGTGTTAAGGTTTGTAAAACCTTGTGAATGTGTATTGTGAATAAAAGTATAATGATGACAGAAGCATAAAAAGGCCGTTTCTGATGTTCGGTATCCATGATCGATTCTATTTCTCCATCAGGCGATTCGATTTATACAATTTCTCTTCTCTGGCTAATTTGCTGAAAACCACTGCGCAGCATGTAAATGTACAATTCCCTCAACAACATAGTGTATGTGTAAAGATGTACAACTATCAGATCACAGCTTCACAGATCAATGTTGAGTACTGTCAGGTTTGACAGGTGCTTGTAATATCATCCTACGAGCTCTGTCAAGTGACAAGTGACACTTGGTTTAAAACACTTGTTCGCTCTTGTCTTATCACTTCCTTTTTAGTTTTGCTTTTGCAAAGTTATCAAAAACCATAAAATGATTATTGAAATAATTCTTGTCGCGGCCAATAATAATAAAAATAGACTAATTTTGAAAATGTCCTTGAACATAAGGTCCTAGACTAATATAGACTCATTATAACATTCCCATCTAGTTCTTACAGTTTTCAACTGCTCCACATGTTGTAGTTTACCAATTGCAGAAGTAATTCAACAAGGCAGGTTCTCTACAGTCTACATGAACAGACAAGACGCCTTTGAGCATACATTAGACATTACAGATAGGTACCCCATTTCAACTTGAAAATTTGCTGTCACTTTACAGTATTGACATTGGTATGACATAAGCGTAACATTCACAGCATTTTCATGCAACTTTGCTGCTAATTGTTTAATTGTAGTGTCAGGGACACTACAATTAAACACGAGTCTAAGGGCCAAGTAGTGTCAGGCCCAAGTAGTGTCAGGGCCAAGTTACTAATGGAAATGAAAAGAATCGGCCTCTCTTTGTGTGAAAGTGTCTGCTAATCAAAGAAGGTAGCTATGGTAATTAAAATATTAGACTAATTCATCTCTTAGTTCACCTAATGGTGGTGCATATTCAGTAAATATCCCCATTAAATTAATGGAGATTTTATGAAACTGTCTACAAAATTTCAAAAATAGTTCCTTTGTAACTGATCAATTATTTCCTAGTTTTATAAATTCAGCTTTTAGTGTGAGAGAGTTCAAGATCTAAACCAGGCACTTTATAATCATTGCATGAGACTATATCAGTTTTCAGTTCATATTTTACACACACTAATATTCTCTGTTATCACTCTACTACTATCCTCTTTGTTGGTCTTGCTTTAAATATCTCCTTTAGTTTAGCATTGGCTTAAAGAAACAGCCTTTCCTTGAAACCATTACCAACATTACGTAATCAAATCTATTTTTAATTCTAAATCATTTTTTTCATCTATTGACTATTCAGTTTCCTATCATGATAGTTTTGCTTTGAACTAGCTTCAGGTCTGACAAAATTTTAAGGTTTTGACTGGTTTAATTATATAATGCACTTGAATACTTTATTTTCTAAAAGACACCATCTTCTTTGAATCTATTCATAAACATCCATTCCAAATGTGCATTTATAAAATAGCCGTTGTGTCATTCGATTTCATTGTCAAAATTGGCTAGTGAATACCTACATGGTTACCGCTGCACGCAACTTGATGTTCACGCATCATGCTTATAATGGTCGTGAAAGGATTACAGATGTTTTCCCATGCCGCTTACTAGCTCTAATGTACATCATCTCCGCAATTCTGCAAATGTCAATTACCTTGAACACTCATCTTTGCTACAATTTATTTTCTTTGTAAGTGATTAGTCAGGCTTGATGAGAGATTGATTCCTAGTTGTGGAGCCTGAGATGAGTCATGCCAACTACTAGGGTAGTCAGAGATATTGGTTCTATTTCTTACAAAAACATTTTTAGTAATACTTGGGTAGTCAGAGATATTGGTTCTATTTCTTACAGAAACATTTTTAGTAATACTTGGGTAGTCAGAGATATTGGTTCTATTTCTTACAGAAACATTTTTACTATAATAACATGGAGTGAATCATTGTGAATGTCAATCAAATCAATGAAATCAATCAAATGTGAATCATTTCGGTGATAGTAATTCGCGGTCGCTGATAGCTCGATATAATTTCGTTTATGATAGTCATCGCGGGACTAGCATTTGATTCAAAATTTCTATTTCGAATTTCTATTTTGAATCAAATGCTAGTCCCGCGATGACTATCATAAACGAAATTAAATTCTTAAAAAGGTTTCTTCACGAAAAATTTTTAAAAAAAATGAGAACGTTACGTCTCGGAGTATTTGCTCATGTAAACACGGATTGGTTTGGTGGTAGTGTGAACATCGGTATCATCAACAATCACCAAAGTATCGTGGCATCAACATTGAGGTACAGTGATATAGTGTAAACTAGTCTTAAGACTGCTTTTCTGTGGTGAGTGCTGGAAAGGTTATCTATTACAGCTCTAAAAGATGCTCACCTTGCCAAGAAAGTAGCAGTAATAAAGCATTTAATCAATGTACAGCACAACTAGTAGGGCGTTTCTTTTACTATTGCTGATGTCACATAACAAACTAGGAGATTACTTGCCAATCAACTAATTGAAAAATCTTTCATAACACAATTCACTGTAATCTATAAAATCTACACATGTACTGTATTATCACCATCAAACTGCGTTGCTACGTTGATATGACAGCAAATAATCTATTGTTATAAATCATAAATTGCACCAGCTCCGTTTTCCACAAATTAACCAGTGTAAATAAAAATCTTTCATGACACAATTCGCTGTTCCATTCAAAGCAATCCGTGTAAATGACATTTTTTATTCTTGTTATTAAGGTTAGGCATCATCTTAGTTAACTGTCTTTTGCAGTTACATAGCATCATTATTGAACTATATTTTTCAGCTACCAGAAATGTGTTTTTTTTTCATGGTGACTATGAATAAAAGTTGTCACGTCGTCATGGATAAAGCTAACATATGGACCAGAGAGCAATGGCTCACACTACTACTCTTCTCCCGTGGAACACCCCACCAATGGTTTTAAATCTGATACACATCAGCTGGTCGGAGTATTTCAAAAAAATATTCTCATAGGGAATGGTCAGTGGGTCTCTTCGGTCTGACTCGAATTTCCCTTCCAAAAATGGCCATGTAACAGCAGCAAAATACTCTCCTACTTTTACATTACTAGTTTCGTGTGGTCTACGTCTTGTGAAAGAAAATCTCTTTAAAAAGTTTTTCCGGTTTTAGTAAAAAAAAATGTTGTTACTAGTTCGATGACTGTTAAGCCCAAAAGCTATCATTGCATTTACTTCAGTTTTATCTAAAGCTTGTATTCTTTCATTTATCCTAACGTTTTGCAAACTGGTATATAAATAACACCAAATGTTTCAAAATTACTCCACTACTGGAATCGGGTGAGCCAGGGAATGTTTAGCTTTATCTGTGCTAACTGAAACCTTATCAGATTTATTGATAAAAAACATAGATTTAACTTGTGTTTTTACGACAATAAAAGATAAAACATAAAATAATATATTAGTACACTATACAAAACACCAGATTTTGTTAACCTATCATACTATTCATTCAACTTGCTACCCTCATCTAGTACCATAAGTTGATTAGCAGGTGCTCTGAAAAGGTTCAGTAAACTCCATTTCAATTATAATAATGAAAAGACTGAAATAGAGCATGAACTGTCAGTCAAGAGCTTGTATAGATGCATCGTACCCAATATCCAAACTATTTCAATTACAAAACTGTTGATATCCATGCTAGCCTACCATGAGATGATGTTACATGTATGATGACGAAAAGATTGTTCAAAGTTACATTATCGACTCAGTGAATCTTTGCGCTCAAAGCTCAAATCTCGGTCAAAGCATAACAAATAAGCATTTGTTAATGGGCAGCAATGCATTTAGCAAAGCTAGTGCAAGATTTGCTTTTTAAAGGCAAACTCCACTAACTCCTTGCTAGTTTACTTTTTAGACGTTTACAACCTACTGAAAGAGTGATAATAATAGAAACGATAATAATAGAAACGATCAATGGAAATGCAAGTGAAGTCCTTAATCTATAATTTAGCTTTATTCACTAGGATAAAGCACGATTATTCAATTTTTCTCCTCGGCTATTCATACTGGCTAAGGGTGATAAAATATAATTCAAGACAATTCCATTTCACAACTGATGTTGTAACCCAACTGATAATTGCTAAAGCTATAACCTTAAGTGACCCAAAAAAGTAACCCAAAGCATTCTAAATATAGAGCGATAAATTATTAGATTGTTTACCGTTGTGTGTAATTACTCAGTACGGGAACTTATTTTTTATCCGTGAGATGATCATTTCTAAATTGAAAAATTTTAATTGTATAAGATTGTTTCTGAGAAAATGAAAATAATTTTAAAGGATATCTTTTTGCCACCTCACTGAATATGACAGCAAGTCTTTATTTAGTTAGTCCAGACACTATGATTTGTAACACTAGCATCTCAGTAAATTGAGTCTCTCATATCGAGTTGACATACAGCCATGATTATAGCCAGAGGCCATCGGATCGGAAATAGAAATAACTTATTGACCAAATTAATACTGCCACATAGATTGCAATAAGAAAACGATATTTTTCTTTCTTCTCTATCATCTTTCATACGCCTCTGCTTTGGTCACAAGTGTCAAACCATCAGATCACCTGACAAGTTGAGTATTGAAATATTCTAGAATCTGGTCATTCTTTAACTAATATCATGTTTGCGTGTCAATTTTATAGTCGATGATTTACATGTATATATAGCATTGATAATCGATCACAGCACTCTCCGTATAACGCGCTGCGTACTCCTGTTACCCGTTGTCTAGCCGCTGACCTTTACTAACCTCCAAAGAGTCAACATTGTAATTAATATCAGCGATTAAAACTAGTTAAAATAAGCTGGCATAAAATAAACCAAACATTTTGTCTAGTCATAGAAGTTGTATCAACAATTTATATATTATATCTGATAATCCTAAAGGTTGATTAGCGCATGTCATTGTGAGCTGTAGATGTCTAGCAAGAATTCAATGATTCACTTTTGTATGCAGTATGAAGTAGCGCAAAAACCTCCTATGGTTCTCTAACATGGATGAAATCATATATTTTTAATTTTGTCATTTCCTATTGGATGACCTGAATACACGCTCTCAGGTCTGTACAGTAACTCAAAATGGCCACTCAATCATTTTTTACATATGCTTAGGTCAGAGTTGAGATATGTCAGAGTTGAGATGAACAGTTTCTTCCATCACACGACCATGTAATACACCCTTGACATACGAGCTTAATGCGTTCTGGGACTGACCTTGTATGTCAACTCTTTTGTGTCTCAAAGCACTATTTGCTATAAAAAATACTAAATACAAATTAATTCGTTCCCATCTTTTTGAAAATCACCTAAAAGTGGGTATTACAATGGAAAAACATGTTTTAATTGGTCTAATTTAGGAGTTATGATCTGCAATAATATGTAACGTTATTATGTGCAGTACTACATGGAGTTCACCTTCAAATCAGATAGTAGCAGCCAACGAACGGCTGTGTGAGAGTGATTTCAGTTTGGCGAGACATTCTTCAGTTTTTCAGAAACGCGTTCGGCACACGACACTTTTGTGACGCTACGTAACGTAAACTTCAAATTTAACTTATATGAATTTAGGCTTCTAGTCACACATTTAAAATTGGTTTTCGTCTTTCACCAATCTTAGTTTACGTTTTGTTTTCATTTTTTACTGTTTTCCGGCTTGGCACTTTTTACCAACTTTTAATCAGCCCTTTTAAAACTGATCCGAAGAGGAAGACTTAGCGATGCAGTTCTCGAAAGCCGTCTCGCATACTCAACCACCTAGCAGCCCACATCGAAATGCATGTTGTATGCTCGTATCTCAATTTTGTGTTGTATCTCAGATTCCTCGTATGTTGGGGCACTCATATGTCAAGGTGTGACTGTATTCTTAGATAAGACTTGAATTATTTGAATCTGAATTGCAGAATGTAGGCCTATCATTTTAGTAACTAAACTTGATACAGAAAAATGTCAGCTAATTAGGTTTACATACTTTCAAATATAATTTAATTGTTTAATTTTACAGAAAAATTTTATTGTTTTGCCTGGTTGCATTTTCCTTCACTTTATTTTTTATATTATTTATATTTTATTTTTTATATAATTGTGCACAGTTATTTTCATTACGCTTTTGTTCCATCTATTAATATTGTTAGCATTTCACGTATGACTGCAATGTTCGCTTAGATGTCTTCACTGGTATACAGCTCATTCACTAGTCACGAAAAACTTTCTTCCGTAGATCGGCAGTGAGACGGTGTTTGCGAATCCAGGAAGATTGTGCAAAGGTGAGGGAGGTGGCACATATATGAGAATGCTAATCGGTTCTCTTCATAACACTCACAGCATCAAAGAGAAGATGGAGGCAAAGATCGTGCGAGTGTAAAAAGTCTATCTCATACGGACTCTGAGAATTGGCTGTTGTTTATGCAAATGTTGCCTATTTTATGTAGTTATTTATGCCATCTGTTTTCATGCAATGCCTCACCTGTTAGTAGTACCTTAATACCCTTGGGTATTGATTACTTTAGGTCTATGGCAGTTTTATGCTAGCTGTAAATTTTGCACTCCGACTCTCCAGTATATTGTTTGTATCGGGATTTGCTAACGCTTATTGTTTGACTACGTCTTTTCACTCCCGTCTGTGACTGAACTTGGGATACTAAAAATAGATTTGTTGTTCATGATTTATGTAGCATTGAAAACGGTTAATAGCTCTTAGACACAACAAACAAATACGCTTTGTAATGTAAGTATGTAACCGCCTAAATATTTCTATATATTGACGTTTATGATCATGATGTAACAATACACTTCTTACGGTCAACCTGGAAGATATAAAGTACTACCGAACAGAATGTATGCCATGCGTACCATTCTTAATGCCCGTAGGTGTTAACAAATGTAGGTGTTACCCAGTGTGTAGGTGTTGAAACGCGTGCGGTATTTCACAGGTTTTTGTTCTGCACGGTCAAGAGTTCAGCCCAAGAGTGACATTCGAACTTGAGATGTTTTGTTACAATCGTTTGATTGACCTGCACTGAGTGTTTAATATCAGCGCTATCTTATTAAAGAGAGTGCCAAATTATAGCTAATATGAAATAATTGTATCGTTTCATATACATATGTATGAAAACCCTGGCAGTCAGGTGTGTCGATAAAGCACAGCGAATCATTAGATGGTGATCAATTGTTGCAGGTATTGAAATGTCAGTCCACCATGCTGCAAGTCACGAGTTTGAATCCCGTTGCGTCCACAACTTTTTTCAACCTTTAGCTGTGACTTCGGAGGGACAGATATACAGTCAAACATGGATAACTCGAACTTCACGGGACCGAGCGAAAGTGTTCAAGTTATCAGAGCGTTCATGTTATCAGAGCACTGTCACAAGTCCATGTATTTATTTATTTATTAGTAGATACATGCACATATACAAACTATAATAGAAATCAAAAGCATAAATGGCTTGTTTCAAATTAAATGCTTCTAATGTAAAGTTTTAAACTTTTTTATCAAAAAGTGTAGGAGATTTTTCTATCACTTGAGATTGTTTTGTTGTTCGAGGTGATGTTATTGCCAGGACGTTTTTTAGATTAAAGTTGGCAAAACTTGATCGTTGTTGAAATGCTCAGAAGAAAAGTCATCTTTTTCTTTTGAGCGTTTTAACCGAGATCAATTTTGCTGATTTTTCTTGAAGTTTATGCGAAGGTCACCTCACTTTTCCATGCTTCCGAAAGGCGATCGCTAAGCGGATGTTTGGTAAAATCAAAATTCACCAAACCTTTAGAAAAGTCGTTGACAAAAATATTTTGCCGACGGTGGTAATAACGACGCCTATGATTTACGAAAAGTTGAAGTTTACCTCTATGACTTGGAATAAAGTGATTTTCTAAAGCGATAACAACCGTCTCGGTAGCCGTTGGGCAAAAAACTGTTCGAGTTAACAGAGTTGAGGTCGAGTTATCTATAGCGATTTATCATTACGTGGGAACGAACAAAAAAAACCGTTCGAGTTAACCATGTGTTCGAGCTATCCGTGGGCGAGTTATCCATGTTTGACTGTACATGGTTCATATATAAGTAAAGATTGCATTAGGTAGTGTATTTGGTGTAGTATATATAAGTGTGTTTGGATTGACGCTATATGTATCTATGTAAATAGCCAAGTGCTCACAAGAGAGTGTATGTTGTCAGTCTGTGGAATAATAGGGAGTGCTTTGGCCTTTTTACCTCCGATGAGTATGAAAATTGAGAGAAAAGTTTTTGCTAATCGTTCTGGACACATAAAATGGATAAGGAAAGTGGTGCGCTGTCACTCTCTATGTTATGAGAAGGCTATAATAGTGACCACTTGTCATTTTTATATAAAGATTGTAGAAACAGTGGTACTGCTCTAGCAATAGAAGACAACATTGCCTGATCAACCATGGAGGATAGAATAAGATAGCTCTATATCATTGGCTCTAGCGCCTTGGTTTCATCTTTTTTTATTTAAAAAAATATTCTGTTAGATTAAATTGGAGTAAAAATTGTATTTAAAAGGAACCAGGAATTTTCAAGGTTTATTTTATTCAAACACCTCTGACAAGATGGAGAACACGAGCTGGTAGAAGCCCACTGAGTGTGCTGATTCATCTACCTCTCCTAGTTTTAAACAACATTCCATGGCCAAACAAGATTGGTACTGCAGTTCTACTCTGTTAAGGCGCTTATATGAACGAGGTGATGTTGTGGTCACTTTATAATCTCAAATGAACTGCTAAAATCTGATGTGTACAGTGCAAATGCAGGTCATGGTGTTTGTAATAATTGACCATACCACCTGAGCTGAGTTGAAGTGTTTTGCCGGCACTAGTCGGCCATTTGCATAGAGCAATTGTATTATAGGGTTTGTATATTTCATATTTATCTGCAATAAAATTTTGTCATTATGCTTAGAATGTCTTATTAGTAACACAGTAAAAATGGGGACATGTTACACATTAGTTTGGGAATCACCAGCAGCAGTTCTTAGAAGAATTCTATTGGCCGTGCCAGTTCTTAGGCAATTTCTATTGGCTGTGCCAGTTTTTAGACGATTTCTATTGGCTGTGTCAAATGCATAAAACTTGTTTGAATCTGAATCCCTTGTCTCCTTAATTGTGAAAAGCTTTTTAGCTATTTGCATAGTTTTATATCCAGTTTGGCTTTTATTACATAATAATGCAAACTTGGTTCAAATGCTTCTACGTTAGCTAATGTTACTCATCAAGTAAACAGTTTCCTACAGAAATTGCATTAAAGGCACTTTCAAATTCCCTGTGCGTCCTGTTTTTTGGTTTCTGTCCTGCGAATGTGTGACAAAATTAAAAAAATTATCTCGCATGAGATACGGGTATCTAGTAAGTATTCCTTTAGTCATACACATCCGAATGAACTCAAAGTCATCTTCAATATGCTGCCTTCTAGCTTGCAGCAATATGTTATGGGTATAATAGCTATTCTCTTGAAGACCTACAAATGAATTAAAACATTTTTCGCATAGTTTGATAACAGTTTTTTGTAAGGTAAGCATTGCTTATCACCACCCAAAGTAATCAAAATTGTTATAAACATTTTGGGTCCCAGTTCTCACCAATCAACGATTCCTACCCGACTCAGTCTCGATTGAGAAGGTGGCAAGATTCATAACTTGTGCCATTGTGTATATGGAAATACAAAGCCATCTTGAGGGCTAACAATAGCTTTATGTTTCGCTGTTTGAAGTTCGCGTTTTTGTCAGCATTAAAATTGTTATGACGATCTTGCGTCACAGCTTTAGATGTTGTGTACCTATCACATTCAACAGACCCTCACCAAATCAGTTGGCCTCGTATGTACCCAGTTGCATATCCCCATGCATAGGCAATCGGAGAGAAGCCTTAAAGGTGAACTTTCACAAAATTTCATTAGATTTTATCAGAAAGTATCGGTACTTTTCTATTCTTTGCGATTGTTTTTTATGTTTGAGGTGATCTGACTGCCAGGATGTCCAAATATAAAAACTGACAAAATTTGATCACGGTTAAAACAATCAGAAGAAAAATATGCGGGAAATGACATCACTAGATGTTATCGCTGCCATAGTTGGTATTTGCTATTGTGTTCAAGTTGTAGCGTTACGCGTCTCTATTCTGTCAGTTTTTCGCAACTATAGACGTCATAATCGCACTTTTGCTTGACCTAAGCATTTTAATTACGATCAAGTTTTGTAGATTTTAATCTTGAAACATCCTGGCAATCAGATCACCTCAAATATCAAAAACGATTGGAAACAATAGCAAACACTGATACACTCCGATAAAGTCTATTCAAATTTCGTACAAGCTCATCTTTAAGAGAGTTTAGATACAAGATCGGATGAAGCCACCAGGTAGAAGTGAGATAGTCTCTAAATGCAGCTATTGCTTTGCAATCATATTTCAGTGTAGCTAAGTAGCGAGGGTCTGGCCAAGCCCCTAATTGAAAACAGCTTGCGAGGCCCGAGCCTTAAAAAAAGACAGAGCTCTTGCAGATTGTAAATGTTAGGCATGGCAGGTCATTGCCTCCGGGCTCCTTATTATCGCCCGAAATACCTTAGTATTTTTACTTTTCTCTTTTGCATGCCAGCGATAAGTTGTGAGCATGAACAAGAATGGCACCCTGTCCTTTGTAATAACATCTTACGAACTAAAAAAAGTGTAGCATGCCCCATTTTTTTCTCGTGTACAGCAGCCAATAAGGCGTGAGCTAGATGGTGAAGTTTCATCCAACACATCACTTTCGGGGCTCATACTGGTCTGGGCCGCTCTCGCCGATAATAAGTAATGGATTACGAGACCCTTGCATAACTGATAGTACGTAGTCACCATTTGTGATTGCCCTATTTTACTTTATGTTAGTAGACAAGGTAAGTTCTTTGATAAAGGTGGAAAACCATAGATATGATAATAACCGGTTGGTCTGATCTTCACTAATTATGAACCTGCATACATTGTTACCTTGTATATAGCAAGCAATGCAATGCAAGCTTGTGTCTTTAATACTCTATAAACCATCAATGGAAATGACAAGGTAAGAGGGGGAAATAATCACCACCAATTCAGAAAAAATTATGACATTTAAATTAACAGGGAAGTGCAAATATACATTGTATAATACATATTTTATTAACATAATGCATTATAAAATGTGACGCACGTATAAAATAGTTGTTTCACGTCAAGATTTGCATAGAGGAAGCACACTTCCTGAAATTAAAACCGAGTGCAATAGTTGGTTAAATCAATTCATGAATACCTTAAGTTTAGTTTTATCAAAGGCTATTATGACTGATTTATGAAAGCACTTCACTGGCTTCTGGTGATTATATTATTTTGATTTAAACAAGAATGAGAGATGACTATGTCACTTGTTCTCAGAGTGTTCTGTTATCGTCTATCTATCAGACTACAAAGATCGATTGGTTAAGGAGAGATAACGCTTGAAGTTTCTAGCTTAACAGCTTCTGTTTACGAGGTAGTCGGAAAGATCAAAAATCACTTATTAGAGCAGCCAAATAGCCATTTACTGCAGTCCGTATGCCATCAATATAGTTTGTAGCTTTTTGAGCTGATCTAGTTATATGCGTAACTATTTTCACAGAACTTTTATTTGTCCACGTTTTGTTTAACCAATACTCATATCAGTCCTCAAGCTTGCTTTTTACATATTTTATGCATTCAGTTCCAACATTACTATATTAGCTAGACTATTCATTAGTTTTTAGTTAAACATTAGTTTTTTTGTTGTATACTGCTTTTTAGTTAGTTTACTTGCTGTGGTAACGTGTGGAAAACATGTTGTAAAATATGGCTATTGATTACCACAATAAAGATTGCTCATGTATATCCTTTTTGTCTTTTTTTACCTTTCGTAAGAAAAGCTCACATTGCTTTGGCTTATACATAATTCCAACCAATCACGTCCTTCTATCACTTTCACTTATGCAAAACAGATGTTTAGGCTCTGCTTCACTAAATTCTATGCTATGGAATTATGTCTTATGCCTTATCAGTGTGTGACCATATTTTACGGGAGTATAATGCTTTCATTGTATTTCATATCTAAATTATTGTTACATATACAATAGCAGATGTCTAACAATGTTGTTCAGATGTGTCGTAGGGTTAATTGGTACCACTTTCTGCAGTATTTGCTGCTTGGGCCTCATCGCTTGAGATATACTTGTAGCCAGTTTTACTGGGCATGTTTGCTGTCTCATTGAGATAGTGAGGCACATCTGCTATGTCAAAGTAATTCTAGTAGGATGGCGTGTTAGTCGCTGAATCAGATAAGGTTACATTATCGTTCACTAACGATTTTGCCGAGCAAGCCATTTTTATTCATATAAGTAGTTTATACACCCTGTAAAAGATGATTTCATTTTGTAATTTTAAAATGTTTCCTGTGGATGTGAATTTTCTGCGGTTGATAGAGTTTATCCTAACACTAACACTGTCGTTACTATCGTATCGTCTGCAGGATAAACTAGTCTGAGAATTCTGCCACTTAATATTCTTTTTAACATTCTTTTTTAAAACTTTTGCTACTTGCAATACTGACAGGTTTGTATATATTATATATTTGCCTTCTTAATCATATGGTCACCAAGGTTCAAAAGTCACCAAGTTCCTGTTGAACTGTACTCATTTATTAACACTTTAGAACTCTGGTCTGAGATTACTAGAGGGGTAAATACTTCTCCTACTTCGGAGAAATTTCAGCTATTTTGTTTTGCATTCTCTTCTTTACTTCCAGTTTAAGTGAAATCACAAAATGTTGCCTGCTTTGTGCATCATAGGTTTTCAGTTTAGTTCCAACTTTTCAAGATAATTGGACCACTAATTCTTAAGATATCACCAAAATACTGAAGGAACTTTTCAACTGACTGAGAAATTGAAATTGGCTGCTGACAGGATATCATTTTCTAATGACGCACAGATTAAAATTCTTGGTAATGAAAGCTAGAAATCATTTTTCTTATCAGCAACAAGAGCTTGACAGTAAAACTAGTTGTTTTTCTATTCGTATGAAACATACACCATCATCAGCTCCGGTTTAGTGCAATAATTACTTTTATTCGGTTATCTCTAAAACACAACTTTTTGAAGAGTGTGAAATAAGAACCATACGCTTAATTTGATTTCTGTTTCTTTCATTGTTTTCTACGAGCTGTGAACTTTAAAATGCTATTCAGTTCCAAAGGAACTGTGCTATTGTAAGTGCCTTCACAGTTAATACTAAGTTGTTAGCGCAGTCTAGGGTCAGGTGATCTGCCTGTGTATACAAGACCAGACTTTAAAGTGTTAAAGCAAAATTAAGTGAAACTTCGGTAAACTTTGATTCTAATCTCCTTACTTAAAACATGATTCTATTATTATAGCCTGCAATCTATGTCTGTTACGTATATTTACAACTGAAACTAGCTTTTTGCTCCAATTCACAATATCGGTAGTGAGTTATGAATTAGATTTCACTGTTATAGATTGCTATCTACAATATAGTTGCTTTAGCACCTGAGCCAGACCAATAACCGTTTCTTGCACACAGCTGGCACAAGCGATGAAAGCTTTTCATGTTCTATGTAATATAAATTACTTCGAGCAGGCAATCGAGACCAAATATCCTATAGCGCTAGAAGCTGGCGTCAAATTTAGCAGCTCAATTGCGCCTATTAGAAATGCTATTAGGCCATTGGGTCTTTTCAATGGTGATTTTCTCCATTCATAATTTGTCTGGGCATACGCTGTTAGGAGATGTTAGCCATTATCACCAGTGTTTACTTGTTGGCAAAGTAAATTTGTTCAGCTTCAGCAAATCATGAAAGCTGAAGCCTTTGTTGTGACGGTTGCCCACTACTTTGTGTATTTATTTTGCTAGCTCTTGGCGCAAAGTGTTTTTTATACCTCTTTCCGGCTTGCTCATGGCTGAAAGTTTGTTAAACTTTCCCTCTTTTTACCAACATATATTGAGCGAATTAGTGTTTGATTTGAAGAAAAATAAAACTGATTCATCTTGGTAGACAATCCTTTCTTTTTTTATGTAAGTAAGAAAGATTTAAACCTACAGCAAATATGTAAGCTTTAGATATAGGCATTCCACTTGAAATCTACCGCATAAAGATCAAATTGATGAAATGATAGTTTCTTAGTACATTTTTATTAAATCCATCAAATGTGAAACATAATTTGAAAATTTGGAAAGTACTTTGATGCCCCTGTATTTCTGAGTTGAAATCAAAAAACTTATTGATCGCCGACTTACAAAACTCGTGATTTTTTAAGCAGAAAGAAACAGTAAAGCAAAGACATATAGGCCTACAGGTATCTCAAAACGCCATGTTTAAGTATTTAGAACAGGTACCCTAAATGTGAAGCGTAAAACAGTTAATGAAGCCCAAAGACTCAATTTTTAATTTAGTCTGAGCACATGAATGGAGCACCTGAGAATTATTCACTTAGGTTAGCATTCAGTAAGTATTCGTTTTGTCCATCAATATGCTTAACGCCTTTCAAGAGATTGACATTTACATAGTCGACTTGCAGATATGGTTCGAGACATCTATTGATTCTAAAATGTTGTAGGTTTTTGAAAATCAATTCATATAACGCGTTGCTTATAAATAATTTAAAAAGCTGTTAACAATAACAACATGTCAAAAAGATTAGGAGGGCAAGAAAGAGAATGTTCAAAACATTGGCCACTTTACGGGAATATCTTTGGAGCAATTTTGGTCAAATAAGCTCCTATTCAGACAGGTACAAGCTCGCGTTGCGTTTCTCTGAGGATACTTTGCGCTCTCGCTCGCTCGCTCTCTAGGCGTTTATGTAATTACTTATTGCACACCTTTGATTAGGCAATATGTGAAAGCTTTCTCACCATTATCCGTATTATAGCTATACTTACCCTCATCATTATAGCCATAGAAATATATACTTACACTCATTAATAGAATGTTGTTCACTCTGCCTATTGCCTACACCTAGTTACTGTGAGAATTAACACCGACACTGTTTATTCTGCAAGAGCCTCAAACAGTCTTTAGATGCCTGCATGCAATGCTCTTTCAATAGGCATGTTAGTTAACCTTTCAATAGGCATGTTAGTTAACCTTTTAGTAGCTCAAACCCTCTGTTGATGACAGCAAATGAATGTAAATAACAGCCTCACTTTGCTAAGAATAGGTATCAGATATTTAAAAGTTACTGCAAATGACCAAATATAATATGACTACGGTTTATTATACGAATATATATTTATATAAATATTATATTTATATAATATATCATATTGATATTATAATATACATTACCATATATATAATATAAATATTATATAATAAACATATATAATATAAAGATGTTTACATATATATAGAGATTATGTTGCACATATACAAATACAAAGATTTGTTAGGTTTGAAGGTTGCTAATAGAAACATACTGAGATTATGCTAAAGAAATTATTGGCAACAGAATAGATATCTATTGATAATGATTGCTTGTTGCCAATAAACACTAGACTAAAACCGTTATACCCATTGTACGTTCTTCTGCTGTGATACCCTGTGTTATTGTGATATATTACTCGTGTTATCGATATTCTCCTTTCATCAAACTTTACCGTTTAAGCATATATCAGTCTCAGCCCTCATCGCTGTATCAACATTGTTTGTATTCCCTATTTCCTATTTACTTAGTAGGATTGAAAGTGGCACTCGTCTATAATGCAATGATGGTTTTGTCATTTGGTTTTTCTATTGCCTCGTCTAGATCTAGTTTGAGGGTCTCTTGTTCTGAAATACAAGGAGATGTTTCTGAACATTTGTACATTACCATATGTGAACAAAATTTGCGGGCATTTGGATGTACTTTTCATCACAGTGCGGACAAATAGTGCAACTTCTCTGTTGTTCCTTTTTCTCAGAGGTTAGCTCTTTACCACAGTTTGTAATACTATAATTTTTTATGTGATTTTGCAGAAGATTTTGTATTAGCTATTGCCCTTTCATTAGCGAAACCAATAAACTGGCTTTGAAAATGTTGACAGCACTATTTGGGTGTGAAAAATAAAAAAGGGAAGGAAAATATAAACAGATTGTTTTCAAACAACCAGTATGGCACGGACTTTTGGCAACAACTTTTATTACAAAACGGCGACTGATCTCTAGTACAAAGCACTTCACTTCTCTAACCACTGCTTCATGAACAAGCTATGAACAAAGAATTATCAAACCTACGCTGACACAGGTTGGCAGCAGGTTTGAGCTAACTACTAGCTATCAACTAGTGACATGGACAAACAACAGCTGAGCGATTGAGGCCATTTTTAGAAAAGTCTGAGCGCATCTATTTTGGCTAATAGATTTAACCGAGATCAAGTTTTTGTCGATTTTAATCTTGAAACATCCTGGAACATACTGGCAGTCAGATCTCCTCAAACATCAAATACAATTGCGAGTCATAAAATAATGCCAATACTTTTTGATAAAACCGATTTAAGTTTTGTACGAGTTCAACTTTAGGAATTATTTCAGTTGCGGTGAGTCAAATAAATGGCAACAGTTATTAGTATACAGTGATAAGGGCTGATCTTGTAAAGTTGCCAGCAAAATAACTACTTTGATGTGAACTTTTAGCAGAAATGTTATATGTATGGCATGGCTTCACTTAGTTTTATGTGCCAAATCATGTTCAAGCTGGGTACCAAATAATGTGCCACTTATGAGTAAAAGCTGAAAAAGATCAGCACCTTTCACAAGTTACTAGTACATTGGCTGTCCCATGCACCCGGACAGATCATCAGGTGTAATAAGTATATGTACAAATATTCTTCAATTGGTAAGATGATTGAGTGCTGCAGTTGGGAGCGTGCCTGGCTGCTAAGTGGAATATCCTTTACAAATTTCCAAACCCCTTTCTAAAACCCCATAAAATATTTCTACTTGACCTCTGTAGACCCTATTCTACCCCTTGATAAACTTTGATTGCCTCAAATTTTAGTACAATAGCCAATATTCACTTTATTTGACGCACAAGTTGCATGAGTCATATTTTGGTCATTATTCGATGATTCACCCTAGAAATCAACCGTGTTTCCGTGGTGACCAATTGCTCTTGTCTCCGCGAAGATTGCAATCTAAAGAGCGAGCAGCATCAACAAATAGTCATTAGGACTAATAACAAGTAACTTATCAACTCTATCACTATGGAGCTCTTTCTTGATTCTATCAAGCGTGACCGCCATTGTGCCTATTTGACCATGGTTATCAAATTGCAACAGTACAGTAGTCGTAATACAGCACAATGTTAGATTGTATCGAGTTTATTGTCACTTCATGACTAAAAAGGTTGACAATGTTGCATCATGTCAGGAGAGCGATCAAAACAGAGTGATAAATAAGGACAAAAAATTAAGCGCGAATGTGACAAATTTAGAAGTTGTCCGCTTTTGCAATAATTTACTAAAATCATTATACTGACTCAGTTTGTATCAGCTGTACAGTTGATAAAGTTTTGCATACAATATTTACAACATGGAATGAGCTTGTTAAATAACTCTATGTATTAATCGATACAAAAATAAAAAGGATAACTTATTCTACTACATTTATTGCATCGCTGCTAGATATATGTTGTCACCAGATTAATAGTAGGATTTCCTTGACTAACAGAGCATGAATCAGCGGCGTAAGGCCGAGTGACTCAGCATGACTGATTGATGTAACTGTTTCTATATTTAGGTGTAGACTGTTCTGCCTCCAAAACAACTCAGTAAACTTTTCAAACCACGATGTCTTCTTGGCTTTCTGTTGACTATGCGCTGGCGACTGGGTTGTTTTTCCATACTGGTTAGTATTGCCAAGTCAAAGACTTCTTTCAATTTCGTTTGAGTCAATGAACTGCATTCTATGTAAGAGACAGCACCGATTTCAGCAGCGAGACGCTCACCCATTGCAGGGGTTACAGGACTTTCTTTGTATTGGTGCAATTCAACGAGCACCCTAACGTCATTTCTCAAGTCCGTTTGTGTGCCAACGAGTATGACGGGAACATTTGGTGCGTGCTCTTTTAACTCCGAGAGCCATTTTTCTGTTATGTTGTGATATGATGTCGGTGATACAACGCTATAGCATAACAAGAAGACGTCTGTGTTGGGATAGCATAGCGGCCGGATTGCATCGAAGTCATCCTGTAACAAAACAGCAACACACATGACTATCGACTTAGGCATCAAATTAAGCATCGCTGACATAGAATCACGTATGGCTCTTAGCAGCGGCTCAACTAACACAATCTTGGAAAACCGAAGGAAATTAGGAAATTACGTGACTAATAATACGGTCCCTCTTTAAATCTCTTTCAATTTATTCATCCTTTACTCATTCATTTTAATACGTAATATATAATTTGTAAATACCGTAATTATGATAATAAAGCTAGTATGCATACTTATCTACCCTCAACATCTGCGCAGTTATGCAATGCCATATTCTAAAGCCAGCTAATCTTGTTTGATAAAGGTTTAGGTGAATAATGGCCTTAAAAGCTGATTTAAATAAGTCAAAGTTAGCCATGTGAATATTTAAACTAATTATGTCTCGCTAAAAGGACTGCACTCGATGTGAATCCACGTTTTTATACAATCTCATCATTTCAGAATGAACATCTGGTGCAAAAACCGCTAAAAGCCTTCGAGTGGTTTTGTTATCTCAGCTTTTAACTCTGTTTTGAGAAGAGCAATCACAATAGATGCTATTATGTTAAAGTCCGCTTTATTCATTCCGACTCGTCAATTGAAGAGAAGTGGTAAAGCGTCGAGTCGATAATGCCATGATGGTGGTGTACAGGTACATCGATATAAAATCATTGATTTTGTTTCACGCGGTCTGCTGACAGAGAGTGTGTTTAGAAAAAGGTTTGAGTCAATATTGACGATATTAGTTCGAGCATAGCCACTGGCGAAAGGCTTTGTTTAGCCAGCCATCTCACAGATGTTGTACGTACATATTTCATAAGCGGAATTTCTGTCTCAACGACTGCGGAGCAGATGGCAAAATGCATGAGTTTTCGTCTATTGAAACTTTAATCTTTTGTGTAGGACAAATTCTTAAATTACCAAAATTCGCTATCTACACAAAAATTTATTTACCAGGACTCCAGGAGCTTATCAACTAAGGTGAGGTCTTACCTGTCCTGCAGTGTCGCACAACTGCAAATGTACAGGCTGTTCATCTACTGATACCACAGCTGCAAAATAGAAAAAATACTGAATTAACAAGGCGTTGAAATTTTTAGTTAAGAATGGTTGACTAAATATATTCATTACATAACGCAACGCCAAGAATGTCTCTCAAATCTGGTCACGCATCAAATACAATTGGACACATGGATAAGCTCTGTAGAAATCATCAATCGTAGGATCTAAAGGTCATTGATTTCCATTCCATTTGTCTTTGAGTTGTACATTTGCCATTAACATCTATTGACTTTTAGTAATTGGCAAAGGCTTCTACGATTATCTATCAAAGAGATAGAGGGAATCAAAATTCGCTAAACTTTCGAATTTTCACTATTGAGCATTGTTTCCTTCTGAGTTAAGTTTAGTGCAAATTTGTTGTTTTTGCAGCTGATGCACTGATAACTATCCGTGTAGATCATAGACAAGCAAGCTTTTAATTGTTTAACAACAAGGACTGATGTTTCCCACTCCGCCGATGTAGATTGTGTGTCTCCGCTTTTGTCTCGGCGATATGTGCTGCCTGTGAGGTAGAGCATACGATGGTGTGTGCGTACAAGAGAGTTGGCAAACAAATGAGGATAAAAAAGCACTAGCATGAAAATTCAAATTGGACAACAATGGGTTATATGACACCTCGATCAAGAGAGTGTGAGCCATTCTAAGTATAGAGGAGAACAATGACAGGCACAACAAGTGCCTCATTAGCCTTAGGCGTATCCATCGTGCATACATCTTCACATGCACTTCACACCGCCAGAGATGCTAGTATTTCTGCATTTAACTAGCCCGCAGGCAGCCCACTGAGGTTAGCCGACAGCGGCAGCATAGCATGAGACAGAATTTACAACTAAGTTTAGAGTTACGCCAGTGTGGAAGTAAAAATGTTAACGGGACCTTTTAGCGGAGGAAGGTATGCATTGTGGCTAGACAGTAGTGATACGTGCAGGCGCCAGTATCATAGCAGATCTCTATGCAGCATTAGCAATCTAAATATTATGTCATCACTTAGCCTGAGTAATTCTTATCAGAATGATTGCCTGAAAATTAGCTGGCTTGGAATAGCCCAAGTTTAGATCGATGCTATTGGAAAAACTATCTGTCATAAAAAATTTCTACTGATAGAGACTTAGGATATGTTTGCAAGTGTAACTAATGCAGCTCGACTACTAAAAGCAGCAAAAACTGATATGAAAGATTAAATGCTAATCGATTACTTGTGACTAGGGAGGTCTTTTGCAAAGTTCTACCAAACTAGCTAATGAAGCTATCCACCCTATTCTGAAATGTCAATCATGTTTTCCTTAATCTCAACTGTGACTTGTATCAGATGCAAAGACCACTGGAAGCTAATTCATTGACTTATGACAGACTCTCTATCAGTCTATCATGAATGTCTACTGCCTATTAACATAAAGGTGGAGAACAACCCCTAGTCGCTAGTAGCCTGCTGGTGAAGCTTTCAGTTTGGCCATACACACTAAAGGCAATCCATATGAGGTCTGGCAAGCGCCTGCCTCCTGCTGTCTTAGAAGTCTCTAGCAGTTCAGTGTCATTTTTGGCATTCCTCCGCAATGGAAGAGTAGCAGAAAGTTGATAGTCCAACGGAACATATTGATAAGAAGGATAGAATGCGGTGCTCATGATATGGTAATCTTTGGACTGCAGCTGCAAAAAGTATGCGTGCATATTTAGCGATGTTGCTGTGCAAGTCAAGCCTTATCAACTCTGAAGGCCGGATGGCACAGAAGGATTGGCTGACCATATTGAGCGATTGTCAGCTGGCCTATACAATTGCTCAGATAACACACTTGCTGACGTAACTCTAGACAAACGCATATCACAGAAGTCACAGACGGGCAGCGTGATGAGGTCTTGATACCAATCCAACGGTCATTTACCAATCAGATGACAGAATGTATTACAATGTTGTAAACTTGAATCTAATGCCTCAACAGCCAGGTTTTATGATGAGAAGCTTCTCCGAGTGCATCTCTATAGCTGACACGGTTTTGCATAGGCAAAGTTTAGCATTTAATGTGGAGTCTAAACAAACATTATGTCAAGCGATTAGATGAGAACAATGGAGCTTTAGGAATCGGCGGGCAGTTGCAGAGCGATATAGTATGGCCTTCTCTCTCCGCCAGCTCATATTCAGTGAACAATTTTGATGAGGAGATGGTCGTAGCGGAGAACAAATACTGGGTGTACCTACTTTAGCGATCGGTGTTTGTTTGAATGTTGTTTGATTATTTAGTGTTTAGTTTTAAAAACTTCTAACAAAGTGTAGTCTAAGTAAAACAGAACTTCGAGACCTCACCCTATGCGAGGAAGAAGGAGTCATCAAAACTTTGAAGAAAAAACTAAAACATTCCTTGCACTAAAATGGTTATGAAGCAAACCCTTCTATGTTTCTGGAAGTTTTCGGTGAAAACCTGTGAAAGTAACAGTGCGGTAACGGCTAGAGGAACTGTTGAGTCCGGACACTCTAGTATTCTGGTCTTGCAGTTTAGCAAAATTGTCAGCAATTAAAATTTTTAAAGGGAGGTTAATACTGACCACCTTCCTTCTATCCTTTCCCATACCTTATTGCAAACCTTGCAATTTGACAGCTTGTTTAAAGTTGCCTTACGTTGCACTAGTTGTAAATAAATGTCAGACTATAAATTCCCAGGCTGAAGCGGCGTGCACTTCTTGAGAACATAAACGTGGAAATAATTGCTTAAATTCATTGGCATTCTCTGACTGGCCACGCATTAATAGCATCTGTATCAATTTACACATGCTGCCAATTAGTTTACTTTGATACGCTGTCAATGTTAGATTGCACTCAAATATTGTTGTACCATTTACATCCTCTATAATTCATTTAACATTTTGTACCAGCTAAGAGCGCCGTGCGAAAAAATTATTTGCATATATGAAAACCTAGATTCCCTTATGAACTATTTTAGCTATAAATGTGCTTCACAGATTTAGTAGCTGGAAAGCGTGATGAATTTGAGGTTTTTTAAACAAAAAAGTTCTTGAGAAATAAGTGCATTTTATCTTACTAGAATTACAATTCAAAAAAGAAATTGGTGACAAGTATTTACCTATCATAACATAAAGAGAGGCTTCGCTATGTAACACAAAGCTTTTAACTTACCGGTATATTTGTCAAATGCTGTAGGAACATATTCTGTAGGGTAACCATTTGTTGTGTAGCTGACTATTAGACTAGTCTTTCCAATAGCACCATCTCCAATTAGCACACATTTGATCCGTTTCATGCTGTCAGTTTGTCTAAGTGCTGTAGTTACCTCTTCAGATAACATCATTGCAGATTCTTGCAGATATGGTGGCATTTCTCGTGTGCACCTTCTAATAAGGTTTCCTTGAAGGCTGTTTGTTTACTGAGGTTTCGATCGAAATTCCCAGCGCTATAAAATAACGGCAGAGCGCTTGCGAAGGCGGAGCTCTAGATTTTGTAGGCGGGGTTACGACAGTATTACGTCGTAGCAAATATCGGTGACTCCATGAAGCATTCCTACTCAAGTCGGATCATTGAACTGCTAACATGACCTTGACACAAATGGCGGGTAGTAGAAAACCTTTACAGACAGATACGTTATAAGTGTAATTGCTGAGATTTTGATTACGAAGATGTTTGGTGTAAAATGTACAGAACTTGTTAAAGAATTGAAACGTTGTGATACTGACGGCAAAGGTTTTCTTCCTAACTACAATGTAGGTGTTTCCAAATGTCGTAATAACCATTCACTGTGCGTAACTGAAAGCAATCGTGTCGCTTCATCTCATTACCACAAATAAAATATGTACCAAGTTTTATTAGAATGGTGATTGTTTTTAATTCCTAAGAAAGAGTTTTTATGGGTTCCTTTTATGATAGTAGAGTTTTACCTAACGCATCTTGCCCTGTCAATTAATGTACGGTCGTCTTAGATTCAACGATAAGAACTAATCCAGTCAAGTCGATACAAACAGTATGCCACTATTGGTTGTGGTTATTTATTTGTAACTGAAGTTTTTTTTAACAGAATAACACATATTTAACAAAAGGTGTTTGATGTTGTTACTTTACCATTTTCATTCGCTTACCAATTCGTTCGCTTTCCCATTTCATGTTAATTAAATATGCTAACTTAATATTAGTATTCTTTTGCAGGATAAGATACTTCAAGATGTTTTTGAAGAAATACAAGACCTGTTTGAGCAAAATGTGTGAGTGCCAGCTTCCTGGTCTATTAATGTTTCAGTTCACATAAATTTATTAACAAGCCTTTTAAAATAACACAGCTTTTATTTTCTTGAAACTTTTTGAGTCGTTCCTCATAAAAAAATATTAAAAAACTCGATAATCTGTTTGTTTATAGGTCAGACATGGCGCAAGAGGAGCGTGGAGATGAACTTTATATGGCTGTCAAAATGCGACATTATGGGATGATTCGGAATCACAGATGTGTTCATGCTTATCTGTGAGTTTCGCTTTAGGTAGTTCATGATTCAGGTGTTCCACATACTAGTGGAGTGTTGAATCGGTGCAAGTGCCAAAACTATGACTCCGAGAAATTCTGAGACTGCATTTAGGAGATATTAACAGTTTAGGACGAAATTAATTGTTTGCCTGTTTTTCCTTTGAGAGGTTCAAATTGTTTATTATAACACAACAGTTTGGGTAACACACTGTTGAGTTATACAAACTGAATGGGCACGAGTTAACTGTGTCGACCATTTTATATACATATCCCGTTATATTCTGTTTCAGAAAAGCAACAAATAGAGGATCAAAATTTTAAGTTGGTCTATCGCAGTTGTAGCAACCTCTTGCTATGATTACGAGAGTATTTGTTATGATTCTTTCTAGTATGGCACGATTGAAATACATCAAGTCATTACGCTGGGGCTTTGGTACCAATATTCCTAAAGACATTCAGAGCAACATGAGCGAGAATGAGTCCAAGTGGTTTGATACATACAATGGCTTGCTGTTCAAGTTTATGAAGTCGGCTACAGAGGATGGAATAGACCTCTGCCAGGAGCTAGACCCACCAAAGTTCAGGTTTATTACGGTCAGTCGTTTCTTTTGAAGGTTTAGTTTACTGACACCGAGCAAGTTTGATCAACTGTTTCGACATGTCGAGCTTTCTGTGGTAGTAGGTACTATTGACTGCACTGTTGCGACGTGCCTCATTAGCTGGCAATAATTTCATTATTTAATTTATATGTAAAATTAAATAATGAAATTATTGCTAAAAAAGTAATGTATATAATATTTATAAATGAATGTGAAATTAATTGTGTATTGACACATTATTACATTTCTGTATCTGTTGCTACGTACCTCATCAGCTGCTCATTTCTTGTTGTTGATGTATCCGAATTCTTTGTGGTAGTTATTGCTATTGAGAACATTGGATCAATGGCAAACAGGTGCCGTGTTCAACAATTTTTATATTTTTGTAATCCTCCGTTTGATATGTGAAAATGTTTTAAGGGTTTTTTGTGACTATTTTTCACAATTGTCACTCGTGGCCTGTAGTTGTTGTTAATATTCTTCCTTCGCAATTTCAATGCTGCTGTTTTACATTAAGCATTAATGTGTAAGTCTAGAGGGAGAAGGGAAGTCAATACAAGCGCATATCAAACTGGCTATTAGCTTAGTAAAATATTCTTCGTTTTATCGCCATACTTGTCATTCCTGTTGTATTCTTTTGCAATCTGACTCATGTGGAAAATTATGATCGAAAATGGTGCAGACCTACACATACCTAGCTGCATTTCAAACTTTGATAGGGTTTTATTGGGGCAAAACAATTAAGGGGATCTAGAATGAATCCCAAATGCTTCATTTGCTGTTTTAGGTAAAATGTGTACTTTCCCTGCTCAGCTTTAAACAAGTAATTCATCACGGAACACAAAACCATCATTATTTTACTATTCCTGCTCTGTGTGGAGATGCTTTGTAGGAAGCACTAGTACACAATATTGGCTTTTATATGTATCAGTTTTGCAACAGAAAACTCATGTTCTAGCAAACATTCTCATTTTCTGTAGTTTAAATCTACTCACTTCTTGTACTATACTGCATCACGTGGTAGTTTAAATCTACTCACTTCTTGTACTATACTGCATCACGTGGTAGTTTAAATCTACTAACTTCTTGTACTATACTGCATCACGTGCTAGTTTAAAAATTTGCTTACTGGTGGTATATCATAGGCCCAATTCTCATCATAAGACCGATGCCCCCTCCCTTCAAGAAGAAGAAGAAGGGGGGGGGCTTGTCCCCCTCCCTTCTCGAAGTGACAATCTGCAAAATAAAAACTAACAGATTCATATCTAATAAAGTCATTTTTGTTAATCTCAAGCATTTTCCTCTTTTTCTTAGTTCCGTTAGATGATTTCAAGAGTCATTGGCGTTTCAGAGTTTTCAGACTTTCATTCATTTTTTTAATGATTCTTTCACCCCAAGAAGTACTGAAACCGTTAAAGGTCAACTACGAAGTAGCGAGGTATTACTGTAATTCGTTTGTTTCAAGCTCCAAGATCTTTGCAAGACAGAAGCAAAGGGTTTGGCTATGATAAACTATAGTTGTAACATACTAGATAAAGAATTTGCCAGTTTACCGTGTATGTAAGTGAAAACTCATTAATTTGATAATAACCACCATTTTTCTGCATATGGCAAAGCCTAGGTATACTGGGTCTGATTGGAGACTTGCGGCGTAGTAAAGACCAAGGTAGCGTAGCTCATTGTTTACAATGTATGATTTAGCATTAACATCGCTGCCAGAATGGGATGAGCTGCCAAGAACACAACGATATCCTTCATTGTTTTTTATGTGTTATATTCAAACAACTGTCAGCCATCAATTTTATGGTTTATTTTTTGTCTTATTTATGTATTTAGTATCGATGGCTTGTTGTGACCTCATTGGTTCACTACAGCTAACAGCTGTGCAGACTATTTGAGAACAGAACATTGAAAGTTAGACAGCAGTATGAAGCGTTGTTAGATACAATCAAAGTGGTAGAGGCATAGTCACTACATTTTGAAGGTTGGCTTTTCATAGCATTTTTTGAGGTGCCGAGCTATGTATAAGGGCTGTTATAGAATTGTTGTATGCACATAGATAAGGAGATAGAAGGGGAGGTGACAGAATGTCCCACCTCCCCTTAAACCAATGGTGCTGAGGCAGGATTGGCGTAAGAAAAAATAATAGAATAATTATAATAATTGTAGTAGGCCTACCGTAGGTTATGTACTATAAGTCATGTTCTTTTTAGCTTGCCCCAGGAGATGCATCTTACACTGCAGAACGACTTATGTGTGAAATTGACCCAGTTAAGTGTCAATTTCGCTCTTAAAATAAAGAAATTATTTTGTATGAAATTATGAAATGAAAACATGAAATTGTTGCCAATAAAGCAATATATATAATATTTAAATAGGTATGAATTTAAGTGTGTTATTAATTCTGTATCTTCACCGACACGCGGTAAGCGGTTTTGTCACCATTTCACGTGTTATGTTCGCATTTGACTGCTCTAGGCCTAGGTGGATAATTTCAACATCGGCAGCAACACAACTGTGTCAAACACACAACTGTGAAGGGCTTAACAAAAATGGCATTGGAAGGAAAATCTTATTTCAAAAATCACAAGCAGCAAATGTAGTAAAATATGCATCCGATAACGACGATTGATTAGCAGAAAGAAAAGTTGGAGTTGGCGAAAAGCGTAAGTTAGCCTTAGTCCTTAGTAAAATAAAGAAAACAATGAGCACCAGTCGCGGGTCGAAGGCTAGGTGGCTGATTCTTGTTGATATTCCAGTCTTGTTGGTCATCACAGCTTCTTGCCTAAACTATCCGTGATTAAGGATAGAGAATAAAGGAACTATCACCATCCATGAACCAGTGTTTTTTTAATATTAATAACTATATTTATGCTAAATAAGACATGAACAAAACCTAGTTTTTATTTGAATATGTTTGCAGCCAAGTTTATCATTATCGCAGAGCTTTTTTGAATATATATGGAGAAGGCTAGATATTCATATAACACAATTGACATTTGTATGATTTTCAAAATACATGGGCGTAAATACAGCGAAAAATTATTTTTGGTACCATAAGCAACTCCTTTTTTGCAGACATCTCTAGCTGATATACTTCTGTAAAAATGTCATTTGTAAATATTGAAAGCCATGTGCTGTGTCAATAGTGATGACCTGATAACGCTGACTGGCTCAATGAAAAGTATGTAAATATTGAAGTTTAAACTTGTTTTAATATACGCGAGGTAATTGCTTGTAAACTCCACATTGAAACGGCTGATTTTCGTCAATTTCTCTCGAAAGATGCTGCATCATATGTTACGTTAGCTACCTTAATGTGTGTCGTTTAACTGTAATTGCTTGTGTCAGTGGTTACTATCAGCTTGACCTGAACATGTTTGCATAAACATTTGGGTAGAGATTGTACATTGGGTTGTTTTTGTTTACACGCTGGCAATTGTACAATATACATGTTTGCTTTGCCCAGGGTAGGCCAACCCTTGTACATTGGAATCCTGGTCAGTAATGGTAAAAGCTCGGCAATTAGAGGCTGTTATGTAACTGGCAAAACATTGAGATAACACTCTTCCAACTCTAGAAATGTCTAAACAATTAGCTTGAACTTTGTGATATTTAGTTAATGCCTTGTTGTTAGGCTCTTACGTAAGCTTATCCTTCTCTCAGCAGGCCCATTGTCTCAATCTATTGGCATGTAGTAGCGAGTGGATATTTGTTTGGTGTCAAAGTCAGCGTGGTTTAGTGACAAGCAGATAATCTGAATCTTTTTTCTTGCTATTTATATCATAAATTAGTCATTTTCTCTTCATGTTGATTTAAGTATTGGCACTGTCGTTCTCATTGTTGGTGATATGATTATAAATGGGCAGATGCATTTACGCACTTCCATATTTCATTTAGAGGAATAATTCGGAAGATGTTGCAAAATGAAAGCTTTTGCACAATTAATTGCACGAGAAGTGACACGTTATTTGAATTATGAGTCATGATTTCTAGAATAGCCAGGCCAAAGTATTAGTTTGGGTCCCTACTGGCTGAGTAAAAGGCTACACAATGTTTGTATTGTATAAAAACTGTACAAGTTGATAAATTTTCAATATGGGCTGGCGTCACGGATCAGAAATCTTTACTATAATAAGAGTCGTGTTCGTTCATCTGTGTGTCCGAAGTCATGGTTTGTGTTGGCGAAAAAGATTACATCATATGGGATTCGAACTCGCAACTTTCATCATGGAGGTTGACTCTACCAATCAACCACCTCTGGGTAATTTGAAATAAGCATGAATAGGCTGATTCTCTGTGCTTTATCAGCGCACCTGACGATCTCTTGCGGCACACCAGAATGCCAGGGTACTAGTATGGTTGAATTCTAATAAAGTTCTTCACTAAATTGAATAACTGCTTTTACATGTAGTTGTTCCAAATTCTAGATGAGAGGTAGAAAAACTACATCGTACGTCTGTAGACTAGCCGATAGACACCTTTTCTTAGCTTTCAACTGATTTGTATGACTCTTTATTTGTATCGCAAATATTGTTGCTTACAATATTGGTAGTATTCTGGAATAGGATGAGGTAGATCAGTGAAGTCTTGGCTACACAAGCTGTTTTTTGAAGGCCCATATTTGGTTTAGGCATCGAGCTGACGCCACACCGACAAGTCAATCATCCGCATCAACATGTTCTTTAAGATGTTTTATATGCCCTCGACAATTTATCAGCTTGCAATATTTAATTCAAAAAGATGTTTTTAATGATTTGTTTCTAATTTTATTAATGGAAAAAATAATTACAATTGTTGGTAGCTTTTGTGAGTGGTTGAAATGGAAAAAGTTGTGTTTATTGAACAGTTAGTTGACATGAACGACTCAAATCCTTCAGACCGAACACTAATCTGCAGATTTCAGCGCCGATGACATGAAAAGCGTGTGCTAAACATCTTCATGCCTAACATCTACCTGTGTAAGCAAGGCAAGCTTCAGCGAAAATATTTTCTTGCTAGCATTTTTGGCAAGCCTATCGTAAACATGACTCCATAGTTATCATGTGTTAGCATTGCTGCCATAATTTGATCGATTCAAGAATGCTACATTGACTGATGACTCAAGATATCTGAAAGCAAGTTGTAGAAGTAGTTGATGGGTAAAAAATCACTACAGTCATGCCTCGACATATGAGCTCACTCTGTTCTCGGATTGAGCTCGTACGTCAATTTACTCGCGTCTCAAGGCACTATTTCCTATATAAAATATTTCTGTACAAATTAATCCATTAGCATTCTACGAAAACGCCTAAACAAGATATTTTGGTGGAAAAACGTATTTTTAATGGTTGTAATTCAGTACATGAGCTAAAAAAGTAACAAATATTTATTTAATTGTAATGATCTGCAATAAAATGTAACATCACTATGTACACTACTTCATGGAGTTTCACCTTGGAGACAGACGTTACGGATAACGGCCTTCTGAGAGAATTGACAGCAACTTGTTCAGTATACTAAACATTTGTGACCCTACGTAATAGAAACTTTACACTTAACTTGAAATATTTAGCTTACTAAACACACACTTGAAGCTAAGTTTTGATCTTTCACTAAACTTACTTCAATTTTGTCATCACATTTTTTAGTATCTGTTTCTGGTTAGCCGCGTTTCGCATCGAGTTCACTGTAACTTTTAGCCAGCTTTTTAAAACTTTTTTCAAACTGATTCGAGTAAAAAGACTGAGCGGTGCTGTTCTCAAAACGGCTTCTCGCATACTGGGCCTTATAGTAGCCATCAACAGTCGGCTTGTATCTCAAAAATTAATTGAATCTCAAATAAAAAACTTGCTCGAAAGTCAGCTCGCAACTTGAGTATATCTCAAGTTGGGGCACTCGTATGTAGAGGTGTGACTGTATGTAGAGGTGTGACTGTATGTAGAGGTGTGACTGTATGTAGAGGTGTGACTGTATATAGAGGTGTGACTGTATGTAGAGGTGTGACTGTATGTAGACCCGTGACTGAATGTAGAGGTGTAACTGTATGTAGAGGTGTGACTGTATGTAGAGGTGTGACTGTATGTTGAGGTGTGACTGTATGTAGAGGTGTGACTGTATGTAGAGGTGTGACTGTATGTAGAGGTGTGACTGTATGTAGAGGTGTGACTGTATGTAGAGGTGTGGCTGTATGTAGAGGTTTGACTGTATGTAGAGGTTTGACTGTATGTAGAGGTGTGACTGTATGTAGAGGTGTGACTGTATGTAGAGGTGTGACTGTATATAGAGGTGTGACTGTATGTAGAGGTGTGGCTGTATGTAGAGGTGTGACTGTATGTAGAGGTGTGACTGTATGTAGAGGTGTGACTGTATGTAGAGGTGTGACTGTATGTGGAGGTGTGACTGTATGTAGAAGCGTGACTGTATGTGGAGGCGTGACTGTATGTAGAAGTGTGACTGTATGTAGAGGTGTGACTGTATGTAGAGGTGTGACTGTATGTCAAGGTGTGACTGTATGTCAAGGTGTGACTGTATGTAGAGGTGGGACTGTATGTAAAGGTGTGACTGTATGTAGAAGTGTGACTGTATGTAGAGGTGTGACTGTATGTGGATGTGTGACTGTGTATGTAGAGGTGTGACTGTATGTCAAGGTGTGACTGTATGTCAAGGTGTGACTGTATGTAGAGGTTTGACTGTATGTAGAGGTTTGACTGTATGTAGAGGTTTGACTGTATGTAGAGTGTGACTGTATGTAGAGTGTGACTGTATGTAGAGGTTTGACTGTATGTAGAGGTTTGACTGTATGTAGAGGTTTGACTGTATGTAGAGGTTTGACTGTATGTAGAGGTTTGACTGTATGTGTGATGATGATCAACTAGTATTTATTTTGGTTACTGCTCTGTTGTTTAGTTTTTTAAGTCGCTAAGTGAAATCTAGCCATTGAATATCATGATACAATGTTCTATAGAATTAAAATATTCAATCAGCGAAAGTATTTGCTTGAATACATTTTATCAGAACATTTTTTGGAGACAAGGTCACCTAATTATCTTCCCTAATTGGATTTGCCTCGAAAGTAGCTAGGTATTTATTTAAATTCTGAGTCACAAGGAGGGGTTCGATGCAAATAGTGACAATTAAACATTGGCCTGCCGCAAATAAAATACGTGAAGTATTTTGTATTGTTAGTCACTTTTGAGCGGATGTAAGGAAAGTGGTTGCGATATAGTCTAGACAATGGCTACTGAATGGTCTAACATCTTTGCGGTGATGGAAATATTAGAAGGGCATATCCAATGACCACTAATCAGTGTCTAATAGCCATGCAACTGTAAACAACTAGAATGAGCTAATATATGAGAGAATAATGAAAGCTTCCTCGCTATTTAATGCGCCTTACGGCCAGTCGACAGGTATGAATGGAGCCCAGCAAGTCTGCCAAAGCAATAACTCTGTGGTTTTGCTTTTGACATATCCCAGCATGTTTCATATACTCGACTAGAATTAAGATTCTCATTTGCGTTTCTATATATTGACCTACCTCATACGAATGTTAAAATTGAGAGCCTCAAGTTTGTGTTTTAAGTTTTGCTAAGTCTTTATTCACGGGTGTGCGAAATAAACGACCCTTTTTGTGAAACTATAGTTCTCATCACAACATTCTTACTCATTGTGAATTTAGTCAATATCCATAAATTATATATCCATGTATAACATGTAGACTTGAAAAATGGAAATAAAAATGTATGTTTTGTCGTCATTTGTTATCTGCACAGAATGTTATCGACTATTGAAAAATAAAATGTTCAGAATTTAGCCTACATAATTATTCAAAAACATAATTTCAAATCTGATTGGTTTGCATATCTGAAATCATAACAAAATAAAGATTGATCTATATATATATATATATATATATATATATATATATATATATATCTCTCAATGTTTGTCCATCTGTCTGTCCAATTATAACAATCAAGCTTTAGAAATGAAAAAATTGCTACTCACCTGATTTGTATTCAAAGCCTTCAGTTCTGTAGACAGGTATTTATTCAATACACTACGCTGTTCAACTGGCTATACTATGGAATAAATTGGGCACATACTTATTATGCATACCAATCTTTCATGGCTTCGCGCTCAATACTGCATAACCACGCCGTTCGCACACCCATGCCAGAAGAAAAATGCTTAAACTCACATGGCCAAGGCTATAGCAATTGATATGGAGCTGTAGTAGGCACAACAGCTGATACAGTATGAATTACACAGAAATAAACACAACTCATTCTGCTAGTTTAATATATAGCTATTGACTAAATTCATGAGTAACAATGTTGTAAGTAAGAATTTTAGTTTTCCGACAAAGTCATCTATTTTATTTCACACACCACAATGTGTAAATAAAGTATGACCATCAGCCATACCATATGCGCTAGTCTGCAACATAGTCTTTGCATGTTTCTGTATATTAAAATGATTCCCTAAGTAAACGTAACTGGAATAAGGAGGGAATGAGTTGTCTAACACTAATAATTAGTTTCTTTTGGTCAGTCAGTCTTCAAGGGAGTTAAGTATGCATACTTCACTATTTCATGTGTTCTACTTCACTTGGTGTTCCATATGATTCTAAACAGTTCTTTTTATGAACTCTCTTCTCACCGTTTTTTTTTCAGTAGCCTATATAGATTGCCCAAGCCTACTAGTGAATATTAATAACTGGCAGTTCGCTTAGATTTATTATTATGTAATTAATCTGCAGCCAGAGCATCTGATGATTTAGATAAAATCAATTCTAATTCTCACGGCCTCTTGTGTCTGTTAACGATATTTTGTCATGTTTATACAAAGGTCTGACACGTCCTCCTGCTACCTGTAGCTCTTTGCTTTGTGAGAATTATTGATATATGAAGAGTCAGCTTGCTGTCAGCTCTACCGAGCTTGTAAGGTTTATTTAAATCACAGTTAATTACCACTTGTAAGACCTGGAGATTTAAAAGATTCTCTCGCAGGGAATAAAGCTGCAGATGAAGCTTGCTTTTGCATTTTCCATGTGTATATGATACACAGTGGGGAACCAGTGAGACCTGTCAATACCAGTTGCATGCCTGTCACAATTATAGGAGCATTACGTAGATTTGCCTTGCTTAAAGGTTAACTTGCAACAAAATTCACATTACAGTTATTTGGTATCAAAAGATTCACCATGTCTTACTCTGCTGTGTTGTAGGTGCAAAATATGTGGAAATGTGATTACAAGCTCTTAAAAGCTCAAAAACGAACAGTTAATCGCCACCATCACGAGACCGCCGTAGGTTGGAATCCCAAAATGGCTCAAATTGGTTCTAGTTTAACACAATGTGCTTCTGTTTACACTTTCATGCAACCTCATTCGTCAAAATATTTTCACAAATGTACTTCGCGCATCCAATAAAACCATTTCTATTGTCCTTACTCCTCTATTTCATCATCATTGTAATGCTGTCATTTTGAGCACTGATATCTCAAAACCTACCATAAAAATTCGTTTATTTTTTTAAACTTAGCTCGAAAGAGTGCATATCATCCTCTGATAAACATGACGAGCATGTTGGTCACGTGTAATAGTTGAAAAGTGCTGCAGAAAGTGTTCGCGCTATTTGCCTGGAAGTATGGGTCACATGATCAGATTACGACTAGATGATTAGACCAGACTGAAACGAAACTGTAAAGTAGCGAGCATCTATATATGATAAGGGCTTTCCGGCAAAACCCGAAGTGGTTGTCATAAACTAGTGCTACGAAACGTTTCATATTGAGCTTTTTATTGGCCTTCTATTTCACATGATAACATCACTTATCAAAATATTAACCACGTCGAGTTGAGTGCGTCGTCGAAATAAAGGGATTTCAAACTACGTTGTTTTCGTGATGGCGACAATTAACTGTTCGTTTTTGAGCTTTTAATAGCTTGTAATCACATTTCCACATATTTTGCACCTACAACACCGCAGAGTAAGACATGGTGAACCTTTTGATACCACATAACTGTAATGTGAATTTTGTTTCAAGTCAACCTTTAGGGTACATGAGAGTACCTGATAACGGAGTCTAGAAGGGTCCATTGACAATGGACAAGTACATGTACACGTCTGTATTTACATAATTTACATAATCTATAGCCCGAGATCTTTATCAATGGCTAGATGATTGGGACTAGGATAAATAAATTCTTGCCTTATCACAAATGCATTCGGTATATTTCCTCACTGTTTTGTTGCATTCATTCGTAGCTCCTCAATATTATAAGTATTGCATCGGTTGAATATCACTGAACATGGCATGTTGAAGGCGAGTTGTAATACTAAACTGAAAGCTTACAGTGTAACCCATTTAAAAAGTGGTATTTTTTATGTTCTGTCATTTGTACCTCTTGAGTACTATTAAGAAATTCAGAAACAAACTTTGAGGAATTTGTTCACAATTCAGTGACTCTAGTATTCAGTTACCTCATGCCCGTTCTTGAGATATCTATACAAAAAATCTGACAGATTCTGGCACTTGACAGTTTTTGCTGTTACTAAATCCAGATTATAGATAATATATAAGTGTTGCGATTCTTCATTAGCTTGCGGCAAAGAAACTGGTCCCTGGAATTCATTGTCGATCCCTGTTCCTCGTACGAGTCACAACTCGCAGTCATGCTCAAAGGGTCATTGATAACAGAAGTAGAGAAATCTTAAGATTTAACGGAGGAATACCTTTGTCACACGCATAAGATTCGCTCTGAGCGTTAGTAGCCCATATGAAAGTACTCTACCTGCATATCTACTAAGGCTATAATGAAACTTCAGACTAAGTTAACCACTATTATTAACCTGATTACCATATAGCCAAGTAAGGGCGCTATCGAGAACAGTATCCTTTGGTCTTTCTCCTCCAATTAGTGTAAAAAAAGATATTATCAGGTTAGCTAAAAGTTATTGTGACGGGGAGGCAAAAACGGCATAGCCGGAAACGGATAGTAAAAAATACTACGATGAAATTAATGCAAGTTCAGTATAAGATTAAAACTTGGCTTCAAGTGTGTATTTAGTAAGCTAAATTTATTCAAATTAAATTCAAAGTTTCTATTATGTAGAGTCACAAAAGTTTAGTGTACCAAACAATTTGCTCTCAAGTCACGCTCAGATGGCCGTTATCCACAATGTCCGTCTTGAAGGACAATGAACGAGGCCCGCTCTTGGGCATATGCTATTGGGTGAACTCTAGTATGGTTGTACAAATAACCGATGAAAAGCTCACAAGAATATCTGAAGACTCTACAAAGCAAAGCAGTTTGGATACTGTGTTCTTTTCATTATCTTTTTACATTAAGGGTTTGACTCTTGCGAAACCGTATGCGCCCACTTTATCTCATTTATTATATATACACATCAAAACATTTCTATCAACACTGCTGCCTGTTTGAAATTTCACAATAATACAATAGGCTCTACATAATCAGATGTGTCTTATCATCAGCTGATCTTGCATAGAATGGTCTCATAGTTCAAGAATGAGACCATTTACATCAGGTGTAGGTGACAGGAGACTTTTATACATAATTATGTTTGATTGTTAAAAGTATATATGGTGCTGGCATCATCGCTGTTCCATATTTCCTCCTGTTGCGGTTGGTTGTGTAATAAAATGTAGCGTTCAGGTATCTTGCTTAAAGGTTGTCTGTTACATATCTGGTTGATTGAAGAGGCAGTGTATATAAAGCGTATCTTTAATGTGTTGCATTATCTACAGTCATGTGCGAAATAAACTGAGAGATTTTTGTAATTGAATATATACAAGGCGTACACAGCGGCTACTTCTGTCTAATGATAAAAAATGCAAAATATCATCTGACTTACATTCCAGGCACTTTAGAGAGTCATACCCTATTGGTTTGTATAGACCTATGTTTATAGTCTGTGAGCAAAAAAAAGCGTTTTTTTTTTCAGCAATTGTTTATGCGTTTTTTTGTTGTTATCGAGACATGTATTAAGCAATGAAGTCCCTACAGGAGAACACGCCTAAACAGGAGTAAGCAAGAGGATTAAAATACAAAATTTGGTTTGTTCTATAGCTACTTAATTCATCGTTTACTTGTAAATAAATTTTTTCTATAACTTGACCAGATGCTGTAAATATAATCTGCCATTATGAAGATTTATTTTAACTGCAATTGCACTGTTTGAGAACAACTTTCTCATCAGTGAATACTATTAAATCCAAGCCCTTGCCTTTATACATACATATGTAGGCATACACAATGAGAAACCATTTATATTGGCGACACGCTTTGCGTTGTTTTGCTTGTTGAAATTACACAATTTTATGTTCGCACTCTGAATTGATCCGACTTGAAAAAAATGAACTTATGTTTGACCTATGGCAAATGCATAATTGCATCGTTGGTTAGTTTACGGTTATCAGTTCCTTGTTGAATGTCCCAGACCTTTGTTAAAATTTTTAATTCATCTGGTAAATCAATGAGATTTTATTATCGCTACTGTTTGGTATTCATTAGAGAGCATCACCAAATTAGTTCATGTTAAGGTATTAGGGTTAGAACTTCATTTTTTTGTTCTGCCTAGAGCCGTTTTTATCATTAAATATTAACATATCTGTCTTCATATATCTCACATATACCAATCATTCAAACGTAGTTGTTAATCGTATCGCACGCTCCTGTGCTTGGTTCTTTTGCAAAGTTTATAAAAAAGCTGATTAGCATGCAGTCTATCAATATTGATTACCCGTCTAAAACATACATCTGATTTAATTAACTAAACGTCGGCCGTCAAAGAAGCTTTCATCTCACATCTGCCTTCCCACCTGGACCTCGGACCGTTCATTTCGGTACGCCTTCCTTTTTTTTAATAAAAATGATAACAGTAACTAGTTTGAATAGTGATTAGTAATTTATACAACTGACTGAATAGAGCCGCGAGTACGGCCTGGCCAATTGTATGGCACAGTGCCAAAAATGCGAATGAACGCAGCCATCTTTAAATAATGATGGTGGGGCCATTATGACTCAGTGTTGCGATAGAATTAATCAAAATTGATATTCACAAGTTGTTTAGGTACACGTTTGGTTTGATAGACTCTGCGTGCAATATGCTGATGATGCAGCTGTTCTGTATGGGTTTTCCGTATATTACAATGCAGTTTCTCCACATTACGCGCACTCGTGCTTGTCTCAATGGGACACCTTTCGTAATCAAATATGCGTTTAGCTCAGTTGGATGCAGTTGACTAGTTTGTAAAATATTATAGTGGACTTGTAGGGTATCACACAGTTTTAAAGACAAACCTTCCATTAGTGTCTGGAGAAGATTAATACAGAACTGTTTTTGGTATTGCCCTGCCATTGTTTGCTTTTACTAAGCTTTTGGAAGTGTTGGTAGGTAAAAGATTTGAGTCGAGATAAATAAAAACCCGTCAGTGCATCAAAGAAGCGTTTATTAGCATACTCTAGGTTCCTCGACAGTAGTGGTCCGACAAAGAACTAGGTTCTTTTGTGGATCATAATTGCACTCTGCGTACAAAATCATGCCACTCCAACTCTTCACCTCTCATCTTTTGGAGGAACAAAAATTCTACTGCTTGAGAATGTTAAAATGACTAATACCGTCAATATAAGCTGAGCCTTACAACACATCCTTAGACAAAGGCCGGTTCACACTATGTCCCCATATGTCGGAGTTGTTCTCTCAAAGATATTTTGTCGATTATGCGTACCGCAAACCCAAGGCATCGTCGAGGCAACGCGGGCGAATACTTCGAGTACCTACGATAGTTCACCGTGTATCTACGACAGCCTTTATAATGCATACAACTTCAGTGATGATGATTAGCCGTCGCAAATATGTAAACGCTGATGGGTTTGTGATAGTGTGAACATTGTTATCACAGACGATCACCGAAGTATAATTGTGTGATTAGCACCGACTTACGCTATAGAGTTTGAACCAGCCTTGAAACTGTTATGTTATTGGTTAGAGTGTATACTTCTATCATATCTTCACCGATATTTGTGTACAGAAATTGCGCTGTGAACAATTTAAAATTGAACAAAGAACTGTATAGCATTGTTATTACAAGTGTCACGTTGCTGCTACATTCTCAACAGATTGTCCTTATCTCCCACCTACACTGTCATTGTTTGCATACAGCCGATGCAAATTGTCTTATACATAATTATAGCCAAATACGAGCTTCCAGAAGAATTTTTTGTATGATCTTGAATTTTCCTCTGATAGTTGTGATATCAATTTAGTCTCGTTTTTTTCTGAGAAAAATAGTGATATTTACTGGAGAGAAAATTTAAACTGTTCCCATGAATGCAGCTGTTTAAGTACAAAATCGAGTGGATAATCCAATCCGTTGTTTGTTCAGGTAAGATGTTTGTCTGACTACGGAGACCTCCTTCTCTCAGATGGAACCAAAGTTTCTATAAAAAAGGGTTTACAGGTCAGTCAGTTACGTTTACTTTCATTTTATAAAACTTCTATTCATTATATAAAAAATTTTTTATGTAATTAAAAACATGATGCTGTTGGTGATTACTGCCAATAAAAAGTTATCCATACATAGGCCTACACGGAAGTGACCTCTGTTTGCTTATTTTTGGAATTTTGAATAACTTTAAGGATAAGTTTTATTTATTTCTGCCTTTACCATGCAGGCAATATGTTTGGAGGTTTTTCTATCTGTATGTAGCAGGAAATATAATCACACAGCCTGTGACTGGTATTGTGTAACATACGCAATATCTACTTCCTGAAGATGTTTTGCATAATTTACCATTTACCATGGCCATATTTAGTATATAATGCGTGCAGAATTACACGGCTTGTTGCTCACCAATTTCTGTTCCTGTATGGGTGAACTCAGACTGGCTCATCCTATGTGAAAAGGAAAACTAGTGCATGCCTTGCCTCTTTAGGTCATAAGATAGCTCTGCTGGCATATACATGTCCTTTTTTATTCGTAATCACGAGGGAAAGAATTGACTTTCCTTCACCAAAAGATATAGTAAAAAGTACGCTTTTTGATGGTGTTCGAAAACAATGTAACTTCCCACAGTCCTGATATAAAAAAAAACTGTCATTTATTTGGCTGTTTTACAAATTAGAAATGTCTGCTCCATGTGAAATTTTTCCGATTCTAAAAAAGCAGTTATTATCTCCGCAGTTATAATCTCCACCTGACTGATCGGAGTTATGTCACCAATGACATACTGTCCAATAACATCAAATAAGATGAACATCAAAGATAAGTTAGCAAAAACTAAGAAGTGTGATGTAATTTAGCACTTGTCTTTCATCATACTGTCCTTTTTTTATTCGTAATCACGAGGGAAAGAATTGACTTTCCATCACCAAAAGATATAGTAAAAAGTATAATGCTCTTTGATTGTGTTAGGAATCAACGTAACTTCCCACAGTCCTGATATAAAACAAACTGTCATTTATTTGGCTGTCTTACAAATTCAGAATGTCTGCTCCGCGTAAGATTTTTCCAATTAGTTGCATTCCAAGACATTTCTAATTGTTTAGGAAGTGTTCCCGGTAGCAAGTGTAGCAATCACTTGGTCCACTCAGGGCGGGGCCAGGTAAGCTGGAGCCGTTGAGTGTGTCATGTGACAAGACATGTTTCTGGAACAACCCACCATCTGGCGCGTCCCGAGAAGTTTTATCACTACTGAGAAAAGCAAATTTGTCTGCATTCTGCTCTTTGATTTGAAAGGCAGTTTTTTCAACAAATGCGCCGTTATCGTTGTCCAGTAGCTGATAAAAAATATTGAAAACATCAATGTTTCTTAAACATGATAGAAAATAAGTTAGGAGTTATTGGCTTCACGGGCTTACTATCAGAATCACTTTGTAGTCTTCTTTTTAAGTAGTAGACTCATTTTTAAACAAACTTAAAATCAAAATGTAGCTTTTGGTCCCAAAATGGTTCGCTTTTCACATTATTTTGCTTTTGGTTGCAAAATTCTACTGTAATCTTGCTGATTTTTACACAAATTGTCAAATATAGCACGAGAATGGCCGTCTCAAATAGGGAAAACCGCCGAGACGTTTTCTGCTAGTTGAAATTTTACTCAAGGTTATAGAATATGATTAAAATTCGACTTTCCCATCGGTTCACACTCACACTCTTGCTTTTTTAGTATAAACATGGCTAACAGTTCCTGCATCAAATTATCTACTCTTTGTTATTTATTTGCAAGCCGAGTGCAGATGTCATGGACATGGCACCTGTTGTTTATTGTCAAGATGTACACAAAAAGTTCCGTTGTTTTACTTTCATTGCCTGGTCCATTTTCATGCCAAATCTAGTTGGTCGAGCTAGCTTTAAGGTAGGGCTACACGAGACAAAATTCTCACGAAATCGGCGAAATTTGGACGAAACGATTCGTACGAATTGACATTTGGACGAATTCGTCCATCGTTGGTTGCGCACGATGAATGAATCCTGAATTGAACGAAACGTCAGAAATTCCTATGAATCGTTGTTTGATTGGTCGGTTGAAAAGGTTAGTTGAATGTTGAAGGTCGTTTTCTTTTGCGCATGTTTGGTCAGATCTAAAAAAGATAACGATTTGTGAGTTTCTAGCCCGCAGTTCCTAACTCGGTTTGAAAACTGTGCAACTGTGTTGGCGATTATATGTAATCAGTAGTACCATGTACGTAATGTATTTATTTAATAGAAATATAACTGTTTTGTAGCTAGACTAATATTTGCTGAAAAGTCAGGTTCCAATATGTATTTAATAGAAATATAACTGTTTTGTAGCTAGGCTAATAATTGCTGAAAAGTCAGGTTCAAATTTGTATTGTAATTAGAAGAAAAAGTAAAACGGTTTTGTGGGCAAGCCAAAACTTGCTGTAGTCATACAAAATAACCGTTTTGCAATGTAGTACATACGTAATAGTTCGTAATAATATTATCAATGTACAAGCTCTATTCAAAAGTATACTAAAAACCATTTACAACGGCTATACTAAAACCATTTAGCCTACTACAACTACTCAGTGCAACTAGCATTAGCAGTTTTGTAGTTGCGTAGAAACAACCTTATTAACGCGCAGTTATATTGTAGGCGCCAAAATTAATTTACGTGTACATTCCGCAAGCTATTTAGGAATTGCAGCTAGAAACTCACAAATCGTTATCTTTTTTAGATCTGACCCGCATGTTTGTACTGAAGCAAATGATTGAAACGGAATCGGCTTCAATTTATCACCGCGTTATGATTGGCTAGTTGAAAGTTAGTTTCGTACGAATCCGTGGTGGGGAAACTCCGTGTGGCGGGTCGGAAATTTCGTACGAATGGAATTTCCCAGATTAGTTAAAATTACACGTGTGGCCCGGCCTTTAATGTTGCCTACATTCGTCCAAAGGGTTTGGGTAGATCTGGTAAAGGCAGTGGAATTATCATAGCTTAATTTGCGAACACAAAGTGAAAGCTTAGTTAATAGCATGCAGCTTACGCACAGCTTCTGGGACTAAATTTAAACACTGCCCAGCCTTATGTTGTCTTTAGTTCATACATTTTAGATTTGTCTAGTAGTGAAGTCAGTGTTGCCCTGGATTTCATTCATTTTTAAATCTGATATCCAGCAGGGGGGTGTTTAAGAAGCTGGTTCTCAGAAACCAGATGGAGTTTTAAAACCAAATATTTTGGTGATGGTGGAAGGTACGAAACACATGCGTGGGAAGTTTGGACTAAATCAGTCAAAAAATATGGAAATGCATAGCGTTTATGTGGACTAAAAAATCTGCCAAACAGACTAAAAAATCGGCCAAAAAATATGTAAACAAATAGTGTTTACAGAGACTAACAGACAGACAGACACAATGACAAAGTGAGATTTATGAATATAGATGGGCGTTCAACTATCATATCTACTTCAGACTTTTTACTCAAATGTATGATGAAAGACAAGTGCTAAATTACATCACATTTCTTAGTTTTTACTAACTTATCTTTGATGTTCATCTTATTGGATGTTATTGGACAGTATGTCCTTGGTGACATAACTCCGATCAGTCAGGTGGAGATTATAACTGCGGAGATAATAACTGCGGTTTTAGAATTGGAAATTTTTTTACATGGAGCAGACATTTCTAATTTGTAAAACAGCCAAATAAACGACAGTTTCTTATATCAGGACTGTGGGAAGTTACGTTGTTTTCGAACAACATCAAAAAGCATACTTTTTACTATATCTTTTGGTGAAGGAAAGTCAATTCTTTCCCTCGTGATTACGAATAAAAAAGGACATGTATATACCTGCAAAGCTATCTTATGACCTAAAGAGGCAAGGCATGCACCAGTTTTCCTTTTCACATAGGATGAGCCCGTCTGAGTTCACCCATACAGGAACAGAAATTGGTGAGCAACAAGCCGTGTAATTCTGTGTGCCTAGTGAGTATATATGCCAGTAGTGGCTCGTTCATCAGACCTTTGGTCTTTTGTAGCATCTGCTGCCGAGACAGGACTGCGAGCAGTTGATAAGACAAGGTGTCCTACAGCATGTAGTACGATGAGACTGTACTTTTGTCCCCATCACCTGCAACCCTCTTATATCTGACTATGTAATAGCTATATTTTGGTATATTTTTATTCTGTATTGCAAATATTTCCACTGCCTCTTTTAAAGTTTTCTAATACATCAAAAATTTCAATAATCATTTTGAGGTTATTGGGAGCATTTAATCGCCGTATTAGTGATGAATTTATCACTGAAGCAGCTGTTTTCCTCAAGAGGAACCTGGATGGATAAAGAGAGACTCTATATTTCAATCGGAACATCAATTAAAGCAGTCAATTTGATCAAACCAGTGTTTAGATTACGTACTAGCATCGGACTGGTTGGCATGCCTTTAGAGGGCAACTGAGTGCTTGAGGTAACTTATGCATACTTTATTTATATTTACCATGTAGCATTCTGAGTACCGAACATGGTTCAGGATGGATACAGATGTGTCAGCCATAATGTTAGCATGATTAGTTTAAACACGGGTCATAAGTTACTAATTATGCTTTGTGTAAGGTGCAAACCAATGTTGAAGTAATGCTTATGGTCTTAGGTGGTCTGGCTCACAAGCACCTGCTTCATGTTGTCACACCTTACTCACTTCCTTTTTTCAAATCATGTGAAGACTGGTGTCTTGGTGATTACGACTTCATTTTGTAGTGTACGAAGTTATAGTGGTTTTTTGCAGTGCACTCAATGGCACATTTCCGTATCCTGCTCTGAAGTTTTTTATTTGTTACTAGCGTCGCAGCTTAATTCGAGTGACCAGATTAGCGTATTGTTTGGTGCATTTGAGGTATAAATGAATAACAATATTAATTTTTAGAAGTATTTTAAACCGATTTTCTTCATCTCATCGTTTCCCTTCACTGTAGAATCTAATCACCTAAGGTTGATTCTGATACGCCGATCACATTTTATTTTATATTGCTCAGATTTCAGGCAGTTTTTTTATGTTTAAAGTTTTATTTGTTGTGATCTTCAACATTTCAAATGTTGCAGTTGCTGGTTAACATTCGGTGCAGTCCAATCTTGGTTCTCAAACCAAGTGGAGTTGAAATAAAAATTCCTAGACTTTTCTTTGGGTGTTGAACAAAAAATTCACAACTCGAACCCCTGAGATGAGAATCACCAAATAGTTCAAGTGTATTGCATGCTGCTGTCCATCAGTACAAGTAATATTACGTCACCCTTGCCATGGCTCGAATAGTCAGCAAGCTAATATCAGTCAAATGTTTGTTTCTCCACCGAGCTACAAAAATATAACATGCCAAATCTTTTATAAGGAATAACCGATTTTTCAATAATTCATTTTATGAACATGTATGAAAAATGGCAAGCTCAGCAATTAAAATGCATAGTCTTCCTCTCTACCTCCCACCCTGCATGGAACTGGGAAGCTTCCTCTCTACCTCCCACCCTGCATGGAACTGGGAAGCTTCCTCTCTACCTCCCACTCTGCATGGAACTGGGAAGCTTCCTCTCTACCTCCCACCCTGCATGGAACTGGGAAGCTTCCTCTCTACCTCCCACCCTGCATGGAACTGAAAAGCTTCCTCTCTACCTCCCACCCTGCATGGAACTGGGAAGCTTCCTCTCTACCTCCCACCCTGCATGGAACTGGGAAGGCAAATTGTGTTATTGGCATAGACTCGAGCTTGCAAATATTGTGACTAAAAAGCTCTTAATAATCTTGCATCATACATCGTTGAACACTTCATACGTCTTCATACATCGTTGAAACTGCAGATCTCCTAGTTCACGGTGGATGGGTAATAATATAATATATATATAATAGTCATTAAATTTTAAAATGGAACTTGACCATTGAAAACATCTTATTTGGTGAGTTTTTAATTTGAAACATTAACTTATAATAAAAAGTACATGACAAAAGTATGACACCAGATGATTCTAAAGTGAATTAAAACCTTACCTGATGTTTTATCGGAATTCATTAATTTGATAAATGTGAGATATCTCACCCAGACGGTGAATAATTTACAAAATTATTATGAATAAAAAATAACAGCCTAATTAGCTATTCTATTTCAAAACAGAATACAGCAGTCTTGAAGATATGGGCATCAGAATTCATGGATTGCTTAGAAACCATCTCTGACAGCATTGAGAAGAACTGTAATTAACTGCTGGTAAGAGATCAATAGCTAATATTTATTAATATTGATATTCTCAACACACTGGGCACAGGATATGCATAGTCAGACTGGCATGTTGAAGTGAAAAACAACGCCAAGTTTGTGTAAAAATCTTGCTGATCAGATAAATGATGTATTTGGACTTGGTATGCAAATTAGTCACTCGGCTGAAATTAGTTTTACAATTGTATTTCAACGGAGCCTCTACTGAAAAAACAGCATCATTTACTATTCTGGTGGATTGCAGCCATAAAATTGATGGAGAAAATAATTTATCACATTTCAGTAGTTGCAGAGCCTAAACTGTAGCTCAAGTAAATTCTTGAATGATGTCAAAGGCATGTTTTGCGACGTCTTCGAGTCAGTGTATCTCGAAGTGTGTTGTATCTATACTGGTCCCAGTTGGCATTCCTGTAGAGAACCTCTTTGGTCTCATCGCTGTTCATATACTCCTTGAACTGCAAGTCATAAAAGACTAAATTTTCAATTTGAGGCTATAAATAAATGCCCTACGTAAATTACCAAGAATGCAAAATAATACCACGCAATTTTTATAGTTAATGACTATGTGCGTGTTCTCATGAGTTTATCCGCTGCGGAGAGAGGGAGAGAAAAAAACAGTGGCTGGTGGCTACTGCCACCTGGAAGTAGTGAAATAACCTGACTCAGCGGTTTGAAGTTCCAACGGCCGAGGGTCAGGTAAAGTTTAAACTGTTAAGTTTTATCTAAAATCCACATGATCTGATTGGTCATCACCAATCTTCTTATCCAAGATTTATGCTTATACAGATAAACAGTTTTGTTTGAGAGAGAGAGAGATAAGATATCGCGTGGCACCAGTTACTGCTCGCTATACCAGGTGCAATTAGCCGATGTCTGCACCAGTAGATTCAGTAAAAGACACTTATTTGACTATTCAATGCTTTTTAATTTAAATTCTGCTGTATTCGTAAACCATTTGTTTGAACTTTACCCACGGTGTACCATTTCAGTCACTAAGAAGTTGTGGTATCTTGTCACCTTAGGTTATCTGTTGCCTCTGATAAACTGGCAAGAAAAAACCGAAAATGTACCTCATCTACGTATATATTATGCCTTTTCATTATTACAAATAAAAAATTATTAAGATAACTAAACAACTTAAAATTTGCTCTATATCTTACAGTTTATACATGTTGAAGTCTTGTTGCACAGCTTTCCTGCAATGATCAGATAAATTATTAGGAGTTGTCTTACCATTGTGTCTACTTTGAGCATGGTGTTATTGTTGGCATTCTGTTGGAAGAATCTTTTACTAATGGATATTATTTCTGCTCCATCACTCAGCTGCAATGTAAATTTATTGTGGTTAAGGCAGTATCCAAATTAAATAACATCAACTGCGTGTGTTACAACTTATTAGTGTTAGATATTCAAATGGTCATAATAACTATCAATATCTATTAAACTCTACAAATTTATCTTCTAAAAGGTTAATTATTTCTATAAAGATGTTGAAAATTGACAATTTACTGTATTATTATTAGAATTCTTAAACCCATCAGTATTCTCTATCAAGTTACGTTGTTATCTTATCGCGAAGGCCGACAAGTAGGACTAACTCCATCGCTCACACTCTAGCGTTTATGCTAAGCATTTGGAATATGCAGCTTACAGTGTATTGTGTAGTAACATGGATATCCCTGAATGTGTTGGTGAAGAGTAGGCAGGTTTGTGATATACAGACTAGCTGATAACTAACTCACCAGCATTACACCTTTGGCTTCAGAAAACTTCGCTTCGTGAAGATGATCCAAACCCTGTAAAATTAGCATTCAACAGATGCTGCAGCGGATGAATGTAAGGTTCTACATACACATTTTTTATACAATTATTTGCTTCGGTGCTCTACAGAGTTCCTATCCAAATTTAGGGGACTTTTTTCTTGTCCTTGCATCTATGTATATCACTAATATTTAAATATTGAAGTATTTAATCTTATAGATTACATACTTTAAAAATATTTTTTAATTTTTCATATGAATGCCGTTATTTGATGCTATCTGTATCAATTATTTTATATAAATTGTACTGTCATATATCATACACCATTTATCACATATAAAGTGGTCATATAAAGGTTTACACATCGCTAGTGCATGAGCAATCCCTCGAAGATGAAATACATGTATGTCTGCTTAGTTTACACAAGCAGACGCTGTGCGTGTTTGTTTAAGAGCATCGTTACACAAACACTGGCTCTATGACCATGCCTTGACATGTATGTGTCTAGTGATAAGGATACCTCGGCGACGGGAAACTTGCCCAGTTGCAGAGAGCAATTTATATATATATATTACTTTATCGGGAATAAGTTCTCAAATTGAAATGTTTTTCAAATTAGGCCATACAACAATTGTAAAGCAGAAAAAGAGAAAAGGACAATAGTCAGCCTCTAAAATCGAATAAATAGTTTGATAAATAGTGTTTAAAATGCCTTTTTCTGCTAAGAGAACGGATATTAGATAGAAGATTGTTAAAGCAGCTGGCAATGATATTTTCAAAATAATTGTTAGTGATTGTATGCAATTTGTTCCTATCACGTAAGTTGAAATGAGTCGAGAACCTGTAGCTGTCATGTAAAAAATGACACAAACCATGAAAAATCTTAAAACCTTTTATTGAAGTAAAATAAACATTTAGCATAGGCAGAGTAAGAAGATGCAAAGATTTAGAGAGATTATTTGTTGGAATGATCTTTCCAACGAATGGTTTCCAATTTAAGGTTGGATGTCATTCCTGTCCTCACTAGTGGCCTGTTTTGAGAAATGAGCCCAAACCTGTTGCAGGCTCTTTATGCTAGTGTAGACAGAGGGGGTAACAACATTTTACACTTGTTGTATGTGTTCTTGCTACAATACTGCCAGGGCGTTTGTTATCGTTACAAGACTACTAAAAATAGTGTTTTTGCTCGCAGTGATCTGTAATAGCAATGAGATACAGCTTAATTATTGCGGTGTGACGAATATTTTAATTGCATTCCTGTCGTTTGTTTTTAAAAATTCTGTTCGTCCAACCTATTAAACTTCAATACAATCTCTTAAATACTTGATTGATAGAAGGGTCTGTCTGTTTCTTCACAGAGATAGCTCATTAAATAAACATGGAACCCTTCCATTTGTCATCCTGACAATAGAAAAACAACTAATCTTATCATTTGAATGTGAACGTTCTACACTAGTTTACATTCCAGTCTTTGATGTATTTTAGTAATTTCTCTAGGCTAATGAACTAGTGGCCTGGGGGTAACCCCTTTACAACATCTGCTTATATGCCACAATAGCGTAATTAAGTTGTATTTTTTTGTTTATCTGTGTTTCAGTCTTTGCCTAAATATAGATGGTGAACACCCAGTGTAAACACTACCACAAAACGGTTACTCCTAGTCATTATGATGCGAGCTAAAAATATTGTATCAAGCCAAGTTTTCATGAGATCTGGTAGTCCTTGAATGTTGTCCCTCAGTTTTCATGAGATCTGGTAGTCCTTGAATGTTGTCCCTCAGTTTTTAGTAATTTACATGCAACTTGTGCATCTTTCGGAGTTTTAATTTCTAAGTTTTATGTTTTATGACCTTCAGTATGCCAAAATCTGTTGCTACTATTTAGCGTCTCTCCCAGCTCATGAATCTAGTAATCTGCTTGTCTTCTTTATTGTGCCGGTAGGATTTTTTGATAAGAGACCCAAGGGGTTAGATCTTGTTGATACTTTTACCATTTGGTATGGTTTTGTTGCTTGTCCTTATGCGAAGTGATTTTTATTACCAAACAATATAAGTATATACATATATAAATGCACTATGTAAAGGTTCACTCTGCCCTTTTGGCTACTGACATTTGAGACTCCTACCAGAGACGTGGGAGTTTCAGTATTTGCCTCAAGATTCTTACCCTTCCATGTAGTGCACCCTTCTGCAACTGGTAATTATCCAGTGTTAATGGATGTGGGCGGAACCACATCTGATGTGTAGGTGTTACTGCACCTAAGGCTCCTATGACAACTGGTGCAATGAATGCTCTCTTATCCTAGCATCATTCTGTTTCTTCTCTCAGTGGATAGCACTTTTCTACTTGCTTCTTTTTTGCTGGCTATATTATAGTCATTTGAAAACATGATGTTTGCTGGGTATATTAGTTATTTTCAACCATGATGTTTGCTGGTTATACTCAAGTTATTTTCAATCATGATGTTTGCTGGCTATATTAAAGCTATTTTCAACCATGATGTTTGCTGGCTATATTAAAGTCATTTGAAAACATGATGCTTGCTGATTATATTAGTTATTTTCAACCATGTTTGCTGGTTATACTCAAGTTATTTTCAATCATGATGTTTGCTGGTTATATTAAAGTTATTTTCAACCATGACGACTATAATACTGCCAGTGAATAAATTTACTTATACATTTATTTTTAGCGCCTATGCACTTGTTCTTTAAAGGCTGTACAAAATTCTTTTCAGAATTTTCCTGAATTTAATATGTCATTATGTCTAGAAGGCAGATATTGCCGTAAAATCAGCAAAAATAACCAAAAAATTTGTTCAGTAATTGTGTGACCTCTTTGTAATATCTTGTAATATCTTGTAACAGCAAAACGTTCAACGTGCTCATGAGCTTGATGGTGTCAAAGTTGACTTCCCTACCATTACGCAACACTTCCTTCTGTCATTGGTAAACAAAAACTGTATAGATAACAAGTGTCACGACACTTGTTGGACATGTTGACTGCAATGCCCTTCTGCTCTCTGCACATCATGCTATATATATTGTTTGGTGGGATCAAATTAGCACTCCTAGTACTGAGTTTCATAATCATTGAAAACCCGGGAAACAATTTAAATGGAATGAATTAATATGTGGAATGAAAATCTGAAGAAACTATTTTCGGATTTGCTCATAACTATTTGATATGAATAGAAGTAGTAATTTTTGACTTACAAAAACATCTTTTGCTTTGAGGACGTCTAGTTCAATGATGGTAGGCTTCTCGGGGAGTTCTTTTCCAGACTCCTGTCTTGTGTGTACTATCTGAGGTAGATGTGGAATTGTCTCATCCTGCATGGATCAGTTTACATGTAGCAGTATAAAGTGAAAAAGCATCTAAACATGCTGACCAGATATGCATCCTTTGGCCTACAACCTAAAGTTTTGGTAGCTGACTGGCTTATATTTCTGTGCATTACTTTTATAGTTAATGCTTACTTTTTATCATTTCTTGCTTATTAATGCATCTGAAATAAATACCTCCACACTAATAACTTATAACAAATACAATATTGCTTGACTAGGTAGAAGGTAGTAGCACCTTAGTAAGAGTTTCTATTCTTAGAGACCGGAGTTGGCATCGCAAAGCATTTAACAATAAAAATTTGGGTCGTATCTAGCTCACCATGCTATTCTAACAACCACTATGATGGCATGATACATCTTCAACAGTTGAAACTAATGCATATTTACCAGTTCTATGATAACTGAGGATGTCTACATATTTTATATCAAAGAAATAACACAGCATTGACTCTGTTAATTTTGAAAACTAATGTTTGATGAAGTCGCATAAGCCTATTGAACTATTGTGTAATTCACAAATAGCAGGTCAGCAAACTTAATTTTTTCAGCATCCACGATATGAGTATCATTTGGTTCAGAACCGTTTTTGGAATTCTTTGAGCCATTAATTTGTTGGAACTTAAACTGGAACTTTAGGAGACATTAAACTGCTGGAAGTCAACCAATTACAGACTGCGTTAAGCTTACCGGATCAATCCAAGTTTTTTCTATTGGTCGAAGTGCCTCTCCTACTCTCTTCATTGGTATGTTTATTAATATGGGCAGGGTGTGTTTGATCTTCGCTGATAAGGGTTGCTCTTCCTATAAAGAAGACAGTACATTTTCATACCAATGTGCTACAATCAAGTTTGGCTGGAGTTATTCACAACTTCAATTAATAATATTGAAGTTTTGCATGAAAAATTTTGTGACTTTCTATGCTGAAATCAGCTGAATGGTGTAGAACTGAATGCATTTGATACAAATGAATCAATTTTAAAAGACCTCTAGACATGAGATGCATATTTAGAGAGCGCAACTCCAAAATGTCATTTGGAGGTTATATGAGCAGAGGCTATTAACAACAGGCATTTTTGAATTCAGAAATAAATCAAACCAAAAGATTGTGTAAAATGAAAACTTGTAGAAGTAACTTGTGTATTTTACTCTAAGAATATAAAAATACAGTAATAAATGAATACACAAAAGGAGCAACACAAAATACAGTCAATATTTTAAAAACCACAAGGAATGCGCGTACATCCTGCAGCGAAATGCTAAAAATAACAAAAGAGAGAATGCCAATGGGTGACCAAGCTGCATTGTTCAATTTAATTGGCTCATCTCAGAGGTCATCTTCGGGCTTTTGTTCAGCATTTAGAGTAGAAAGTCTTCATGTTTTTATTTAAATTCCAATTTGTTTGAAATCTGAAATGGTTGAAAACCAAGACCTGACTGTACTGAAATCGATATTGAACAATGATTGCAGCATTTGAAAAGATGATGATCATAAAACAAAAAACTTTGAAGATGCAGAGAGGGCCTGAGATACCAAGAATAATATAATAAAAATGAGTGCAATTGGCTTGCGCTGAAGGTACAGAATAATAATAAAATTAATATCATTACAGCATCTAACGTCTTTTTTGTGAAGATAAGCTCTGTATACATACAATCCTTTTGCATGTATAAGCTATACTTTTGATAACTACCAAATAAGACAGTGCAGTGTACAGAAGATTAAAACAAACAAATGAATGAATACTTACTCTTTGGCTATTGTTACCATCTCCATAGTCTGGGTTTCTTATCTCATTCAAAGTGAGCAAGGACGGCAGGCTGTATATATCATATACGCTTTTTGACTTGACTCTCTTCTTCAGTTTTGCTAGCGCTCCGTTCTAAAGAATAGTAACAGATTAGCGAGCTATTTTAGATATTGCATTGTAGATATTAAAATGTAATAAAATTTTTTGTTCGCTTCGCAGTAGATACCCCTATAATAATGTAAACCTATTGGTTAAATTCTACTAGACGTAAAGAATTTCTGTTAAGCTCTTTGTATCTCAATACGTAACATTTTTTATGTAATGTAAAGCGTCAAGTTGGTGCAAGTTCAAAAATTCGATTTGAATAGCGAGAGTCCCATAGTTAGCCTTAGAAGTATAATTTTCTCTCTCGCCGCACTTAGGATCAAAACCAACGCATAGGGGTGGGTATCTTTGATTTTTTTAAACTTTTTATTAGAAATACAAAAAAAAGATTTTTCTGCACCATAGGCCTGCCTTGCTATAAAAAAATTACAAAATTGATTTAAACTGTCATTGAAGAGACTGGGTCAAATTTATTTTATTTCTTAATCCACACATATAATATAATAAAATATTTATATGGTTGATAGTATGGTTGATGAAATGATTGGGCTCACTCAATTATGTATAGATGTTATCATTAATGAAAACTATTTTAAAAAACTAAAAAAAAATCTGATCTTTTCTGAGTGTGTGTTATCTTAAGGCGGTAAACAGAACATGCGCCTGTTACGTAGAAAGACTTGAGTTTATCAAAAACTATTCACTGATTCAGCAGATGGTCAGGATTACTACTAATACAGTTAAAGTGATTTGCATAAACACAAAAAATAAAATCATTCTACATTGGCAGTGAAAACAAAGCTAGTTTATTCCCATGGCACATGTCAAAGTAAATGATTTTTGATGCGATACATTGAATCTGCTCTAGTCTTTCTTTACATGTAGATGATAGAATTGTGTGCCGAGCAGGTGCACCATACAACAGTAAAGACCTGATATTAAATGTATAAAATGTTTTCAAACCATCAGCATTGAGACCTAAAACCTTCAGCTATCTCATTAAAAAGATTTGGCTATTACATTTTGAGACCAATTGGTCTACATGGCTGATAAAATTTAAATTGCTAAGTGTGCGCTCCTCTTGACTTAAACTAAAACTATCATTATTAAAGACACAAAACCAAATGGAAGTGATAAGAAAAAGATGAGAATTTGTCGATACAAACCAATAATACTAAAGTTATTCTATAGTATTTAAATTAAGACGTTAGGTTTAGTTTCTTTTTCATTTTGAAGGGCCAAAGAAATGCTTTATTGAAGATCTTAGAACAAATTAATTTAATTACTAATTACGTGTATGTTATGCTTCGCATGACATAAAATCACTATAACATAAATGCTCTCAGAATGAATTAGTATTTACGTTATGAGGGTGTCTACTGTCCTATAACATAAACATATATACTGTATAGTCACAATTGTTTGTTAGTCTACCTGGCTCTATCAGACTATATTTTATCGCTTTTTCATACCTAAATTTTTTCAAACTTCTATACTTGATGTCAGGTGCAAGCATAACCTTTTTTAACCTGTTGAACTTTTTTGTAGATAATATGCGCATGTATGATATCATCTATCAGCAAAGCCGTTTTTATTGCTAGTCATGAGTTGATTGATTTAATAACATCCTAGAATTAGTTTCACCGATACTTTACGGTGTACATTAAATGCATAAATAAGGACAGCTAAATAAAATTGCAAAAGACCTCTTCAAGTCAAACTGCTGACTTTTTACCCTTAACTTTTACCATGATCTTTGTATTTGATTTTTACCCAAAATACACATTTTGGGTAAAAATCAGAATACATTTTTTTATTTTATGCAATTTTACACATTTGCATGAAATAAAGTAGCAAAAAAGTGTGAGAAATTTTAGAAATGATAGGCTAGAAATTACGCTAAAATTTAAACGAATAATATTAGCAAATTTGATAAATAGCATCTAAAAATTAGACTTGCAAGGTACATAAAAAAATTAAAATGATTTTTGGTTATCGCTAGCTCAAGTCATTCAGAGAAAGCTGTATTAGAAGATGGCTCCACTTGTTATTTGCTTCATTTTATGTTATTATGCATGCTGTCAATTTGTAGGCCGATACGAGATTTAACACTGTTGTTGGGGAAAGTAAGAGGCTTTGAAGTGCTTAACAATTTAACTCTGTATTAGGATTTGTCTTACCATTCGATCGACAGGGTTAGAATGTTTTTTCTGGGCACCTGTTCCAGGTGTCACTATAAACTGGGAGTGAGAGTTTTTGAGTACGCTGTGTACGGTTGACCTTTCTGGAGAAGTTGACCGGCTGCGCATTCTGTTTGTCAGCATATTCTTGATACGTCTTTGGTAGGGCAGGGTCCCAAGCATTGCTGCCAAGAAGATTGTTGTAGTAGATACGTGCAGTTGCTAATTACTTGAATGTATTAATATTATATGTCAATATATACATAATTATATATATGATAATATATTCCAGCTCAAGTCAAATCTGTGGCATATTTATACTGATATCAGCGCAGACCTATGCATATGCATGTATACAGAAACTAAACACGGATAAAAAAGGTCATTTTTGGAGTTATATCCTCAATTTAGCGACAACTCCAAACTTCTTACTTTTTCCACAAACATTTTTGAAAATGGTTTTCAAAGCAATTAGGATGCAATTCAAAAGAATGAATGTGAAATATTGCAACCTAATATGAGTTTTACACTTTCAGCCATGTATTTGGTTAAGACTACTACAGCTAAAATACTCACATGTTTTGAACTGACTTGCAAGCTGCTACATTGATAGAAATTTATGACTTAAAACTTAAAATTGTGCTTTGTGTTGGCAAAAATGGCAACCATATTGAACAGGAAAGCATTCATAAGTTGAATCATGGCCAAACGGCTTATAGGAGAATAAAAAATATGGAAACAAACTGTCAATGCAGAAGTCTGGTAACATAAAACTGATAGAACTGTGTATAGTAAAAAAATTAAACTTTCCAAATAATTGTTAAAATTAGCATTTACCTTTGTGCAAGATATTATACAATGATCCGTATTATCGTCTAAATTGTGTATATAGAGAATTGATGTAGGCTAAGTTTCTAGCAAGCTGTATATCATTTTTCATTTGTAAAACGTTTTTAATTTCAGATTTTCCAAAAACAACATGGCAAAACAGGAAAGCATATCAAAGGGCATAGCAAGGTTTATCAGTGTCTGAGGTTCTATGGAACTCGCCGTTTCACAATTATAACACAATTTTTGGATTTATAACCCTTTCAACTGAAGAGTAGTAACAACCTTTCATTTGGCTAATTGCATTATAATTGAAAAATCATTGCTGTATCAAGAAAAAAAAAAAATTATCTTTGTAAAAAAAAGCTTGCATTCTCAAATTTTTTTTGTAAAAAAATGATTGCTTGACTAAACTTTTTGCAGATAAGGTAATAGAACCAGCCAAAAGTAACATTGAGCTCTACAAAATGCGTTTCAGTTTCTTGGAGGGTACATTGTTTAATTTACATGTATATGTAAGGTGTTTTGAGGTGTATCCCCAACCCCTTTTCATTCATTTTTTAATGATTTTTAATATATTTTGATATGCACTGTTTAAAATTATTTTGTTAATAAACTTATCAGCTGTTGAAACGTAAAGGTCTCAAAATGCTAGAAGCATGTAAGGATGTATTGTGTTCAGCATACTAATTTTGTCTCTACAGCACTCATGAGAAATATGAGTAGTGCTTTGAAAAAATGAATAGTTTGAGCCAACAAAGAACAAGTTTGTGTTCAGATTGACAGACAAACCCAAAGACAGACACACAAACAGACTGACGCACAGGTAGACACACAGACAGACATAAATACAGTAAGGCACAGATGAGACCTGTTTTAAACTTGTAGATACTGCTACAATATAGTTTTGTAGGAGGCTATGCTATGATTAGCCATACAAAGCATTTATTTTCGTTCATCTAACTCTGTGCTTGGTGAGTTAGATACCCTAGGACACTTATATTTCGCTAGTATTTAGTTTCGTGAGTAGCATACAGAGTAAAATTTCGCTGCAACTTAATTTCGCAGCTCTGATGAGTGCGAAAATATAGTGATGTGAAAATAAATGCCGTTGAACAAACATAAGTAGATTTTTCAGGTCCAGTTCACTTGTAAAAATTTTTTTTCAATTTGGGACTAGTTTGTAATTGTGAACCGCAGGTAGAATTGTGTGGGCGATATCAATGATGCAATTTGATCGCTTGCTGCCATTTGTTTCTTGGACTATCAATAAACAAAGCTATTTAATTTCGCGTTTTCGCTCGTTTGTTATGATAGTTTAGTTTCGCTCATGAAATTTTCACAAGAGGATGACTCTGCGAAAACGCGAAAGTTAGATGAGGCGAATACATAAGTGTCCTAGGGTAGAAAAAATTGCTAAAATTAGCATTTACATGTATGCAAGGTAATATACAATGATTCGTAATATAGTCTGCATTAATTTACACTAGGTATTCACTCACCCAACAAACGAGCCCTTTCCATCAGTTTAGATAACTTTATGATTCTATTTTAATCAAGTGTCTTTGATTCATATATACTATGCTATGAATTATAATATAATAATATTTATTATTATACGACTGCTCTAAAATATGTGAATCTGTTCCAACATGCTGTGATATGATGCTGTGATATGGTGCTGTGATATGATGCTGTGATATGATGCTGTGATAGGATGCTGTGATATGATGTTGTGATATGATACTGTGCTATGATGCTGTGTTATGATGCTGTGATATGATGATGTGATATAATGCTGTGATATGATACTGTGATATGATGCTATGATAAGATGCTGTGATATGATGCTGTGATATGATGCTGTGATATATGCTGTGGTATGATGCTATGATAAGATGCTGTGACATGATGCTGTGATATGATGCGTATGATGAACATGCATAACATAATCTCAATGATTACATCATGGCATCATGTAATGCTGACCATTTGCATGAGTGGTTGCTGCCGTTTTGGTATGCAGTGGATCTTCCGGTCTCTTTTTGGCTTCTTCAACATATGACTGGCATGCACTGATGTCTAAAATGTTCTGTGTTCTCACGACCTTTAGGTGGCCTGACTTCACCACATGTATATAAGGAGTGCGATTGGAGTCATGCACTAGCACCTGGCCTCGTCTGTATCAACAATGCATGTCGGTGAATATTATTTTATCATGCTAGTTTAATATATTGCTAGAATTTATATACAGTAGTATCATGGATGTCGGTGAATATTATTTTATCATGTTAGTTTAATATATTGCCAGCACTTATATACAGTAGTATCATAACATGCTCTTACCCTAGATTGTTGCAAGTTTGGACATCTTAAATATTCTGAATTTCATGAAGTGTTTTTAAGTGTTTCAAAGATGAACTTGAACACAATTTTAGCGAATTTTAACAGAAAGTATCGGTACTTTTCTACTATTTGCGATAGTTTTTAATGTTGGAGGTGTTCTGACTGCCAGGATGTTTCAAGATTAAAATCAACAAAACTTGTTCATGGTTAAAATGCTCATATCAAGTGAAAGTGCAATTATGATGTCTATAGTTACAAAGAGACTGACAGAATAGCGACACGTCCCACTGCAAATTGAACGCAATAGCTGATATCAATTATAGGAATGATATCACCTAATGACGTCATTTGGCATGACCGTTTCTTCAGCATGTTTTAACCGCAATCAAGTTTTGTTGATTATAATCTTGAAACATCCTGGCAGTCAGATCACCTCAAACAAAAAACAATCGCAAATTATAAAGAAATACTTCTACTTTTTGATAAAAACTGCAAAAGTTTTGTGGAAGTTCATTTTCAAATGCAATCTACTTTAATCCAGTTTGTTCAAGAGATTATTTTGCATAAAAAGTTCAATACTCTTACGCTAGTTAATACGCTAAAAGAAGTTTTGCAAGCTTTATGGAAAAATCAACTATCTAAAAGAAATTAAATATTTAAATACTTTGTTGGTAAACCTTTCGGCTGAAGCTGAAAGCTTTGAAAGCTGAAAACATTTGAAATGTTAGAAAGCCTTTTTTGTTTCTAAATAGCATGAATGTAGTCATCCATGAAAACTTATGTCAGGCTCGCTGAAAGTTTTACAACCGCGGAAGAGCTCTGAAAAGTTGGGACTTTGCGATAACCAGAAGAGTTGGTTAGATTTGCTAGGAATAACTAGGGTACAAATAAAATATACAAGTTTACACAAAACCTGAAAGAACTTTGTATTCCTTTAACTACAAACTTCTATCTCCTAGTTAAGCTAGACAGCTTGTAGTAGTCAAGCATGTTTAAGGAGTGGTTATTGTATACCAGATATAAAGTATAATACAACCACCGTGTACATATGTGCTGGAGCTATGTGGCCTATGCCTGCTACAGCTATGGTATAACTTTCACTGCCAATTTAGTAACAAGTGCGTGACTCTCACCCATAATATTTGCACTGTATGGCTTCTGGCTCACTGTAGAACTTCTCCACCGGGAATTCTGTGAATATGTCTACTAGACGCAGAAAGTCTATTGGTAATCCTGAAATATTCATATTGAGTAAAGGCTTTTTTGTACTCGTTATTGTCAACTCAAACTTTTAGTGATGCAATAGCGTGGAAACATTGTTAGGATAGAATGGGGTATTTTAGGACATTAAGCATTTCTTGTACATATATCTTTCAACACTAAATTGCTGGGTCTTTCGGAACTACCGAACTAGACCATAACTTGGAGGCCCCGTTTACCATACTGGCAACGTAGGCACGTTAAAGATTCACTCTGTCCTTCACACATTGGCCAAGTAAAATGGCTACCTGGCTCTGTCAGACTGGACGTGTTGCAAAATGCATCCCTTCAGATTAATCTGACAGTTCCGGAAGTGGTAGATACTGACAACTAGGTCACCTCTTCTCTACCATACTGCTTGACCCAAGCATAAATCGCTAGAATGCAAGTCATTGTCGCAAGCGACAGACAGCAAGCCAGACTTATATCTAATTTTTGTGTGGTTCAAAATTCATATAGTCTTTGTTTTGAAATAAAAAACAATTGCAGTGTTTTGCTGTTCCTTCATTTTTGTTGACGCATTATTATTATATTACTATGTTGGAAATAGTTTCATTTTAAACAGAAATGTTTTTCAATTTATGCCAATAATTTGAAAAATACTGCTAATACAATGGTTGTTTTACGAGACTGGAAAAAGTGAACTGTATGTCAATATGTGGCATTGCTATAATTTATATTATCATACACTCATCACTATCTCTTTATATAATACTAGCAGTAAGTCAGGTGATACTTAGGATTTCTTTATTCTCAATAAGATATAAGAGTGGGTGTTTATGAAGCTGGTTCTCAGAAATCAGATGGAGTTTTACAACCAAATATTTTAGTGTTCCTGTTGAAGACATATAGAGCGCATAACAACGCATTCCTGTAGAACGCATAACATTTATGTAGACTAACAGACAGACACAATGACAATGTGGGATTTATACATATAGAAATTTAAATCAATTAGATAGCCTGTTGGTTTAGTGACTTGGCAAAAAGTGAACTATATGTCAATATGTGGCAATGCTGTAATTTATATTATCATACATTCATCACTATCTCTTTATATAATACTAACAGTAAATCAGGTGATACCTAGTATTTCTTTATTCTCAATAAGATATATGAGTGGGTGTTTATGAAGCTGGTTCACAGGAATCAGATGGAGTTTTAAAACCAAGTATTTTTAGCCATCTTGGGAAAGGCACTGAGCGTATGCACGTGAAGTTTGATTGGAGTCAATTAAAAATATGGAAATGCCTAGTGTTTATCAGGACTAACAGACAGACACAATGACAAAGTGATATTTATTAATATAGATTTTTGGTCAGTTTAATGACGACTAAGATTCTGCAAAAGTAATGATATTTAAATCGTATCAACAAGTTACTAAAAACAGTTGAAAACAAACACATTCACAACGATTCATTTCATTGAAAAAAATTATCGAAAATGAGTGTTTTAGATGTAGTCAATTAACTGCTCTCAAGAGTTTCTGATGTTCGTAAACACGGAACTTCTTGTGAAAATTTGACTTATCGCAATGTGTTAGCATTAACGACATCCAGCTCAAGTTATGCTTTTCTAGGCCTGTTGTTGAGCAGCTGTAACTCGTGTTGGATATATGAAAATATTATTATCATACACAACTTTACCTTCATCCAACTTTGTGAGATAGAAATAGTCTTCTCTATCTAAGCTGAGAAGCTCTACTCCACCCTTTGCTACCAAATGGTTTTCTCTCACTGTGTTCTTTTCTAGTTCTTCCATCTGGTCAAACAAAACCAACAATACCATTCTGTTGCCATTAGCAACAAATTAAAACATAAGTTAACCGAAAAGAATTATTTTACATCTAAGTTGACATCAAGAGTAAATGAATGAATCCAAACAACAAAAGGTGTAGCTGTCAGCATTACCCTTAAAATGAATGACCTGGTAACTCTCCTTCAAGTAAGTTTCAATACTTGAAGCTAAGAAAGTTATGCATTAGTAAATTGAAGATAAAACTATGACTTGCTATATTGCTTTACTCACATCGGTGTGTGTTCCTTTGCTCTTCTCTGCTACCACCCGCATGATCGCTCCTGTGTTGAGCTGAAACTCTGTAAGTACTTTCAATTTCCCAGAAATAACAAAGTAAAATTTGTCCGGTTTTCTATTTTGGTAAGCGACGACTCTTCCTTCGTCGTATCTTTCATATGTCACACGTCTGTAATTATTGCAATACAAATTTGATTATAATTGTTTAAAAGAGAACTAAGTGTTGTTCATTAATCATAATAATTAACTGCAAAATACAATTTTTAGGGTTGTCTTCTCCTAAATAACCAGGAAAAGACAACCCTTAGGAGAAATAATGTTCTTTCCTAATTATAATAGCTCTAAAAGGGGTTTGGAAGCACACTTGAGAAATACTGAACTAATTAGCAAACAATTTAAGAGGCGTTGGCGCTAGTGGTAGATGTTAGTCTGTGGAGAGTCTTTAATATTTTCTTCTGCCATGTTGTCACAATTGATTAGCTGACCATCATAAGGTATGTTTAAAAATCTGAAACGCTCCAGAATAAGTAGTTTGAATTGTATTCAAAACCAAGTCGCTCTAAAATAATGTAAAGCCATTCTGAATGAGAATCAGCTTTCCAAAATGAATATTAAGAAACTATAACTTTCATTACAATTATTATAAGATAAATTAGTGTCTTCAAATGTCAATCGCAAGGGATTTTACTCGTGTTGATTTCTCTAGTGTGTTTCTTATAGTATTTAATGCAAAGCTGATACTAGCGCTAGTTTTCTCCTATGCCTTTTATTTTGTGTCCAATCTGTTTTAGGTTTTAGGTGTATGAAAATAAGTTTTGGAACCTAAAAACGTACACATTGTGGTATATGTTTCAAGACAACGGTTTTCTTGATTGCTATTTGGCATGAAAATATTCTCTCTGAGCACCAGAATGAGCAATCAATGAAGGGTTTTACTATGTGAGGAAAAATGGCATGATGTCGACTAGAATCGCAGTTTTACAGCTAATGGTGTAAATTATGGAGACAGCGATGCTACTTGACTGTAACAGAAAAAACACGAAAGCATACTTATCCACAACACTGAATATACAAGTTTGTATTCTGTATTGTGTCATAACTTTATACCATTAAACACGCTTGCTAAAAATTTAATAGTGGCTTGTGCTGTGCAAACCATATTCACAAAACATCTATTGCTACTATTAACCCCATAAGAATTGTGAGAAACATACCGTGCCAGCTCATACTGCATGTCGTCAGGAAAAAGGTCCATGAATGACCTTGATGACCGAATCACCCAGAGAATCTGAGTGATTTCCTTATGTGATCGGTTTTCAGGCTGTGTGATGAATGCCATGTGCAACTCTGGTGCAATCTGAAAAGACAGATAATCTGAAACAGTAAGCCTGCACTTGATGTGGCAAGCATACTCTGCAGTGTAAAAAGTACCTGTATGTAAGGATGTACCTACTGTATATGTAAAAAGACATAATCACTGCCTACAAATCAATTTCTCACATTTAATCAATGCATCGAATATCTTTTTGCTCGAATAAAACAAATGTTAAGCCACCTCTATGCCAAGACTATGGCTGGAATCATTGTGTGGAAAAATTGTTGTATTAGTTTCATGTATAACTGTCACCCCCCTCCGCATGCACACCATTTTCATACACCTGGTTTGTTTAGTCATGCAAGAATCTCATTATCAGCATCACTACCAATATCAGCCATCTTTGGTGGATTGAACCAGTTAGCATAAGAACTGATTGTAAGAATAAAGACTCAAGATGGCTTATGCAGGTAAAACATAGAGTGAAATAGACATAGACAAACATGTTTTAAGGCTTCCACAACAATTAATATGTTATTGGTTCATGATGAGCTGTTATTAGATAAATACGCAGACATTATGTAAAATATGTTTAAACATGTGAATATGAGTCCTGCTTCACCAACCTCAAGTGTTAATCAGAAAGGTTTATGACACTGCAGAAACAATCGAGTTTGAATAAAAACTCACCATCGATGGTCCATCCTCACTAGCAAGCTATGTACACGGTATATCATTTTGTGACTTAGTATAAAGAATCAATGATGCAGAGTTTTTACAATTACTAGGTTTTGAGAAGTCATAAGATTATATTCTTATTCCATGCCAACATTTATATATATATATATATATATCTCAAAGTCTGTCTTCATTCGGTATGTCTACTGTAGCTATAGCTATTAAAATAAATCTAAGAATGAAAGATATGCTTCGTGCTAGATTTGATCTCTGAACCTCCCGTTCACCAGGCGGTAACCTAACCTATATTGTTATCTTGATTAAAATATGCATAGGACTCTGCATTATGCAATGTCGCTAAAGCTTGCTCTCACGGCTCGTATTACTAAGTTTAGCAATGTGCTAGGCAAATAGCAAGTGGCAGACAACTACATTACGTAATATTGTTTATAAGCTGTTTTTAATACCCACGCAACGCCGTGAATTCGGCTAGTTTGTTATACGTATATACGAGTTACTACGAAGGAATGTAGCCACCAATTTTATGACAACTTTTGAAAATATTCATGAAGGTCCTTTTGCTTTTTTTATTAAAATCCTTACTCAAACTTATCTATGTTAATATATCCTACTTTGTCATGTTGTCTGTCTGTTAGTCTGCGTAAACATAATGCCTTTTTACATTTTTTAGCTGATTTCATTCAAACATCACATACATATGCTCTGCGAATTCTGAAAGGGCGCTAAAATGTTTGGTTTTTAAAACTCCATCAGGTTTCTGAGAATTAGACTCTCGAACACCCATCTGATAGGAAACTCCAGATTGCACATTTATATGTATTAAGGACGATTAAACTCAGTGAACATGTTCATGGATTACTTTTGTGCAAGCAGTGCAGCAATTTCCTTGAAAATCTACATGCGTGCTGCAGGCTATCAATTTAAAAAAGGAAATAATTCTGGGCAATGCCAGGCTTAAGGCTAGTACACTGTATATTATAATTAAGGTGACTGCAGCTCAGGATTTGTTTAGACTAATCATTCACTTAATGTATAACATATTATATATAATATGCTATATATAATATATCATATATAATATATTATATATAATATGCTATATATAATATCTCATATATAATATATTATATATAATATGCTATATATAATATATCATATATAATATATTATATATATATATTAATGATATTATTAACATATAATGTCAATATATATTATATATAATATATATAATAATATATACTATATGATATATACAATATATAATATATATTGTATATATCATATTATATATAATATTATATATATTATATAATATAAAATATAATATTTTTATATTGATGAAAAAGTTGTTAAAACAACTGTTAGTAATGCTAAAAATTGCATAGTTCAAATAAACTTTTTTTTGGATAATTGGATAATTGAACAGCAAACGCAAAACAAAAAACGACTGTTTTCAATAGTACCATTTAATATAACCTATAAAGAAATCATTTACTGATCTTACCCCTGGTGTAATGATAGCTTTTCTTTTGTAGATGATGTCTATGAAAGAGTCAGAGCTCGCTCCTGTTCCTGTTGGCTTGCTAACAACGTCCACATTGTGATACTTTCTCCGCGAGTCATTGAATCCATGTACCATGATTAGCGCCATTCTTCCAGCATTACGAAACCGTTCAATCAGCTTTTAGATAAGAATAATAAATGTGAAGACATTTAAAAGAGGACAAATACTGTCATTGAAGCAGTTAGCTGATAACTGTATACATACACACCTAGTTTAGAAATTACATTAACAGCTTTTTGTAAGTAGCGTGATGGAGATTTTTATCAGAATTATTTTAGTATTAATATATTTGATGAAGAGAATTTTATAATAACACACGCTTATTAGTTTGTTTTAAAATTGGGGAATCAATGCGCTGTCTGCACAGTTCATAAGTTTGAAGTCTAAAATTGTTCATACACATTTCTTTTAATTAAATATCATTATAAATATGATTAGTTTAATGTTATAGTAAGAGCACATGAAGCAATAAAAAGGGAAAGTTTAATTTATAATTAACCATTTCTAGTTTTATCTCATCTGCATCTCAGTAAATGGAATGATACCAATACTTCTTAACGATATGGTGGAGCCTGTAACAGTTAGTTTTGTCAATTATGGGTCTTCTAATTAGAAAATACTATTTTATCTTCTTTTCCTTGATAATTTTGTGAAATCTTTGGTCATTCATCTACTTCCTTTGATTTGAGTACAAATCACATCTGCTAAACAAGTTAGCAAAAGTGATTTGTTTTGTATGATCAAACAGAATTTTGAGGTTGCTAACTATAAAGCATGCTTCAGTTGCAAAAATGTCATTGACACTTTTGTGAGGTTGCAATTTACAAACCTAAGAAATATGCAGTTCAGTTGTCAGCCCCAGCAGGTTATAGCAGCCATCTGTTATTTTTATAACAGAGATGTTTAAGTTTTATGGAGTAAACTACATTTTATAAAAGAAATTGAGTTTAAAAGCTATTCAAAAATTGGTTGTTTGACAATAATTGCTCATTTTTAAAACATATGAACGTTTTCATACAAAGTTAAAAATTTTATCATTCAGTTGTACTTATTTTTCAAAATCTGGAATATTTGTAAAATAGTTGGTTGTGGTTAGTGGATAATATTGACACAGTGCAAAAATGAGAGTATGAAATTATCTCAAATGTATAAAGCTCTTCTGTAATGCACAAAAGTTCACAATTCTTACCGTTCGAATTCTGTTCCGCTCTTCCCTAAATTCTAAAGAGTTCTTTTCCGTTAGCTCCTGTAATAATAATCACAGTTTTGCATGAAGTCAAGTATTACATTGAAATAACAACAGGCCAAACCACAAACAAACTCGCTATAGTTGCCTTCTGACAGTTTTAAGCAACTATGACGAGAAAATGTGAGATTTGGAATGTCCGCTGACATAAAACTAGCTAATTTACATAAGTTTTAAGGAGCAACCGACCTCGACAAGTTTTCTCTGTGACTCAGTTAGACTTGGGAGTATAGATATTGCCTCACTTCTAGTGCTGCACATGCCTCGAACTTCTTTCATCCGCTTACTTAGCAGTTCATGGGTCTGTGCAACTGAAAAGGTCATGAACTGTATCATCTACACTGCATGCCAATACGTCTTCGCAAAGTCTATTATACTGAGCAAATATGTGCACGAATATAAAGGTTTTCAAAGTATTGAATGCAAAGTCATGGTATAGCTTGAATTACTTTTTGTTTTACAACAGCCAATTGTTTTATCTATAGATTTATGTTCTGTGTTTTTTAGCCGAATGAGGTCGGGTAGACAGCAGTTAAGGTAGTATAAAGCGATGTTGCAAGAAAGGTTAACAAGCAGCAAGTTAGTTTATGAAATAAATGGAGCAATCGCTGGAATATTCAGAGTTGAAATTGTAAAGATTTTGTATAATATTTAATAAACAGTTTAATAAAACTATTTAGGTCACGAAACTGCAACAACATAAAAGCAATTTACAAAATAAAATTATTAAATGTATTATTTGTTTGTTAGTTGACAAGGAGATTGAACAAATCAATGAAGCAGTTGTAACAAACAAACCAAGTGAAACCACATCGACATCTATTTTGAACAAATTAGGTCTTGCACTCAATCGTACCACATTTATAAAATTTTGTCTCACACAAGTTGGCTGTCGAATAAAATAACTGTTATCAATACTTTTTCAATAGATTGTTCAATACAGACACCTGTTTTAACTAGATGATGTAAAAAAACTATGATAGACTAACAATTATGGAAACATCTTTTTTATTTAGCTAATAGAAAAGCTGCAACTACATGACAACTAATACAAGTAATTCTACCAGTTAGCCATTAACTTGCAAAGCTTGAATTATTTTTTCACCGGCTTTCCGAAAATTCAAACGTGATCACATGTTTACGTTTGTTTTGTGCTAACTTTGTATCAAGGTCACTAGCTGGTCATTGCAAAAACATTCTATTTTAGAATGAATGCTTCTTGCTCGTAATAGTATCATAATTACTATTAAAGGCTATCCTTTTGCTATCTTATATGTTTTTCCATTACATAGTGATGAATATTTCAATAGCTATAAGCATCTAATATGATGACACATAACATCAGACCATCTCATAACATTGTTATACAACTGTTATACAACTGTTATACAACTGTTATACAACAGTTGTACAACTGTTATACAACTGTTTTACAGCTGCTATACAGCTGTTATACAGCTGTTATACAACTGTAGAACTGTTATACAAATGTTTTACAGCTATTATACAACTGTACAGCTGTTATACAACTGTTATACAAATGATATACAACTGTTATACAACAGTTATAGAGCTGTTATACAAATGTTATACAACTGTTATACAACTGTTATACAATTGTTACCACATTTTTACTATGTGCAAATGCAGAACTTGTACCACAATCATGAAGCAAACACAAATCAACAATGAATATGATAAGCCCAACAAATGACATGGTTTTAATAATTTTCTCTCAATGTAGACACCTGCTGGGGCTGACAATTGAACTGCAGCTTTCTTATAGCTTTGTAAATTGCAACCTCACAAAAGTGTCAATGACATTTTTGCAACTGAAACATGTTTCATAGTTACCAACATCAAACTTCTGTTTGATCATACAGAACAAATACATCACTTTTGCTAAATTGTTTAGCAGAAGCGATTTGTACTCGAAGGAAGTAAATGATCGATCAAAAAGATTACAAAATTATCAAGAAAAAGAGAATACAAATTAACAATGCTACTGAAAATGGTTTGTATAAGTTTAAACGCACATACATCTACATAGGTTTTTACCCTCTTGTTAAGACCCTATTATATGCTAATTTTGTTGAACAATTGGCAAGTTGCCAATTTAAGTTTTTAGTAAACGTATCGGAGTATTTAAGGTTAAAGATATAGAAAGAAATACTTCTGTTATCAGAGTTAATAGCTAGCTGGTCCCAGATCTTATGGTGACGTCTCTTTGAGTCCTTAAGTTCCTGCATCAAAATCCAATTTTCATTTGCAGTTTTGTCAATACTCCCTTTTCTTCGTCTGTATTCTTGGCACCTCACCGATATGTTGGGTACTTCTAGTATTCCTTCACTATAAACTTGTGTTTTCAGCACGAGAGGTCGCTGAGGAGCTGAAGCCAATGTCTGAAACTCTTTCATTAAGAGCTCATAGTTTTCTTTTGGGCTTCGCGCTTTGATGAGATTCGGCCCGACTTGCTTATAAGCTTCGATCTTCGGTATCTGCGGAAGCTTGAGATCGATCGTTTTTTCCTTCGATTGGGCCTTGCCATCTTTCGAATCTAGACTTTTCTCTATTTCTACAAGGCTATTCTGCTGACTACTCGTGGGGCTCCAGTAAACTCTGGAAATGACCGGAGTCGGCGCAGTTTTTGGCAGAACAAACTCATCAGGTGAAAATGTAGGACAACTGAAGGTCACCGACTTTTGTGATTTGGTAAGAAAGTAGCGCTCTAATTCCGCCTGTCGCTTCAATGACATTTTCTCGTATGCTGTAACTCGCGTGTCTCTCAAAAGTAATATTTACTCTGCCTGCAATCTTAACGAGTGACACGCAATCTCTGACACTCTTGACCGGCTAAATGTATATAAGCATTCGCAGTAGGCTCACTTTTGTTGCCACGAATAAGCATTGAATGCAATTGACAGCGATAATCGTCAGCAAAATAAGTAGAATGGTCTGGGTGTGTGTCACTAGTCATTAAGAATCATTGTGGAGCTGAGAGACTAATGCGATTTAGCGACTATTTGCACAGCTAATTTTTAGTAATCTTTATAAATATCATACGTTAACAAGAAAGCTTAGCTAAACTATGGCATTCATGACATGTTTACCCTTTACATATTATTGTGGTGGATCAGGTTTGTTTGATGATGTCTGGTTGAAAAACAGAGCATTTTAATACTTTTACTTTAATTGTTTATTTTGGAATAATAATATCAACAAAGTGACATGCACTTTATTCAAGTAACCCTACATACAAATGACCGCTTCCTGATAACTAAAAAGTGTTTGTGAAATGAATTGTGATAACAAAAAAAACGCTAGCATTCTTATGAGTTATAAAATTTAGCTTTGAAATTTCAAATTAACATAAACAATAAAAACAATAATTTACTTATCTCTGCGAGAAGCTTTGTTTATAATTTTAAAAAACTATTTATGTACGAAAAAGTTCTTAAATAGAAAACTAAACTGTTCATCATTGGTTGTTAAGAGTTGCACATGCAACAATGTATATTCATCTGGCACAAATATTTTCCAATGAAATTTTCAAACTAATGCAAAACTTCCTTCTTTTTAAAAAAGGGTCATTTTGTGAACTACTCATTGCCCACTATAACATGACTAAGTCTCATAATTTTTTAAAATAAAAACAACCCTGAAAAACCAGTTTTCAGGTAAACAAAAACTAAACGACTAACAGGGAAATCTAAAAGCAACTTTTAAATTCCTTTTGCATCAAATTTTATATCAAAATAGTGTGTCATATATTATTATACAAATGTTTGCATCATAGAGATACAATACTTGTTTATTTTCCTCCTTTTCAAGCCTGATTAATCCTAAATCAGGACTAACCTTTTAATTCTTGATCACATGACCTTCTTGGATGAATTGAGCAGCAGATCACATGACCTTCTTGGATGAATTGAGCAGCAGACCACTAGCTAGCAACAAGCATCATCCTGCTTGAAACTATTATTGAAAAAGTGTGCTCGGTTTTTTTGGACAAACCAAAGATAGCACCTGACATCTGATTGACGGGCAATGACTGTGCTGAGCATTTTCATAGATTATTTACTCGGTTTGCGAAAGTGTTACAACTTTATTTGTTAAAACATTGTCGAAAGCACCTTGATAAACTTTGGATTAAATATGTAATCTGGTAGCGGGAGCACCTAAGCCTTGTCATTGAGTTACCTGTTACCCTCGTGTTACCTGCTGTTATACCTACTGGACGATAGCAATAGTTTTCTCACATGATTTTAATATAAGTTTGTAAATTCCCGAAGCAATAATTCAGGTTTATCCTACTAACCTTTGTAATTTCACGTACATTTAAATAGAAAGTCAAACAATCTGCGAGGATTATCAACACTTTTGTGACATATTACACTAAAAGTTGTAATACGTCACAAAAGTGTTGTGACATATTACATCAAGAAAGCATTTGCTAGCATGAAAAACAGTCTACAAAATCAAACAACCAAACATTCCGGTATCTTGAATATCTCATCTACAAGGCTTGTTACAAAAAGTTGCCAAGTTTTCATGCAATTCTTTTCATTATTTATAAAGATGTAGGCCCTACATGTTGTCTATTATTAATAATCAAAACGTTATAGAGCTCAATAACAGACTTGAAGAGAAAACAGAAAAGCAAACCTTATAAAGAGCAAACACCTAAATTATTAGCAAGACTTGACCTTCGGTTAATGACTAAATTTGCTCATTACTTACTTTTTTGTTTCTGTCTCCATGCTGCCAACTCCATTGCTTGATTGCTCGAAACTTTAGCATCCACATTTTTTTCCTTTTTTGACATTTTTGTTTTTAACCTTGGCTACTAATTTATTCCAGTGTACTGACTCCGCCCGTCAGATATTCTTACGGTTTTGTGAAAACTTAAGAAATAGTCATTGACTATAGCTATTGACTAGTGACAAGATGATACAGGTGTTTATAAGTAAACCTTACAGCTTTGACAACAGCGTAAACTGAGCCCCATTCACCAGACTCTCTCAGGTGTCCTCCTCCAGTCAATGTCCCTCAGGTGTGCATAATTCTTTGTATTCCTTTGTTTGTCAATCGACTCAGAATTCTTTGCAAAATTATTGTTGTCTTTGCAGATTTGTCACTTCTATTCAGAAGAAAAATCCATCGATTTTCTATAAGAAGTGAGGCAAGTGGATTATGTTGCACCGAGATGAGCAGCATGTTGTAACATGGCAATTAGTATTCTATAAAATACATTTAAGAAATCTCGTTTCATTATTTGAAGACAGTTCCACGGCACTCGTGCCTTTCATTAAATAAAGCACGATTGATGAGCAGGTCATACTCCTGAGACTGTTCAACAAAGGTTCTCTATCCTGCATGCATAAGGCTGTGCATGCAGACATATGCAGTTGTTACACAGTACACTTCAAGATGGCTCACTTTACAAATCTTTTACTAAGCAACTAATATGGCAAATTTTACGAAGTGCAAGCCATGAAATCGTGGGATGTTATTAGATTAGCCGGTTTTTATAAATTCTGATCAAACTAGCAAGAAAGCTCAAAAATTGCAAGAGAAAGCAAATCCAAAAAACACAGAGAATTAGATAATATGATGGATCACTATTTATTGAATATTCTTATCCTGAGGTAACTGACAGTGTTTTAAAAAGGTGCTGAAGTTATCAGCTGTATCAATAACCACTAATAAATGCAATAATAAACTAAACTAAATATACTAATAATACAGAACTAATAGATCACTTGTCAAGTGCTGACTCAGCGTTATTGGAACGGACCACCTTGTGGATTAATTAGGCTATTTAAGTAGTATATGTAATTAATATTCTGTATTACATTATTATTTATAAACTCGAACAACAAATTATTTTCGTGTTATTTATTATATTGAAATGATAAACTTCAAGTTCCTTGGAATACAGCTGTATTATCGTGTTAATAATAATATTGCTATTGAGCAAGAATTGTAGTAGCGAACCCTAAACAACTATAAACTATAAAGTTTCAGATTATAATGCTGTTTTATATTTACACTGCTAAATCAATAGTCGATTGAAACCAAGGTTGTATTTTATTAACTGCTAGCTTCATGAAATGCTAGTACATACGCTTACAATTGCGAAACCGCACAATATTGGTAGTTGTTTGCTCATGGGAATCAAGCAAAAAATAACACGACTCCTCCATTAGACAAAAGCGACTATCCTCGTCTACACCTGTTTTTAAGCTACAAAAAATGAAAAACAGAACAATATTTATGAGTACAAATATTTAGAGCAACACAATAAATGTTTGGGCACATTTTTCAAAACAGCAGACAGGGATCTAGCCAAATGAACTTTTCCTGCAGTAGTTTACAGTGGGTCAAGTAATTAACACGTGTCAGATTTTCAATATCGGAGGGCGTAGGTTCATTTGCATTAGGATGCCATCACTTTGTTTATTGAGAGTATAACATATCATTTAAAACATTGCAGTATTAATGTTAGTATCCAGCCTTAAGGTTGACTGATTATTAGTCAAAATCCTGTTGAGATTTTGAAAGTTTGAGCGATACTATGTGCTTGGCTGTAATTTGATGAGGAAAATTTATAATTAAATTTTATGAGAATCTCTTTAAATTTAAACCTGTACAGTGAAACCAAAGAATTGGCCATGAAGATTAATATATTAATTTGGTTTGTGATGAGCTTGCAATTGCTCAACAATAAATCTAGAACAGCGAGCGAATAGCATGACACTACGGTCAAAAACTATACCAAAATGTGTTTATCAACTCTATATCAATTGCATGCATAGCCCTGTAACATTGAATATAACTGGTATTTTATACGTATAATATAACTGGTTGTTTATATACGAGTAGTTATAAATATAGTTATAGATTTATAAATAGGTTATAGGTTTATAAATACTAGTTATATATATATCTATATATATATATATCTATATATATATATAAATATATATATATATATATATATATATATATATATATATATATATATATATATATAGAGACACTGAATTAGTTAACTAGAGAGGCATAGACTAATATACAATATCAGAAAGAAACAATGATCTACAGCGACATGGAGATGGGAGCAGGTTACCTACAATAGTGTAAAACAAAAGTGGTCTACATTGTTGTAGAATAAGACTATATTTGTTCATGAAATTCAATAACTAAAACAAAAACGAGAAATCATCTAAAATAATTTTAGTGATGCCTAGATCAATTCCGGGAGTGGATTTAACCATTTCATCCAATCAGACGTCATTAGCAAGCCCTGCAAGCTCAACATTCACAACATATTGTCCTTTATTCAGAATGCATAGCTTGGTTGCCAAGTAAATATGCAGTGAACAAACACATGTGTCCAAAATATAGCAAACATTTTTCTATTTCAATGACTTCGAAGATGCTTTTCATCGATTTTTGTATGATTAAAACCCTTGATGTACCAATCAGATTGCTAGTTTCACCATCATCATTGTAGGAATCAGATAATAAACTTATTAGTTTGATAATCTGATAGGTTGTAGAGAGTAGGGAGAAAATGACAAATCTATGACTACGCAGAGATAACAGCTATTTTTGACTGCAGTGGTACATGTGTTAAATACCTCAGCACACGAAAAATAAGTTATCCATGGTGGCAAAAAGGCTACATGGCTTCTATTGAAGCGTAGAGGAACGTATTATTAACAATGATATCGGACACACATTTTGGCTATATATATATATATATATATATATATATATATATAGCCAAGATGTGTGTCCGATATCATTGTTAATAATACGTTCCTCTACGCTTCAATAGAAGCCATGTAGCCTTTTTGCCACCATGGATAACTTATTTTTCGTGTGCTGAGGTATTTAACACATGTACCACTGCAGTCAAAAATAGCTGTTATCTCTGCGTAGTCATAGATTTGTCATTTTCTCCCTACTCTCTACAACCTATCAGATTATCAAACTAATAAGTTTATTATCTGATTCCTACAATGATGATGGTGAAACTAGCAATCTGATTGGTACATCAAGGGTTTTAATCATACAAAAATCGATGAAAAGCATCTTCGAAGTCATTGAAATAGAAAAATGTTTGCTATATTTTGGACACATGTGTTTGTTCACTGCATATTTACTTGGCAACCAAGCTATGCATTCTGAATAAAGGACAATATGTTGTGAATGTTGAGCTTGCAGGGCTTGCTAATGACGTCTGATTGGATGAAATGGTTAAATCCACTCCCGGAATTGATCTAGGCATCACTAAAATTATTTTAGATGATTTCTCGTTTTTGTTTTAGTTATTGAATTTCATGAACAAATATAGTCTTATTCTACAACAATGTAGACCACTTTTGTTTTACACTATTGTAGGTAACCTGCTCCCATCTCCATGTCGCTGTAGATCATTGTTTCTTTCTGATATTGTATATCAGTCTATGCCTCTCTAGTTAACTAATTCAGTGTCTCGTGGTGCAGTTCATCAGTTTCATGGAATGAGGCTGTCATTCAACATTTTTAGATGAATGTATTCATGTTGCTGATTTCGTTTGATTGGCAGCCTCTTTCGGAATGATCGAACTTGGAAACAACATACTCACCTTAGTAAGCCCGTCTCGTTTAAGCACACCCACGCTCCAATGATCTGTATCCTTAAAAAAATATTGACTGCTTATAATTCAATATAACTCAAATATAACCCAGCATGCTCAAATGATAATCTCTGATAGCCAAAAAAGAATCACATTAATTTACACTCATGCTTAATTGAAGAATGCAGACAGATTATCGATCAGATAAGTTCATTATATTCATGGCCAAATGTAAAATTCTGAAACAACAACAAAGCACACTAATTCGCTTTTATGCTGAAATAACAAGCGAGGATATACATGCACACATCAATATATACATATGCTCACTTTTTAATGTCAGCTAACGATAAATAACACATGTTAATACGATATTACCATATACAAGTGACAATCATAAAAGTTTTTTTGACTACAAAACTTCTTTGATGGCAAAAAAGTGGTCATAGTTATGTCGGCACAAACGTATCACACTCGCATATGCATTTCAAGCGCCATTTTTGTTGTCATGCTCAAAGAAAATGTTAATATACACAGTATTCAATTCAAAAAATATTAATATACATGTAACGTATCCATCATCAAATCATAATTGTTTAAAGCCTGTTTCGATTGAATTCAGAGAGCATACAGCATGAAATAACCTGTTTAAGGTATTTACCTAATGTCAGATAACATCTTGGCTGAAGTATATATATTCAGATCCAATTGAGTAATCCAACTGGGCAAGCAATTGCTTCAAATATCTAAAAGAACTAATAAAAACCCTTCAGACCAATGCTTCTGTGACAAAAGAAAAGTTTTTTGAAGTTATGAACCTTTAATTTGGAAAAATAATCGCTTTATTTTAACATATAATCAGATTTATGTAACTCAATAAGCTCTGATAGAGCAGTTTGTAAATGTTAGTACAACTGAGTGTATTCGCTGCGAGGTCAGTAAACTTGACTATAGTAATGAGTTTTTCATATTCTTATATCTGATTACCTGTTCAACAGCTTTATACGCGGGTAGTAACGGTAAGCGGGTAGGAAAGGCATGAATAAGAACAAACCTTTTACCAGATTTTTTACAGCCTTTAGAGATCTAGTTATTCACATGTTTTATAATACACAATAGCATTATTTTTATTTTTTTAAATTATGAATTATCCTTCTTTATGTTGTTTAAAACTACAGTGAATGCTATAAAGTATACCTCCTATAACGTAAATTCCGCATAATGTAAAGAATTTATGTAAAGTTTTTATAAATTGTGTTTTCGGCGTTTGTGATGGCTGCGATTAACTGTTGGTTTTTAGCTTTTAAGAACTTGTAATCACATTTCCACACATTTTGAACCTATAACACAGCGGAGTAAGACATGGTGAACCTTTTGATACCAAATAACTGTAATGTGGATTTTGTTGCAAGTCAACCTTTAACATTTCTTCTAATTATAGAAACTGTGGTTATTCAATTTTTGTTGCAGATGAAAATTTGAATGCTAGCCTTGACCAAACTATTTATAATCTTTAGAGCAAAAAGCTTTCCTCCTCTCCTACATCGGTGAAACACTTCCATTTCATTTGGTATGGTGTATTCCGAAAAAAGTCATTTTCTCACATAAAATCATCCATGTTGTAGACCAAGTTGGTTTTTTATCTGAAATTTTCTAAACAACAATGGCATCTGCTGTAAATACTTATAAAATTACGATGTGCAGCTGACGGCTTATTCAAGATCCTATGCAATCTAAAGTTTAGATTTGCTATCTTATCACATCATTGATATATAAACCGGCTTTATATATCTGTGTATTACATAGATCCCTGCAATAACTTGATAGTCATAAGTGAGCTACAACAGATCCAGGTGTCAGTTTTAAGCTTCTGCAGTTGTCTCCTCCTTCAAAGATTAAATACAAAAGCATCTTTGATTAGCTCTATTCTAGAAGAAAGCTGGAACTCCAAATCTCAAACCTCAAACCCCCAAACCCCTTTATTCTAGCTATCTCAAAAGCTGTTTTTTCCTACATAGATTATCTGTAAGGGAGTGAGCCACATGTTGACCAAAACATAAAGTATAGATTTTTATCGTTTTCCTTATTCAATAGAAAATATTGCAGCAGAGATTATTCTTTTTTTCTTGCATAGGCAATCAATGATTTGGGTGATTAGCGCGATTCACTTTTCCAATAGAATCTGTATGAAGTTCATTATTAAAAGACCGTTATTTGCTCAGACAACGCATCGAAGCGCAACGTCATTGTCAGGCTATTTGCCTAGTCAACTTTAGGAGAATCACATGAACTCCTTATTGATTGAGGGAGGTTTTTGGTGGGCAAACAAAAGGCCTAGTCGTTGCTAATACTAGTAAACAATGGCATTGATCATCATTTACGTATAAGATTGTCAGCTGTAAGATGTAGTACAAGCTCTTCTTCACAGTTATTTGGTAAGTTTTGTTCGTATTTTGTATGAAATTGAGTTGAGTGAACTTATCAAGTGCTCTCCTTGCTTATGCTCATAATCAGTTGTTAATGTGATGTTTATAATCAGTTGTTAATGTGATCTTTATAATCAGTTGTTAGAGTGATGTTTATTATCAGTTGTTAATGTGAGGTTTATAATCAGTTGTTAATGTGATGTTTATAACCAGTTGTTAAAGTCATGTTTATAATCAGTTGTTAATGTGATGTTTATAATCAGTTGTTAGAGTGATGTTTATAATCAGTTGTTAGAGTGATGTTTATAATCAGTTGTTAGAGTGATGTTTATAATCAGTTGTTAGAGTGATGTTTATAATCAGTTGTTAATGTGATGTTTATAATCAGCTGTTAATGTGATGTTTATAATCAGTTGTTAGAGTGATGTTTATAATCAGTTGTTAATGTGATGTTTATAATCAGTTGTTAATGTGATGTTTATAATCAGTTGTTAGAGTGATGTTTATAATCAGTTGTTAGAGTGATGTTTATAATCAGTTGTTAATGTGATGTTTATAATCAGCTGTTAATGTGATGTTTATAATCAGTTGTTAGAGTGATGTTTATAATCAGTTGTTAATGTGATGTTTATAATCAGTTGTTAATGTGATGTTTATAATCAGTTGTTAGAGTGATGTTTATAATCAGTTGTTAATGTGATGTTTATAATCAGTTGTTAATGTGATGTTTATAATCAGTTGTTAGAGTGATGTTTATAATCAGTTGTTAATGTGATGTTTATAATCAGTTGTTAATGTGATGTTTATAATCAGTTGTTAGAGTGATGTTTATAATCAGTTGTTAATGTGATGTTTATAATCAGTTGTTAATGTGATCTTTATAATCAGTTGTTAGAGTGATGTTTATAATCAGTTGTTAGAGTGATGTTTATAATCAGTTGTTAGAGTGATGTTTGATCAGCAGAGTTAAAAATGAATTTGCACAAAATTTTAGTAGGTTTTATCAGAAATTATCAGTATTTTTCTATCATTTGCAATAGTTTTTAATCTTTGAAGTGATCTGACTGCCAGGATGTTTCAAGATTAAAATCAACAAACTTAACTGCTGTTAAAATGCTCAAAAGGAAAATACGTGCGAAATGACATCACTAGTAGCTATTATTATTTAGTTGATATCGGCTATTGCATTGAAGTTACAGCTTTACGCATCTCTCTTCTGTCGGCCTCTTTGCAACCATAAACATCATAATCGCACTCTCGCTTGATCTGAGCCTTCTAATTGTGATCAAGTTTTATCGATTTTAATCTTGAAACATCCTGGCAGTCAAATCACCTCAATCGAAAACAATCACAAATTATAGAAAAATACTAATACTCTCTGATTAAATCTACCTAAATTTTGTGAAAGTTCATCTTTATCTCATGGTTAGAAATGAGTTAAACACTTCCTTATGCACTTTGTGTTAGGAATAGTAAAAATGCAAATACGCATAAATTGAGGAATTGTGGGTAAACAATTTTTAAAACTAATTACTTAAAAGCATCATAATGGTAGCCTGAAAAATGGAGTTCCCAAATGGCCACTTTTCAGTGATATTTATATTGCGGGTTGTGAGTACACTGCTGGGATTGATATCAAGTGCTCGCCCATAAGGAATTGATTCAATGTGTATCATCTTATTTATAGTTCTTTTTAATAATTGATCAGCCAGCTTCAGTGGTGGCTAGTCGAAAGGTAACTTTTTACCATTGTACATACATGTACGTTGTTCAAGGATGACATTGCATGGCTGATACATTCAATTATGTCCTGGAATATTGCTGTAATGAATAGGCTAGCAGCCTGGCTTTTATGAAATCAATAGCTTGAGCGAAACATTTGTTATAATTGTTTAACCTAGAAGTATTTCCTCCATGGATTCTACTACACCTCATTTTGAGTCTGTGGACTACGGCTATTTGCCTGACATAGATGAAACACACGAAGAAGAAGAAGAAGATGGTCTCAGTATTGCATCAACCGCTGATGTTTCTCTACCTGCTCTGACTCGATCTCAGTCGACAAGTTCTACTAACCCGAGGTACAGGGACTCTAGTCTTTCGTATATCTTTATAGATGACGGTGCATCTATCTTATGTGCTATACCCAAACACTGTTACACTAAATTGTAATTCATGACTAGTTAGGCTAAAATTTATTTGTTATAACTTAGGTTTATTGGTCCTCTGGAACAGATCTTAGCATGAATCTTGACAAAATGCCAGTTGATCTCATCATCCCAAGTTCTTTCAGCTCATAGAAAACGTAAATTTTTGTCATTAGTTTTTTCAGCATGAAGTGAGTTTACTTATAACTTTCTCTGTACTAACTGCAGAGGCTGGCATTTTCTGCTACTTGCACTTTCGTCGCATTTTCCGCGACTTGCACTTGGTTTCTGTTACTCTTTGTACATAGATCAGAGTGCGATGGAAGTGGAGCTAGAAAAAAAGAGGACCAGTTTTCATCAGAGCTAGAAAATGACGCTGACTATGATACAGACATTGAAATCCATGGTTTGTACAAATAACACGAGTTACCAATTATAATATCTCACTGACGTGGTTCAATATATTCCTACATGAATATAGGAATAGATTTACGCTTGCGAACAAAGTGAGAATTAATAGGGTTTCAATTTCTGAATTGTGCCTTGTGAAGCTAATCATATGGATCATCACTATATACTGATAGCTAGCTGAATACCCGGTGTTATCCGGGTATTGAAAATCAGCTTATAAACGATGAGAGGTAATGAGAGTTGCCTGCCACTTGCTATTAGCCTGGCACATTGCCAATGGAAAATTTGAGTAAGCTTACTAATAAAAGCTACGCTTCTCATGACGTTACGTCATCACATTGCGTCGTGACGGAAAGCGGTAGTGTATTTGCTCCCATATATTGACATAAATTGCCCATCGAATCTATCAAGCTTGTGTGGCTTAGTTAGTAAGGTGCCAGTCTGGTGAATGGGAGCTTCTGAAATCAAATATTTTGTGGTACAGATTGTTTATTCCGAGATTTTAATAGCTATAGCTGGACAATCACAATGATGAACGAATACACACATGACCAACTTTGAGAAATATATAAATAGATAGAGGAGGTAGGCAAAGGATTTTTATTGTCATCAAGTGTCGGTTCGGAATTAGCCGCTGACACAAATACACTTGAAACTAAATAGTGTTAGTCTCGTCTGGTATAGTTTAGTTATTAGTTTTCTCAGATGGTTTAGTTAATGTTGTATGGTCACTCAAAATAGCATCACACTAAAATAGAACAGAAATGGTGTTACTCTTTTGAAAAAAGCACACTTTCCAGAGCGTTTAATTTATTGCTAGTAACAGCAATGTGAACTGCATCTCTTTACTGTTGGAGTTTGTTCATTGACAATGCTTCTGGGTTTCAATTTGGGTGCCAACTCATGGAATACGGTTTGCATTAATCAAAACGTTTACAATTTGAAAATATTTTACTCAGATATATGACCAGCTCTTTGAAGAATTAGTCTTTCAAACCGCAGAATTACAGTAACTTATAAGAAAGTTTTTATCAATTGTTGCAACAGAGTGAACAATTTTTGTGCTATCTCACAGCGTAATAAAATAAGATTTCTTATAAAGTTGTATACTTTCTATTGCGATAATCCATGCGGCTGATGTTCCTTTGTAGCATGACATGTACTGATTGACTGTGTGCTGCAATATAAAGGAGAATAAACTTTCTAAAATTCCTGTTGAAGTTTTTCAAATTGGTTATTGCTTATTGAATATATAGACAGTCTCAGCTCATGTGATATCCTCTATCCCATTGGATGTTAACTGTCCTTCTTTTTAGGCCTCCTCTGCGTCTTTTGCTGCTTTTCCTTCCTTTGGATGTTTTTTCTCTTTTTCTGTCTGAGTTACCCTTTTCTTAATCCTTGCTGTTATTATAGAAAATTATAACAAGTTTTTTTAGTTCAGTGTTATGAATACTATCTCCTAACTGAAAGCGCATCTGGCCTTTGGTTATGACTAAGCCATTTTCTAGAGAGATTTTGCAAGATATTCTTGTAAGTTTTTTTCTGGATCGACAAACATGACTAACGAAATATTTCCCAGATTTTTGTCATATTTTTATGGTGAAGCATAGGCAAATAATCTTTCTATTTTTAACTTTTCATTCCATTAGTCTTGGTAGGAAAACAAAACCAAGTATTGACCCACAACTCTGCAATAACTGTAGAGCGGTAGCAGCACTTCAACTGAATGTAGTAAAGGCTTGTAATCTGAATCCAACACAAACAATACACTATCAGTTATTTGTACCGTATGTAGTATAAATTAGATTTAAGAATATTTGCTAATGCTCTGACTCGGTAATACATGCAATACATGTATGTAGAAATAGACTTATGCTTGCAAACAAGGCAAGAACTAATAAGGTTTCAATTTTTGAATCGTCGAATTTTGCATATAACCGGATTATTACGTTGTGTCCTGATCCATGAAAATGTTTAGAAAACTATTTTACACAAAAGTTTTTTATTACTGGTGAAAACACTCAGGCGTCAACAATTTATTACAGACCACCGTTTCTTAGTGACCAAACTGTCAACTTTTCTTTTCAACATTTGACTAAATGTCAAGGTAAATTTAGCTAATGCTATCATGCTACATATTTTAGTTAACTAAGTAGCGTAAAGAACTAAATAGGCAGCCATAAGGATAAATTTATTCTTTATTAAATTCGTAATAAAAAGTCCAGGTCAAATTAGGCCATTTTAGTTACATTTTTGTGGCCATATGATAAACGGGTCTTATCAGATGCACATACTAATGCTGAAAGCTTATATATGTTATAGGAAAGCTGATAATGAAGATATATCAGTTTAAAATAATTCACACAACTTTGTTGGTAACTCTCTTCAAATAAGATTTAGCGCGTTGTAGTAAAGTTATTTGTCACCAGTATTATGATTGTTTGCCGCATTCAAATCAAGAATGTTTCTTTAGTTCCATTGTCACTTTTTTATTGAACGTATTTTATAAAATAAGATTTTTTATAAAGTTGTGTACTTTCTATTGCGGTAATCCATGTGGCTGATGTTCCTTTGTAGCATGATATGTACTGGTCGACCGTCTGCTGCAATAGAAAACAGAATCAACTTTTTAAAATTCCTGTTGAAATTTTAAAAATATTATTGCTTATTGAATATATAGACAGTCTCAGCTCATGTGATATCTACTATCCCATTGGATCCTTACTGTCCTTCTCTTTGGGCATCCTCTGCGTCTTTTGCTGCTTTTGCAGCAGTGAAACGTTGTGGTTTCACCACCCTCCTTGTCTTTCATAATCGTTTTTTGGTTTACTCAGAGGAAACAGACGGAAAGCCTGAGGAAGATATTAATATTGGCACAGAAGAGTACAAACGCAGCTGTAGTCATCTCAATATCTCTCCAGAGCTCAAGGTAAACTTATATTCTTTTTGCAAATTTAGTCTTACACTTTTGTATGGACTATCTTATAAAGATGGAGCTTAGATTGTGCACTCACGCGTGACATGCCAAATCTCTGAAGGAAATGGCTAAGAAAAATGGCATGCAATTTCTAATAGTCATCTAGTTGACAACTGGCACAAAACACAACATAAACACCAGAAGGGTAGAATGAGTGATTTTTTTATCCATACCTCTTAGAGTTTCACAACCGTACATACCGTGCCACTATGCTTTCATAACGCTTTGGCAATTTTGACATGATCATTCTTATTACTATTTCACCATGTTCATCATTCTTATTTGAATAAAAATTTCAGAAAGTAATTTGAAGTTAATTTTGCAAAAATGTTAGTCATTGAAAGGCTATAAGCCATAGCTTGTTTTTTTTGTTGCACTCAGGTTAGATTACTATTTCACCATGTTTTAGTATCATAATAAATTCATTGGTGCTTTCAGGCATGATTGCAAATTGAAAACTCCATACAAGTATATGAACACCTGCTTTTAATTCATTGCCTAAAAGCAATGATTTCTTTCATAACAAACTAGATTTGCTGTTCACCTATTGTGGCATAAGTGAGATAGTCAGTGTTTACTAAAGGAAAGCCATCAATTTTATCTTCTCACCTGGCATGTTCAAATATGACAATATATTACATTATCACCGCTTGACACCCGTTATCTCACCAAAATTGTATTGATATTCCAAGTAAAGCTTTGTACCCAAGTACATGACAACTCCTTCCTTGAAGTTCAATGACAAAAGTACCAGGATTTTACAGTTTTGCACATATCTGCCAAATACGGTCATATCTCACAAAATTCTTAGCTATAATAATGGTACACTAACAATTTTTGGTCCACTGTGAAGCCTAAATGGCTGAGCAAATCGTAGATAAAATATTGGGGACTGACCACCATGGAGTTCAGTTAACCTATGAGAAAATTACTTGAGAATCTCTCGGGCATTGCTAGATATTCTTGCTGATTACTAAGGTCTGATTGGTTAATCTAATTCGTTACGGCCCAGTTTTAGCTATTTGTCATTAGTTATCATCCTAAACAGTACTTTAGCACTGAATTTGCATTATGGCTCATTTAATAATTCAAAAGGTATAATAATTAATAGCTGTTGCTACAGTTATGTTCATATCTTCAGTGACCTGTTTGTTGCTAAGCCCTACCTTGAAAGATGTTATAGCAGCAGTGCATGACTTTTTATACAGACAGTTTTGATGATTATATGTGTAGACTTATAGTTAGTTCTCTTTCTTCAAACTCATGTGTATTTGTAACTGTGCGCAGGTAGTTGAGAATCTCACAAATACGACCTTGAACTTGGCATATCAGGGAATTGGAGAGAATGGAGCAAAGGCTTTGGCTAAATCTCTTTTGGTTAGTACAATTATCTCTTAGTTAGTACAATGATCTCTTGGTTTGTTATGGCCCATGTTGCCTATTTACTAGCCAAAATTATTATTGCTGATATACCGTAAAACCTCTAATTGAATGCCACCTCTATTCGAACGCCACCTCTAATAGAGCACCACGGTGTTCAATTAGAGGTTTTACGGTAGTTTGAGTTAGTGAGATGTCTTGTTTGAATCTTACTACCAGCTTTTTTAATTGTGCATAGTGACATCCTTCAGTTTGAAAACCAAATCGTAAAAGTAGTCCAATATACTTTGTGGTACATCAAAAGAGGAAACACAATTTCTGCTATGAAGTTCATTTGTTTTAAAAAAGGTTTTGTGCCATTCAGTTGAAAGTTGGGTACAATCAATGCTCATAACATTTACAGAGAAACACCAAAGTAGAGAGACTCAATCTGACAGATAACAGCATCACACCGTATGGTACGACTTTCCTGTTTGACATGCTAGCAGACAACATCTACATAACATATATGGTAAGTAAATATGTTATATACTACTTTCCACAATTAGCTTAGAGAGTGATGTGAAACAAAAAAATCTATGTTTTTCTAGTCAAAAACAAAGCCTGCATATTCACTACAGACTACAACATTTTATAATTGTTTAAAATAGTTTTCTTTATATGATTAACCTAATCTCTAAGATATAAAGTTTCTCATTGGTGCTGCAACCTTAATGCAATCTCCCTCTAATGTGAGTTTTTTGTGTGTGGCAAGAATCTTTTAGGACTGAATCATATTTCGAAGTTTTCTTGATAATTTTGTATAAAACATCCGACTACTGCTTCTGCTTATTCTACACAGAGATATTAAAACCTTTTAGTTTTTGTACAAATACTTCATGGCAGTGCTATTTGTTGTTATACCAATTAATCCTAAACGTCCCTTTACCTTGCTGCTACCTTCTTGTCTCTCAAGGACTCTAGTCATAGTTTGATAGAGATCAGTAGCGCCATGGATTTGAAAGATCTATGGAAGCCATTAATTGTGGTCTCACTCCGCTCAGCAAATACATGTACCACAGCTATGTTAAGGCAGGGAGTGTAGAGGGATTGGCAAGAATTGGGGAAGTACAGAAATTCGCTTTACTATTCTATATTTACAATCTTGTCTTTTCATCTTGTGATAAAAGGATTTTTACCTAATTCAGTCATTGTTTGTGGAAGATCAACTACCATGGCTTTATATGAGATTAATTCTTCTTTGGTTGAATAAAACTTTTATATCATGAGTTCATTCAAGCCAAAGGTACTACGCATATAACTTATATGTATATCAATTGCTTTGATAGAAAGAAATTGGCCTAACTTGATATTCAAAGAATGGCTCTCTAGAATTAACCCTCCATCTGTATTCTTATTTACCAAAATTGTTTCTCTATACATTAGCTAGAATGAAGTAAGTAAAATTATCCCTGCTCCCTGACAGGCTTGCTAATACCCCTCCGAGATAAAAAGTTGGTGACACTTGTCTGTTGACATAGTCACATCTGGCCATATGCCTTTTCAAATGCTCATCTTAACTAAAGCTTAAGCTAAACATCATCATTGATTTTTGTTTTATTCCAAGAACATCATTCAATCATCTTAAAAATTGAGTGAAGCAAATTATTAAATTGTGTTTAAACCTTTAAACATAATTTAGGGGGCCACATGAGTAGTTACTTTGCTTCAACAAATTTCAGTTTGCATGTTTCAGATTTTAAATCGTAAATAAAATAGTTGTGCATTAAATATTATAAATTAATGTCTACAAGATCAACTTAGTGAAAATTGATTCCGAATTTACTACTCTAATCAGGCAGTTGCATTCATAAAACTAGAATCTTACCTAGCTCCCTGCACTGGCTGTTATTATTTAAATTAAATTAAAAATATATTTGAAATTAAATTATTAATTTCAAATTATATTAAATTATTATACTTATTATAAATAATTTATATAATATTAAATATAATATAAATGAAATTATTTATATAAATTAAAACATATTTGTATTAAAAATATTAACTTTAATATAAATATATTTATATTAAAATTATTTATATTAATTTATATTATGAATGATAGACGTTGTTATCGCAAGATAGTTGCGATTTACATCTCTTTTATTGGTCTCAGACCACTGCATCTCACTGAATGAACAAGAAGGATGATACTTCCTCGTTGAAAACTGCTATTAAAATAAAAATTATTGGCAACACATATGAAGTTAACAGTTTTTCATGAATGCTTACAACAAAAAGTTTTAGTGTATCTTTTGTCAACTTGCAGTTCTCTGTCAAAGTGTCCTCTATATTTAAATGAAACTTGTTACAAAAACCTATATATTTATTTATATTTATATTATATTTATTTACTTGGAAAGATTTGCCATGTGGGCACAATATTTCACACAATTTCGAGACTTGTTGTATTTGGCTATAAAAATTTTTCTTATACAAGCGCATGAGTATTTATTTTAATGATTATAATAAAACCAGAATGTTGGAATACAGATATAGCAGTAATATTAGTAATAATCAATAGTATTGATTATGAATACAAACAATAGCGCAGTAACATTCCAGGCAGCTAATTAGAGAATGGCCATGGTTCAACGGTTAGTGCGCCAACTTATGATCAATAGGTGGATGGTTTGAGTCACAGAAGAACCGTTGTTAGTGTTCCGAATGGCATCCAGCCACAATTGCTCCTGCGCCAAACATCCTGCAAATGGGCACAATAAATGTAGTAGCAATCTCTAACAGGTGAAAGAAGGAGATTGTAAGGATCTAGCTAGACTTAAACATTTCGCATCTACAGCTCCTGACAACTGAATTTATAAGTCAATCATGTCCAAGTTATTTTAGTTTTATATGATCATTGTTGTATTTTGGCTAATTTATGAGCATTTTTCATATGCTTTTGTCAGCCAGTTTCAATATTTAGAATTGTTTTCATGATAAAAGTAGAAGTAATCTTGTCTAAGTGTTTGTATATATATAATAACATACTAACAGTCTCCTCAAACTTGTTCAAATTTAAGATTGCCTTTCCCTCTTTCACAGGATCTATCCCATAACGATGTTGGAAATTTTGGCTCTCTTGCGCTGAAGGAAATGTTGCTGTGGAATAACACATTGCTCACTCTAATACTAAAGGACTGTAAGATCAAGGACAGTGATTGCGCTCCTCTAGCCGAAGGCTTACAGGTACCTTATTAATCAATATAATATACTAGATGAATGCCCAGCATTGCACGAATAACAAAAAAAGGTTTTGCTTATAACATTTATTTTTAATTGGTTAAGTTTCTTTACCCAAGAAATTTGAGTAACCTAAGTTAGTCAAAATATTTACTATAATAAGAGCCTTTATTATAACTTGAGCCAGCGTTAAGAAGAAAAATTGCGCCATGATCTCTCACACAATTATGATCTTCAAGTGTTGTAGCTGAAGCGTTAGTATTTTAATCAATCGGCATTAAAGATTGTCAGCTGTAATAAGTATGATGTGCTGTTCCATTGTATCGCGTCGTGATTGTACGACCTATTGGTTTAGGATGCTGTCTCCACACTTGTTTGTTTTGAGTTCAAATCCCGTACGAAATGCATTTTCGTTCCTAAAACTTTGTCGCTGTAACTGGACACACCAATGACAAATGACCAACAAAAGGCAAACACTGAGGTTTATATATATGGATCATATACCAAGGAAAGAAAATAATTGACAAGTTTGTCAAATGTTCTGCAAATTTTATCGTCATTTTGTTAATAGACTTATATTTACATTGGTTTCAAGGTAGAGATTATAAACTGCTTAATAATATATAAGCTTAAAAATCCACTTGGCTTATAATTTGGAGTTATTTTTTTAAAGACAGGTAACATATTTTTATAAACAGTATGCAATTGAAAGCTGATGACATGAACAGGTATTTTATATTGTTCACATAATCGTTAACAATGTTGGTGGTACAATTTTCCAATGAAATTCTAGATTTTTCTTGATTGCCCGTTCTACCACAGTTCAGTGCTGGCTGATCGATACAAAGAGGATCGCAGAAAAACAAAGACCAGTGAAAATTTACAAGTGCTTCTATTGGCTGATGGACAATAAAAAGAGTAAATGTGACAGAAAATTTTATGACGATTTTACGGCTAACAAACGGTTTGTAGTCGTTGACACTTTTAGTAAATAAACTTGGAGTCTGTGATATCAAAAGGACTGTTTGAACTTTTAAAAACTTCATTTTTGAGAATCAATAAAATGACTACATTAAATAAGGAGTTGTCTGCTTTTTGCTAAATAGTTTCGAAATAAAGGAAGAAAAACTTAATTTTATAAATAATTCTGCAATATAGACAATGTATATAGGAACTGTCATTGCCAAACTTCTTGAACTTTTTAAAAAAGGCCTTCACTGAATTAGCCTATCGCTGACCTCGTAACAAAACAACTATTTTAGGCAAATGATAGCCTTGTGTACCTGGATCTGAGTCACAATGAGATCTGTGAAGAAGGGGCGATGCATGTAGGCAATGCAATCTCGATGAATAACAGCATAGAGCAGCTAAGCCTTGCTTGGAATCACATTCGAAGGAAAGGAGCTGTTCAAATTTGTAAAGGCTTAAAGGTAAATTTCTCTTGTTCAACTTTAATAGTTATAAAGATCTTAGTTGTCTTCTCTTTAAATGGTTGGTTCACAGAAATGATGGCCAGCAACCTCTATAGCACCACACACTGATAAAATGCTAGTTGGAATAGTTTTAAATATATTAGCTAATAACATTTAGCTTGAGTTCTCTAACAGTTGGATGGCTTATGGTGCATCAAAGTCATTATAAACGTTCTAACAGGTGAAATAGACAGAACACGCTTTTGATAATAACAGTAATAATAATAATAATAATAACATTGTAAGCTCAATAGATGATCCCATAGCATGGTCTTCTCTTTCTCATTTAGATGAAACTAATTTAGTAGCTATAAAGTTGCGTTCACACCAGCAGATTTGCAAACTGAGTTTTTGTGGTCGATTATTATTTCGTTCACCGTTCACACCAGGATGAGCTTGAACCGAGAGGTGGAAAAGTTTGCCAGTTTTTATATGCAGAATCAGTTAACTTTAGCTGATATAGTTTTAATGAGTCATGTTTTACATTTTTTTGACTGCTTTCTACAATGTTTCTCATGAAAATCTTTAGCAAGTTAATCAATTATTTTGCACTGCCCAGCTTGCCACTAATAATGGATAACTATAGGAAGGCTGATCTTTTGCTAACATAATCTGTTTCAACTATTATAGCAATGGCATGATAATTGAAACAGATGTTTTAATTATCATGCCGTTGCTATAATAGTTGAAGGTGGGCAATAATTCTGTTGATAGCACCAGAGGTGCTATCAACAGAATTATTACTGTCTATTAAAGCTATGACAAAATGTGAAAACATACATGGCGTTCTCTTTAGACAACAATACGTGACTTGCTGTGAAAATGATTTCGTTGGCTAACCAAATTGAAAATTGGCCTAGAATTGTTTATTGATCGGGCACAGCCCAATAAAAGTTCTCTCCCTGGACAGATCGGTCTCGGGGCTCGTTTGGTCTTTTCATACGATGAAATTCTCGGTCAGTGGGAAAATCGGCCAGAGAATCGTCATGAAATCGGCTGGTATGGACGCAGCTTCAGACAGTTATTCAGTATTGTCTCTACATGTCAGCAATACTCAGTATTGTACCTACATGGCAGCAATACTCAGTATTGTACCTACATGGCAGCAATACTCAGTATTGTACCTACATGGTAGCAATACTCAGTATTGTACCTACATGGTAGCAATATTCAGTATTATCTCTACATGGTAGCAATACTCAGTATTGTACCTACATGGTAGCAATACTCAGTATTGTCTCTACATGGCAGCAATACTCAGTATTGTCTCTACATGGCAGCAATACTCAGTATTGTACCTACATGGTAGCAATACTCAGTATTGTCTCTACATGGCAGCAATACTCAGTATTGTCTCTACATGGCAGCAATACTCAGTATTGTACCTACATGGTAGCAATACTCAGTATTGTCTCTACATGGCAGCAATATTCAGTATTGTACCTACATGGCAGCAATACTCAGTATTGTACCTACACGGTAGCAATACTCAGTATTGTACCTACACGGTAGCAATACTCAGTATTGTACCTACACGGCAGCAATACTCAGTATTGTACCTACACGGTAGCAATACTCAGTATTGTACCTACACGGTAGCAATACTCAGTATTGTACCTACACGGTAGCAATACTCAGTATTGTACCTACATGGCAGCAATACTCAGTATTGTCTCTACATGGCAGCAATACTCAGTATTGTCCCTACATGGTAGCAATACTCAGTATTGTACCTACATGGTAGCAATACTCAGTATTGTACCTACATGGCAGCAATACTCAGTATTATCCCTACATGGCAGCAATACTCAGTATTGTACCTACATGGTAGCAATACTCAGTATTGTACCTACATGGTAGCAATATTCAGTATTGTACCTACATGGCAGCAATACTCAGTATTGTACCTACATGGTAGCAATACTCAGTATTGTACCTACATGGTAGCAATATTCAGTATTGTACCTACATGGTAGCAATACTCAGTATTGTACCTACATGGTAGCAATACTCAGTATTGTACCTATATGGTAGCAATACTCAGTATTGTACCTACATGGCAGCAATACTCAGTATTGTACCTACATGGTAGCAATACTCAGTATTGTACCTACATGGTAGCAATACTCAGTATTGTCTCTACATGGCAGCAATACTCAGTATTGTACCTACATGGCAGCAATACTCAGTATTATCCCTACATGGCAGCAATACTCAGTATTGTAACTACATGGTAGCAATACTCAGTATTGTACCTACATGGTAGCAATACTCAGTATTGTACCTACACGGCAGCAATACTCAGTATTGTACCTACATGGTAGCAATATTCAGAAGACTGTAAGTTGATTGTACAACAGTCTGCTGTCGGGATATGCAAAAACTGCTATGAGTTATGAATATTTTTTCTATTCGTAATCAATACTATTGATTACTTATAGCATTGTTGTTATATCTCTGTCGCAACATTTTGGTTTCATCATAATCTTTAAAATAAGTGCTCATAAGCTTGTACAAGAAAAAATGTGATAGCAAAATAGAATAACTCTCAAAATTGTAAGAAATATAGTTTTGCTATTCGGAATACTTAGAAAGCATTGTTTTTTATTATTATTTTAATACTAATAGATGATTAAAAATAGTTTAATTTATTGAAAGGCAAATGTGAAGGATGATCTATCGTTGCAGAGGAACTACTGCTTGCTCAAGGTAGATCTCTCTTGGAATGGGCTGGGGTATGAAGGAGCCCTCTCGCTTTCACAGACCCTCAAAGCTAACAAATACATCAAAGAGCTTGATGTCAGTAACAACAGGTTGTCCTGGAACTGCGCGTCAGCTTTGGCTGCTGGTCTGAAAGCCAATGACACGCTACAGGTTTTAAAGGTAGACTTCTCTAGTTACCATCTCTCAATGTAGAACCATAAATACTGTAGTTGCAAAACTGATGCCAGAATATAACCCTAGCTTTCAGGATTTATCTCTCATGTTAAAGATTGGAAACAACCCTTTGACAATGACGGGAGTTCTCGAATTGCTGTCGGCCGCCAACAATGACCGAAGTGAAATGGAGTACATGAGCTTTGAAGGCATACCTATTAACAGAAGGATCGCCTACATCGCTGAAACAATGAGTGACAAACGTGACTTTGTTATAAGCCATGGTGGGATCCTTGATACAGATGATGTCATGGGCAAAAAGTCAGGTTGGTTATTACAAATTACCAAAAAATAAACCCAATAGTTGTCTTGATGTCTAACCCACAAATAAAAAGAAATTAATGTAAATATTCTCGCCAGAAGATTTTTGTGTCAAGCATCATTTTGCAATGGCTATTTTTGGATTGCTACCTTTGCCAAAAACCAAAAATTTCAGTTACGTCACCAGAAAACATGGTTATGATAATTAAACTGGTAACTAAAAGCTTGTGTGGTCAATCTGATATCTTAGGTCAAGTAATTGCTCTCTGCTTAAGAATCAGTTTGTACATAGTTTCTCAATGTATAGATAGGTTGACATCTCATTGCGATGGTTGCAGTTGCCCAAGATGATCCACTGACAAGACTCCTTGGATTCCTCAATGATAGAAGCATCAGAGCAGTTGATCTCTTCCGTTCCTTTGAGAGGGACAGAGACCAGCTCGTCTCCAGAGAACAATTTATAGCAGGCCTAAAGAAGGCTCAGGTATATGCACATCAGTGTCACTGTTTCAGTACTAAAAGGATTAAAAAAAAAATGTTTGTTATCATCCAAACTGAAAAGCAACTATATATTCTCCAAAATAGCTTGTGCAAGGTTTTTGGCTAATAGTTGCAGTTTATTTGATTATTCAGGCTCCCCTAGAGACATGGGAAATAATCGCAGTCATGGACAAGCTAGATAAAACTGCAGAAGGAAAAATCAACTACAGGTTCGCATACATGTCTCTACAATCTTCCTAAAGACTAACTTAGACAAAATTTTAATATATTTTATCAAAAAGTGTAGGTATCTATATAAATCTCGAATTCTGTCATGTCTAGCTGTAGCGATTAAAACCTAGCAATGAAAGGTCTACTTTGCGCTAGATTTGATCTTGAAACTTTCAAATCTAGAGGCGGCGAACTTGACCATTGGTCTGCTAATCCTACTGTGCATAGTGAATAATGATAGTGAAGATATTTGTTACATTGGTTACAACACGCATAACGACGTTGCGTTACACGTAATGACTACTAGTTGGCTTCACTAAGTGAATGTCCGGTGTTGCATGGGTAATAAAAACAGCTTATAAGCAGTTGCAAGTAATGTAGTGGAAAGGTAATGTAGTAGGTACGGTAATGTAATGTTTATAAGCTGTTTTTATTACCCGTGCAACGCAGGGTATTCAGTTAGTTTATCTATAATTTGTGACTGTTTTTGACATTTGAGGTGATCCGACAGTTAAGATGGTTCAAGATTAAAATTAACAAAACTTGGTCACAGTTAAAATACTAAAAAAAACATGTGAAGTGATGTCACTAGTTGATATCATTGCTATAGTTAATATCAGCTATTGCATTCATGTTGCAGCATTACAGGTCTCTATTCTGTCAGTCTTTTTGCAACTATAGATGTCATAATCACACTTTTACTTCATCTGAGTGTTTTAACCATGATCTAGTCTTGTCAACTTTTGTTTTGAAACATCCTGGCAGTCAGATCACCTCAAAATATCAAAAACAATTGCAAATGATAGAACAATTCCAATACTTTCTGATAGAATCTACTAAAATTTTGTGTAAGTTCATTTTTAAAACAAAAGTTAAACTTTTTAGTTGTCTTTTATCTTCAACTGTTTGATCGTAACATTGATCAGAACCTGAATTCTATATTGGCAGCATTATATGGCTTCATTGCTGCAGCAACATTAGAAATATCAATTACCAGATGATACAAGTAAGTTTTGTCTAAATACATGGTTTCAACATTTGTTCATCAAATTATTAGTAGATACATAGATATGCGGATACATCCAAACAACTACATATTGTATATACCGATTTAATTCATTTCAAGACCTGGCTCATGGCGGTCACACTTGTCAAAATGCGCTGTAGTGCATTTATTTTGCTTCATAACCATAGCAAAAAATTTTTTATTCCTGATAGATGCGAAGATGTGTAGAGTAAATTAGTAAAGATTCAGTAAAGAGCTTTAACAGTCAACTTAGAGACTCGCAAGCAGACTTATATGCCTTGTGGAATGTCGATTCCGTATGTGGGTGATAGAGATGCACCGTGCAGTAGATTACTCTAACTTGTATTAGCTATAGCTACACTTGCCATTACTATATTAATTTTAATTAATATACTTATGTAGTGTTAATTACATCTATTTTATTATGATGAAATATTTTCATTTCTTCGCATATCTTATGAAAATGTAATGCTTTGAAAGGATTGGAATGCTAAATGCTCGCTTAAATCGTATGTCGTATGTTAAAATAATCGTAACTAGAGGTGTGACAAACTGTATGAGAGAAAACTTCCAACTCTCCCCGACTCGCCAACAATCTCAACTGTTAAACTAGCATTGTCCTACTTGCTTTCAACTAAAAACTTTCGCACCCACAGCAGAGATTAGTTTGCTCAATGTACTTGTTATGTTCTTGCCCAACTCTCTTACTAATATACTTTATCTAACAGAAAGTTAACAGACGGCATTCAGGAGCAGAAACAAGTAAACAAACGGAAAAAGGATAGAGCCAAAGCTGAGGCCCTGCGAAAGTTGCGAGATGAAAGAAAACTGCTAAATCCTGAACTTTCTGTTAATAGAACTGGTTCAGCAGCGCCTCCATCACAGGCTGGTTCCATTTCTGGCAGCAGAAGGTTTGTTCTACAGACTAGCAAGTACATGTACAGTAGTCTGTGTAAAGTAGTTGTATATGCTGTAGTTGACATAGACAGTAGTGTGATAAACTAACATTTTAATCTGCTTCACTTTTGGTGAAATCGCAAAATGAAAAAGTTATTTACTGTTTGTTATCGGGCAATTATTTAATAGTACAAATAAATGGATATAAAAATCAAATATTAGGCTAATTTTGAGAAGCTTCTGTTGAAGATTTCATATATGCTGGTATATATATATTATTTTCTTGTATTTATGCATTTTGTCGAAGCGCATACCTAAATAAATCCTATCAAGTTCATTTATTCGCTTATCATGTTTTGCATATTATTTATTGCCAAGAAAAAGTCAAACTATTTTAGCATAGTTGCAAGAATATCGATGGATAACCTTGCGGGCACTTGAAGGCCCTAATTTTTGTTGAAGCTTTTCAAAATTAGCCCAGTGTACGCATTTTCCACAAAATGTAAAAAACTTGATCGATATTTCGAGGGCATAAAGCTTATGTTCATTTGTTAGCAATGAGAAACTAGTTTTGTTTTTAATTTTAGTTCTAGGAATTGCCAAGTTGGTTCAAAGTAATTTTATTTTTATTTTCTTATCATAAGAACTCTGGGCTATCTCGTTTGTAGTCCAATATTTTGAAAACATGGATTCCGATTTTAGCTTGGGATAATCTGGTAAGGAGTTAAAGAGCGTATCTCCATATGATCCTATCACAGCAGGCACAAGAGAGCTGTGAAAGCTCAGTGTGTCCTCTCTGATTTTTATAACTTGGACTATTCCACTTAGTAACGGATTTCAATGACAAATTCTGTTATCAAAAGTGTTCTGATTGATTTTAGCTCTTTGAACCCTGACGGCAGATATTCCGACATTGTGTAGGGTGTGTCAGAAACTGTAATGACCGGATTACCAGCATATACATGACTCTGTTTACAAATTATATTTCTAAGTAACAGCATAGACCAATCAAATTAATCTTGCACAGGGCATTAGACCAAAAATTTTACTTCTATTTTTAACCGTTTTCAAGTATCTTTATCTACTTCCATTGTTATAATAAAAAATTTACTTGGCCGGTGTCGCGACAAAATATTAATACGACTCATTTGTTAATGTGTTATAGATGATTGTAATGCAGATGAAGAAGTATATGCTACCAGCCATATTTTGTGTTTTATTTTGAGTCATAAACTGATGTATTATGTGTGCTCGATGAACATGCTGCGGTAAAGACTGTTTGAAGTCTTTAAAATCGTAAGAATCTTTATGGTTTTAGCCCGAAGACCTGTGAAAAACTTTTCTTTTTTGCATTTTTGACATTTGCTGAACTTTTTTTACCATTTTTTTACCAAATATCATTAAATTATGAACATATTTAGATATAGTTAATATATCTATAATATATTAAATAATATATCTATAATATATATAAATATAGTTAATACAAGTTTCGAAACTTCCGATCATTGGACAAATTGCCCGGGAATACTGACACGCATTGACAAGGGTGGCCATGATTCAAAGAGTTAAAATAAGATGAAATATAAACGGTTACTCAATAAAAATGTTTTTAAAGGTACAAGCACCTTTCGATTAGCTCAGTAAAGCTATGGCTATGCGGGCTTAAGTTTAAGGACATCAAAAACTTGTCAATTATTTGATAGCTCCACTGGATGAGCATTCGTGCGAGTTTCCGTTCTGATGCTTTGCGGGCACTCGCTGTTCTTTATATATAATACTCCTCATCAGGAATAAATTATTACAGATTCAATGATATCTTAATGGTCATTTACTTTGCCAAAAGAAATAGAATTATGGTGAGCATCTCATTTCTTTTAACTTTATAGAACCAAGTACGGTAAGTTATAATAGAATTAGTCAATGCAACACGGGTGTGTTTGTCCTAGCACCAAATGCATCATGTGAAATATATGCCTGTGTAACAGCAACTTTATGCATATAACTAATACAATTGTTTCAATGTTGTGAGATGAAAAGAGCTCAAGCTACATACAAACTACTGTTTCGCAGGGCCTCCAGAATCAGTCTCAGTATTCCGATGAATCAACTTGAGAGGAGAAGGTCGAGTGTAGCGAGCACGACTAGCCTTTCGTCGACCTTGGTAACCTCCTCTAAAGTAGGTAGGAATATCAGTGCTACCCGCAATCCATTGTCCGCTGTTGTGGAGTCTAAGCAGAAAGACTCTAGGGAAGGGGAGATAACCCGAAAACTTAGCAGACTATCATTGCCCGGAAGCTCCGGCCAGAATAGCAGAAAGGCCTCAATGGCAATGGTTAATTGAAAATGACGAATATATGCAATTAAATTTTTGGAACAGCATTCTACCATGATTTTTTACTGTTTGATTGGAGCTAAATTATTACTTAATTTTTTATAAAGTGTATTATATATTATTATTTAGTAAATTATTTTATTAACTATTATTTTCTATACGGTGCCCTCGCTCACATTTCTTTGTATATTTTGTAATCATTTCTATTTGTAATTTATCCAACCCTAACTAAGCAAGCAATTGAACAACAATATACCAGTTCATTTATACTGATTGTCAATAAATGAAGGCGTATGTTTTGTAAAGTGTCGTCTACAATATCGAAAAAGATGTACAGTAGATATGATTGAAATAATGAAGTAAGAAATAGTTTTAACACGCGACAAACTGGACGGCATTTGGTTATAAAATAAATGGACAACGGCAAAGATTATAGAACATAAACTATTGCTTCAACCAATCACAAGGTTGCACAACAATCGAGTCGCTAACAAAAATAGTTCAGGTATACAAAGCTTATGCTTGATCCATAAGATCAAGAAGGTCGTCATCGCGTCTCTTGGAGGCTCCGATGTTCATATCTCCCATCACCTTGGCGAGGTAGCGGTGCTCGCTGTGCCGAGCATCTATGTTTACGTATTCTATATTTTCCTGTTCGAGTTGTCCAACCACAGGAGATTCGTAACTCCTGCAAACATTAACAAAGACACCTCCCATGAGAAGAATGGAAAGAGATAGTATTCTCATGTCTGTATCGAATGCTCACAGGAAGTATCTATGAAAAAGAGATTTAATTATGTCACTTACTCTTCCTCCTCGTCATTGTTGAAAAGGTTTACTCGGAAGGCAGACTGTTTGACTTTGTCGGAGCCGATGAGAGTTGAGAGCAGATCCAGCTGAGCTTTGGCATTAGGATCAGGGCAGCTGAGATCAACAGTGTTGGTAGTTGTCTTCTTTACCACAAGAGCTCTACCTTCAGCTCTTGAAGTTGTTGCGTCAGACGATTTATGTGTTGCATACCTACAATAAAACTGTTTACGGTGAGAAGATAACAAACCACTTCTGCATGGATGACTATTTTATAACATCATTTAATGAAATAATTTTTTCATAAATTAAATAAATCTTCCTATCACACCATTTTCATGTGAAATATGCTGTTAAGCAGAATATTTCATGCAGATTCTCTGAATCTTTTCTTGTAACTGGATAAAATGCATATTTGGCTTCTGCTAGAAAAAACATGGTACCGACCAATCATTTGATGACATATAAAAATGGTTGTGCGGTTGTTTGCCAAATCCTAGCCTGAGTTTCTAATTGTTTCAAACCAGCTCTATTGTCAGTGTAAAGATCTTACTCTTGCAGTATGCGCAGAGTATTGTAGTGGTACATCTACATGGCATCGATAACATTCAGTAGAACAAGCATTTAATTATTTCCATATGCGATAAACACCACCCGCGAGTCACTAGAATGTTTTACTTTTTAGAAGTATACAAACTCTGAAAGGTTATAATAATTATGTTACTAAAATGTGAAACAAGGTAGTTCCGTATCTGCCTCGACAACGGTTTAACTTTATTCAATAGAATAACCGAGAAAGTCAGCTAACAATTTTTTGCACGCATATTTTATATCTAAGATCAGGACATCATCAACTCATTGGTCAGCTGCGAAAAACAATAGCGCACAATTATTTTTATATACCATCAAATGACTGCTGGAAACAGCAGTTGTTTTTCGATATGTCCCCAAATAAGCATGTAAATTTCATCCGAACGTGACCTAAAGGTACCTTTAAACAATCGCAAGGGAGACAAAATGTGGCCTTGCAAAACAAACATTTTAGTGGCTGCAAAATATATGATTGAAAAGCATGATTTATTTATTCTGCTTTTTATTTGCGAGATTTAACAAGCGATATCTGTAAGGACACAGGTTTAAATCCTGTGAAGAACATTGATTTAACAAGTTATATCTGTAAGGGTACAGGTTCAAATCCTATGGAGAACATTGAGACATCTGCTTATAAAAAGTTTTCATCTTGGCATAATAAAAATATTCACTTGAAGGAGCTGTTGGCAACCATGATATATGTATATATAAATTATTTAATTAATATATATCATTAATATATTAATTATTACATTAATTATTAATTACTTATGCAATTATTTAATTACATTACTATTAATGAGTTTTTATGAAATGATGTTGTTCGATTACTGAAAGCTTTTTTAGGAAAAATGTGATAGATTTACAAGCTATCTGAAGTTCTTCACTCTGGCTTGCTCAAACCAAAGAAATACAGTATTCAAAGATAATTTTGTATCAAAATGAAGATCCAAGAAGAATTTGTTATAACAGAAAGTTGATTATAAAAAACTGTCATATAAGCACTAATCCTGAGGCTACAACGTCATTTGATCTGTCAATTGGTAAAATAAATTCAGGAACAAGGTGCGTCAATCCAGTAAATGTATTTTTTGTTAGCAGACAAATATGAAAACTTTGGCGAGTAAAATATCTGTAATGACAGTTAAACAAAACTTGAGTATGAAACATCGCGCTGGTACTGCCAGCTGGTACATTCCAAGCACTACAATAGATTATGAAAAAGAAACTCACATGTTAGTGCCTAGAGTGATAACTCGGTCTCCAATTTTCTCCAAGGAGCCTTGCTTTCCTGCCTCTTGATAGCGAGGGCCTGCACAACAAGAGGTAAGACTAAATTCATGAAAAATTTTAGAATTCACAAACTTTAAAGTTGACAAAATGAGTCAAAGGTTATGCACCAACCCGGGTTGAACTGTTTGCACTGCCTTACATCACCCTTTTCGCTGTAGAGAATTATCTTTCCAGGGATTTTGGTACCCTCAGGCACTGGTCCACCGGAAGGCAGCACAAATCTACCAGTTTGATTCTGCTGTCTTTCTTTTAGAAATATGGAAACCTGAATATTAAATTAATAGATTATTAACAGCAAAAAGAGTTCAGCTAATGTATTTAATGTAACTCAGCATGAATGTATTTATAAAATATAATCTGTAATGTCTAAAAACTTCTTCGTTTTATGTTATGCCCGCTACTCGCTTCAGACAACCTGAAGATTCCAGGACAGCCCTGTGTGTTATTTGCTATCCGTTTTGGTTTGCACACAAGAATCTATGAGAATTGCAAGAAAAAAAGTTTAAAACATTTTTTTGAATAACCCATGAGTGCAAATAGCAAGGAAATGTTACAAAAAAAAGTCGAAATTAAATGTGGAACACACTACAACATGTACACACGATGACACAACATTTACATAAACTCAGTTGTGGATGAAGCTAAGCATCACAAGGTGAAGTCTTTGGGTCTGTTATGTGTATACGGGTCACACCTCTACTGTCTACAAAGCAAGTAGCCCGCGCGACCTTTCACGTGTTGTTGCCTTTTGTAACCTTTTAAAGCGGTAAAGCTGTGTGCATACCAGCAAGTAATCTGTTCTCAACACTATGCCCCTTTTCAGCACTGCCAACTTGTTTCGCAAATATGTGTGATAACAGGACTGCACTCAAATTGAACAGCTGTTGCAACCGGAAAATTGCTGGCCAATTAGAAACTTTTACACTGCGGTTCAGGCGATTGTTCGAAACATTTTAAGTCGGCCAAAGATGAAAGGTTTTACAGATATATCGGCTGATCAAGATTTTGGCGAAATAAGTCTGATTATCGGCTAGTGTAAACTCGGCTAAGTGTAGTAGAAGACTAACTAGTATTTGTATTTGAGGTGGTCTGATTGACAGGATCTTTCAGGATTAAAATTGGTAAAAATTGATTACGATTAAAATGCATGGATCAAGTGAAAGCGCTATTATGACGTCTATAAATTTAATAGAAACGAATAGAAATGAGGTGCGTAATGCTTAGCTTGAACGCAATAGTCGATATCAACTGTCGCAGCGATAACAACTAGTGATGTCATTTCTGCGGATATTTTTTTTTAAAGTGTATTAACCACCATCAAGTTTTATCAATTTTAATCTTGAAACACCCTGGCAGTCAGATCACCTCAAACACCAAAAATAATCACAAATAATAAAAAAATACCGATATTTTGTGATAAAATCTACAAAAGTTGTGTGTGAGCTTATCTTTAAAATGCCTGTCAGTTTGGTAAAGAAAGCCTCAATACCAGTTGACAAACTGGATATTGCGTGCTGGTAACCTCAAGTATATATAACATGAAACTCAGCCTACTTTTTGAAAAATAACAGCTCTGGTTTCATTATTGATATTAAAGAAAGTGTTACCATAAAAATCTAAACGGATATGAACACATTCAAATGAGCAACTAAAGCACTGAATTTCAAAAATTATTTACTGAAATAAATACCTACGCATACAGTTAGCATCTCATGATTTCCAACTAAACGTCATCATAACACATTGACTTCAACGCAAACTTCACCACATGAACTAATTGAAAACTTTGCAACTCTAATTCAATGTCTGTACAAAGTCTCTGAAATACAAGCGCCATTGCTGCCATTGGGATACAAAAGTGAAACGCTGACTGAGTTGGGAACATGAAGCTGAATAAAACTATTTGTCAGCATTATCTCTTCAAATAGGGATATTGCATGGGTGAGAGTTGGAACAAATAATTATGGCGGTCGAGTATAAAACTCAGATCAAGCAAACATAATCTGCAAGCAACTGACAGTACCATTTTACGGGTTCATAAAAATTGACAATAGATGCATCATTAGTACAACGCCAGGAGAAGCAAAGCGACTTGGCAATATTTGTGAGTCCCCAGCCTGGCCACACGGACCATAAACAACTCCACCGATTCCCTTTTGGTGGCCTGCTGACATTGAATTACATGACAGTTCATTGACACGAGAATTAGTCATTAGTATATAAAACTATAGGGATGTTTATGAATATATCAACGACAAGTAAATCAGACATAGAATATCGCATACTTGATACTCCAATGCTTTCTAAAATAACAAAATTGGTAAACAGGTGAAAATGCATGATGACATAACTTTAAGCTTACATGTTGTTACATGATATTTTATCGAGAAGAAAATATATTTTTGCATTAATTAGGATGTAGAAATATAGATCTGTGATGGGAGGCAGCATGAAACAGAAGCAAACATCTTCGTTATAAATTCATCTCAAATGCAATCCAAATAAAATATGGACAAAATATGTGTCAACCCATCGCTAGACTAGGGCTGCATTTCCCGATCAGCCTGTGGAATGAGCAGTTCATGCAATCTTGTACCGGACATAAACAACATAAAACATGGCCAGTTGAATCAGAAAATAATTCGACGGTCATGTCCTCAAAATAGTTTTGGCGATGATGTAGATAAAAAGCCTAGAGGTAGCTCATCCTCAAAATTGCCTGAGCTCTGGGTTGAAACCCAGCGATCAAAAGAAAAGGCTACATATGTTCTTTTTGGAAAATGTGTCGGCTGAAAACAAAAGACTTCCTCTAAAGATACCATGATATTCTCTCAAGTGATGTTTGTGTTATTGGAGGCTTTACAGGTGCAAAAATCGTAAGCACATACTAGCCGTTAAATAATGTATAAAGACCACATTCTTCATGCGCGAACCTTGCACACCGAAACTGAAGAACGTAGGTAGCATAGCTGGTAGGAATATTATTGAACAAAAATGCTGCAGTAAGCATACGATATCCCTCAATTATATCAATCAATATACATCTAAAGAGTATCTATTCCCAAATGAGGGCAGTGTTATGCTTGAGATGACATTGCAAGAACTAACCCGGAGTTCAGTAAGCAGCTAGCAAACCTTCAGTTGTCAGTGACACGCCTACAACCTCTGACATGAGACTGGGCGAGTACTATAAGATGAGTTCATGGATGCATGGATAAATACTAGCCATGTGGCTGGTGTGTTATGTTCTTTTTGTAGGTTGTAAATTGATATTTTAGGATGAGAGTGCTTACAGCGGCTAGTTGACAGTGGGTAAGACTAAAATGAAGGTGACGATGACTTTTTGTAATAATTGACGCATCTATTTCTTTATATTTTTATATTATTATATTTACTTAATATATTTACTATATTATTTATATTTTTATATATTTCTATTATAAATCATTTTTACACAATTGTAAAAAAATAGTATTTTTAAATTTTGGGCATTATAAACCATGGAAGGAGATGATAATAACACAAAACTAAAATATTCAACAGGCTTTTAAGACATTGCTGTCACTCGTATTCTTTCAACTCTTTCACTATTGAAAGTCGTTAAAACAACTCGTCTATATCGTTCATTCCGATGGTAAGCCGTTATAAGCCTTAGTAACTTTATAAAAACATTCATCCGAAATTTTGTCACAATAAATTGAAGACATTGGTTTACCATTTCGCTAAACGAAATGAAGCAGTTACTTTCTTTTTCAATCCGAACTCGCAATAGAAAACCGAAGTCTCAAATTTAAGGGTTCAGGATGAAGGAAAAGAAAAAGGTAAACAATGATCTAAACACATAATCACATATTTGCAGCGCACGCTAATTGTTCAGTGTAGGGACTCAGATATTTCTGATAACTATATTTCTATATTAGAGAATAGGGGCAGCCTTTTAGTCCAACTGTGATAACCACAGCGTTTTCTTTTTTGCAGCCAGTTTTACTAAATTAGAAAAAATATTAAACATGGCTTCGTGTTCCAATGCATTTATTTGTGCAGAATTTTCTGTTGATTTCAAAGAACTTTAGATGGAAGCTTTAGGACTAATAACTTTAGCTTTTACAGCTAAAGTTATTTTTGTCAACTGAAAAATCTTCGGCAAAAGTCAATTCTGTGAGAACAAGCAAAAAATTCCATAGGAAACAAGTTAAATTATGTTTTTATGGTAATGAAATGGTTTTGTTAAATGAAACTAGCGAACAGCCTTCAAGTTGCTTAGTAAAATCATATTTGAATTTAGCTAATTCATAATTTAATTCTTGATAAAAAATCTTTGGCGAGTTTGAAGAAAAGCAAAAATCCCTACAAATCCACAGAAAATAGGGTAAAAGTTATCAAACAGACAAAACTGATATCGAATAAGTTGAAACAGATAAAATTTTCATTGATCACAACCGTTACCAAAATTAAACAAATAACTTCCTTATTTTAATTCTATTGTTTCAGAAGCACAGATAACATATTTTTAGCGCTAATAAACCAAAGAGGTTATGACAAAAACTACATTTATTGGATTTCTCAAAGCTAGAGTAGATTCAATCAATTTTCTCACATATACATGTATTTTGTAACATGTCTGTTCCTGTTGTTGCATCGGCACCAAGCCAAGCTAATTGATGTGTGCATACTACATGCCTGAATGCAAAAAATAAAAATACCATAAAATTGTAATAAAGACAAAATAGTAAGTTACCAAAAACTTACACGGACATGCATATCTTGGAAGAAGGAGAGGAGGGTTTGACGGATCACCTGGAGTTCCCCTTCACCCATCTTGGCATATGTCTGCAAAGACCGGTCATGACATTACAAGACAAGTTATTGATTCGTGGCTAACACCAAGATTATGTCAATAACTCTAGTTTCAACAAAGTCACTTAAATTCTTAATAGCCAACCACAATGCAAAGCAATACATGTCACAAGCTAAATAGAGTTCATTGATACAACAGGCCATTGATACAACAGCGAACTGCATTTAATCATAACTTGCTTTAAAAACAGCAAGCGAATTCTACAAGAATCGATAAAAGTAAATGAAAATTTATGTCTAGCGGACCAGATAGTACGAGCTAATTTGCAACATACCGTTGTCAAGCGAGAAGGAATGTTTTTTCCTCTGATGACGCTAACTATAGACCAGTATAGACAAATAAATAGCAACTACATTTGGTGTTTTTCTATCAGTGATGTCACATTCAACAAACTCGTCTCAATCATAGTAATAAAATGACCAAAATGAATACCTGAATGATGTTTTCATAAAGATCATCAAGGGTAGCGATGACAGAAGTCTGGTTAGGCACCATAGCTCGTAGTCCATCGACATGATTGAGTGTAACCAACAGAAGGTCCCTAGGTCGTGAGCAGAGGCTGACATGGTATTTAACAGCCATTGTCATCAGGTCATACAGCTGAAAAAAAAGTAATGACATAAAATAATTATTGTTAAAACCACCTATTATAAACGTTTGTAAATCTGAAATTACAACAACCTAGTGCATCAACGATTCAAACCAAAGACTACAACGACTAAAATACCTTGCTGGCGTTGCACTCAATGCTGGATTGTGTTAAATTCTCATAGCAAGACTATATTCAATCAATGCTTGTACCTATTATATTACCGATAAAGCTTGCTGGCACTTGTTGCAAGGATAAGTCAAGTAAGTGGGTATAGGAGCTGCCTTGAAAAATGCAGTCATGAAGATATTCCTTGCCCCAACACATAAGATTGAATTTTTCAACATAGATGTGTATGACAATAGTTCTACCATAAATGTGGCAAACAAAACGTTGTATAACAAATTAATTCTACCTTATCCATGCTCGGCGCATTGAGTCTCATAATGGAAGCGTGAGCTAGTCTGTCGAAGACAGTTCTCATTGCTTTCTTGGAGTGTAACTCTTGTGGCTTGAATATCTCTTCCATGTATCTTCTGTTATACATGGTGCTGATTATGTCATTAATGACTAAAGGAACAAATTAGTTAAAATTTAGAGTCACAAGCAATATTCAAGTAAGACTGATGTACAGCAATAAGATTATGACACAGAATTAATCTCTGAAAAGTTATTAGAATAGTATAACAAATGAAGTTCATCTCAATATTTTATATATTCAATATACAAAAGCTATACATAAAAATAAAATAGTCTACAACAGACATGTCAAGCGTTAGTAGTTAGAGTTATAAAATACCTCTAAAACTATCCTTAAACTATAGATTGATCTCTGTTGGCTCCAATTCAAACAACTTTTACCTGTACTTTAAAAATGAAGCACTACACAGGGTTAAATGAAGTTGTAGATAACAATAAATTTGCAGACATACTATCAAATGCTATTCAACAAGTTCTAAAATTGTTGATGTCATAAAAATGTTTCTATATGTGACACACTCTATTCATGAGAAATAATTAATTGATATGCTATTAAATATTGCATAACAGATAATAAAGTAGCAACTTGAAAGCTACTTGTGTCCCAAACATTGATATATTTCAGCACAAACTAAGGCACCTTATCAAATGGGAAAATGCGGTTAGTAAAATGCACAGCTTGTGTTTATGCACTGTATTGCATAAAAATTATTTTTCATTAGTAATAAGTCGCAATCCGTAATCACGGCAATAAAATTCACTTCAGAACGGTGTCACGATAAGTTGACTTATTAGGCTTAATTCTACGAAAAGGCTCAAACTAACTCATTAAAATACGTATGTAAATAAAGGTTTACCTTTTTGGGACTTCGAACCATCTATATTTTGAGCATGCAAACGCTGGTGCAAAATATAAACCATTTCACCGCCTAAATTAATAAAGAGAAGCGGTAATGCTTTTAAAGACATGTTGGGATAAGATAACAGTGCGTGAAGAATGTAAACTGCAAAACGAGGTAATTCGTTAACAAGTTTGCGGCAACTAGTGGTCGACGGCTTCTTTGACAACCACAATATCTCGCTTTTATGCATCGTCGAATAATACATTTATATTAAAATTGCTGAAGACGTCGTTATTGACGTCACGTCGTTTTGAGAACAGTTCCTGCAGGAATCGGTACAATCAAGTTTGTATTTCCGTCTGTAAAGTGACTTTTTTACGTAGTACTATGTAAGTGACCCTTTACGTTTTGATATGAGGATCTTGGCTTATGCTGTGTACCGACAAGAACTTGATGAGAGATCTGGTACGCTGTTGAGCCAGGTGTTGGAGTCTGATGACATTTCCTTCAAATGATGACAAACGAGAATGATAATCTACTGATTTGACCCGATCAAGTGGATGCCAGTGTGGTACGCACTGAAATAGGTAAATTAAATGTTTTTTTAATGTTTCAGTGAGATAAGGTAAAGATACTGTGATCATTTACGAGATATTTTACTGCTTATTCTGTCACATTACCCGCTCAATCCTCTCTAGCACTTATAAACCCTAATGTTAGTATTTATAACATTGCTACTAATACAGAAAGCTCAATTTGAAAGCGTTAACCAGTAGTCGTTGCATTAGTTTATGATTTCGATGAAAGTAGATAGGTCACCTGAATGCTTTATTTTGCTTGACGTTAGGGCGTTTTACTCAAAACAGTTTTGAAAAAATGGATATTTTGCTGTAAAAGTTGTTGCTCCTATTCTTGTTACTTTACTTTAAAACGTGGCATACTTTTTGACATGGTATAATCATTACCAGTGATCAAAGATATAAAGTTTTCATGTTGTTTTCCTCATACAAAAGTTTATCTAAGAGATTTAGTTAGCTATACTGATTTTCATTCCAGTAAAACTACAAAACTAAATTTTATTTATTTAAACATATACCTAACAGTTCATCCTTATTTGCTTGACCATGGTAATACTATCTGACATACTAGTATTATACGAAATAGTACTGTTTATTTTGCTTATTATCTGAAAAAGTATTGTGCTGCCTCATTGACTTAGTAATACCAGCTAACTTACTTTTATATGTCACAAATGTGATTTAATTGCTTAGTTACAGCAGCTGGTCACCAATGTTTTGGAAAAGGAGAGCTTTTGTTATTAATATCTTACAAGCAATCAGAAAAGCTGATAAATGCATAACGAAACAAAGTAACATCTCACTAGGTAGAAATAAGATAATTATATGAACTAAGAATCAGATTTCATTATTAAATCATTTTTAAAAGAAAATATTCTAGTTAGGCTTGTGAGTTTTCCAAGACCCTATTCATGTACCACCAGTTTTCTATTTCTTTATTAATTTGTCAATAAGTTTGTCAGTTATCAATACTTTAGCAATCTGGAACTGTTTGTTTCGAGTAAAAACCTTTCATCTTTGTTGTGGATTTGTTGAGTTATTTTCAGTTGTATTATCCATTGCTGTTGAAAAGCTTATCAATGTTTCGGTCAGCAAAATATGCTGTGTTGTGAGTAGAACTCAGTGGTAGTTCCTAATTAGGGAATAAAGGTGATGATAGCCTATAATAATATAGCCGAATAATAGGCCTAGCTGTCAGGTAAACCTTCCATCATCACTATTCACAAAGGTTTAAATTAAAAGGGGATCATTATAATTGAAAAATAAAACCTTGTAGCTGAATACCAATTATAACAATAATAACAATTAACAATTATAACAATAATAATCTTGTAACTCAACACACTTGTGGGGTTTCTCACTCAAGATGATTTAACACTGCTGACAATCACATCTCATCAACTAGGTTATTCATTTCAAAACAACTTAGGTGGTGAATTGTTTAGTTGTAAACGCTCACCGTACCCGGTATTACAGCTGTGTATTTTAGTTACAACTGCCTAAGCTAAGAGAAAGTTCTATGATGAATTTGGCGCTTTTGCTAAAACTGTACAATACAGACCAACTTGAAGCATAACCGCCTGGCAGACTGAATTGAGGTTAAGCCAACTTTTGTTTTAAATTTGTGTTTAGTTCATTTAACAGTTGTCGGCAGTTGATTTCATAGATTTTCATATTATCTTCGCTGAATTACTTGTATCAATCATGTTTGCGCTTACATAAATTTTTGAATGACACGTAGAAAGGGGTTAATGTAAATCCGTCATTTGATGTAGTAACTTGTAAATCAATGCGAGTACTATCCCGATGCTAGTTTCATTATTTGGTTATAGAAAGAATGGTGTATGGTGTAACTAAAGGCTACTGGCTTCTTGTAGCCTTTAGTTACTACTCTACACGCGGATTAACCATGGTGTACAGCGATGCTGATCATTCAATCAAGGTGATGATTTAGTTGTATGTTGCAATTTAAAATGCCTGTCCCTTTTGACAAGCATAAGGCCTACCCATTAGCTGACAAGACAAATTGAGGAATCAATAGGTATGGTATGATATGATAATCTCATTGAATTAAAGGATTCTAATTCCATGTCTGGCTGCTTCTAGCTTTTACGATGTAGATTCTTAGAATTTTTCCATTTTTGTTGGCATGTTACCATGCATTCAATAACATAGATTTTTTCATTTAAAGATGATCTTTCTACCGAAACACATATTACACAATAAATACCAATTCTTTACTAGAGAGTTTCTACCTTTATTCAAGTATATACGGAAGGAATGTTAAGATAGTACGATTATTTCGATGACCTGCTGTAACATGTCATGTAATACAAATCCTCAATTGATCAAATAGCCCAAAGGCATCTTACCAATACTCAAAATGGCAGTTGCTGGGCAGTGCTCTCTCGTTGAATTTGTATAAAAGAAGGTGTTTCTCTTTAAGTGGAACACCTCCTTGGTTATCCATTAACTGTATGGAACAGCAGCTCGATCTATTTCACTCAGAAAATTTTGTTTTTAGCAAATGTTTTTTCATCCCTAATCAAAGATAGACTATGGCTAGGGATGAGAAACACTAAAACTGAATGTTTTTACAAGTCTGGCCCAACCCAACTATAGAACAGTTATTGCTGGTCTACTCATGCAACTTGTAATTATAGACCAACATGAGTGCAATAGAGTGAGGGCAATCGATCCTCATAAGGCTCATAACACTTTAAGGTCGGTCCAGACTATATCGCCGTATCTCGGTGTCGATGACACAGTACTTTGGTGATCGTCGATGATAATGATGTTCACACTATCACAAACCTATCCCGTTTGCATCAGGAAAAACTCAGTGATGTAGTGTTGTCATTTCTCTTTTTTAATTTTCGCAGATCTCTTTGTTTTTGCGTGCTGGAATTGAATACTAGTCCCGCAGCGACTATCATAAGCGGATATGAATAAATCATGATATTCACGAGCGCGAATTACTATTTTCGAAATGGTTCACATTTGAAAGGCGGTCGTCGATGTTTGGCGAAATACCGAGAAAGTTGGACAGCTGCCAACCATCGGTTTACGGTTCACATAATCGACGACGAACGCCGAAAGAAAAACGCTGACATACGACGATATAGTGTGAGCCAGCCTTTAGTTGTTGAGCTTTCAACGGTTGAACGCAGTTGACAACATTTTGTGGAAGTACTATCGACACCTTGATTTGCTGCATATATATATATAGCAATTTTAGACTTTGTAGTGGAAATAAGATAATTAAATTTAATTGTTATGCTTTACATTGTTGGATGCACGTTTAGTAAATTTTTTGTAGCCAAGTAGGTTTTGCTTGCAAACTAAAATTAATTATTCTAAAAAACGATTCACTGTGACCACGTTCACCTATGCAAGTTTTGCTCCGGACACGTTGTTATATGCACACTATGTCTAGACGGTATAAGAAAGTCGTATTAATGCATAGCAGACAAGATAATCGGAATAGCGCACGCCTGGCGCTCAGCGTAAACCAGGCTTAAAGATGAACTAACAGAAAGTTTTAGTAGATTTTATCAGAGATTATCGATATTTTCGCAATTGAAACGCTAATAAGTAAAATATGTGTGAAATGACATCACTAGTTGTTATCATTGCTATAGCTGCTATCAGCTATTGCGTTCAAGCTCCAGAGTTACGCGTCTCTATTCTGTTGGTCTCTTTGCATCTATAGGCGTCATAATCGCATTTTTACTTGATCTGAGTATTTTACCCTTAATCAAGTTTTGTCGATTTTAATCTTGAAACATCTTGGCAATCAGACCACCTCATCATCAGAAACAATCTCAAATGATAGAAAAATACGGATACTTTCCGACAATATTTACAAAAATTTTGTCTGAGTTCATCTTTCATGAATAGCTAATTTCAGTAACAATCCTTTTCTAATCTACCAGTGATTCTAAGTGGATGATACGTGGAAATCTTACAATAGTAGATATTTTTATGTTAACATTTAGAATTGAGGCTGTTTTTGGTTCAAATTTTTGGAATGCCTTCTTCTCAGCCAGTTGTTTGATCTAGTCAAAAGGTAGTTTAACGATGATATGCAAGCTAATCAATATAGATTAATCAGATCTAATCTTGTTACGTTATGCATTATTTGCTATTGAAGGTTCATTCAAATTGTGTGCGAACAGTTACACTTTAAACAATGTTATGTTCTTTAGATAAGCATTGTTTTCTAGCTCCTACATTGAACTAGTTTGTCATTGAACGTTGGCACAGAATGATGCAACCATTGCGCTAACAGAAATGAAAACATAGCTGGTAGAAGATGTGTCATTCAAATATTCTATGTATTCTTGATGATGCAATCCGCTGCATTGTCTGGTCCTGTCAAGGACTTATGATTTTCACGTTATATGATAATTTAGCGATGACGTATGGCTTCACATTACAGTTTCCTACTAGTTAGTTAGTCTACTCATGAATGTATATAACACTGATAATATAGTTTGACTAGACCCATCCTTCCGTCAAACCATCCCGCAGGCTTGGTAGCTATTTACGTCTGTCATAGACCCTTATCTTTTGAATGATTCATTATAACTACTTCCTGGTTCATTCACATAATCTCATGGGCATTGCCTGTAGTAACTAGGCATATAGCCAGGTCACTTGATTACCAGTGTTTCTCTGAGGCTATTGGAGTCAATTCATTGACTGCAATAGCCTCAGATGGTTTGTCGGCCATCGTATATCTTTAGGTCAGGTCTGCAAAGGACCATGCTGGTTATTAGTAACATATCAGTCAGCTTGAAATTGAATGCTGTCACTTTTGTATGCCAATGACAAATGACAGGACAACTGCTGTTTTCAACAAGAAATATTAATACACTCGTCATCTTAAAATTACCACCATTTTGGCAATAAATGTTGGATTACTGAATGTACATCACCCAGCTGTAAACCCTGAATTCAACTGTGTACACGTACCCATGTACTTTTTCATTGATGTACATATTTATAAATGAAAAAACAATGATCTTCTGTTTGTACCTTGAAGGTTGATCTGCAACAAAATTCACATTACAGTTATTTGGTATCAAAAGATTCACCATGTCTTACTCAGCTGTGTTGTAGGTGCAAAATATGTGGAAATGTGATTACAAGCTCTTAAAAGCTAAAAAACGGACAGTTAATCGCAGCCATCACAAAACTGCCGTAGATTAGAATCTTTTTCCAAGTTGGCTCAAATGGGACGTAGTTGTACAGGATGGCTTCTGTTTACACTATCATGCAACCTCATTCGTCGAAATAGTTTCACAAATATACTTCACACATTCAATAAAACCATGTCTATTGTTCTTACGCGTCTATTTCATCATCATTGTAATGCTGTCATTTTGAGCACTGATATCTCAAAACCTACTGTAAATATTCGTTTGATTTTTTAACCTTAGCTCGAAGGAGTGCATAACATCCTCTGATAAACATGACAGGCTTGTTGATCTCCTGTGATAGCAGAAAAATGCTGCAGAAATTATTCGCGCTGTCTGGCAGGAAGTATGGGTCACATGATCAGATTACGACTAGACGATTAGACCAAGCCGAAACAAAACTGCAAACTAGCAAGCATCTATATTTGGTAAGGGCTCTTCGGTGAAACCCGAAGTGTTTGTCATAAACTAGTGCTCCGAGAAGTTTTATATTGAGCCTTTTATTGGCCTTTCAATTCACGTGAGAATATCACGTGTCAAAACAATAACCAAATGGATTGATTACGTCAGAGAAATAAACTGATTCTGATCTACGGCGGTTTCGTGATGGCTGTGATTAAGTGTTCGTTTTTGAGCTTTTAAGAATTTGTAATCACATTTCCACGTATTTTGTACCTACAACACAGCAGAGTAAGACATGGTGAATCTTTTGATGCCAAAAAACTGTAATGTGAATTTTGTTGCAAGTCAACCTTTAAGCAATGTTTGGTTAAACGTTAACGAAAAATTCTGGAACTCATAGCTACATAAGTGCATCTTCAGTGATTCATTTAATTTTACCATTTCAGGTGTATCTCTATACTTTAATCTCAAATAATAAATAAATAAATAAAATATATCTTTAAAAATTTTAAAGATTTAAATTTTGTTCCGGAAAAAAATTCAAATTTGTTTATTATATGAGTGAATTTGAGTCGAGTTACTCAAATTTTTATTCCAATTTATGTCGATCAAAATATCGCATTTGAGTTTTATCGATGTGAAGTGTATGTCATTGTTGATAGTTTAGTAGCAAGAACAGCTTTGTAAACTAAACTGCAGCAATGCTCCAATTCTCTTTTCTGACACGGAGTGACCATTAGCTATGCACCTACTCAGGACCAGTTACAAAAGTTTTGTCTCACACTCAGTGGCCCATTTTATCTTGGCTTTATGACATTTGGAACCTTCAAGTAGATAACTAACAGGTGATAAAATATTGCAATAGTAGTTGACTCATCAAAAGTGCTGACTCGTGTATCACAGCGGTTACACATTACCTTCTTTATTATAGCCCTTGCCCTTGGCAAAAAGTATTATAACGGTTTGTACAATATGAGGAACTTCCGCATATACTGTAGCCTACATGTGTTTCTTATTAATTTTAAACTAAAGGACTTAACTTCTTAACCATATGTGACAGGTCGTATCATTTTCAATACGAATGAGGCATTTCATATAGTGCACAATGGGTTCCCAAAGTGAAACTGGTCCAAGTGGCTTAGACTTTGTGAAACCAAATCATTCCCAACATTCATGAAAATGTAATTTTCGTAGTGTGTAGCTGCTATGACCTTCCTAAATGTCAACAAAAAATATTGTTTAAAATCCAAACTATCATCATTGAAGACAGATTTCTCAGGTTGTTGTGTTTACCATATTGACCAACACTACTTTTGATAAAAGGCTGTATCTCAGGTCAAATTGGTTCGATTTCAATTCCGAAGATAGTTTTGAAAAGCTGAAAAATTTCTCTATTACATAGGGCTGAAAAACAATTTTGTGATCCGACTTTGTCTGTATTGGAAATGATATGATCTGCCACAAATGTCAATATGACAAGAACAATAGTGTCTGTCGTTGTTTATTATCATATTCTGTAGACCAGGGATGTCAAACCCATTTGTACAAGGGACCAAAATTCAAAACACACTGTAGGTCATGGGCCAAACGAAAAAAGTAATTTTTGAACAAAATAAAACTAAATGTTTTTGGAACATAAATATGAATAAAAACATATAAGGATATCATTCTGATACATACTTATACTTTAAATAAATTATATTTAATATGTTGCTCTCCTTAAAAATATTTCTTGGTAAATTACATCTCATTGTCAGTAAACATCTATTTGGTCTCCTATTGGTTATTAAAAGCTGTATTTTCAGAATCAACTTTTTTAACTTTGCAATATCTTGCAATAGACTTTGCTACTTTGCAATAGCTAGACGTAATTAACAAGAAAAGTACATGGCAAGGCAGCTGAAGCGTTGCATTAAGGGATCTGTAGCCCAAACCCCAAACCTGTATTGCTTCATATCTATGTGCCATGAATAACGATGATGTAAGATTATCTTGCAGGCCTAATGTAATTATGTAGTGTGCCGGATTTGGCCCGCCGGCCGTGAGTTTGACACATGTGCTGTAGACACAGTAGTATGAGTTTCTACGAAGGATACTTGTAATTTTGAAAGTAATTCATACAGACATGATATCCACACGCACTCATGTCTGTGAGCATATACTGTGCCATCATTCAATTATCTGTAAATTACATATATTGTCAGAAAAGGATGCTTTCAAAATTTGACAGCATTCATCTGAACAAACCTAGCTTGCTAGCACTGGGCTATCTAACTATCATGTAGCATTTCAAAGTTGTCATACTTCGGAAAATTTGTTTAATTTATAAAAATAGTAACATTTTTCAACCGCTAGATTTTCTTTTTACTATGTGTACATTCAATATTCTTTATCTATACTTACAACTTACAAACCTACTACTGTGTCTCATAGCTTCTCCAATGTAAGGACATTCACGGTTCAATTCTACCGGCTTGAGGTCACTTTTGTAATTCTTTGCTTTCTAAATTATGCAATAAATATTACAAATTGATTTTAAAATGTAGAAAGTATATTGTATGCAGTTATCGGTATTCACTCTAAATCAGTCAATCACTACGATTCTATGATTATTATTCCTTGAAAGAAATAATTACACGCAGTTTTCTATATAGTTAAAGAATATCATAGCTTACCAAATTTTTTAAACTCTGTCTATTTGTACCGAAGCCAAGGTAGGTCTATGAACATATAAACTGTCAGACACATTTGCTTAGTTTTATATCTATTTTAGTTGCTTATCGTTATCAGTTCACAACATCGGAGACTCGTTTTTCATGTCATGCGTGTTTATAAGTTTACCTACTAGTAATAATCTTCTACTAGATGTTTTAAACTAAACGAGACTTACTGATGTTTCCTGGTAGCAGACGGATATAAATGGTCATATTACCGTCCAAAATGCAGTCTTTGATACAATTGGATCTCGATAGTGGCTGTTGAAAGGCGTTTCGATATGTCGAAGGATATTTTGTTGGTTACATTCGTTAAACTAATAAAATTAGTAGGGAAAGTGTCTTTTAAAAAGTTTTCAAACCTCCATAGTTTTGCTTATTCTTGGGTGTTGAAGGACGCTACCACATGCCAATCTTCTAAGCATTAAAACTCAGTGTTTTCGGTTATTCAGAACCTCCCTTGATTACGTTACTACAATAGTTCCGGTTAGTTCAATGTTGACTAATAATACATGTATATGTAGGTATGAATGTGCTCTTATCAATACCTTCAAATTATCGATTGTATGAATAAACTAAATTGGTTTGACCCTTTTAAATGCATTCCGATTAGCCGCTGATTTCACCTTTTGGGCTTCATGATGACATGGATTACAGTACGCCATGTTTGCCATTGTTATGTGAAACATTTGGTTGTGGTCCATCCTTGCATATACCGTTTAGCATGAGAGTTTTCTGGAATGTTCTAATGGGTCAGTCAATTGGCTCACACTAGACTAGGTGAACATTGGGGAACTTCCCACCCAAGGGTGAGAACAGTGATGCATGGCCTAGCCTTTTAGGTTATACGTCAGTGTTTTTACCTTGCACTGTTCTGTACAAAGTTTTGATTACAAAACAGGATTTCTTGATAGAAAAAATGAATGGGGTAAAGTGGGTGTGTAAGAAAATATTTTAAGCGTATCTACCAACGATGCATAAATGGTAAATGAGGAACATTCAGTACCTCTGCTAAACATCAAGCTAAATTTTATTCCTATCAACAGAGTTCCATGAATCAACTTTTCATTCTTTCATTAATTTTGAAGGGTTGCTTTCTCTTGATCTAAAGTCAGTCTTTATAAATACTGCCATCTATATCGTAAATGTTGTAGCCCAAGATCGTCGGATGTTGTCCACAGAGTCATGATGCATCGTTGAGTGTTAGACAAAATTCCTTTTATGCAGTGTACTGTTTTATTATCGTGTTGCGATATATATTAGCGAATCGTATCACTTAGATGGTAGTAAGAGGTTTTTATCTCAGTAACAACCTTTAGCTTGTCGCGTTGAAGATAATAACTTAGACCTATTACTTCATATCTCTAGTTCTGGATAGTAAGCTTGAGTTTTATTAATGAATCAAAATCTAACAATGATAAAAACGATCTTTACTGTAATATGAGTCGTGTCCGTCATCTGTCTGTTCTAAGCCATGGCTGGAGGTTAAAATATGAGATTGCTCTAAACGGGAGTTGAACTCGCGACCTTCTACTTCGTAGAACCAGAACCCTAAAGCTTCACAGACTCTTGCGATCAACGGAAGTAGACCTATATATGGGAGCTCGCTCATTTCCAAACAAACAGGCCACGCCCACTATTTTTATATAAGTTATAATGAAGAGGCCGCAATATTAACCAACAAAAATTACTCCAATTGGCAGTCGCTCTGAAATTGATTGTTGTATTATACACCATTTGAAAGAGGACAAAACTCCCTACAAAAAGCTACCAATAATTTTTTGTCAAGAACGTAAAGTAAATGCAAAAAGGTGAGGTATTGAGAGCGAGGTATGAATATTCTGTTAGAGATCAGTATGTCGATCGGGTTTGTTTGGAAACAAACGTTTTTGTTTCCGGTTTTGGTTGCAGGACTCTGTGAAGCTATACGGCTCTGGGTAGCATGAGATTAAACTTATACCAATCGACAGCCTACTGCCATTTCAGAATAACCGTGCGCATAGTTATTCTCTGAGCTTTATCGGCACACCTGATGATCCCCCACAGCGCACTAGACTGCCTGTATACTAGTACATGTACTAAAGTAAATGATCTACATTTTTTCTCATGAAAAGTTACAGAGCAGATCGATCTGCCTAATTTTCCTCTAACCGTGCACAAAATCATAGCTTTGACTTAGCGTTACCAATATTCATATTTTCATCAGTACCGCGGCCAGATTATCATTCCTGGTTGATATATGGTACCTCTGTGTATTAGTCTGTAGATAAAATGGCTTCATCGTTTCAACCAGGCCTAAAATGGCTGCTATGGCCCATTCATAATCCTAACTGGTAGTATATTAAAAGACTAGATGGGAACTAATGGTAGCATGGAGAGGTTTTTCCTAGGTGCAGCTCACGTAGCATATTATAATCTACTTATACAGGAAGGGAGTTGTTTTGCCTATTATTCTCAGACGTAGAAATTCAGAAACAGCTAAGGGAGCTGGAAAAATTTACTTTTTGATAACCTGATCATTTACATGAAAATAATTAAAAGCTACAATTGAAGATGAACTTACACCATTTTTTTTAGAATTTACCAGAAAGTATCAGTATTTTTCTATCATTTGCGATTGTTTTTGATGTTTGAGGTGATCTGATTGTCAGGATGTTTTAAGATTAAAATCGATAAAACTTGATCGCAATTAAAATGCTTTCTAATGATTTGAATCAATAGAAAGCGCGATTGTGATGTCTATAATTGAAAAGCGATCGACAAAATAGAGATGCCTAATGCTTCAAGTCAAACGCAATATCCGATATGAACTATCGCAGCGATGACAACTAATGATGTCATTTTGTACATATTTTTAAAACAGCGCTAAAGCATAAAGTTTTTAGTAAATTTTATCGGAAAGTATCGATACTTTTCTATCATTTGCGATTATTTTTGATGTTTGAGGTAATCTGACAGCCAGAATGTTTTAAGATTAAAATTGATAAAACATAATCGGAATTAAAATGATCAGATCAAGTGAAACTGCCAGTATATGTTGTTAAGAGAGCGACAGGATAGAGATGTTTCAACCAGCATGCAATGGCCGGTATCAACTATCATAACAATAACAACTAGTTACGCCATCTCGCACATATTTTTCTTCTGAACGTTTTAATCAAGATCAAGTTTTGTTGATTTTAATCTTGAAACATCCTGGCAGTCAGATCACCTCAAACACAAAAAATAGTTGCAAATGATTGAAAAACACCGATATTTTCTGATAAAACTACTAAAATTTTGTGTAAGCTCATTTTTAATACAGGCAGATAATGATGTTAGCACAAATATAATTTTAGTAAATACTGAGTTCTCTTCCCCTCGCCTTTCAGCTTTGATAGGAATCGTTCATCGACTAAGCTGGGGAATAGCCAGTTTTACCACCTTAGTACTTAGTACTTGGTTTAGTATCTATACTAAAAATTAAGCTCTCACAAAATAAAAGTTGTCCTCTATCACCTAACCAAATAGTTGTAATTTAGATTTGCCTTTCCCTTCCCTTTGATATGGTGAATAAGCATTGTACATTCCTAGCAAGTTGTCTTAATGTATATCCTCAAAGTTTTATGATATCATATGAACTGTAAATTATGCTACTTTGTTGTTGTTGATGTTGTTGATAGTTTTAAATGTTGCGACCTCCATATAAAGTGACTTCACAGTCATAAATAAATAGCGGCAACCTCATGCAACTCATTTTCAGTAACAGTGTTAGTTAAACCCTTGTTGAGTAGTCCATGCTAAATAATGTTTTCTTTGTTAATATTGGTTTTTATCAACTTTAGGATGCTTTAAAGTTGATGCCGTTATTTGTAAGCAACGATGCAGAACAAAATAATTTATGTTCTATATCGGAGAATTTTATGGAAATTATATAAAAAGTTCCTCTTGTTCCTCTCATAGATAGCCTTTCTGCATATTAGGATGGGGTACTACTGGCAACACAGGCTGACGAAATGCATATTTGCGTAGGTATTTGCTAGGGCTGGTCACAATGATGCCATCAAATGATTGTAGTGTTGACAAGTAGATTGAACAATAAGAGTTGACCTCACTCATTTGAAGGCTGTGACGTCCTTGCTGGATTTTCCATTACCGTTATTCCAATATTGCTGTCATATTGATTGCCTAATATGGGTTATAAACAATTTGTGGTAGTAATAATGTTTTTTTGCAACCATTTGCAACGTAGAACAAATATGCTATGCGTTAATAATAAAAATGGTTGCGTATAGAAATGGTTAGTGTTTATGATAAGCATTAAACCGGTGAATGGAATTGGGTTTCAATATATTTAATAGCCTAAGGAATTGTCTGGAATCATGGACAGTTCTGAATTATACTTGTAGTCTTTACATGTCTGCTACAAGTGAGAATATTTTTTCGGTATAAATTTTTTGTCGTCATCGTAGTTTGAAAATGTATCGTATAGTTTGAAATTGATGGAATCAACAATTTCAGCCACTCATAGTGACAGTATATTGGTTTTATCTTTACTGAAAAAGACCAACATGTTCATCTCAGCACAAAGTGTGGACAATATGGTGCCGACCTATCATCAGAGGTTTATTGCGAATGACTCATTTCGACATTTCTTCTTGTCACCTTAGCAGAATTCTAGTCAAGATTCTGAAAGATATATTTGTTTATAACTATTTGCTCTAAAATCCTCACCTATGATACAAGATATTTAAATTTTTTTCAGGCAGAGAGGAAGTTGTTTAAGAAAACTCTTGGGATGATTTATTTATAGCCATATTAAGATGTTCATTGTTGCAAGCTAATTAAGAGCAAACAATCCGCTATCGATTTTGGCTGGCTAATGAAACAATCTTAAACACTGCAGTCGCTAAAGTTGAATTGCCGTGAGGTATTTCTATCACAATATACCTTTATTTATTACGTCTAAAATTGTATAATCAATTTGAAAAGTCGTGCACGGCGACGTAACCTTTATGCAGTTTGGAGCAGTCCGTTTAAAACCAGGCGGGAGTTATCGTGGTCTGGTCGTAAAGATTAGCCCTGCAAGAACTGCCGATTGCAAAGCGATACAGAGATCTTGTCCTTAGCTCGTGAGTTTTTCCTTTTGTTAAAAACAGCTTTGTGGACATAAAAATGTTTTGTTTTAAATAGTTCATTTGTTCCATTTTTAGGTCTCTATTTTCTTTGCACATTGTATATAAGCGTTTCAGTTTACTGACGCATGCCTTTAAAGAATCTAGAATTTGCTGCTTGAAGCTGCATGTCTTAAAAATGTTGCCAGTGCTGATTTTTGCAAACTAAAATTTCAAACTTTTCTTTTCCGCTTCGCATGGCATAATTTCATTGAAGCAACACAGCGCTGCTCATGAACAGGAAGCCAGTTGTAGATTCTCATTCATAAGCTATTTAAACACCCTCACTAGAAAACTTACCCTTTTTAAATAGTTTGCTTGGTTTTCAATTTGAAAACATGATAATAATTTTTCTTCGTTAAGCAATTCTTCAGTTGCAAACAATATCATTTGTGAAATACTCAACCTTTCATCTATTTCCCTTGACTTTTTAATATAGAAGTTAGAGCTGTTTTACGGCCAATTGTTATACTTACACATTTTCTTAGTGCCGACTCTGCAACATGCCAGGATTAATGGGTAAGTAGGTCAGCTCAAAATCTTCATGTATGAGTTGTTAAGGTAAGTTATAGAAAGGAATGTTGCATTTATATTTGCTGGTTGGAAGTTTTAGCTGTTATTTTATTATTCTGTGTTAGGGGGAGATCTGGTAATTCATTCTGGTTTGTGGCATTCCGCTTTATGTCCTCTCAGCCTATATAATTATATTTGCAAATATGTTATTACGCACGCTGTTAGAGAAGGGCACAGACCTACCAACGTAGATTACTTCAATAGCAGCTCACGGATATCTGGTCTGATTTGTTCAGATGTATCATAACGTGAAAAAGAATGAATAATATAAAATGATATGAATGGAGCACGATCAATTACCTGGTAACATCATCCTTAAACAAGCATGAAAAGTTTGGTTGGTTTTCACGCAAACTTTACTAACATCAACAAGCGTGTTTCAAGGGAGCTCTGGCATCAGATTTATCTCAAAAGTTTTGTGAAATTTTTACTGACTGAGAATTTGCATTAGGCCAAAAAGATAGATACGCCAATTTATTCGTTGACATCATTGAACACGTAGGCTTGCATTATTTTTGTTAGTAAGACATTGAAGAACTTCTGTGTCCTCTTTGTGGTTGGCTGGTTGCGAAGCTACTAGCGATATGATAGGTCTGTCAAACCACGCCTTGACTCATGTTGGTAAACAAGACGAAAACAAATGGAAACTGCGCTTGTTATGATTGGGATAATAGAGACTCACCATTCGCAGAGCATACTGTTCATTGTGTAACAAGCACTCAGTAACAAAGAGAGACAACATCCACAGCTGCTGAATTTAAAGAGGGATTAACAGTAATTGGTGAAAGCTGGACTCACATTTGACAAATTTTCGCGTAACGAAGCAATTTGCCCTTGACTGTTATTTCATCAAGCATTTTGTGTCGAATACGGGAGTGTACAGTCATTAAACGCACTTCGAACCAGGCATTTGGAGACAAAGGCTTGATGCATATGTTGAGAAGGTTCTCTTACAGCCAGTGTGAATTTGAAAATTATGCAGAAGCATCCTAGTACGAAATACTTTGAGTAAATAAGAACATTCGGTTGGCATCTGGGACTGCGAGCATCACGATTGATTTGTATATTATTAACACAAACTGCAAAATGGTTTTATTAAACACGGAACGTATTGACTCCGGGGATACAGAGCAATTTCCATCGTTATACTCAAATGAAGTCAGAGAAAAAAAGCGGTCTCGTCGTTTCAGCACAAAGCTCAGAGGTAAGTTGATTAAAAGTCTGACTATAGTCTCTGGTCTAGACTAGTGTTACGTCAGCCAAGTGGAAGAGAAACATTTGCTGCTCTTGTTATGCCGAGTAGAAACGATATAAGGTAGGTACTTGCAGTCAATTAGCTCTGCTTATCCTGGTTTAATGTTATCTTTCTTTCAAAGTGCAGAGTCGTTTGTTTCTATAGCGTGTTTACTGCCTGAACCGGACAGCAAAAAGTTCAAACCTCGAATTGCATCCTATTGCCGAATGGTGTTAGGTGCTATCTGCCTCATCCTTACTTTGTGGTTGATTTCCAAGGAAACCTACAGTTTTTGGTTAGCAAAGCGTATGGGCAGACTGTGAATTAATAACTGTTTCATCAAAATGTTTACCGCTTAATGTAGCAGGTTTGCAAAGAATTTGCTCTAAGTCAATGGTTTTAGCAAAGGCTAATCCGGTTTGGTTATACCAACTTGTCAATTATAGTATTTAACGGAAATGACACTAACCCACATGTTTTCCTGCGTCAACACGACTGCTAAGCTCAAAACATCCTTTTTATTGCCGACCAGCTGATTTCTCTCTACGACTGGTGGTTGTGCTTCAAAAAGGGTAAACATTTTTAGTGGCCAGTTTTTGTTGTTTCACCGAAGAGGACATTGATGATTAGCTTACTCAAAATTTTTGTAGATTTCATCAGAAAGTACTGGTATTTTTCTATTATTTGCAATGGTTTTGATGTTTGAGGTGATCTGACTGTCAGGTTGTTTTAAGATTAAAATCGAATAAACTTGATCGTGATTAAAACGCTCAGAAGAAAAATACGTGCGAAATGACGTCACTATTTGTTCTCATTGCTATAGTTGATATCGGCTATTACGTTCAAGTTGCAGTGTTACGTGTCTCTATTCGATTGGTCTTTTGAAATTATAGACGTCATAATCGCGCTTTAGATAGATCTGAGCATTTTAATCTCGATCAAGTTTATACGATTTTGTTTTTTAAACTTCCTGGCAATCTGATCACCTCAAACATGAAAAATTTGAGGGGATCAGATTGCGAATGATCAAAATCACAAATGGTGGAAAAATGCTGATATTTTCTTATAAAATATACCGAAATTATGTGTCAGTTCATCTTTAAATTAAGGGTCAAATTCGCTTGAAAAACTGATTATAAAAATAACGTCACTAGTAGCAGTGGTCATAGATCGGCATGCATGTATAAACTACAGTTTTTAGGGTCAAAGATGAGGTGCTTTCTAGGATTTGAGATTCCTAAAAACAGAAAGTGTAATAGCGAAAAAGCTGAAAAGAACGCTTGTCCAAGTCAGTTGCGTTTGGTCGAGCTTCAATATTGTCAGATATTGAATGCGGTATTTTATTGAAAAAAACTATTTTGTATACTGCCTCAATATGAAGCCTTTACACCATCGGACTTTTTCCGTTCATCAAACATATCACGGCTTTGGTAAAATTACGCGCTGTCTAACATAAAAGTATGGAAACACGTTTTGTATGAATGAAAGGGCTACTTGGCAAAGTCCTATATTTTGTTGCCCCAAAACTTTATTTCTATATACACTTCTTCTTGCAGCACTGCTGAGGACCTCTGCTGGCAGCACCCGATCACCTTCTCTTTCTTCAGTTGATGAGGCACACAGACCTCGTAGCAACTCATCACCAGATTATTGTCTAGAAACGATGGCTGGCAGCACAATGGATTCGGCAGCAGCTATGGCTAGCGTAAACAATGCCACCATAATGAAACAAGGATGGTTGCAAAAGAGAGGTGCGGCATTTATTTATCTCTAACCAGGGAATACAATTCGGTTTGATCTGTCCGTATCAATTAAGTTTTGTATCGGAGTATGATTTTTTTGGCCTTATCAAACTTTCAAGGATTGTCCAGATGTATGCTTTTATTTTTTATAAAATATGGATTTGATATTTTTCATACAGTATTCTCCAAAATTAAGTTTTACTATTTCACTTGATAGAGTTGTCGGTGTGGGTTGTTGTGATGTTGTTTATTCCCTAAGTGATGCGAATCGAAAAATACTTTAGCAGTTGGGTGATAACATGCTTCTAACAAGAATTGTGGATTTGTTGGTCAACAGAGGTGACTGTCCGTCTCATCAATTTCGCCTTGTCAGTTTTGACAGTGTTCACCGGCTACTGCACTAGACTAACCCTTATCGATAATCCTCGCTACCTAAACACGACAAATTACTACTTCAAGTTCATGGCCTCTCCTCACTACCGCATACACATCATTTATTTTAGGGCATTCTTGTTTACAAAAGACTTTCCCTTTGTTAGTTTTATCACTCATGGCAATGTTGGCAAGTTTGCAGGAAAAGTGTTGTTTATAGTGAGGCACACTGAGGATGTGCCAGTGAGTCACGCTGTCTCATTTTCCTAGCGTGTCTTCATTGTTTAATGAATGTTTTACCTTATCTTTGTTACGTAACAAGCGTTTCCTATCGAGGATGGATGAGTTCTTCCAACCTTTTTTTCTAGAAGAAAGCTAGTTAGCTTGGCTATTGTAATATTATGGTGATGCGTTACTGTTTGTAATGTGCAGGTGAACATATAAAGAATTGGCGACCTCGCTATTTTATTCTCTGGGATAACGGAGTCTTTCTAGGTTTTCGATCCAAACCGGAAGAATCATCTTATGAAGACCCCCTTAATAACTTCACTGTTCGAGGTATGTTTAAGACCTTGAAAATTATCTTCTATCAACCCAATTTTTTATTATGTCCTGTTTGCTGTTTACCTGACTCTGCTCTTTCACAGATTGCCAAGTACGTAAGACAGACAAACCCAAACCGAACACTTTTCTTGTCAGAGGCCTGCAGCTGACGAATGTCGTAGAGCGTATGTTTTGTTCGCAAAACAGTGAAGACAGGTATTGTCTTACCTTAGTTATGAATCTTTGCTATAATCTTATATACAGTAATTGCTCATTAATTTGGATAATCGTGAATGACGCCCCTGGAAAATTAAAATCCGTGAAATGCTAAAAAACTCATAAAATCAAGTCACTTTTTCAGTCATAAGCATTTACTCCTTGTTTCTTGGGTCCATTAAACAATGTTAAAGGTCAAGGGCATTTAAGAGGCTTGATGAAAGGTATCACAAGCGCTTGACTCATTTACACTTAATAATGCGTTATGGAAAACGGGAACGGAGGCTTCTCACTGGGCCTGAGTATGAGACAGATTTATGTATTTATTCATATATTTTAATATATTTTAATTCTTTTTTACCCCACGAAGTACTGAAGCTGCGAGAGCAGAGCCGGGAAGTAGCGAGAGATCACTGTATCAAGATTTTATAACTAGAATCTTTGCATGCTGCGATACGATGTTCTGTAAAAATTGGAAGTTTAGTGAATATGTTTGTTTAAACAGTATATGTGGTTCCTAATAAACTTTATTAAAATCATATGTATAGAAAATCAAATAGTGCATAACAAAGATAAATAATTAATTTTGCGATTTGCTGAGTTTTCATGTGACCGTCGTACATGGTTACGCTACATTATTAAAAGCTGTGCTCAGGCAGCTGATGTTATTATTATTCTGCCTGTCTCGCCTCAGGCTGCTACCTTGCTGTAAGATATAATCAGGCTGAGAATATTATGAGAACTGAATTTATAATAATGGCTATCACACCAACAGCAGCATGTTATATGAATGCTAGTCGTGTTATGTGAATGCTAGTCGGGCATTAGGTTGACTGTACTCATGTAATGATAGATCTCATGAAATGACTTTTTGGATATATTATACCGCTAAAGGCTTCCCATGCTTTGTAACTGCGTAGTAGTTGTAGCTCTTTTCTGAGAAAATTGATAATAGCATCACTAGTACATCTGTCTAAAGTTTTTAGTATGACTCCTGTCGAGTTGTTTGAACCTAGCGTTATGCAACAGTTAGTGGCAGCATCTGTGATTTGACTCCATAGGCAATTTTTGAGATAAAGAGAATTGGTGGCCGTTTATAAACCTTTGTTAAAGTCACAGATACTTAATTGCTGTTGCACTCGTTGTTACTCGCACTTTGCTGGTCACTTTTGCAGGGAAGAATGGCTGTCAGCCATAGAGCACACAGCAGAAAAACTCGGTAGAGACAGGGGTTTGGTAAAGAAAGTTTCCCGGAAAGTGGTGAGTCTTTCTCTCTCAGACCTTGTCGATGTATTCCGAAATCGGTGTGTCACAATGTGTTGACGTGATGCGATACGATATTGCAGAGTGTCGTGCATTAAAAATTAAAGATTTGATTCATTGAGGTTTCTTAAGTTATTTCTGAGTTGCGACACAAATATTAATAGGCAAAACTCCATAATTGCCACAGCTTCATTCATGGCTTCATTCATGGCTGTCGTGAGAGTTTATTGAATAAAGATGTCACAGTCCCATTCTCCTGCGGCGTACGAAGCCTCCGTGGCATTCTCAGACAAGAGGATGTAAAAAAGCAGATGTAAATGAGCTTGAAACTGGTGGTCTAAATTTCTGACAGATACCAGGAGAGATTAGCCTTCATGAGTTCATGAAGAGAGCATGTTTCTTGTACATTCATTAATTTTTATATAAACAATACTAAAGAAGCTCATAGCTAGGCTGGGCAGAGTACGCTTCAAACTATTCCATGTGGTTTTTTCTGTGAACTAAGGCTAATGTTTGGGTAACCAAGTGGTGCAAATGCCAGGCCTGCCTGTTTACTTGCACTCTTCATCAACAGTTCAGGCGAGTTCACCAATGTCTTCCTTCAGACTCATCATAACAATTTTGCTGCTAAAGCTACTCTTTGATAGGCAAAGATAACTTCTGTACCAAACGTGTGTGTCAGAAAGGATGGTTGTGACGCATTTGTCATACAGTTAGTTTTAAACCCGCTGATGATCCAGTGGGTGGTGGGGAGGCGTTTGGAAGGCGGTAGTATTCTGCTTGGTGTAGCATGTGTGTAGGGAAGAAAAAGAGATGAATTTTGTTCACTCTGGTTCACCGATGTTACACTTGATCGTGACGAATGGTTCCTTTGTTGTTAGAATGTCAAGATAATGTTTTCTTATAGCGTCTGCAGATTACTTGCCACCATGTTAAATTATTAAAAAATTATAATGAAATTGTTTGCGTTAAAGGAAAGAGCATCTACAAAACCGGTCGGTAGCTTGAGTGCGATGGTTTGATAACCCTGGTGTGTGACTTGTTCTACCACACCTTTGGTCGTGCATTCATTTTTGTCTTGCTTGTGATGGCACTGAAGCTAATCTAGCGACTTTTAGCTTTCCTCGAGCATAGCTTGCAATCTTAGCATGTGTTCATCCTATCAACCCCTACCATTGCTTTTATTTGTCATAATGTCTCAACAAATTACCGCTTAACATGCAGGACTTTGAAGTGTTTATTTGCACTTTACTGGAATTCGATAGAGCGAATCTCACCAGTCGCTGTTCTAAGTGTTTATTGAAATGTTTCAGTGTTCAATAGAGAGTATAGATTGAAGTATTTTATTTTCGGTCCAAGTTAGACATTGTGCCCGTAATTGTTTTGTTGTTATTCGACATTTGGCATTTCCCCAAAATGATGTTGTTGCCCTTGCTTGAATCATGGCGAGTCCTGAGTCTGTTTACTGGTTTACTGTATGAAGTAAAACGCAAAGAGCATCCTTACATCTTGTGGTGCTCATCCAAAATGCTGGTACACCCTTTATACAATGTGTATCGGGTATAGTGGTACGGCTTAGAAAATACTGCAGCTTAGACGCTCATAGAGATAACAAATTTGAGGTGTACTGGGTACGGCTGATGACAGCCAAGCCTTTTATGGAAAATATTCTTGTTGTGGATATCATGTTGTTGACAAACAGTGCGATGCACCCATTCATCAATGGAGTCGACAATGCACTGTTGTTGCATTATAATATCATTTTGTCCAATTTTTATTTGACTCCCGCTGCAGATAATGGAGTGTGAGCAGCTGATCGGTCTGTAGTATGTACGCTGCAGCAGACACCAATAAGTAGATTATGTCTGCGCAAGCCAGCTCCTGTCGTCTGCGAACAAAGGCGTCGACTGGAAAACAAGCCACTTTATTATGTAACACTTCACATTTACGATGTTGTTTGTTTTGCTAGAGTTATAGGACAACAGCTTTGCATCAATGCAACCGTCTACGAATTCTTCATCTGAGAATGTCTTATTTTGTGACGGTTGCACTCATGATGACAAACATAAGTAATTGGGACAAGGATTGGGCCAAACAGCTTATTCATGTTTATTGTGTTGACAGACCCTTGACGATTTTGAGTTTCTGAAGATGCTTGGACATGGCACATTCGGAAAAGTGATATTGTGTCGAGAGAGAAGGTCAGCTCATTTGTATGCCATAAAGATTCTCAAAAAGTCAGTCATAATCCAGAAGGATGAAGTGGCTCATACACTGACAGAAAATAAAGTTTTACAGGGGACCCGTCACCCTTTTCTCACGGTAGGTCGTTCTGCTCGCTATAGATGTATTGCGTTTCAGAAGAAATTTCTTTTGTAGCAAACTGTTGATGAACTATTACTAGGTTGTTGATTAGTGAATTAGCCTGATCTGACACAGTCCATGTGACAGTATATTTAGTCAGGTGTAATATTAAAAAATACTTACTAGGTTAGATGCTGACCTCAACATTCTATTTAAAGAGAATCACCTATCATTGAAGTAGCCATTTGCCAGCCCATATGAGCCAGCTGTTTGGTTTTGGTCAACATAAATCTACTGTTTTAATTACTTCATAGTTAGTTTTCCTTAGCTAATATATTGTAAAAATCTATTATTTTATCAGGAGCTGAAGTACTCCTTCCAGACACCGGACAGGTTGTGTTTTGTTATGGAGTACGTCAATGGCGGGGAGTTGTTTTTCCACTTGTCACGAGAACGGGTGTTCAGCGAAGAGAGGACCAAGTTTTACGGAGCCGAAATTATATCAGCCCTTGGATATCTTCACCAAAACAACATAGTCTACCGAGACCTTAAGGTCAGCACTGCAACGCTTTGTTGCCTACTTCTTGTAAAGGGTTTCAACGGGGCAATCTGCTTGCCACATAAGACTACCTGGTGATGCATATTTCTCAATATTAATGTAATGCATTTCAGGTGGCCCCAGTTTTTCCCTCTCTTCTTACATCTTTTAGACATCATTCAGGGTAAGACCACCAACATGGATGCCAATAATATAGAGATTGCGAAATTGCATGAGATTTTTATTCATACCAAAAATTTAACATCACTAATAAAAATAGTATTTATGAAAAAATAATTGATTGTGGCTTTTAGTTTTGTCTTACACAAGGCTCAATGCTCTTCCCTGATCTGATCTTTCTCTCAATCAAATAGCAACTTAAAGAAGCCCACTGAACACAGAATGCGGATGAATACCAGGGTATAACTTTCTTATATCTACTTGTTGTGTCTAATTACATCGGCATCTACAAGTGAAGAAATAGTTGGCACCTCGTGTGAGAAGGCCACCGTTTGAAACCGAACCAGGCTTGTTTTGGTCTGGGCTGCCTGCGTAGTGATGTGCTTTGACAGCATCCACTGCTTCTAGTTTTCCAGGTCGGCAGGTGAAAACGCAGAACGTTTGCCTTTCACAGCCTTCATCAAGTTCCGCGTTTCCAGTTTGATATAATGGAAGGAAACAACGTTGTGTTTCATAGCCTCGATGGTGTTTCATGCTTCCAATTTGTCATAATGAAAAAAAATAGTTGTTTTTGTAAAATATTGCTAAACCTAAAGTTTCTGTTTTAAAATGTTTTGTTGTTGTTATCGCCATGCATGCTTTTATTCACCAACATTGGTCAGATGACCTGCTTGTTTATGTCAGATGATGAGGATAAACACCAACCGCATACTTATTGAACTACAATATTGTTATTTTTTGTGGATGGTACTACACCCTGCAGGCATGTTCTGCCATCTTGCATAACCAGATATGAAGTTTCCTAGGATACTGACACTTCTTTCAGGAAACTACCATTAAGGGCATGTTCCTGATCTAATGCTGCAAATTTAATTCGTACTAAAATGATGCAGAAATTCGATATTTTCTGCGTTTTTCAACTGTTTAGAAGAAGTCTTTACTGTGGATCACCCAACTTCAACAAATATATTACTCGGAGATAATATCGTTTGGAAGCAGTTATTTGATTATATTGTCATAGTGCATCCTCTGCTGAAGGCTTGACTGTATATGATAACATATATGTAATTATGTATATAGGCTAGGCTATATACATATTGAAGTTCAGTTATATACTTGTACTGTATACTTTAGCGGTGTTGGTCGACATTTAGAAAAATTTCTAATCGAGGCGTGAAATCTGTGCCGCCTGTAAAACCATAAGCATAATTGTTACAAATAATTACTTTTTGGTTGTCCATTGTTTAAAATTGCGCTCCTAAAACCCTCTTGCAGACTTCAGTCAATATTAAATATAAAAACCCCACATTGCCTGAATAAACATGCCTGGGTTACATTAGCTCGTATATAGTGCTAGAGGTCAAACACACCGCTAGTTTATCATTTGTTTTCTATGAGAGTAACCTAGAGAGTGACAAGATTCAAGGGTGAACATTTGGGGCTGAAATGATGCTGGTTGTTTTAATATTGTCTTAAATAAACTCGTGTGAAAACTCACCTTAGCTAAATTAAATTGAAACCCTTGTGATGGTCATACATACATATGTATGTATGTACATATGTACATAGGTATGTACATACGTACCTATGTACATACATACGCACATATATGGCTTAGCTAGGCTTGCAAAGAGGTAAATTCATAAATGAAATAATATGGGAGTAATCCAAGGAAACAAAAACTACATGTCATGTGTGATTGGCTAATCAGAGGAAAACAGAAAGTACGTGTCATGTGTGATTGGCTAACCAACTGCATTCAATACACTTCTCTAAAATTGATGGCTAACTGGCAGCACAGGTGACGTCAGATATTTGGTTTTTAGTCAACTCTTTTGTAAGCTCTTCTGGTAGGTAGACTAAATGCTGTATAGTCCGTAATTGTGCATATAAGACTCACTTTTACAAATGCTGTTTATATCCTTGTGTGGCAAGGCATATCCAGTGTTTTCACCTTCTCATCAAGTCAAAATATTATTTCAGCGAATGTTTTGATTGGCAGTGACAGTACATACATAATTTATTCCCATATCTTATATATCATGTTCCACCTCATTGGCCATTAGCTTACGTAACAATTAATTCGTCTTGTGCCAACGTGGCAAATATACACATTCTTGCTTTCTCGTATGGCCTTTCACCAGGTGTTTCTGGCACCGCAAACTATTCCTAGGTTTTACACAAGTTTTATGATGTTGTTTTTCATGGCTTTTATTTGTCAGAAAATTTTCCATATATATATTTATAGACAGGCAGTTGCGGTATGCAAGATGCCCGCAAGCTGCTTTTGGATGTTAAGCTTAGCCCCATCAGTTATTATGTTATTCATTCGTGTGCAGTTTTCTCAAATTGGCTTTTTTTAGAATCTACTGCAGTGGTTCTTAACCTTGTCGGCCACACTGAATCCCACTCGTTTCATATCCGCTTTTATCAAACTTTTCTTTATTGAAAAATAAAATGGGATTTTCTTTACATTCATTATAGGTTTTATGTTTTACTGGATAAAAAATTAACTGTACATTGACATCATTGTGTTTAAAAAAACAACACTAATGCAATGCAAGAACTCATAACAAAATACATATCTTTTTATTAAAACACGACCTTGCAAATAAGTATAACTTCTGCTGCTGTCTTTAACATACCTCCACCGAACTCCTTAGACTGACTCACTGAACCCGTAGTGTTTGATTGAACTGAGAACCACTGATCACTTGTATCAATACTTTATCATACAGTTATATTTGCTTTGTCACTTTTGGCATTGTTTCTACATTAGAGGTTGTGAAGGTTTTGTTATTTATTAAAATACAGTATTGTAAATGTTCGGTACAAGCAAACGATATGCGTAAGCCATTGGTTCATTCCGATGTGCTCCGTCTTCGCTCCATTTTGAAAACTTGAACACGTTTTGTATGTTGATTGTTTCTACGCCGCCCGTACAGTTCATGACCCCAATGGTGAGCCATGCCCTAATAAGCCCCAGTCTTGTGACTGGTTGACTAAGAGCAATCACTAATACCACGACTTGCGTCACGACTTTTTAAGGCAGTTTTTGTTACATGCATTCATGAACTTTGTAAGAACTCTTTGGTAATTCATAGCCAATTTAATGGTTGGTTTCGCAAAAAATATATCTGGAAGTGATTATGTAAAACTTTTTAACCTTAAAAGTCTGACAAGTTCACCCTGTTTTTCCTCCCGTAGGTTGAACCGAAGGTTACCTGTCAATAGCAAGATTAGCGAGATTTGATATTTTCATCGTTTATAATCTAGCATGTCTCTTGGCAAAAGCTTCACTAAGGTTTCCGCATTTCCGCATGTACAAAATATTTTTTACATTTTATGTATCTGACAGACCTTTTACTGTTCTGCTATAATTGTAGTCGCTTTAAGTGTATTTATAATTTTTCATGTTCTAGCTGGAAAATCTGCTATTGGACAAAGATGGACATATAAAAATAGCTGACTTTGGTCTCTGCAAAGAGGAGATGTCATATGGTGCCATGACAAAGACGTTTTGCGGGACCCCTGAGTATCTCGCTCCTGAGGTCAGTAACTAGTACTTCATCTGCTTTTTAGCCCTAGTTGTAGCCTTGACCTTTTATTTGTGTTAAGAAACACTATTGCATCGGTACAATCAGTTAGTGCTTGCATTGTGTGAAACTAGCTGAAATATAACTGAAAACGCATGTGGTTTCAATCACCTTATACTTTAATGCTTTTGGAAGGAAACAATAGTTTTGCTCATAAATAGTAAATATGTGATAATAACCTCCCACTCAGTTTAGTTTGGCCCGGACTCGGGATACTGAGGCATAGAAAAAATACAGTTGTTGTATTTATCGAAGAAAAGGAATTCCACACACTACAATCTGAAAAATTACAGTCATGCTAAACTGTTGAAGATAGTAAATATTTTTTTACCCATCTTGATGACTGCAGCAAATTTCATCATTGCTTTGCGGCCTCGGAGGATTTCAGATAAACAAACATGCCTAGCTCTCTTTTTGGATTGTCATGACAAGGATGGGAACTAGTGTCTATCACAACAAACCATATTGTTTTGCCTAGCCAACAGTGCAAATTCCATCTTGTTTGGTCCTAGTGGAGTTTTGAAGAAATGCTCGTAACTATGCGGAGTAGTTATTGTGCCAATGTCCATGACACCAGTTTCGGCAACAAAAGGCCAATAAATAGAATGATTGAAAAAAATCTAGTCTTGAAATCTCCCTCCAGCTAAAACTCTACAACATTAGATCTGATATGCATATGATTTCAAAATACTGATCGACCTGATTGAGAAAATATTGCTCATGGAAGAAGTCAGCAAAATAGTAAATATGTCGATAATTTACATACACGCAAGGCTAAGTCATCTATTCTTGCTCTAAACTATTCTTGATGTTTACTCGACTGTCACAATCGTTACTTTGATGTTCAACAATGCATGAAATTTGACATTGCTGATCAGATTGTACTGTCATTGACCAGCCATTGAATATGGCAACTTGACATTTTATTTTGGTCATGGGCAGCACGTAATCGCTAAAGTCACTATTATCCACTTCTAAGTATTTCTAAACTACCAGTTCGTTTGCTGAAAATTGAATTGTTTATGATTTTCCACAATTTTCTAGTTCGCTGAATGAAAATCCAACTGCATAGAGAAATATTTGTCTGAAAAAAGATTAATGACATAAGCGTGCTGATTTTAAGCAATTTACAAAATTCGTTAACTAGTTTTGCGTTTCTTTAAAATTATGAAGCCCCAGTTTCAATAAGCACAATTTTATGAAATGACCTGTTTATCGCAAATTGAGCTGCCGGAAATATCGCTGGTGTAAAGCTGAACAAATAGATTTGTTCAATCAGCTTCCGAAACTGCACAGTCACTATTAGATTCGTCGAATCGACTTTTTACACTGTGGCAAAGAAAAAGTATCAACTAGTGATTGACTCGTCATTTCATAGCCGACATACGGATTGAACAGAAATTGTGATTTCTGAGTCTACGCTGAGATTTGCTGTGGCATATCTTCCTTGAAACTCAAATTGTAGCCTTGTTGCCGAGCAGACAATTTTATACCAAACTTATTTCATATGTGTGTATGTAGGTTTATATAGATTCTCAACAATATAGTAATTGCTAGTTTATGTATCTTTCTTATAAATGATGTTTCTTTCCCTTTGTCTTGTTGGTGCAAAATTAGCTGTTGTCACAATGGCGTCTTTTCATTCCGTAACATTTTAAACAAGCAAGTTCTGCTACGAAAAACGTATAAGTTGTTGATCTCCAGTGATCTACCGCTGCCAAATCGGGTTAGCTATACGAATGGTTAGTTCCAAGAGCTGTTGCGTTTTTTTTTATAACCAACTGTGGACGTGTGCAAGTTTACATTGTGATAGTTGTAACAATTTCATGTAGTGTAATTTTTGATTTTCAATTTATTAACAGGTTTTGGAGGACAATGACTATGGCCGCGCAGTCGATTGGTGGGGCACAGGGGTTGTCATGTACGAGATGATGTGTGGGCGACTTCCCTTTTACAACAAAGAGCATGACACGCTTTTTGAGCTAATCGTCACACAAGACGTAAGGTTTCCGAAACGACTCTCGAAAGAGGCCATTTCTCTTCTCAGTGGACTACTACAGAAGGTGCCCCTAAGAAGGTTAGTCAGAACTGTGGAATATTGATGGAGTAGAGGTGTGCTTTTAAATCCAAGTAGGAAATGGCTAGTTTTAAAAAAGGTACCAACTTGTATAGTGCATGAGGTCGTCACCTCCATTTACTTTATGAGCTTTTACTGATTCGCATCGGACAATAGACTAGTTAACTGTTGTCAACTAGTCATGAGATCCTGTTTAGCTACCGATTTAAAGGATTTTGGATTTGCTATCTTGTAGATTGGGTGGTGGACCAAATGATGTTCTGGATATCAAGGCGCATGAATTTTTTGCGAACACCAATTGGGAAGATCTGTACCACAAAAGGGTATGTACCTGCCATCATTCCACTTGATTAAGTATTGCACGTAGACATGGTAGACACGGTTTAACATAATCGTCTGGGCGTTTGGATAAAAGATAACGGAACAAAATGATGATGTAACATTCTAGGTTTTTATATTGTGGGTAAAACATTGCTAAAAACATTTTGAAAAGTGATTTTTTGTTATCCGTGTTCTAGCGCATCATCAATCATGTTTGTAAGTGTGGTGTATTTCTGCAGTAAACAACTGGTAAAATATGAAATAATGTCACAATAATAAATCAGTAATCCATCATTTTGTTAAGGAAGAACGAGAATAACGTACGTCAATAGAGATAACCCATAATAGAAGATTTATGGTGACCAATAGGTTTTCGATAGTTCGTCAACAAATGACACTATAAATAGTTGCATATAGTAAAATTACGACTGGGTATATCACGTTGTTTCAAGGAAGCAACGTCTCCCACAGATACCAATCAGCTACTCCAACAAACAATGGTAGACTACTGGGTGGCACGTATTGGCTCATCCAAACTTCCAAACACTGTTTACAATATATCACGGGTTAATGCTGAATCATAATGAGTTAATACCTTCTCATGTCTGAGCTTACAATGGTTCTCCTCTGATTCACCACAATTCTCTTCATGCAACCTCTACAATGATATTTTTCTTGCTTTGACAGGTTACACCTCCATTTAAACCTCAGGTAGAATCTGATACAGACACCAGATACTTCGACAACGTCTTTACTGGTGAGTCAGTTCAGCTGACTCCTCCAGATAGCAATGCTATGGAAACAGATGATGATGAGCTGCCCCATTTTGAACAGTTCAGTTTTCACGGCAGCTCGCAAAGTTTGAGCAGCTTTCAACTGAATACGAGTACACGCAGTCTCAACAGCCTTCATAGCCTCGGGGGCTTACTTTAAAGACAGATCTAGTTTTTCTATACTGAAATCTTTTAAAATTTTATGTGAAATAAGGGAGGCTACGATCATTTAGTGATAATGCAGTGAGGGGAAAATGTCTGAAGGAGTTACTAAAAAATTGCTAGTAGAATTCTGTTTCAAGGTTGTAGTGAAACGTATGTTTGAGTTATGGCTGTGTACATATTCATGGCATCCAATCACTGTTTGTTTTCTATAGTAAACAAACTAAGTTATTAGGGTTGGATAAGTAAATTTAAGTATAATTTATTGCCTTTTTCATGCGTCTTTCTATCAATACTATCAATATCTCGGTATTGACTCTGCTGGTTGTCGTAAAATTTTTATTTCTTGCTAATTTAAATGTATCATATTTTACATATAACTAGATGTCGACTAATTTATGAAGCTAAATAAAGAATCAATTTTGTTGATGTGCACAGCTTTATCATTTCTTACCCTGCAAAAAATCTAGAATTCCTCTATTTGTTATTTTCAAGGTCGTATCGAAATATTTGCAAAACCTCACAGGTAAACATGAATATACCAGCTAGTATGGTGCTCTCAGCGAAAGTTAAACAGCACACAACCAGGTGACACTCCGGCAAAGCTGGTTTTGACATTTGCGACATGTAGGATTCACGTAGGTTTCAGGGTTTTGTTCAGGATGTCAGGATTTAGTGGTGGTGCCATGTTTAATATGACTTTCACACAGCTGGCTTCAAATAAAATACGCCATTAATTTGATGATACGAATAGTTCAACATGCTATTTAGGTAAAGCAGGGACATCTAGTGGGTTTATGGGCGTAGTAAATAGGTCAGCATAAGAATGGCGGTTATCTCACGATTATACCATTTTGAACTTGCACTAATCAAAATGCTAAAAAGCGTTCGGTGCTATGACCTTGTTCTCACTGTAACAATGATGTACAGTTTTACTGGGAAAGACCTAAAACATGCCTAGTAGCTTATAAGTAAAAACCAAATATTGTATATGGCAAATATGAATCCTCAGAAGCTCTCACAAAAACTTCAGTGGTAAAAAGATTGACAGGTTCTCAAGTACACAAATAAAACTGGAACAAACAATCTAATAATAATAATACATTCAACGATTTGAATTTTCATCTAACACGGTGCAGCCAGCTTGCTTGAAAGAACCTTGATCAACTCCTGACACCATTGTCAAAATAACTATGATAATAAATTGTATAATCTTTACACAGATGGGCACAACTAAATTTGTTTTAATGAATCTGATTTTAGAAATAACTAGTTGCCAGAGATTGTTTATAATTATTTTAATTAACGTTCAAATACTGCTGCTAATGTAAAAATCTTTAGCACATTGTTGCTATAGATACAACATCAACCTACTTTCACTTTGAGAAATAAATCCTGCTAACCTAGGTATGCCAACTTGTGCAACCGGGTCACTTTCATCATTGACCTTTCGATGATATGCCAAACAAAAAGCGAAGCAAAAGCTGGCATGAATGTTTACCTACCATATTAGCAACTCGATAAAAAAAGCTTTTGTTTTTGCATATGCTGTTCATGGACTACCCATATTAAACTACTCTGTAGGTACAGAAAACTTCCTAAAACTCTATGAAAGCAATGATATACAGGCCCCCATTTGTGGGGGCTGTATATTATTGATGAGAGGTCCTTCATCTGGATCACCTCTCCACGATTGACTTGTTTTGTTAGAAAACTGACAAGTAGTGCAAGCTTATCTTTATATTTTTGGAAGCAATCTTTTGTGATTGCCATACAGTTGAAGATCTCTTTGCAACAATGTATTTTACTCAGCCTCAATGCAACATAGTTCAATTTATTGACTAGTGAGAACTCAGCATGAGCTGCTATTATAAAATTTGAAATAATCTAAGCAAAAAAATTAGGTAAAATTAAGTACCTCACCACAAACTAACACTTTTAGAAATGGTATTTTGTTAGGATACTCGTGCTGTGCTAGACCAAGATTTACCACTAAAATCGGATGAAACGCCAAGTCTTTTAATCAGGTTGAGGGTGGTGTAAAGAAGCCCGAACATAACAATAAAATATTTCTCGAATATTCTCTTATCTGAATGAAAATCCGAAATTTTTTTACTCAACTATTCTATATACACTCAACTTATTTTCACTGTTAATGTGGGCACAAAACGTTACTATCTTCATCTATTTTAGCGCCGAGTATGCAAATTTGAACCAATAATAGGAATAAAAATATTGAATAATTTAGCATTAGCCAAACAATGTAACTGAAAATACATATCTTTTTATTGGAGACTTACCAAAACTCAAACTCGAATTTCATAGACTGGTCACAGCGTTTGGCCCTTTACTCACATACAGAATGTCGGAAGCATATTGACCTACCGTATTTATGGGATGAATGTTTGTATTATCACTTGTATGGACAACTACTGTCATTCACATAAAGTACTTAATATAGGATATTTCTAATTTTGTTACTTATCCGTGATCTGGTATTTGGAACAACTTTGAGTAGTCCATTTTACAACAGTAGCTGTTCCTCTACCTCTCTCCTCAAGCAGATTGTTGTATTCCAGAGGATTAGCATGTTCCTAACGATGGAGGGTTGATATGGAGTTCAAAAAAAAAAACTGGCAGAGCAAAGCAATAAAGATTATGTAATAAACCTTTTATAGGCCTTGTATGTTACGTAACATAACATAAAAATCTCCAGTCGTTTTTAAATGTCAAATAAAAATAATTGTGTGTAGGAAATTTTTATAATGATCCATTTTCACATCAGATTGTACTCAAATAAATTACAAAGAACAGCTTCAAAGGCTCCTAAATGCTGAATCAGACAAACATCTATGGTGTTGAGGATTGTGTGTAAACAAGCTACGAATTACCTAAGCATGGACAATTAGTAGTAAAGTGTACATGCGTATAAAATAAAGTTTAAAAAGGTGGAAATGTTTCCCAATGTAGAGAGATGATAGGACAAATAATTATGTTTGCGGTAATGCTTCTTATGATATGGCCTTTTAACCACCCAGTTACAGTTGAACTGCTTAGATATGTCCCGTGTGTCCATATATAGTGGCAACCCTGTCAGAGCTTGTTGTTCTTTTCATCGTCGCGAGACTGTGTTTGTCAGCTGGAGCCTTTTTTTGATTGTCCTGCGAAGCAAGAGACAAACAGTTTAATCAGCAAACTTTGGTGACTGGTTCTATAATGACCCAAATTTTTTTGGCTCTGTATTTCAATAAAATAGTAAAATTATAGACCACTACATTCATAATTGGCTTGTACAAACCTAATGCAATTTTACCTCCTGATCTGAAAATTGCTGTAACTATAAGAGTGAATGCATGTCAACCAACATAAACTGCCTATAGTATTAAAATCTCACGAGGAGAAGGCCACTATTATATTTTAAACCGGTATGGTAACAGAAAACAAAAACTTTAATTGTAATTGTTAGGCACTGATACACCTTGGCCTGTTTGCTATCGCAATAGCTTAGCCCCGTTACTTTTACTATTTGTTACAAGCATCTTAAGCCAGCCTTTTATTTATGATTATGAACTAAGTAGAGATATCCCAACCTTCGAATCAGTTTTGGTTGATTATGGAAGTTGAGTATTTGGAACGATTTCTCGAAGTACTTCCTTAAAAACACTTGAAACAATGGATACTTTTATCAATCCCCTATTGGTCTTACTAATCGTAACTCGCTGAGTCAGAATATTAGTAATACTTGCAGCTTTTCCCACTTAAGGTCAATTATGAGCTACACACATCGATGAGATGAGTACTTTGTATAGCCATGTTTTTAATAAACAGACTTATTTTAACGATGTAATTTTTATTCCGCTTTATTTCCAACAACAGTTAGTTTGCATGGCATTTTATTAGATGATTTGTCATCCTTATTACTAGTACCGTAGCAGTCTAGTGTGCTGTGAGAGATCATCAGATTTACTAACTATACAGGCAATTATTCAAGAATGTCAGTGGTGGCCGATCAAGCTGAAGGTCATGAGTTTGAATCCTATATGAAGCAATCTTTTTTCACAGTTTTTGTCTGTGACTTCGGATGGACAGACGGATGTGGCTCTTATTATAGTAAAAATTATTATTGTTGTTGGTGAATGCATGTCTACGTCTACTTCTCAAGTATCGTAGCATCTTTAGTGAGAATACTCGTGGATTTGGGATTCTGCGACAACTTATGGGAAACCCTGGTTTAGCGAGTCGAAATAGATGACATTTGGAGACGTCATACGAGTTAAGATTATTCCAAAAGTTTAACTTGCTGAGACTAAATATAATAACAGAATGTTTGTTTACTTGTTTATCGCTCTGCACAGGAGCGATACTAAGCAATACAGATCAGCAGTTGGATAATTAAACTACATCAATTAGGTAGAAAATATTTACTGGTCCAGCTGTTGATCTTGACTAATTGTAGATATTGGTGTTATTCCAACAGAACGCATATATGATAATCAAGGAAAAACCTCCTTTGGAATAAAAAAATCCCACTTACGCGTGGAAAGGAAATATCAGTTCCATACAAAAAACTAATACATTTTACTGTCTCATCATAAACTATCTATATTATCAATATAACGTGACCACTGTGGTCGACCAAAAAGATTACTGTTAATACACACCTGGATAAACCCACTTGAGTAATCCCTACAGGGAACTTAATGAACAGACCAGGGAGACACGGGGTATAACTTACCGATTGCTTATCACCATTTAGAATGGAAAGCGAGCTCGCCCTCTTCATACTGCAAACACAACAACTCTCAGTGTAACATTTGTAAAACTCGTGAAAAAGAATCAACTAGGAAACTGATATGTACAAACTAGGATGAGCAAACCCAAAAAAATATTAACAAAATACTGTCATAACGGCAACCAGCAAATGGTCTACGCAATTCCTCAAAGTATTTTAAAATACCTTTGAATGACTTAAATAAAATGTTCCGAAGAGAGACCGACATTGGTGGTCAAGCGTGTGTGATTCATCGACTTAGACATAAAAAATGAAAAATTAAGGAGTATAAAAAGCTAGGCATTTACACCGTTTTGCTGAAAAACTCTTATTTTTGTTCAACTGTATGTGAACTAGTGAACTACACATTTTTGTAGTACAATTTCTTGAGTGAAGTAATATAAATGTTATTGCTTCACAAGAATAAAGTCGACAATATACTCAAGGTAGTTTACAAAATGTGAAGTTGAAACTAAATTACATATCTTAGGGTCAATTGAAGATCAAAGATTATTGGGAGATCGGCGAGCTGCCAAACATGCCAGTGTTTACGCTCTACACAGATCAGCAGTCTTTTTGAGCAAGCATTAAAATCAATTGCGCTTGCTGAAAAACACTATTAAAGGTCAGCATTGTATAAATAAGTGGAAAATAAAACATAAAAATGCTCAAACAATGCACAGGTAAAACATGCACGATTCCAGAGGGCATCAAGTGAAAAGATGCTAATCGTGCCATAGGAAGGAAGAAGAGAAGAGGAAGCCGTTGCCTAGCTGAATTTTGGGCTCAGAGAAGAGAAGCTATTGATATGAATGTTGAGATGAAAGGAGAAAAATGATTAGTAGTATTAGGTAGTAGAGTGTGCGGATCATTAGCTTTAGCGAATAAATCAAATGTTAATTCAACCATCCATGAACAAACAACAGAGAAAGACATCTACATACATATGTTATTATTGCTTGCACCTGAACAGTCAGCTGTGATAAATAACAACTGATAGCGAGAAGAGGAGTTTCTTTTAACGCATTTAAAGAAAGTGTGATGTATGACACAAAATTCTAGTGGAACTAGAAATATAGAGAAAACATACACTAAAGAAGTTTACGCAAAAATTATCGAAAATGCTACGTTTACATGTCCTACCATTTGTTATCACACCATAACGTGATGCAATAAATTTGAAGGATTTCCGTCATTTTCCTGTCTAAAAAGACAACTCCGGCTAAGATGTTAATAAAAGTTTTGATAAAATCAGAAAGTAAGTTTTTTGCGCAAAACAAAATGTTGATAAAAGTTGGCATCTTGAGGTAAATTAGTCAGCCTGAAAGCAGATATGAATCAGGGGGGATAAATAAATGAGCACAGCACTCACACACAAACACGCATACACACTCCTGCTCGAGATGGCGGTGCAAATACGCAAGCTTAGTAGCGACAGTGTACTTCACCTTTCCTGGTATGCTAGGTTCCTAGGTCACTAAATAAAATTTAAACAAGACTCAATTATAACGAAAGACCTAAAGTATTATAATATTATACTCGTATTATAGTTGGAAATAAATAAACAAGATGAAAGATTTGTTTAGTCTCTCCGTTTAGAAGTCTTTTAATGTGAACAACTGAAAAAAGGTAAAAATAAAGAATACAGCAACCACAGGAAATCACTAAAATTGTGCTAAGATATACTGTAAATTTTTAAACTAGCTAATGCAAACTGCAAATGTGTTGTGCATCCCTGAAAGACAAGCAGAAGCAATGAGCAAACCTAGAAAACTAGATTTATAGGTGAGAAATGGGTCACATAAGAACAAAAACCTTCAGTGTTATAAATAACAATTAACAAATGTCTGACATTACAACTGTTCCAAAATTTGTACCGTCATAATAATAACTTTTAAATATTTTAATTCAACTTAAAATAAATGTTAGATGTTCCCTTTGGTCTACCCCGTATGCAACAGCGTGTTCCAATGCTGCCGATTAGATGATTTGATGCTGCCTATATAATTCACATTACAATTATAAATTCAACATTTTTAGTAAAGCTAAAATGAAGCGTTTTACATAACAATGCGTAATATTTAAAACAAATTCAAAAACAAAAACTCACAAAATATCACACATTGTCAATTATCGAACCGGAGAAATAGAGATATATTATTTTCATTAAAACAGAAGAATGTTACGGTTGTGAATTTTTCAGCAATGTATATATAAACAAGTAGTTATGATGGCAAAAAACAATAAATTTTGTCATAATACGTTTTCATCGTTGATAAACTGTTGATAAACTAAGTTTTGCAAAACTTCAGTCTAAAGAAAATGGTGCACTAACAATACGTCTCAAGGAGCATTTAGCATTTTCATTAAGTCGAGTAGCTAGTTGGTTGCACAAATGTTAAAACTACCAGTATATCTTGTGTTTGTCATCGACTTGCCCTGCTGCTCATACATAAGCATTCTAACAATAGCTCCACAAAGAAGCTACACTTGATTAAAACAAGGCTGACTCTCCCAAGAATTTGCCAACGCAGGTAAAATGTGCCTTGCAAATCTTTTTGAGCTTGGAGTATAGAATCTGAAGTTGGACGACCCAGCACAATGAACGCCAAGAATTAGTGGTAGTACTAGGAACATTTTTAGATCTTAAAAAAATCACAACATCCCAAAATGTGGAAAAACGTGCTCAGAAATTTTATTATGATCAAGTCTGAAACCAAAGAAAGTATGTTTAGGACAATGAAGGTTTTCTTTTAATGCACTGACGTTGAGTTCAAGCAATAACGGTTGTTTACCTCACGACTACAACAAGTGGTAAAACCAATGAAATAGAAAGTGGAGATATCAAGAAGGATTAAAACTTCGATTTGAGTGGCAACAGAAAGTCTACGGCGAGGTGTCTACGGGATGGGAACTAATACCTTTCGTTGAGTACGTTTATGGCTGTGTACAAGTTACACAAAGAGTGTCACCACAACAATACATTATTCATACCTTAACATCTACTTCCACCAATGCATAAGATTTTAAATGCGCTATGAGTCATGATTAGAAACGCCCTGAAGACTGCAAAACTCCACCAAGTTTAAAGAGCGGTAGTAGACATTACATCATAAGATTAATAAAAACTCCCTCATAAAACTTGCTGGCTCCGCAGACAGACGTCGTGTCACGATGTGTGGCAAAGGGTATTAAGGTGACGACACTGACCATGTAAGTCACGTTTTTTTCATAAAATGACTACCTCACTGCTCTCGATAGTTTTATTTAGGCTGATGCAGTTAGACTGAATTTGACCAAGCTCAGCACATGTCAACATTGCAAAAATATGCATCCGGCACTATCAGACTCAGCCAATTACATAGAAAATAAAAACAACTTCGAAAAAACACCACAAGTACTGAATTTAGGCTTGATATCATCAGATACATGTGCCAAATACATCAATGCGCGCCTCGGTATGAAACATCAGTCTGTCCAGCCATTCTTTCACTGAGTTTATGTCAACTTATGAGAATTCAAATAATATCCATACTATTCCTAAATCTCAAAAGAAGTATCGTGCTTTTCCTGAATGCACACAAGATGTTGATATTGAACTTCAAAAATGTCCTATTTAAAATATTAAACTAATCACTACCAAATAGCTACACTATTTTGCCAGTTGCAATAATGTATCAAAGGTACATAAAAGTGAAAGATAACCAAACTTGTTGCATCTACCAAGTTATAGAAGGCAACAATAACAAAATAATGTATTTACGCTTATCTTATTACGTACACTGATTTATCGCATCTAGTTAAAACACTTTTCTATTATTTAGGGTTTCTGTAGAGCATTTCTGAAGTATGTAAGATTCGGAATAACTACTAAAATACTCCGTTCAAAAACGCCTTTGTAAACTTCTTGTTATTCTGGCTGGCTTCAAGGGACTTTGTTTTTTTCGAAAACTGTTAGGCAATTTCATTGGTGAATATCAATTAGCCAGGAAACCAGATGTACTCGGGTGGAAAATGTTTCTTCATACACTCGTCAGCTTGGAATAAAGGTTACTCCGCATTTGAACACAACTGTATGATGAGATGTGAACTTTAACAATCCTATGCATTACCCAACTCAGCACCTATACTTAATATTTATTAACGGATTTGACGAATTATTTCATAGTATTTATTTAGTAATAGCGGATTTGTGTATTACTCATTGCTAAGAGTGTTTTCAGCACACCACCCATTACTAGAGTTTCTCTTACGTATGACTTTTCCATTGCATCATCACAAGTAACTAACACTTAAAAATAAGTCTCCAAACTTGATACTTGAGTCTTTGAAAAGACGAGGCTTGATAAACAAATGATAAGACTGAGTAAAGACTAAGCAAATCCTTCAAGATCCAAATGATACCCATAAAAATCTAATGCCATGTAATTCCTGGGCAAAAAGATAGAAAACTAATATTAACTAATCCGTCTTCATACGTAACACTGCCACCATTTAGCGGTCTAAGATCTAAACAACCGTTCTAAAGTCAACTAGAGGTCATGGAACAAACAACATAGACAGCCAAACAATGTTATACAGCAGTTAGAACTAATGCCATGCATCATCTGCAACAACACGAAGATGCTAAAAACAAAATCTGCTGGGTACCTACTTTACAGAATTGTGTGAGTCAGTAGACACTTCTCCCGACTTTCCTTTAAGTTTTTGGACTAATTTCGCGCTAGATCTCCTGATAGACGCTCTTAGCTTCGAAAACGAGCCGCTGCGTCTAAGTTTTCCACTCTGCAACATATCATCTCATTATGTCAGCTTAAGACAAGCCGCGTTATCATTCTACCATGATACAATGTTACACTCTGTAACATACCATCTCATTATGTCAACTTACGACAAGCCGTGTTATCATTCTACCATGATACAATGTTACACTCTGTAACATACCATATCATTATGTCAACTTATGACAAGCCGCGTTATCATTCTACCATGATACAATGTTACACTCTGTAACATACCATCTCATTATGTCAACTTATGACAAGCCGTGTTATCATTCTACCATGATACAATGTTACACTCTGTAACATACCATCTCATTATGTCAACTTATGACAAGCCATGTTATCATTCTACCATGATACAACGTTACACTGTGTCTAACAACTAAAACAGTTAACACAATATTATACCATTAACATAATATAGAATATTGGCTTACAGATAACCCACTACTTATAACATAAATTCCTTCCAATAATTGATTCGTATGTCAAGAACGTCATACGTGAGAGCAAGTATTGTTATAAGACATAATGTGATTTGTTTCATTCATTCCAATAACTATAAAACTAAAATATATGTATATAACTAAATTATATGTATGATACTAAATTATCTGTAGAAAACTAAATTATATGTATAAAACTAAATTATATGGATAAAGTAAAACAGACACAAGTATATACTTGTGAAGTATTATTGATAGTTGTATACGACACTATCATCAGCCAAGATGAATAATACATTATATATATGTTAGTAACACAGACATACATGTAAGTATATACATGTATTATGTAGTTCATTTACTCCTCCCTTTCCTCCATAAAGGTAGATGGGTGGCATGCAGCATAGCCTTAGAGGTTCAGCAAAACTACCAGCTATGGTTGCATGCGGCAAAGAGCCTAAACCCACACCTTGTGTAGTTCCATACGTTCTGAAGCGATGCAACGAATCCTGGCAGCAAATGATACACAAGATTTCAACAAATACACTTGCAGTGAAGAAAGCATTTTAGATTAATTGTTGATGAAGAACAGTAAATGGGAGCGGTAGAGTACTCACCCCATCCCCGCTCCACTCAACATTGACATCGTTCTCGCCGACAGGAGCAGAGTTATTGTCTCTCTGTTCCACACTCGACGTTGAGTCTCTCCGTGCCGATCGCGAACGGGAGGATGACCTAAACGATGACAGAAAAGCTGTCAAATTCTTTTCAAGTCATCACGTCAAACCGTCAGCAGGTGTCAGGACATCGCTGACAACAACCTATTCTATTCAGGGATCTCAAAGCTTACTATAACGTAAAGGAATGGATACAAAAGCCAACACCTTCCCTCAATGCAGACACCAAGGTGTTTGACAGAAGCTTTCCGTGTCTGGAATGCTTTAGCTTTGCTTTTATCCACATGTGTTATTTCTGTTATCGCTAGGCACAACTTTCTCGTTTTGCGAAAAATAATGCATGACGTAAGTCGGTTATAATAATAATTTTCATGGCAATCAAGATGAGAATGGATAGTAAGAAATGCCTTGAACAGATAACTCCCTTGAACAGATAACTTCCTTGTGCAACATATAGCCAGAGCGATCATTACCACATACTAGCCCATTTCTATGGAAGATAGTAAAAGTAACAAGCTCAGCTTGTCAAACCCCACAAGCATCAGTACGGCCCTCTCATCAGACATTGGTAACATAAACAGCCGACCTAGCTTCATCTAAAGAAGAACATGGATGAGAGGTGTTAAAGTGACTTGCCTACGCTGTTGTGACTGTTCTGTACCCCTGCTACCATGAGTGCTGTCTGTTCCATTGTTTATTAACCCTTCTGGCAGCTTCTGTTTTCCATCCTGCATTATAATAAATAACTTATTTTTATTACAGAATTCACTTGTCGTACCAATCGAACTTACCACAGAACTCGCTGGTGGCACCAATCTAACTCACCACAGAACTTGCTGGTCGCACCAATCTAACTTACCACAGAACTCACTTGTCGCACCAATCTAACTTACCACAGAACTTGCTGGTCGCACCAATCTAACTTACCACAGAACTCACTGGTCGCACCAATCTAACTTACCACAGAACTCACTTCTCGCACCAATCTAATTTACCACAGAAATCACTGGTCGCACCAATCTAACTTACCACAGAAATCACTTGCCACACCAGCTTCTCAATTTCCAGTAAGCTTGTTAAACATTTGATATGAATTTAAATTGCTAAAATGAATACTTACAGACTTTCTGGTCCGTTGAGAACATTCTTCAAGGGTTTCGGCAGCATCGTACTTGCCCTGTCTCCTATACAGAGCCCCCAAGTTTTTCAATGTTGTTGCCACCGTCGGGCTGAATAATGAAAAGATCTTATGCAGGAAGTACGACAAAAGGGTATCATGCGGAACATTGTAGAAAGTTTGTGGGCATGCTGACAACTGATATATCTAAACAGTAAGGAAAATGTAACTAGCAGCACAAACTTTCAAGGCATTAACAGTGACAAATAACATTACAGGTTGGCATTCGAATGATATTTTTGTAAAATGTTTGAACAAATACCTGGTTTTATCAACATTTTCAAGTCGAGACAATGGACAGGGAGATTTGCTATATTGGCAAAACATCAACAGGAAAAGAATGCAACGATATAAAGGTAATTATATAAATCACTTGTTTGTTGAACTAAATTATCTAAACTTTAAATTTATTATTTGTGTGAAAAAAGAATTTCATGCTAGCACACTAAAATAGATGTAGACGTATGTCGTTTAGTGTAGTTCTATAACCGCCGCTTGGAAGCAAACAAGGTTCATATATAGACCCCCAATTTTTATGGTATATGTGGAGCCTCCTTCAACCTTGCGTTATAATTACCTGCCGGGTTGGGTAATTAGAACATGTAGCACAACATGATAGGAAAAGGTCTATTAGAATGGCTTTTGTCTCATGCTCACACATTGGCTAATCTTCAGCATTGACAGCATATATTATAAATCTCAGCATTGACAGCATATATTATAAATCTCAGCATTGACAGCATATATTATAAATCTTCAGCATTGACAGCATATATTATAAATCTTCAGCATTGACAGCATATATTATAAATCTCAGCATTGACAGCATATATTATAAATCTTCAGCATTGACAGCATATATTATAAATCTTCAGCATTGACAGCATATATTATAAATCTTCAGCATTGACAGCATATATTATAAATCTTCAGCATTGACAGCATATATTATAAATCTTCAGCATTGACAGCATATATTATAAATCTTCAGCACTGACAGCATATATTATAAATCTTCAGCATTGACAGCATATATTATAAATCTTCAGCATTGACAGCATATATTATAAATCTTCAGCATTGACAGCATATATTATAAATCTTCAGCATTGACAGCATATATTATAAATCTTCAGCATTGACAGCATATATTATAAATCTTCAGCATTGACAGCATATATTATAAATCTTCAGCATTGACAGCATATATTATAAATCTTCATCTTGCTGAAAGAATTAACCCTATACGTCAATTTAGAGTTTACATTGCAGCTGTTTTTGTCTCCAAAACTGTTTTTTGTTCCAACATCAAAATAACTGCTTAAAGAAGGAATGATGGTGACAATGATTACATTGCGTTATATTATATATAACAATTATACATTATTTTGATAATATATTATATAATGATTATGTATATATAATCATTATATTATATGAATATTATATATTTCTATGATGACTATATGATAATAAATAAATGTAATTTAAAATGTGGTCAGTTAACCTTGAAAATAGTATCATAGTTAGCAGCTCCCTTGCTAGGCTCAGCGTTACCTCTATGTCCTTAAAATTCAGTTTCAAAAATCTCTGAATAAAACTCATTGGCCCTCGTTAAAAGTCAAAAGTTCAAACCATAAAATTTTAATTCCAAAACTTGGCACCGTCTTTGCTACAATTGTTAGCATTGATGTCATCAATACCCATGTATATTGGAGCAGTACTTAATATAGTAAACTTTCAAACCCTGTTTTCCCTTCCCAGCAATGGATGGTGAGGCCTTCCAACTGTGGTGCCAACAAACATACAGAACTAATAACCTGTGTCTAATTGGAACAGCTTCCAGTCATAGCCGTGTAAAGAAATCAAACCTTGTGGATACCACGCAGGTTTTTGGCTTTAACAAATGGATGAGCAAACTTTATAAGGCACGAATGACGCGCATTACTCTTTAAAAACGCAATTTCAAAGATTAGCTAAATCCTATTTGAAATCCTCAAGAGATTTGAGAACATAATCGAGCAATATGGTGCACTTTTACGATGATGTTAGCATGAATAGTGTCTAGAAGTTGGAAACCAAAATTCAAATTGAGTTAACTTTTTTAATAACATGACAAGTAAGGTGAATGAAAATATACAACGCAACTGTGGGTGTACATATTTTAACTTTCACTTTAGCACATCACAACAAAATTGAAAACTCTACAATCATATCAATTTCTAGTCTCAAATATTTAAGAACTAAGCAATGAATCGAGCGTGTAAAGGCGCATTCAATGAAACATGTTGACTAGGAGTTCCACAAGGTTATCGCGTGTAGTTACCAATTGTAGTCATATAGCCATAGACGGAAGAAACAACACACTCTTTGCTTACCCACAATCGTACCATCTATATATAAATCACAGTGTTTGTCTTTTTGTCTTTCTGTTAAACCCTATGTCCAGTTTTAGCAACTAAAATCCAGCAACGACAAGTCCACCAGGCACTGGATTTGATCTCGAGATCTGCAGATCTAGAGGCGGGGGGGGGGGGGGGGGGGGAGGGGAACTTAACCATTAAGATACACAGACTACAATGCATTGGGCCAATTATAGTCATTATATTGGTTAAAATACTAACGCTTAAAGTGCTTAAAGGTTAATAGCTAGCACTGTGGATGGTTACTCATACACTATGTTTCCATGGTGCGCAGTACTGCGAAGCAGCCCCCTCCGAAGTCGAGGGGATTGTACGTTTCCATGCTGCGCAGTGGTTTTCAGCAAATACCGCAAATTAGCCAGAGAAGAGAAATTGTATAAATTGAATCGCCTGATGGAGAAATAGAATCGATCACGGATACCGAACGTCATAAACAGTCTTTTTTTATTATTCTGTCGTCATTATACTTTTATTTACAATACACATTCACAAGGTTTTACAAACCTTAACACACTTTTTACATAGTAATACATTTTTAATAAGTATTTTTAAGTAATATATTATTTAAACGTTAATTTAGGACTTGCCACCTATTTTTCGAAGTGTTGGCATCGATAACAAAGTCCAGGAAAGTAATCACCTTATCATCCTCGTGAATGCAGACTATAATTAAATTTATGTGAAAGAAGGTCGGAAGAATAGTGAAAAAACAAGATTAGCAGAACAACCTTTGTACTAGTTTATTGCCATCGAAAAATCTGTCTCCACGGCATGAGAGCTATGCGCAGCCACTGCGCAGTCGCTGTTTCCTTGCTGCGAATTTGCACTGGCTTCGCACTGATCAGTGCGCAGTGATTTCAGTGCGAAGACGCCGTTTCCATGATTCGGAGATAGCGCAACTCCGAAGCACTGCGCATCATGGAAACATAGTGAATATGATAGTTAAGCTGGCCCAAAACGCAGGTATTGTTTTAGTAAAGATGTTAGTCAAGATTTAGCTTTCCAGGTAAGTTATTCAAATTCATTAGGTAATTATTCTACCCGGCATTCAGCTAGTTGGATAATATTATTCAAATAAATTGGAACAAATTATATGCTTCTATTAGAGAAAAATGTTTTACAAGGGTCGAGATCGACTGCAATCTTTTATGATCTGAAAACAATTTTTTATTTGTATTTGATTGCTAGTGCAACTTCTGACTGATTTTTGACATTCTATCTATTGAGAGATTTTATCAGAGTTGTCCAATGTGTAACTGTTACATTGAGCTGATAGTTAATTGTTGGTGTTGAAATATGCACTAAAGATGCTCAGCGCTATGGTCGTCACACTTGTTAGGCAATCAAACCTGACATTGCGTGCCAAAGGAGATGTGACAGTAGAATTTTGAATTCTTAGTATAGTCACCTAATTTTTCATCATTTGATTTATGCTAAACATTAATTTGAATTTGTTTTCCTCATAGGTATATATATCTATGGTTTTCCTTGACCCGTTTTCTACATGATGAAGTCTTGTAACCACGTCAGGTACGCATGTTTAGAGCTGCCTAACCAGTAGTTGATGTAGAGCTGCCTAACCAGTAGTTGATGTAAGCTAGTGTGAGATAATCTACAAAATCAATCATTTCGGTATTTCTAGATTATCAAAAGAGGGAAACACGACCATGATTTATTAGAGTAAGCAGAGTGTGCGCGCTATGCATTTCCACATATTTTTGATTTTATCCCAACTTCACACCCATATGTTCCGTGCCCTTGGGCAGATCACTAGAATATTTGATTTCAAAACTGTCTGTTTCCTGTGAACCAGCCTCTTACACACACACACACACCAGCCGGCTATCTGACAGAGAATAAAAGAAGTCCTGGACAAGGACAAGCTTCAAGCTAGTAGTAATATAAATAAATTTGAAACTCCTAAAATATTGAACAACGAACAATATAGTGCTTAGTAAGAACACTTCTGCAGTAGCATATCTTATGATTGTTAGAACCTTCCCATATCTAGTAATTATAGACAACATTTTATAAAACTGTGTGACTGTTAAGGCAAATAAACTCAAGAAATTAGAATATCAGGAAAAAATATTACTTTACATTAAAACAAAATCAGTTTTTGAAAATGCAGACTTTTTTTATTAACATAACGAAAATAAAAAATCATCTAGAAGAGCGTGTCTGACATAATTGCCAGTAGATGATCACGTAACAACTTGCAAGCCACTTGAGCCTAGACCGCCATCGGCTCGACTGGTTAATGATTTGAATAGTTGAAAGTAAACTTGCAACTCTGAGAATAAAAAATGTACTATCATGGAGATTAGGGATTAGAGTTGTGTATAGCTTAACAGCAACACGGTGATTCACAACCACTGTTTGCTACAGCAGGTGCTTTTTAGAACCCATTTATTATTAGACTGTCTGTTAAAGCAAAAACTGTCTATCATATTTGATACATCCATGACCTCACACAAGGAAACGTGTTACACGTTACATTGGGAAAACAATATTTCCATAAAAACACAGATTGCATGAGATGATTGATATTCAACTCGGGTCGCTTTGCAAGCCTATCCAAGGAAAACTAGATTGTAATAGCAAGCATTCCATGTACAGTGCACCTTCGAGTTACGATGTCCCTGTTATACGGTTTTTCGCCTTATGATGTGGACCCCACCATACAAAATTGTTTCGCCGTGCGATATCAACAAGTTCTCTCGAAAATTCAAATTTGGTGGTCGATGTGCTGCACATGTCGGAATAACAAAAATGCTGATATGATATTTGCCGAAATCCCTTCCACAACGCATGAAAGAGATACGATGCTCGCTTACCCTCTCAGTTTAGTATTCTTTGTGTTTCGTAAATGCTTGATATTGTGAGTGAAACGAAAATTAGTGAAAACTAAGGGAAAAAGAAAGTTTATTGTGCATTTTAGCATTTAATATAATATTTACTATGAACTTTAATACATTATACATATATAACTACATATATATAACTTTAACTCGTTAGCCATGGGTCCTATGTAAGTTTGATAAAGACGTTGAAGGAAGAAGAAAGCAATTACCATTGCAACGAAGCTAGAGTTACTAGGTTTACTATAAGCTAACTATAGTTACTAAGGTTGATATTAATACTACATGTATTTTGTTACTAATTTTTTATATGTACATACATCAAATTTTAATGCTTTTTACCAAGAGGAGTTTGCATTAGATAATTACTTCAAGTTTCTATACTGTTCTATACAACATTTTCGCCTTATGATGCCAACATCGGAACGAATTAATGTCATATGGCGGGGGTCCACTGTACTCAGTAAAGGCACTCAATGACTGCTTGACAGACTAGCATGAACTGGTTGATATCCTTCAAATAGTGTTACTGTTGTAATTTGTAACAATCCTTCGTTTTTTCATGACGCCATTTTATCGTTATCGGCCATCTTTATAGACAATTTTATTGTTAAAAACACGAAGCTTTTGGAACAAATTTTTGAAAACGATGCTTTTGTTTGCAATTTTTTTATTATAGTATCAAAACAACACCAGAAAGTACTATTAAATAAAAGAAAAATGATCATTTTCTACAAATATGATGGCTTTTTCGAGAACGAGCGCATGTGCAAATGACTTGATGACGTCAAAAAAACGATGGATATTTGAATATTTGAACAAATTGTAACAATATGTGACATTGCAATGTTTGATATCAGCATACACTTTTATGGGAAGTTCGTATTCAAGTGTTATTGAAATCACAGTTGTCAGTTTCATCGAAGAACACGTATTCATCAAATTTACATGCAAACCTACAAAGAGTCACGGAAGTGTTATTTCCCCATTTTACTAAACGATATATCGAACTTAAACCAAAGTCGACGATTCATAAATCTAAAATCTAGTTTATACCGATAAAGTGTTTTGTAACAAAAAAACTTGAACACGTTCTTTTTATAGCAAATGTTTGCCTGATCAGCTATTAGTTCTAGCTAGCAATCCTGGTGAAAGCAACATTACACGAGTTACAATATTATAAAAAAATTGAAAAATTTTATTGAAATTTGTTTACTAGTCAAGGATACTGACTTATAAAAAATAACGTTAGTGTGCATTTCTTTTACATCCTGTTTGCCTCTAGTTTTCACATTACCCGGCGGTGTTAGACGGAATCTGGCATACAATCATCAAATTTTTCAGTATCAATAAATGCACTCGATAATAAATTCTAAGACAAAAACTGGTTTTTCAAATATTATTGCTAAAAGGATAGATAACAGGTTCAATGTTTTTCCAAATCCTATTGCTTTAAACAACTAAGGATGGAGATTAAACACGCATAATCATCATAAGCTTCATGCAATATCTTAGAGAATGTAGAGTTTGAAGCTGAAAGCAAGCTTTCTCTTTTTTCTGAGTACTTAACTGTACACCATGAAGAATTTATAGACCCATTGTTGATGATACATAAAATTACAGAGATGATTGACAACAAACAGCAGGATCTACAAGGTCTGTTACACACAAAACTAAATTGAGTGAAGAATTCCAATATGATCAGATGTTACTGTAATGAGATCTTTGAGGTTACAAACCGCTGCTTTCTAAAAACAGGCAATATATTTTATGTTGCAGATTTGTTTGCCGGCAAAACTCAACTTGTTTATGATACGGTCAATAAACGGGTGAACAACACAGGATCCTTGATACCGATAATACGTAGTGCATCTAAATATAAATAGTCCTGCAGGAAAGGTCCTGGATGCAATTTATTTTAGAAGATTTCACTAGTTTACAATGGCAAAATTATTACACCTACGGTTAACTTACGGCAAATATCAATAACTCCTCTTTGAAGCTTGATGCTTCCCCTAAAAATATACATCCATCCAGTTCATGATAGCTTGTCAAGTAGTCATTGAGAACCTTTACTGAGTACAGTGGACCCCCCCCATAGGACATTAATTCGTTACAGTATTATCATCATAAGGCGACAATGTCTTATAGACTTATAGTAATTATCTAGTGCAAACACCTCTTGGGAGAAATCATCCAAATTTTATGTATGTTCTGTACATATTAAAAATTAGTAACGAAATACTATATCAACTTTAGCAACTATAATAGTTAGCTTATAGTAAACCTAATAACTCTAGCTTCGTTGCAATAGTAATCATTTTCTTACTTATTCCTTTAATGTCTTTATCAAACACAGGTTCCATGGCTAACGAATTAAAGTTATACACGTATGTAGTTATATACGTATAATGAATTCGTATAGAACATTCATCATATTCTATTAGTAATTGTCTCTTCTACAATGAGAAGAGTACACAAAACCGCAGATATTTGCCAAAAATACTTCTATTGCTCATTGAATAAAATGTTTCGTTCGTTATCCAGCAAACAAAGTTGGCATACTGAAAACTTAAGCTGCTGAAATGGATTAGCTGATAGCAACTGACTTATACAGTTTTAGAAACGCCAAACTTAGTGTAAAAGGTTGATCATCAGAATACCAAATGGGAAACAATTTGGTGTTTCAGCGTATCAGCCAAAAAATGACAAACTGCCAAGAGGTTATTATCAGTAATGAAAACACAGCTTATGGGCATACATGATTCAAAATTCTATTTTAGTAGACAGGCCTTATACTATTTGTGAAATCAGCAAGTCAAATTTATGCCATGTCACTATGAAGCGAATTGATTATAAGATGTGTGTGCAACATCTTCTACCCTAACAGCGTTTAAGCGTGTGCCTAGCGATGAACTGCCAGGCAGCCGATGAACTGCAGGGCAGTCGATGAACTGCCAGGCAACCAAAACTAATCCAACACTACACTTAAAACTAAACTTGGAGTTGTTTATTGTGTAATTTAGGGTTACACCGTGAGTATGTTTAATAGAATAACATAACCAAATACAGACACAAATATGGCATTTGTTGATTGCAGACCTTTGGATTAATGATCATCTTCTATGACGCACACCCGTGTTAACGACATGTAAATTGGTTCGGGAGCCAGCATGCAATAAAACCAGATATTTTGCATGGCAACGCCAAAACTAGGAGTTACCTATTACTGCCAACTTCTGCCAACAAAAAACAATTCCTAATAAAAGTCAAAAGTGAAAGTGGGTTGCAAAGTCTAGTTTAAAAACTTGATTAACCAAGCTTAAAAATGCCAGTAGAGACCCTCCCAACTAACAGATGAAATACGGTCAGAAAAACCGTTCGTTAAGCGAATTTGTTCGCAAGTTGTCTCAGTTCGTTACTTTGTACGGAATGTATGTTTAAGGATTACATGAGTACAGTGCACCCTCAGGTTACGATGACCCTGTTATATGATTTGTTCGCCCTGCGATGTAGAACACTGATGTTTTGCCCTCTCCATACGAGATATTTTTTGCCATCCAAAATCGACAATAATTTCTCTCGAAATTCAAAGTTGGCATTAGGTGTGCTGATTATGTCGGAATAAGAAATATGCTGATATGCTATCGCCAAAATCTAACAATGAATGAAAGAAATACGATGCTCGTTATTGTGAAAACGAAACTGGGAACAACTAGGTGATAAAATTTTGTCGATGAAAAAGCTGAAGCTCAGTAAAATAATTTAAAATACATACTAAAACTTGGCTTCAAGTATGTGTTTAGTAAGCTAAATTAATTTAAGACAAATTCAACGTTTATGTTATACGTCTGCCTTGAAAGTAAGAACTCCCTAGGGTACGTACTGCACATACTATATTTTAACGTTACATTTTATTGTAGATCACAATCCCTAAAAACACAGTTGATGTAGGCAATTATCGTTATTAATGTTAACGTAATATTTTATTACTAATTTTTAATATTGACAGTATGTACTGTATATAAAACTTTGATGATTTTTAGCAGGGAGTGCTTGCATTATATAACTACTATGAGTTTCTATACCCCTCTATACGAAATTTTTGCCTTATGATGCCAACACTGGAATGAATTAAAATCATATGGTGAGGGTTCACTGTATGTTTAAGGCTTGTATTTATACAATACAGGTTACTTATAAGTAATCTATATTGGTTTGTAATGCATTTAAAAAACACTTCTTCAGGGAACTTTCTCCATCTTTTCTAAAACTTTCCCTCTTTTCTTGCAAATTATCTACGATTGCATCGGAACTACACCTTTAACATGTTCCATGGTACAGTTTTTCCGTTTGTGAATCGTACCGACGATGAACGACTCATGTTACACGCATGTACAACACTCACAATATTTTCAATAACATTAAGCTTCTTGATTATTACCACTTTCGTTTCAAATGAAATGGCTTGCCTCTTTTTACACTTCCACTATCACTAGGAGCCTTTCACTTTTTACCAACCATATTGAATAATGAATCCGAATAAAGTCATACCTCGACATATGAGTTTCATGGGGTCCAGGACTGAACCCATATGTCAAGTTCCTCGCATTTCAAGGTATTAATTCCTATATAAAATAACCAACTACAGATTAATCTGTTAGCATTATGAAAAAACCATCTAAAGAGAATATTACGGTGGAAAAAGTGTTTTTAATTATTATAATTTAGTACCTACACCAACAAAGTAACAAATACCCATTTAATTGTTATGATCTGCAATAAATGTAACATCACTATGTACACTACTGAATAGAGTTTTTATCATCGAGACAGACATTGTGGATAATGGCGGCCTGAGAGACTTGAGAGCAACTTGTTTGGCATACTAAACATTCTTTTTACCTTTTTTAATACCTGATTTTAATACGTTTAATAAAGATTATATGAAATGTTTTAAGGAACATTTTAATTTGTAATAGTAACTGTTGCAAAAAGAATATTTTTCTCCACGTATAATAGTTGTTTACGTGTTGTCAAGCACTGTAGTCATCGTCGATCAAAAACCAATTTTGCATGCAGCTTGTTAGAATTCGAATAACATTAAATTGAGATTGATATAACAAACTATTTTAACCACTCACAGTTGGGTCAGTTGTCAAGTAAACCAACATAATGTTAGTTAAAACTGCATCGACAATGCGTCTCTTACATGTCGCCAACACACTGGCTACGCAAACAACACATTTTGATGGTGTGGGTAGTCACGCTCTTATTTTTACTAAGAGTCGCTCGATCAGCAGTCGTGTTGCAACGTGCCCGTCTCACCCACAGTACTCATCACTTTTTGTGTACGATTCAGAGACAATGCAAATATTTTTAGGTTAGGCCAAACGACAGTCTAGCTACAACCCACCTGTTTACTTTGGCGGCCTTATGCCAAGCTCCATATTCCCCGTATGGTGCTTTTTCTCCCTTTTTCTCTCGGTGCGCTTGCCTCTCTTCAGCCTCCACCCATATTGGCTTATTCGTCTTACTAACCTTGCCGAACTCCTTCTCATGCGCCCGTGTTAACACTTCCTTGTAAAGAGCTTCGGCAGCTGAGTACTTCCCTTGTTTGAGGAATGCTGATGCCTGGAATAAGAAAATAGTCTTTATTCACACAAGAGAGAGGGAGCATAGAATTTTTATGGCTTTACGAACCATCTCCCATGAAAAAGTAGCTGTCTAATGGCCCTAGAGTAGCATGCCAAGTTCTCATTACTCAATTCACAAAATAATTACTGATGATGAAAAAACCTACCATATTAATAAAGCCTTGAATGAATTAATAACAGTCTTTCTAAATTCCTCATTCCAACAGTCAGCTGAAGGAGGATAGATTATAAAATGTAACGGAGTTATAAATAAGGGAGTTAGCCTCCCTTATCTATAACTCCCTTAAGTCAGCTTAGGGAGAATAGACTATAAAAGCTAGTATTTTTAAAAGTTGCATGAATACTTAATATTTAACAATAAGAGTTTGTTCAATATTCGATGCATGCTCAAAGATGAACTTGCACAGAATTTTGAAAAATTTCATCAGAAAGTATCGATATTTTTTCCAATCATTTGCGATTGTTTTTCGATTTTTGAGGTGAGGTGATTTGACTGACAGGATGCTTCAAGATTAAAATCGACAAAACTTCCTCAATCGCAGTCGAAATGCTTCGATTAAGCGAAGGCGCGATTATGATGTCTATAGTTGCAAAGAGACTGACAGAATAGAGATGCGTAATATTGATACTTGAACACAATACCTGATATCAACTATAGTAACTAATGACGCTATTTTGCACATATTTTTTTCTGAGCATTTTAATCACGATCAAGTTGTGTCTATTTTAATCTAGGCGCATCCTGGCAGTCAGATCACCTCCAACATTAAAACATTCATAAATGATACTTTCTGATAAAATCTACTAAAGTTTTTTGTACGTTCACATTTAAACATACAACGAAAGCAATAGTTTGACTAAAGATGAATAGGTAAAGTACTCCCATGTAGATTTCAAATGAATTACCCCTCGACCCCGGAAATTACAATGTAGTGGTGGAGTTGCCTACTCTAGATATCTTTAATATTAAATGGTTTATAATTAACTATACATGGAATCAAATATATTGACCATTTTATAACCAACATTAAAAAACTCACTGAAAATATTAGTTTCAAATTCGGACAACAACTGCGAGCTGCCATAAGTTATGTTATGGCCTATGACATAATGGTTTCCAAAGTTCCCTATTACTGAATTATATTAAAGCGAGTTTGGGAGTGAAAAGAGTTATTTCAATGAAATAAGTATTTTTCCTGTCCACTCTGCCGACACCTATGATGTAGGAACACTGCCATCTACTAAAATGAGCTAAAAAAAACTGAACAACCATCGCATGGTTAAAATAGATTATTTCACATACAAAGCTTCTCCTTCCGTAAGGCAAAAAAATCAGATACGTTTATATTACACCTCTAGGTTTGTCATAAACAAAATATATAGATTTGTATTTCTGCTGTAACATCTGCCAACAACAGATGAAAACATTTCAAATTGGCTTGAATAAATGATGCTGATCCATCGAAACCCAAACACTACCCTCACTTGCTACTATCTGAACAATAACTTTATACTACACATGAATGTCTATGATGAACCTAAAACTGGCAATACAAAAGACGAGACAAATGTAAATCTAAAATGATATCGCTGTTTATGACATGCTTCAGGATGGGTGGCCTACATTACAATCAACCTCCAGAATCTCTCTAGATACGCATCAGTTCACATGTTAAACTCATTAGACAGGCTGCTACGTGATCTTACGTCAGCTGGGGCATAACAAGAGCTCGAGTAGAAAATCGACAACGCTACAGAAACCAATGAACTTTTACAACACAAGCCGGAAGAACAGGATAAAAAATACACTACATCTAATGAGAAGATATTGCAAAATGTTTTACCTAAGTTGATTTAGTGCGCATAGATGCAACAATAAAAAACACGAGTGAATGCGAGGGATAGCTCCACGTACCAGATTGTTTTTAGTCTTCGCAACATTAGGGTCGTCTTCTCCCAATTTCTTCAGATATATGGAAAGCGCCCTCTGGTAATAAATTTCCACCTATGAGAAAATAATGAATCGTTTTATGTTGAAATTATCTTAAATTGTTATTAAAGCGTAACACTGTGTGTGAGTAAAAGAGAGAGTGAGAGGAAGCGTGCTGCCTGTGTGTCTAATCTCTGCAATGATGCAAGTATATAACTCATTTACAATTACGCAAGATGCCGGCTGGTTGGTTTGTTGTGATGAAGCTCTTTTCAACAAACAATGTGGTTTAGATGGAATGCAGTTTATAGACAAGTTGCAACCGGTCATGACTCCAACCACTTCCAGTCATGTGCTCATACAACTGAATTCTGAGGCACACAAACTCCAGGGAAATCACACTCAATGCAATTTAGAAAGCAGAAATAAAATGCGAGGTAACATTCACCATGGTTTATTACAACCTCATGTATAAAAATAATAATATAAGATAAAAACAGCCTAAAAAATGCACCTTTATAAATATAAAAACAGAATATATAAAAAATGGCACCAGGATATAAAAATTTGGAGCAATTAATATAAAAAGAGAACTGCAGTGACTTGAAAATAGAACTGAAACAATTGAGATTTTTTAAGTAAATAGAATTGACCTAAATACGAAACGGCCAATGAGTGCTCCAATTCAACATTTGCCATACCTCTTCGTACTTTCCTTGATTTTGGCACAAGAGAGCTAAGTTATTGAGCTGTTTCGCCACATCTGGATGTTCCTTACCCAAAACCTAAAGAAATCAAACGGAGTTCCGCAATGAGTATCCAAAAGAGGTCAGCCAACACCACCAACAGGTTGATAGAATTCCACAGCGCTAAATACAGTTGGTCACATAGTTAATGGTAGTCGATACATTCGAAGCCACAGTCAGCGATGGAGACAATAAGCTAGCAAACGGGTGCTAAAACTGTCCCTAGTTATGCCACTAGTTTACTGGACATACTCACTTGATTCTATTTACCAAAAGATAACTAGACAAACACTCAGTAGACGATAACATTTTGATCAGCAGCTACTATCACCCACCTTTTCCCTGATAACAAGCGCTCTCTTGCAGAGTGGTTCAGCCTCCTTGTACTTGCCACGTTTGCCATAGAGTACAGCGAGGTTATTAAGAGTTGCTGCCACCTGTTGGAGCATACAAGATTCAATATGAGAGGATAACACCTCAGATGTGTAGGTTTACTTGCATTTTATCATCAATTGAGCACAAGTACAAGTACATTTTTGATCAACTGACTGAGAGAATGGGGTAATAAATGTAGAGCATCACGTTGGGAACATAAAACTGAATATTTTAGTTGTTCATGTTGCATGCATAGTCAGCAGAATCACAATGTTACATTTTGAATAATTTCATGAAGCAACTTTTGTTAGCCCACTCAAGGTTAAAGACGAGACTCTAATGAACTAATAAGCTAAAGATTTTTTGAAGTATACATCCTTTTGATAATAGCAATAGAAGAATAGGGAGTCCACCATGAAGCACACTGGAAAAATATTGCTCAGATTGGCAAGCCGATGCAGCGGTGAAATTGAATTCGCTCGCACTAGCAATACTTGATATTTACTCCTGACACTTCATTATGATTGGCTCGCTGAAGGGAAGAAACAAGCTCAAAATTGAAATCCAAAAAAAAACAAATAATTGATTCTATTTAAAATAAGAGTCACAAAAATAATGAAACCAGCATAAAATAACAACTGCTAAAAACGATTTTAAACTTCTTTAAAATATCATGGTAAGCTATATTATACAAATCGGTATAAAATTCTAAGACAAAATATTTTGCTTGCATTTTTGACACCAAGTGTGCTTTATAGTGCAGTTGTTACAAAGCTGATGCTCCCATTTCGCGCGCATTTTATTATGTATGGTTACAGTGTGCTCCAATCATATAGGAAAGAGCCCAGGGGTCACTGCAATACATTTCCCCTAGCAGCGATATTACCAAATGCTTCATTTTATCGAACAAAGAAGAAACAAGCGTGGAGAAGGCAAAGCTACAAATATATACCACAAAATTTAGTTAATACCACAAGATATTGAGAGAGGAAGTTTTACAGAATATAAAAAAAGAGATTAAACTAAAAAAGGCAAACTGAAGAGTTAGCAGCATACACATAGGCTTGCGTGTCAGCAGAAACTATGGGGGCAGCTCAGTATGGTAATCAGCACATCGCAAAACCATGCGAGAATCTACGTGCAGCAGTTACAAGTACAAAAGTTCTACTTCTACAAACAAAACCGTAAGAAAATAACCTACTGCACAGGCTTGCACCTAGCAAATATACAGCAAGTTTCTCATGTAGCATTGCAATTTCACTCGTCTTCTTGAAACCACAGCAAAATAGCTGATAACATACTAATTGTATCACAGAGTTGTTTGGTTATCAAACTCTACTAAATTGTTTTATTAAAAAACCTATAAAAATGAACACGGATTAGAGTTAGGAAAAGCTTACGGAGAGACGTAACAAGCCATACTCATGATCATTGCGAATGCTATAAAACTATTATAAGGTTCAAGATAATTTCTATGAACAGTTTTCGGCATTGAATCATCTAAAGCACAAATAACTTACAACATTTAAATCTTTCCTGTTGACCTGATAGCACTTTTCTAGAAGAAAAGAATGTCATTGCCTCGTGCAAGTCAACCAATCGCAATTAAAGTCTTACATGCTATTACTGTCCAGTCTAACTCTTTGGATTTCAATGATTTTTTATAATAATTTACTAGAGCAAGTAAGTCAGTGAGATGATCACGAGAAAAGGAGCCAAAGCTGTTCTAAATGAAAGCGTCTGAGAGAGTTTGAGCTCCGATATATAGTAGTTTAGATAAAAGCGAGCCAAGCCCGAATACCATGCCAGTAAATGTCTGAACTAAGGCTGGGCAAAAGAACTACACTCACTGCAGGGTGGTCCTGTCCGAGGGTTTGCTCACGAATTCCTAAAGCATCATTTAGCAAGTTTGCAGCGTCTTTATATTTGCCCTGGTCTCTGTAAAGCAATTTGTAAGCAATCACCACAATTCCACGCATTAGCACGCAACCGAATCAATCACGGCAAGATTTCATGAGCTTAAAATCAGGACATTGATGGAAGAGAGCTGGGAAGGGCAAGAAATATTTCATTAGCTATTGAGTCGTCCTTCAATGATAAATGGAAGGACAACTCTCAATGAAATATCAACAATAATGTAATTATTGTTGCTCAATTGATAGCTGCCGTAGTTGGGAGTAATAGCAGAGAGGAAAGTAGAGTGAACTATCGGCATTGACCTCAGTCTTGCCAATGTTTTCGATAACCATGTCTCATGCAATTATAATAAATCATAAAACCTTGCTGACCAGCTGAAATTATCCACTGGATGTATTTTAGTTCAACTGTACTGGTAATACGTTCTTCATAACTAAATATAATAATTGCCAAATGACTGGTCCAAGTGATTTCCAGAAATATGCTGTCAGAAAGCGCTACCATAAAATTCCTGACAACAAGAGACAGTTAGAACAGCAAAATCACTATGCAAAACCCTGTCCCTCGCCATATCTCTGTCCACTCCGATCACTTCCTCTCCACTTTCGTCACTCCCTCACCAAAGGAAACTGGAAATCATAAGACTGATACGCGGACAGCATAAATCGCATAAATTGGGTGAGTAGCACGCCTAGACTGAAGTTCTTGGAATGCAGTGGGCAGACAATCACTCAGCCTCATATAAACGGGCAATAAAAGTGTAGCTAGTTGACTCACCACTGGTTGGTCTTGGCCAACCAGTGCAACTCTGATGTCGAGGGACTGCTCGAGCAGCTCTCCAGCCTTTTTATACAGATGCTGGTCCCTATAAGAATGCTGCTATAAAATATCACGCAGCGAGTCCAAACACAAACACGCATTCCATAACTACGCTCGTTTTCATGTAATATAATTATTAGCGACGAAAATCTTCTCACCATCGGTAAAGGACAACATGCAAGAGGTCACTATGTAGACCTAATGGATGTTTAGAATCCACAAATGAGTCACATTGTACTAGTAAATGGATAGATAGTTTGGTTCAGTAAATGTGATCAGATATCCATGCAGGTCAAGTATTTCCATACAGTTAATGGCACAGCATGTAAGCTCACAGTAGCCGCCTTTTGCAGAAACAACAATAAACTAACTACCGATTAAGCCAGTTCTTCCCTTCCTATCACAATTTTATCCTACGAGTGCATAGCACCTAGGAACTTAATAGCAGTCACTGCCTCACGACATTATGGAAAAACACTAAGAAACTTTCAAAAGACGAGTTTGTTCACTAAAACACAAACCTCAGCTTTCCTCTGCATCGTCAGACACTATTTTTAAACTTCTTACTACCACATCATCAAGCATGATTCTCGTTCAACGCGACGTCCGCATACAGCCAGGGCAACTATTCATAATTTCCTAAGCGTATGAAATTTCCTACATACAATGTGAAATATTTTGCTAGACAAAAGTAATCTCCAGCATACAGCATTCAATACTTCTTAAATCATCATAGTTTCGGCGTTCGACAGGTAAAAGACAGATGATAAGGTGACGCCATTCAACAAAGCATGAATTTCTTCTTTTTATCAAACTGTTCTATTGAGTTTAGATAATATTCAGCGGCGCGTAACATTTTCATTATCTCACGGAGGTAATACATTTGTGTTATCTGTGCAATCATTTGCAGCATTTATTACGGAGTTATACACTCTTGGTCTGTGTACAAAAGTTAATCAAATTACACTTAGCATAATCTTATAGGAATCCTAGCTGAAGACCAGCGTTGCAAGAGTATTAAAAAACGGCTTATACACAGTGGCAGATAATCTAGCTACCTACCACTTGCCACTACTAGCTTACTCAAATTAGCCATTGGCAATGTGCCAGCTAATTTGAGTAAACTAGTATCTGTATTGCTAAACTTACAAATAAGAGCCGTGAGAGCAAAGCTTTAGTGACGCTGCGTAACGCAGAGTCCTAGGCGTATTTTAAATCATTGCAGATGTATGAATCCATTGCATCTCGCGTAACTTAATTGGTTAAGTTATCGCCTGGTGAACGAGAAGTTCCGAGATCAAATCCAGCATGAAGTGGATATTTCATTCCTAGATTTTAATAGCTATAGCTGGGGAGAACGACAGATTTTGAGATTTATATACATTTGATGAAACATTTAATGGTTGTTACAAAATACACAAAAAAAATTAAATGCTTGTGATTGTGTGGCCATTCCATCCCTAAGTCCAATTCAAATCTTACAAAATCAAGTAAAAAAGTATAACAAGCTACTTTTAAGGAAAAATTAACAGTGAAACATTCTTAATTTCAAATAGTTATTTCGCATATGGCCAGTGCTCATTCGTGGCTAGCCTGTCTTGATAAACAGTTGTTTTTGCGGAGTTGTCACCCCGACGAGCGGGGTGAGCAAAATAACAGCTTGTCACAATACGCACTGCACCTGATACATCAGCTGCACTAAAAGGGAATTGTGTTCTTCTGTCTATGCGGCTTGACTGCGTTTTTATGTCGGTCGCACCTTTGGTAATCAATCATAACGGATTTAGCCCAAAAATTTATGTAGACAAAAATAAGATAAAAACATTTAACCAGAGACCAGTCTATACGGTAAACGTTAGTAGAATTTGAGAATAAAATAAATTAAAAATACAATCAATAAGAACAAATAAAACTGACTGAGCGCACAAATAACGACATGTTTAGTTGCTGTTGTTGCCTAAGTTTTTAAGTTCTACTAAAGTTTATCGCAGAGAATGGTCGCTGGTTAAACGTTTTTATTTTAGTTTTTTCTACATAAACTTTTGCGCTAAATCCGTTATAATTACCAATGGAACGACCGACATAACATCGCAGCCAAGTCGCATAGACGGAAAAGAGCAACTCTTTGAGTGTAGCTGGTGCACAATGAAAAAATTTACTATTCTAACTTTTAAATAAAGTTGTTTGTTTATTTCTGTGAAGGCCATAAGTTTAATTAGGTTTATAATATAATATAATAATTACAGTATATATATACATGTACTCATAATTATAGAATTTAGGGAAAGTCTGGGCACGTGTATTTCTTGTATATATACAGTATATACATATATTTACTGTATATCTATACATGTACCCATAATTATACAGTATATGCATGTACCCATAATTATACAGTATATACATGTACCCATAATTATACAGTATATATATGTACCCGTAATTATACAGTATATACATGTACCCATAATTATACAGTATATACATGTACCCAAAATTATACAGTATATGCATGTACCCATAATTATACAGTATATACATGTACCCATAATTATACAGTATATACATGTACCCATAATTATACAGTATATACATGTACCCATAATTATACAGTATATACATGTACCCATAATTATACAGTATATACATGTACCCATAATTATACAGTATATACATGTACCCATAATTATACAGTATATATATGTACCCATAATTATACAGTATATACATGTACCCATAATTATACAGTATATACATGTACCCAAAATTATACAGTATATACATGTACCCATAATTATACAGTATATACATGTACCCATAATTATACAGTATATACATGTACCCATAATTATACAGTATATACATGTACCCATATTTATACAGTATATACATGTACTCATAATTATACTGTATATACATGTACTCATAATTATAGCATTTAGGGAAAGTCTGGTCACGTATATTTCTTCTAGTAGTTAAAGCGTGTTAGATGAAGCATGAAGAGCGCCTATTTTAAAAAACCACCATAAAAAATTGACCAATGTAAAAAGTATGTGCACAATAAATCTGTAGTATGGCAAGTAGGCCGCGTGGTGGAGTGGATAGCATGCCTATCCCCAGAAATGGGTTTTCCAAGCTCATGTCTTGTGCGAGGTGGTTTTTTGTTTTTACAACCTTATTGCTATAAACAAGCATTTGGCTTTATATATATAGACGTAGCCTGTCTTGACAAACTGTTGTTTTTGTGAAGTTGTCGCCAGTTAAGCGGAGCGAGCAAAACCACAGCTTGTCACAAGACGCACTGCATCTGATGCATCAGCTGCACTGAAAGGAAGTTGTTCTCTTTCGTCTGTATGACTTGGCTGCGATGTTATGTCGGTCGGTCCATTGGTAATCACAACGTATTTAGCGCAAAGACTTATGTGGAAATAAATAAGATAAAAACGTTTACCCAGAGACCAGTCTCTGCGGTAAACTTTAGTACAACTTGAAAATAAAATAAATTAAAAATAAAATCAATAAGAACAAATAAAACTGACATACATAAATAGAAATAAAACTGACTGAGCGCACAAATAACAACATGTTTAGTTGCTGTTATTGCTTAAGTTCTAATAAAGTTTACCGCAGAGACTGGTCTCTGGTTAAACGTTGTTATCTTATTTTTTTCTACATAAATTTTCGCCCTAAATCCGTTAGGATTACCAATGGAGCGACCGACATAACATCGCAGCCAAGTCGCATAGACGGAAAAGAGCAACTCTTTCAGTGTAGCTGGTGCACCAGGTGCAGTGTGTATTGTGACAAGCTGTTGTTTTGCTCACCCCTCTCGACGGGCGACAACTCCGCAAAAACAACAGATTGTCAAGACAGGCTAATATAGACGGAAAATCTCTTGAGCACTAGTATCTTTAATTCAAACTAATCATATGTGTAAACCGAACATTCAATTTTCTTCTTTGAACTTTTTAGCGACAGACTCCTGTAAGTGCCTATTTGTAGATAAAGCGAGCGGAACTGAGTGGCCCCTTGACATCAAGGTTGACAAGAACCTTTGCGCATCTGCTGGCAGAAGCTGTGCGGCTACCGAGGACTGTGTGTGTGAAGCACGAACTATTGCCAAGGAGTACATTTGTATCGGCCGAGGTAAACTCAATAAATGGGTGAATTCTTTTAATGTTTATAGATACCAATGGAGCGACCGACATAACATCGCAACGAAGCCGCATAGACGGAAGAGAACAACTCTCTTTCAGTGCAACTGATGCATCAGGTGCAGTGCGTCTTGTGACAAGCTGTTGTTTTGCTCACCCCGCTCGACGGGTGACAACTCCGCAAAAACAACGGTTTGTCAAGACAGGCTAATTCGTGGCACAATGTAGACACATTTTTTCATCCTCGACATTTTTCAACATCCCATATTACAAAATATTATGTAACATAAAACGATAACTAGAAATATGTATTTCTGCAGATCAGAAATGAAATAGATGAAAACATGAGTAGATGTGGTTTACCTGTAAACGAGAGCTAGAATATTTAACATGGTCGCTACATCAGGATGATTGTGTCCGCTTGTTTTCTCCAGGTCTTCTAGAGCTTGCTTACATAAAGGTACAGCAACCTAGAATAGAGTAACTCTATGATGACGATGATCAACAAATTATAAATGCATAGATGGATAAAACGAGAAGAAAATGCTAAGGTAATAGAGCAAACACAGATATAACATGAAAACAGTGCTAGCAGTCTTGAAACCTGCCCAAATATCTAACTTTAAAAAAGCAGCTCAAAATGCGTGTAGCAAAATTTCCAGGGCATTGTCTTATTTCAAGAAAATAATAAATGAGCGTATATGACAGAGACTGTGCACTAAATTAGCTAAATCATGAATCCATAAAAAATATGAAAAGATAAAAGCAAACCTCATATCTGCCCTGAGATGCGTACTGGATTACTAGATTATGTAATGTTTTTAACCGTGCAGGTATTTCATAGCCTGTGGTGTTAATACTTTGGCCCGCAGTACCTGAAATACAAAACATCGCAGCATAAGTTTAAACCTACAGATTGGAATGCAAAATCCTCGATAAAAATGACCAAACTTCATGGTTCAAGTTTAGAGTATATTTGACACATCAACTCAAGCTTGTTACTCTTCAAGTTGACGATTAACCATAATATCAAAGAATTCTTATTTATCATAGTAAACTGTCTGCACAACACAATTTTATAAGCGTAGTGAAGGATAACTCCCCATTCCTAGCATTCAATAGTCTTCAAGTCGATGATTAACTAAAATATCAAAGAATTCTTATTTATCATAGTAAACTGTCTGCACAACACAACTTTATAAGTGTAGTGAAGGATAACTCCCCATTCCTAGCATTCAATAGACTACTGGCTCTAACATCCACTTGAACATGAATGATTGCAACTAGTTAACTTGCAAAGGACTAATGTTCTCTCAATCAGACACTCCTTTGGACTCCAAGCTTCAAAACAATTATATAAGCATCACAGAAACAGAGCAAAGATAATAAATGGGGGAGATAAATAGGAAATGAAACTAGGACAATGACCAATTGCAGTTAGTAATCGTCAATACTAACTTTAAAAACTTAATAATAAACTACTAAAGCTTCGGCTATATTTTCATCATTACGTTTAATATAATAAGATAATATGTAATAAACCAGGTGTGACCAAATTAACAACGATATAAAAACTTTAATGTTATTCATCCAGACTAAATATAAACATGTGAACACGAACTAGATATATGTGAACAGGAACGTGTGAACAGGAACGTGTGAACAAGAACATATGAAATTAATATGCAAACATGAACATGCGAACATGAACATGCGAACATGAACATGCGAACATGAACATGCGAACATGAACATGCGAACATGAACATGCGAACATGAATATGCGAACATGAACATGCGAACATGAACATGCGAACATGAACATGCGAACATGAACATGCGAACATGAACATGCGAACATGAACATGCGAACATGAACATGCGAACATGAACATGCGAACATGAACATGCGAACATGAACATGCGAACATGAACATGCGAACATGAACATGCGAACATGAACATGCGAACATGAACATGCGAACATGAACATGCGAACATGAACATGCGAACATGAACATGCGAACATGAACATGCGAACATGAACATGCGAACATGAACATGCGAACATGAACATGCGAACATGAACATGCGAACATGAACATGCAAGCATGAGTATGTAAGCATGAACACGTGAACACGAACTAGTTACATGCGAAGATAACACAATTGTGCGAGTGCTTACCATCTGCTGGTTGGTCATCATCAGGAAAGCCAAGGTCATCTAATGTATGGCTGCTACTATCTTCCTCTGCTAAGGACTGCGTCTCCGATTCTGGTTTGTCAGCATCCAAATGTTTAATAGTCTTGAGAAACTGGAGTTGGGCATTCTCCACTTCTAGTGTCGCGAGCTTCTGCGGAAATAAGCAAACGGGCTGCTGACATAGGAGGCCATTGCAATCAGAAAACTTTCAAACTAAAGAAATGCATGAAGATGGTCCTAAAATGGAGGACAAAGTAGGTTAACATGACTGAAGCCTATATGGCAGCAACGCCTAACATATTTAAAAACAACTAGTACGGCATACCTCAACTTAGAACTCATCAACTGGTTATAAGTTATACTCTAACACAGAGATCAGTCTAGTATCCCTTCCGGCCTCTACTATCAACTGGTTATAAGTTTTACTCTAACCCAGAGATCAGTCTAGTATCATACTTACTACCTCAATCATCAGCTGGTTATAAGTTATACTCTAACACAGAGATCAGTCTAGTATCATACTTACTACCTCAATCATCAGATGGTTAGAAGACACGCTCACCTGTTCACTGATCTCCAACTTCTGTTGTGTCTGCTCGAGCTCTTCCCTCAACCAGCCATTTTCCTGACACAACCTTTTCACCTGCACTTTTAACTTTGACTTCTCAGCCTCTACTATCTGTAGGTGTTGAGCCAGGGCCATCATCACCTACATGTAACTTAAGTAGGTACAGTCCACACGCAGCCATGTAATATGTAGATTAACCGAGACAACACCAATTATACCACAATGACACAAGTGAAGTGAGACACTGACAATTCCGAGAAGGTTAATGTATAAATCAATAAACGAGGAGATAATTTATGTTCAATGGAAGATCCTCCTCCAGCTATGATGTTTTTAAACCAAGGAATCTCGATAATAGAAAGTGAGCTAATGTAGTAGTTTATCTTCATCAAAGCATTTATCGTTCGCAAAGCCAGATGTAATAATCTAGGTTTAGGTACATAGATGCTGTGTCATTGGTCTGTAAGCATTGATGGGTTACCAACTACATACCGATGAAATACGTCGCCTACATATCTACATGCAGTGGAGATATTTGTTGTGGTTTTATGCACATCGCGCGGATACTAAACAATATGCTGTGCTCACAATTAGATTGACCAATAACTATTGACCAATAACTATTGACCAATAACTATTGACCAATAATTATTGACCAATAACTATTGACCAATAACTATTGACCCAAGTTGCGACAAGGTCATGAGATCTTGGCTGGATTTTTCAGTAGTTTTTAATAAAATCAGGATACTTGTATTGTAATGATTTGTGATAGCAATGGAAGTTGTGCAACTATTTGCACTGATGTGTTTTGCTAAAAAAACAGCCAAGTACATACAGTTGTGTGCAAAATACTTGGGACGCAAAGAAGAATATTAATATTTAGCTGTAAAACATCATTTTTGTATCAAACTCCTGTTACATATATATGAACCCACACATTTTTGGAATCCTCAGAATGTTATAAATCTAATAATAATAAAATAATTGCACTAATTGCAATTTCTCATGAGATACTGGGTTTCAAAACTCGTCACTACAGAAAACCTGTATTTTTCCACAATTTAGTTCATAATTGGAACTGTGTTTCGTGTCACTAAATGAGTTATAAAATCTAATGAACAACTCTTGCATATGTTGGTGGCCCTGAAAAGGGCCATTGGGGTTGTGTAGTGGTACATCAGTACTTAATTGAACCACCTTTGCTGGAAATAACCATGCGGCAGCGATGGGGCATGCTTTCAATCAGTCTCAGAAGTTCTTCTTGAGATATCATCCTGTGCCAGGCCTTCACTATCCTTTCTTTCAGTACAAGTCTGCTTGAAGCTCTCGCATCTTTCCTCAAGATATTTTTCGGTGTCTTCCACAAGTTTTCAATCGGATTCAGATCCGGAGATTTGAGTCTTGGTGTGCTTTTGCCCAATCCAATCTCTTTTTCTTCTGAACAGATGAAAGCAATGGTTTCTTCCTGGCACGGCGTCTGCTTAGCCCACCCTCTTTCAACCTTCTCGTCACTGTAAACCTGCTTGCTTCCACACCTGTTGACTTTTTCCAGTCAACAGCTAACTCAGCACAGGATTTACGCCTGCTGTCTCGACCCAGTCTACGCAAGACCCTATCGCTACGAAAATCTGACTTTCGTTTCCGTCCACTGTTTTTCGCTCACTGGTCGTCAATCGTTCCAACTTCTTTCCATTTCTTTATAATATTATGCACTGTAGACTTTGCAATTTTCAATTCTGCAGCAATTTCTCTCACAGTCTTGTTCTGTTTACTGTAAAGGTGCACCACAGAATACTCTTGTCGCGAAGAGATGACATGATGATATCAAATGAATTTATCAAACTTCTGCTCAGCCTTTTATACGAAAACTGTAAATGTCTGAGAGAGTTACGATAAACAATGCACAGAAATGAGATAAAAGAATGTTTTTGAGATAACTTTAATTCAGTTTTGACATTTTCACTCGCATCAAAAGCCAAATTAGAGAGACAAATGAATTGAAGAACAGGTCTAAACAGTGAAAGGAGATTATGGTCCATGTGCTTCAAACATGGAAACAACATATCAGTAATTTACTTTATCTTGTCAAAAGTAAGATGAGTGCATCCCTTACACTCTTAGCTTTTCATTGATGTGTACAATTATAAGCTTAACTTCAATATTACTCAGTCTAGAGCAATTTAAACATTATGTAAGCATTTATAGCATAATTGCATAGGTGTCCCAAGTATTTCGCACACAACTGTAAATACAAATACAAGATTCAAATCGAACTGTAGAAAAATGGGCTTCAACATATTTAATTACCAGAAAGATCCCTTGGAATGTTCCATAACCAGTTTCAATCCATACTAGCCCTTTCATACACATCTATACGTTACCATATATAGTTTTTAGTGCAAAGTACTGGTGTCATCGATAATCAAAAGTGAATCTTGGACACAACTAGCTTGTAAGAAACGATAAAAATTGTGTAAGATCTTTATCATCAACCATCTCAGCCAATAACAGATGCGTTGATTTTATTTTTGCCGATGTGGGCGGACATGTTCATTTTAAAAACCGCACTAATAACGCCTTGTCAAAGCGGTTGCTAATTGAAACACTCATTATGTCAGTGTGGTAAGCAAGGTCTTACCGAACCTACTATGTATTCATTCAATTGTATAGGACATGCAATTTTACACCATGCACTCTAACACCTCGTTACACAGTTCCTCAGGTCTGCAAACATCTACCAGTTTTTCACCTGAAAATGGTAGACAAATGCATTGTGCACACGCGCCTGTTCTCTCTTAAAAAGACTGGAATAACTCCCAAATTGTAAAACCGAACTGACAATACCGACATCAACTATATAGGAGTGTCATCGTACTCGGAAGCAGTAGTTAGTGAGGAATACTCATTATATTCAGGCCTATTATATTTTATTCAATATCAAGCTATTCATCGATGTTTCACTGCAATAATATATATGGCTACTTGATGCAATCCAACCACTGTGGTCGTACTAGGCGCTGAAACCGAGATATATAAAACAGAAGGGCTCGTCTCACTGCATAGCACCTGCCCAGAGAAATAATAACGCATTAACTATTAGCCTAAGCATCAGTAGTGACACTGATAGGAGATACACTTATCACCTCTCTGCTATTCAACTAGGACGTACATCCAATGACATATTCATGATTATGATGATATTCACTCAGCTGCAGATTACCGTGTGCATCGGTCTTTCTACAGCCATTGATTAGCAGAAAAAATAAGTATACCGACATAAGTACTTCCGTTTGTTGTCACCTTTTCCAGGAAGCATGGAGATGTTGAGCTAGAAACGTCTATCCATTCTGGAATCAATGCTTTTATTATGCTCTGTAGAGCACAACCAATAAGTGATCACTAATCCACAAGGTGCAGAAATGTATAACTGAAGTAACCGATGGCTGCTGCCGCTACTACTACTACTAATCTCCCATCAACAGCAAAACATTTCCATAAGGCTACGTCACAGATGATTGAATGGTTAAATTGCTAGGAAAGTCATTAAGATCATTTAAAAAACGGTTAGTCTCAATGGAAGGCAGAGGTTTATAAACATGGTTTCCATATCGATTGGTACCACAATAGCAATCTCGCCCCAACCTTAATCTTGTTAGCACATTTTGTGAAGTCGGCAGTTCGCTTGCCAAATTTGAACAGCATTCAACTTGCTATCACAGGCGTGACACGTAAGCATAGGTTTAATTTTCTAGAAAGCATACCGCAGTGCTTGCAGCTCGCCTAAGTGTATGATCAGAGTCCCAGTTACCATCCCACTTATTGAGAATATTTGGTCATCATATATGTAAATTACCACATCAAGCGTTTTCTGACTCCCATGATGAGGTCCTAACAAGAGAGTATTGCTAATAAATAAAAAATCATTTGTATTGCTGATGCCGTGGTGCTTTCACAGTTGCAAAGGATGCATATTTATGCATCATACCGATTGAGGGCGACTGTGCAGCTTTGGTAATACCCAGTGAGTAAACTATAGACGCTTTGGCAAAACACTAACATAATCCACATTTTGCCATTTGCAAAGCAATCAAAATTTGAAAACCGGAGGACATCCTCGGGATTATCTGAGCAAAGGATCATTAATAAGGTTCACAATAAAAGGTCCATTCAGTTGATCAGAACCATGCAGCACTGATAATGGCAGGACAAACATGATTGGATGTAGTTGTTACAATACCTCAAACAATAATAGATGCCCGCTAATGGGGCATTAGACTTTATGTACCAAATAACAACAAAAAAACTATCCTATTCTGGTAGGAAGAACTTCAAAGAGGTTCGCCGAACCTTTGCCGCCTTGCATATTCATGAACCATCACAAAATAAGTAACTAGTACATTAAGAAACCATTCGATTCTTTTCAAAGATTTCACTGTTTTACTTACAACACCAAACAATCTACGATATAGGAACCTTTTTATAAACAGGATTGGGTTGAAGTCTAAATGCAGTAACACTAGTAACTACTACTGAGGGCAAAATGAGTCAGCTGGTCTTCAAGGCTTGACAATGATAGAAACAATGTATATAACACCATCCCGAAGAGTCGAGTAGGTAGAGTGCAACTATTGTTTCATTAGGGCGACACTTGAGCCCTCATTAATTATCTGAACAATAACTTGGAAAAACAATAAATAAAAGATTAGCGTTATGTACACTAAACTCCTAGCCTAGAATGTACGCCCCATTAATTAAAGAGCCGTCTGATAAAATCTCAGTAGCCACTGCAAAGCTGATCAAATGACTTCACTGAGATACCCTAAGCTAAGAGTTAATATTTCAATACAATTCAAGCTTACTAATGAGCAGTTGCTTGTGTCATTATAATAGCCTGGCGACGTAACAAGTAAATAAATCGTTAGGCAACACATCAACAAAGGATTGTCAATAAATCATGTCTAAACGAAAATGCCGGTCAAGGCTGGTACAGATAAAATCAAGCAACCTTTATTGGCCGAAATAGTTGATTCCAATGAACATACCATAAAACCTCTCATCGAATACTAGACTCTATTTGAACGCCACCTCTATTTTACCGCCGCTATAGAAGAAGGGTTGAAAAATAGAGTGTCACGACGTTCAAATAGAGGTTTTACGGCGATACCGATTAGCTTATATTTATTTGCAGGCAAGCTGATTTCATGTAAGATTTGCTTTTCAACAACCACCAGAACAGGGCTTCACACAAACAACTATTCATGTATGGGCAAAGACATTATTGCTAGTAACTGATATATGGAAACTACTAGGGAAAATCGGAAATGAAATCTTTCCGATAAACATTTACGTGATGAAATCTGCTAAAATCCAATTTCTTTTCAGTTTATCTAGAATATTTTTAAACTGGGCTGTTTTTATCATTAACGGGCAGCATTTTTGTCTTGAGCCAAAATACAGCGATGGAAACTGCTGCGCAGACGCTACTGTTATCACATATTGTTGATGATCCATTTTAGATAATAATTATGCTGATGATGCTTCAATAATAGTAATAAAAAATCCATCAATTCAGGCTAATTCAATCAATTTATAAACTCTATGTATCGTTTAAGGCTGGTTCACACTATATCGCCGTATGTCGGCGTTGATGCCACAATACTTTGGTGATCGTCGATGATAACGATGTTCACACTATCACAAACCTATCCGCGTTTGCATCGGGAAATACTCCGTAACGTAATGTTTTCATTTATCTTTGAAGAAACCTCTTTGTTTTCGTGTGCTAGAATAAAAGACTAGTCTCGCAGCGACTATCATAAACGGATATGAATAAATCACTCTACCTGTGACAGCGAATTACCATCGGCAAAATGGTTCACATTTGAAAGGCGGTCGTCGATGCAAGGCGAACTTTAGTGAAAGAGTGACAGCTGCAAACTTTCGCGACGTGTCCGCGATGTTTCGTCGATGCCATCAATTCACGGTTCTCATAATCAACGATGAACGCCGAAAAGGAAATGCTGGCAAACGGCGATATAGTGTGAACCAGCTTATAGTAGAGTCACTGTGAATAACCACAGTGAGCATCTACACTATGCATCATTGATGCGTGTTGTCGGCTCGTATAACCACTCCTTCATAGCATCCTAAGATTCATGGGATCACACAAAAATGCAAATATGATCATTGAAAAAGCGTTTTCTATAGCATTTAATCTTATAGGAATGAGTGGTATCAAAGTCAGTCCTATGCATAGAATTTAAACCATTACTGTCACGAACAACTTTTATTGAATTTTCTAAGTAAATCAGACACGCTGATTCCGATTTTGTACTCAAAATAAAGATTAGTCCACTAACCTTCAAAGTCATTTAGGCTTTTTTAAAGCGTTTCAATATCCGTTTCGAAAACAACACAATCGGCATTACAAGCTCCGCCCATAAATATGTGACGAAACCTAGCTTTTTCAGAAACGGAAGTTCGGAATGTTTAGTCCGATTTAAAATAATAGAGATGGGTGTCTTAAAACCCATTATTATCTAAATCCAGCCTGTAAAATAATTTCAGCTTTTTATGAAAGGGATATAAACTATTTAAAATTGCTCGCAGCTTGTTACATGACGTTTAAATGGGCTGGACGCCGAGAAAAATAAGCTCAAAAAGCGCGGTTTTATCACAAGCTAGCGTTGTTATCGCGCTTTTTAAATATGCAATGCTAAATAGCTTATCTACCTTTCAGAAAAGACTGATATTATTTTTAAAGCTGGATTCAGATATTAATAGATTTTAAAACACCCATCTCTATTATTCTAAATCGGTCTAAACATCTCTACGTAACTTCTGTTCCTAAAAAGCTAGGTTACGTCAAGTATTTATGGGCGGAGCTTGTTATGCCGATCGTGTTGTTTTCGAGACCGATATTAAAACGCTATAAAAAATCCTTTATTACTCTGAAAGTTAGTGGCCTAATCTTTATTTTGATTACAAAATCAGAATCAGCATGTCTGATTTACCTAGTAAATACGATAAAAGTTGTTCGTGGCAGTTATGGTTTAAGATAACTTGATATTGCTATATCAATATCAAGTTAGCATTCCAGCACCAGTATTGTAATTGCTACTGCGGCTACTAAAGATGTGAATCCATCAAATTTTAATAATTTTATCAGAAAGTATATTTTTCGATCATCTGAGATTTTGTACATTGCTTCAGATGATTGGACTGCCAGGATGTTTCAAAAAATTGGGGCATGTCTTTTTCTTCTGAGCGTTTTAACTATGAGCAAGTTTTGTCGATTTTAACCTTGAAACATCCTGGTAGTCAGATCACATAAAACAACTAGCAAAAACTCAAATGATAGGAAAATATCTATACTATTTGATAAAGTCTACTAGAATTTTATGTAATCACATCTAACGTAATATAAAAACTTTCAGTTCATGTAATCATAAAAGTAGAAACGGAAACAAGTGAAAACTACGAAATTCCAAAGGTAAAAACTTATTGATAAACAACCTGAATGGTTGACAGTGGTTTAACGTGGGCTCAGCTAATAAATAGTGTGTGGACTTAATGTGCCTTTGTAATACAAAGTTTGTATGACAAAAATCATATATTGGAACATTCAGTTATAATAGCTCCCTACAATATGGAAATGCGCCAACTACGTCTTCAAAAGAATTACAACTTTACAAAAGAAATCTTCGAAGCGTTATAACTGAGAAAGTTACAGACTAGAGGAGATTTGATGAGTGACTTTTAGTTAGTCAGAACTAGTTAGTTAGTCAGTTAGTTAGAACTACCAGTTAGTCAGAGACCAGACGAGTTCACTCTTTTCAACTTCATCACAAGAGGTAAGCTGGAATTTTAACACTTATGCGCGCACTCCCCAACAAGCTGGAGGTAACAAACAGCCACTGACAGCATCACTAAGGCAGCTGCGACTAAGCGCTCTAGCCATAAACTCTAGGAGAGTCTGCCCACCTGAGCTTCTTCTATGCCGAGCTGAATGTGGTCTAGAGATCGTTGTAAGAGGTCGGCCTTGTCTTCTAAGATGTTGCGAGTGACTCCGTCACAGTGTGAACCCATAGCTGACAAGGAGGCTGATATACTGGTTAATATCTGCGGGTGTGATAAAATCAAGTCAACCTGATGAGATGTCATACTGAACATGAGATAAAGTGACTTACTTGATATAAATAGAAGAACAGTGCAAACAAGCTGTCAAAATAATAGATTTATGCAAAGAAAAGGCATATATTACCAAACGGAAAGAACTACACAATCAATTCTAAGTTTTTAACGATTATTCAATTTTTTGATGATTAACAGCCTCAAAATCCAGAAAGCTGCGACAGGGACACATTAGCAGTCATTAGTAGATGCTCTCTTTAACACCCCTTGTCATATTAAAGTACAGACCTTTACAAATAATCAATATGATAGTCATGTGGCCAATGATGCTGCCCTCCCCCCTCTTAATACTCATTGTTAACTTTATAATTCTTGCAAATATCACCCTTCTGCTGCCTTGAAACTTAAGCTAGCTAGTAGACCATGAACGTGGTGGTAGAAATTCATCATGCCGAAAGGAACAATATTTTTAAGGTTGTTGCAGATGACGATTCAGTTGCTATTTCTTGGGATGACAAAGCCTCAAGGGACATTGCATTACAGTGAAAGTGTTTGCAGGACTAGGTTTGATGTTCCGCCTAACGACTAGTGTGTCTCATCCAATCAATTGACTCAGGTCTCATGACTACAGAACTCCTACCAGAGTAAGTACTGTTAGCCATGCTAACTGTAAACACATAAGTAAGAGGTCAGCTAATGAACTAGTAGCTATAAACGCTAGCAATAAGCCTATCAATCACAGAATAACTAGCGACAAAATCACACACCTGGTTATGTTCAACACGAAGGGTGTCCAAGCCTTGCTCAACCGTCCTTGTCTCAGACATAATGCTGGTCTGACGAGGACTCATGGCAGGAACGTCACTGGACACACCATCAGCGCTGTACAGCATAAAGAGAGCTAGTAATGACAGACAAGGCCATTAATAATACACCCCTGAACCACTATTTCAAGCTGTCACATCGCTAATGGACGGGATGCATATTTCAAAGGTTGAGGATATCTCGCAGGCTCACAACAGATAAGGATCTCTGATCAAACACACGAACATAAGAGTTTGCTAAGAAACATGAGTTTGTATTCGAGAATTTCCATCTACGTGTACATAGTAGCATTGTCATAAGTTATAAACGGAACAAAAAAATCTGGGCATAAGCAGACCTTGACAAAAAACATAGCTTGATAAAAGCCTTCATATGGGTTGTGAAATACCAGCCTATGTAACTTGTGTTATAGCTAGCAAGCTATATAATTTACACAATATCTAGCTATGTTGCTTGTAAAATATCCAGATGTCTAGTTTACGAAAGTATTTAACTGTATAGTATGTGAAAGTAATGAATGACCTAGTCCATAGAATACATAACCACAGAGCTTGTGAAATATTTTAGTACGTGCCATGTGAATTATCTAGCCACACAAATTACTAATTTTTTAGCTACATGCGATGTACAGCCGCGAGTAAGAATGTAGAGAGTACTTTGTTTCTTCTCCGGAAATATTCGTGACATATTCCAACCACATCAATCATAATGAGCCAATTACACATTCCAAATTATTATGCCTAACAGCTGCCCAATTTTCTATTCAATAAAATAACACATTTGCTTTTTTGCTAAACGAATGACTACTGTAGGAAACAAGCAAGAAGGGAATACTGAAGCCCAGCTAAAATTGCATTTAGAGAAAGGTGAGTTAAAGGTTAACTCGGCTGACTATTATGCATTTTGTTTGCTTATATGTTTAACTCCTTAGCAACAGCCATCTTGTATTGCTTCACAAAACTAAAAATAGGCTTATTGACTACACAAACTGTGAGTAAGTAGATGGCACCAGTAATCTCTGCCCCAGCCTTCTTTGGCTTGAATGTTGAGATTTTAACTTAATGTGAAGTCTTTTGAGGAATAAGTTAAAAAAATTAATTCAAATACACAGATAACCGAATATGTTACAACTGTAACAAAATATTCACAGTAAATTTGATAGAATGAATGCATTGCACTAGCTTCATGTTTAGTAACTGTTATAAGCAACAATATATAAAGCCAATCACTTTGGTGGTCGATAAACCAAGCATTTCTAAAAAAAAACTTTAAATACAAAAAAATGATAAAATATTATAAATACACATGTATGTATTAAAAATATTAAAATATTACTTTATAAGCAATCGGTCAAATGGCTTAGGACACATCAAATGGTGAGCTAAGTCACAGGCAGCAAATGTTGATTTTCATTTCAAACTCAATTTATGTTATCATTCAACAATCTGTCAGTAAAGAAAGTACACAAGAATAGTGCTCTGTGCAATAGAATGATGCGATACTATGAGGTGTTTCAAAAAACTTACACTTTGAAGTAAAATCAAATCAACACATTAAGCCAACAAATGCCAATTGACACATTATAATACGTTATATTTCAGATAGAAGTTTAGATAAAATGTCTACACGAATTAATGCCATTAGAAGTCATTATTATACTTGATTAATATTTTTAAAACTTACTATTAGGAGCAAACATGTATCTGGTCATTTTATATTCTTTATTTTGTGTTTTTAACAACTCCCAGCAACGCCAGATGGTTTGATAAATGTTGATAATCCTTCCAGCAAGTGAATATTTAGCTATTTTTACTAACAGTAAGTAGATCATAGAAATTTTTAATACATATGTAGCAGATCATTCGCTATGTCTGCCCATCTACATGTACATTCTTACAATAGCAATGGGTTTATGATTCACTTCCGTATATTAATACGAACTATGACCTCAAATGAAAAATGTTTCTCAACTGAAATCGTTTTTACAGTCTGTTAAGACATTTTTTCCAATAATGCCCAGCCAATACTTCTCGACACTAAAAACTTTCCCTGCAATTTTATCAAACAAATCAATGCTGCAAGCAGTGGCTACCTTCCAAAAGGAAAAAGTTATCTGCACTACCATTTTGAAATGTTTTTGGTTCGCCTAGCAAGAGCTTTTAACAATAGCTTCAACTCGAAATTGTAAAAAGTTGCAAGTAGGTAAGATGTTAACTTCCAAAAATTAGTAAAAAAAATCGTCTGCGCAGAACGTACCATTTACAACTAAAAATTAAAATCGTTGTATTATGGTTTATTTGATTGGAATATGACACATTTTCCTAAACATCAGGAGTTTTTTGCAGCTTTACCTAGAAAAATAACGCACTTTACATTTACAGTTATAATAGAACTCACGCATTTGTGTTCTTCGCTTCTCCGCTCATGCTGTTCTTATATATCTAAAAGAATAAAGATCCATGAAATGTTGATCTTTGTTGTGCAGGGTAGAAAATTTTGAGAGCCATGCATTTGTAAGATCCCATACACCATATTAGTGACAGGGTATTCACAACAGTCTTCCAAAATGTTTCACAATGCACTGATAAACCAATGTAACAACTACAGTAGGTATAAAAATTACAGCAGGAAGTATTTACCTGACAACAGGAAGTATTTATCTGACAACAGGAAATATTTACCTGACAACAAAAAGTATTTATCCGACAAGAAGTATTTATCCGACAAGAAGTATTTATCCGACAACAGGAAGTATTTATCCGACAACAAGAAGTATTTATCCAATAACAGAAGTATTAGCCGATAACAGGAAGTATTAGCCGATAACAGAAAGTATTTATTTGACAAAAGAAACTATTAGTATCCAAAAACTCTTCTTACATTGCACCAGCATCCAAATTTTCCAGAACATGGTGAACAATTGTTTACTTTACGCATAAAGTAATCCCAACATTGCGCATTCTCATTTCTTCTCAGCACCTGATTTTGTACAAGAAAATTAATGTGCTAACGGAAAAAACTTAGAAAATTATAAAAAATAAATAAGGTAAGTCAATGTAAAGTTCAGCTTACATTTATACATTAATATTAGAGCCAGTAGTGCTGCATAAATTAATCACCTCCCTCGCCTCCACACTGGCTGGCTCCTACACCTTTGCTCCTACACCTCCGTTTGTCTCTAAAGTAAAGTGCAATGAAAATGTTTTGTCGGTTACTGTGTACCAATTTATTTTTTGACACTCTTCCTATTCAATGAATTTGTTTTGTTGCTATGTGGAAGTATCGCCAGTGTCTGCTGTGGAGCGATCATAGGTTTTTGGGCTGAAGAACAAATTATAATGCAGTCATATGGAAATATTATATTCAGGATACAGCAGTTTTGACATACAAAAGTTTAAAAACTAATTCAATTTTCATGTATGCCACTGTGAATAGTGATGCTCATCTTACATTGCAATATGTAGGTTCACTCAAAACCTCTACAGCCATCTGGGCTGGACTGTGGGTATTACCAAGTGCACACTTAGAAATAATTAGGATTCAATATGAATAAAATCATTATTTGTGAACACAGGATAAAGTACATATTAAAGGCTAAACCGAGAATCATGTTAAACATCATACCATAAATCTTAATTCACAAAATCCGAAAGCTTTTCTATCACCAACTAAGCAAAATATCTCAGCTTGTTAGAATTTGGAGGATGTTGAACATCTTCATTGTGGCACCTGAAAAAACAAAAATAATAATTGAACCCAGAAAATGGAACGAATCTGGTGAAAGTTAAGAAATTTTTGTAGATTTTTATTTTTTAAGTGTTTACGAGATTCTTGTATTGCATATGACAAGAATCCACCTATAACAATACAAATGATATACTGTAAATTCTCGTGTATAAGCCGCACCTGTGAACCTAAAACATTGTCTAAAAGTGTGAGGTGCAGCTTATATACTCAGTCTAAAATTATACCAGTAAACATCTTACTATGTTACAGGTTAAGGTACTGTCACGGGAGAACCTAACGCCACATATAATGAAAAGATATAAATATAACCTTATTTTTAAATAAGATTTTTTAATAATAATTATTAATACAATTTGTATTAATTCTGGAAATGCGCAAATGCTAAAAATAATTTATTCAACAATAAGATGCTAGAAAATATAGAGCACTCATACACGCGCAATGGTCATAAGTCATGGCCAATGTCATTTGACATCACCAGCACTGGATTCAAATTGTCAGGTTGCTTTTCATTGATGCCAAAAACTGCCACATTTCGGTTGGTAGTTTCCAAAGCTACATTCACAACCTTTAATTAAAACCCGTCGCATTTAGCCCCTCTCGATGGCGTAGGGTGCAAAGTGTGCTCACTGAATTGGTACTTGTTTCCTGTGGTCTTCGAAGGCGTGACACTTTCTCCGCAATAATGAGAACACTCATCGGTCGATCGCCACTTCCTCAGCCTATGCGTGCATGTGGCAACATACAGAGACAGTAGACTTGACGAACGATTCATGTGTGGCTAAGTTAAATTTAATGTGCTGAAGGAAGAGAAAAACGGCATGCGGCTTATACACGCAGTATACCTGCAACTCAAAAAACAACCTTCAAAGTTTGGGAGCGCGACTTATACATGGTGGCAGCTTATACACTAGGATTGATGGCACTTGTTAGCTTCAAATTGTAAAAACTGAGCTATTTGATGTCGCTATTATGTGACTTATTAAATGATATGCCATTAAGTAAACAAAGGATTTTGAGGTTGACAATGTTTAGATAATGCGAAAATTGAACTGCTACATTACTAAATGGTCTTTTTGCGAGTCAGCAACACCACCCATTTTAGCTACAACTTTAACATAATAGGGTACATATTATAAATCCACAGCAGGTTACCGCATAATTCTAAAAAAGCAACTATATATCAGTCAAAAATGATTGCTTACACTAGACAACATAAAAATAAATGCTTAAAAAACAAAAATTGATGAAAACATACGAGCTGAAGAGAGGGATTTACACCAATTCATACCATGAAAATGTTTTATATTGCTAAGCGCCTATGCTTTCCATGGAAGTAATAACGTACTATTTTACAATTTAGCTAAAATAAACACTGCAAAGGGTTAGTTCTTTCACGTGTTTCGTAATCAATTAGCTAATTTAGTTTCCCTGTAACTGCCAGAAGCGATGTCTAGGATTAGCTCAAATGATAAAAAAGCAAATGATAAATCCTATTTAACATTTTATATAAACGGAGAAATCAACAGTCTAAGTAGAAGTAAAAAAGCAGTTCGTTTATCAATATCATAGAGGGGAACAAGGTGATTAGATATTAACTACTTATAAGGAGAATATGAGACACTATTCGAATAATTTGTTGGAAAAGAAAGCTCTAACGTCATTTTCCGTTTTCAAATCCAAAAATTTAATTTATCACATTTCAAGTAAAATAATTAAAATTGTGAAAAAAACTGAAGTTACTAAGTTTAAAAACGCTCAACAGACAAAGTTTTAATTCGTGATTTTAGTAGGATAAACTTGCTTCTATCACCAAAAAATATGCTAAATTTAAAACAACGCACCAAATACAACCAGATATTGTCTGACCAAAAATAATACTGCTTAACTTAAAAGCAAACTAAGTTATAAATACAGAATCTAAATACAGTATTACAACATTCAAAATAAACTACTCAGACTAATAGTAACCGGAAACGAGAAACTAAACAGAGCAAAGTATAAATTTTTTTATACGTCGATTAACAATGATTTTAAATTATATTTATCTAAAATTATTATTAAATTAAATTTGTTTTTTAAATACTTTAGTCTTTAATTTTTGTTAATATTGTAGATACCACCACGTGTCGTCATCACTGTGTGCGATACTCGAGGTTGTCGAGTTGTCACGAGGCTGCGTTCTTTTAGAAGCTGGTAAGTATCGATGATGAGGTTCGCGTAATTATCTGCTTTTCTTCAACACAATATTTTGTGGTGTGTAATTCTAGTATTTGAATGTTTATACGTGTTTCATTTTGTTTGCCAGTGGACTCATTTTTGAGTGTAGGTGTCCGCTGTTTGGTGCCTATAATAGTCGAGAACAATCCTTCCAGTTAATCAAGCTGACTGTTTCTGAACTTGCTATATTTTAAAACTTGAAATAATCAAACTGTTTAAGATAAAAAAGACAAAATATTACTTGTGTGTAACATATATATCGACCATGAGGCCGAACAAATAACCATCATTCTCCTTGAAAAATTGCGTGGTACAGTAATTTAACGCGCCGTTTACCATTATCGCGCGTTTGGTAAAAAACTTGCGTATCCATCCAATGCGATCTTAAAGAAATGGCATGTATATACTTGATCATTGTATCGTTTCAATTTCAGATTGGACCCTAGAGAAGTAGGAGCGGATATTTCCCATACTGCTGTTTTCACCATTTCTCACAAGCAGACAGCTTTTGTATGATTTTCCATCACTGCAAACGTGAGTATTTAATGCGTCAAATCTAGTAAACATGCTAACTATACGTCGAATGAATGTTACTTAGAGTGAGGGGTTGATTCAGCTGTGTGTGCATTGTTGCTTAACAGTCAGAACCATGTCCTCAGGATTTGGTATTTTGTTGTAGACTTCAATTTCCGAAGCAGTTTTGCCTCAACACAACGGCAGCTGAGAACAAAAGCCATTTTTATGAATTTGCTAGTCGATCAACAACCGCCAAGATTCCGTCGGTCACAGTTAATACAAGCCCCTAGTATATATCGAAAGAATTTGTTTTGTTTAAAACGTCATAAACACTCAACTACGGAATGGCTCTCATCAATGTCAACAGGAGTAACCCAGATGTCTTCTATAGATACAAGATGCCTAAGCTCATAGCCAAGGTGGGCTTATCTACCTCCATTTATTGCCTTTTGATGAGCAATCCCATGATACATAAGTATTATTTAGATGACATGCTGTGACTCTAAAATTTGATTTCATTGAGAACTATTTTATTCAGTGCTCATTCTTTCAATTTAGGTGTGTGATGCATTGTGCAGGGAATGTGCATATATGCCTCAAACATTCATAATTTCAGTTTAAAAAAAAATTTTTTGTAACTCCATACTTCGCTTTTGTATGTAATGTAAGAACTTGCAATAACATGTGTATCACAATTGTAGGTTGAGGGAAAAGGCAATGGAATTAAGACTGTTATTTGTAACATGAGTGACATTGGAAAGGCTCTCTATCGTCCTGCCACCTGTAAGTCTCCCATTTGTGCTTCCTTTCTGATGTTCACAACACTTCATGCATTTTTGGTGGTTTAAAATTGCTGCTTCTCGGTGACCAACATGTTTGCATGTATTTCGAGCATTGGTTCACATTCTTATTGGTAGATCCTACAAAGTTCTTTGGCTGTGAGCTTGGAGCACAGACCACCTTCGATCATAAGCGTGACCGCTACATCGTCAATGGTTCCCATGAAGCTGAGAAACTTCAAGACCTTCTTGATGGCTTCATCAAAAAGTTTGTTCTCTGTCCTGAGTGTGAAAACCCGGAGACAGTATTTTCTGTGCATACCAAAGCGCAGACGATTGGGCAGTCGTGTCGCGCCTGCGGCTATTCTGGTCAGTCACTCAGCTTGTTTTTTATAAAACAACATGGGAGCGTGTTATGAATAAAAGTGTTTTTGCTTGTTCACTGGGTGGATGCTGCATTTTCTTAAAAAAAAAGATCGTGATTAGCTTGCTAAAGTTACAAAGTGTGTGAAAAAAATCGTAGCAAGAACTGAAAATATAAAGTTCTCTCCAGCGATGATCTAGTGATTGTCTGTAAGGTTTATTCTTTTTGTCTTGGATGGTTTCCAGTTGCATCCTGTTTGTGTTAGATGTCAGACTTATGTCACTTCAAAAAATATCTTCAGCATCATGACATGTTTTTGCAGGTAAGTTAGACATGAGACATAAGCTTACAACATTTATCCTGAAGAATCCTCCTGAGAGTCCTCAAGAGGGTGGAGTAAAAAAGAAATCTAAGAAAGGCGAAAGTACTGGCGGAGAAGAAGGAGACAGTCCTGATGAGAATGGAGCTGTAAGTTTTTGTTTTACACTGACCACTTTGAGCTTTCCCTAGAGCACACTCTAATTGTTAGCAAAAGTTAGTAGTGTTTTTGCGAGTGACATATCAGGCTTGTTGGTGATAACTAATGGTTAAAATATTCAACATTCAGCGCAAGTTTTTCAAGCAAGTATGTTGTTAATTTACTGCTGACATTTCACTGTGCCTTGGTCAGTCCATAAGTATGCGTTGTTATCTAATCACCCAGATGCCTGCTCCCATTGGAGTGCATTCAACTATGGCTGACTGTCCACGTGTTAGACTCATGATGTGCCGAGGATTTTTTGCAGCAGTTGATCACATTAAATGTAGCCTGATCAGCAGTACAACAATTGATCAACTATCCTACTAATTGTCCTTGACAATATGCAATCGATATAATCAATATGAATAATGCTCAAGCTTGCAGCTCAATCATTGCTTGCCCTGTCCTATTGCCGTCAAAGCCTAGCTAACATGTATTGATTCATACTGTTCACTGTGTTGTCATTTCTAAAGGTAATCAACTATTGGGTAGTGTATTCTGCTAGCTGTCAAATACATTCCTGATTTCTCATCCCATCTTTATTGCCAGTGTGTAACTGAGGGAGAGATTTACTATTTTAATCAAAACATCATTGTTGCATAGAACAATAATTAATAGTCATGACATGTCAAAGTTATGACTTGTTATATCTCAGTTTTTAAAGTTTGTGTCAAAATATTTACCTTTAAATAGTCTGAATTGAACTGATATTAATTGTTCTTTTATTGTAGTATTTCTTGGCTTGCTCCGATTAAGTAGTAGCGTTTTAGATGAGGTGTCTTATAACGTTTTATATACGCTTATAGATTAGTGTCTTTGATTTTACTCCCCAATTCATAATTTAGATTTTTCTGAAATTGCAACACCTTCCATAATTGTTACAACATGAGGACATTACAAGATAACTAGTTTGAGATGTGTAGTACTAGCTGATAGTCTATTACACAGCATCCTGTTCATTGCAGATGATGAAGCTAAACATAGCATTAAAATTAGGGCTATGAAAAGATGTAGGACTTGAATATTGACGTGGGTAGCTTCTATTATAATTTTGTGGTGACTCGTTTGTTTCGTGTCCAAGTTTAAAGCATTAGTGAATCGTTGGTTGAATCTCCTGAGTAGTTGGCATATTCATTAGGCCTGTCTGATGTAGGTCGTTGTGACAGCATAAACTTGTTGTTCGTAAGCTATTGGTCACGTCAGCGACAGTAATTCAGTCCCTCATCTATTTAATGCTTCAAGTGTTGATCATGTTTTTTATTCAACTACAGAGCTTATATGCTGAGGAAAATAGACTTAAACATAAATTCTCCGGTCCAAGTTGTAGGTCCTCCAGCAGTCATTTCATCACCTCATTTGGTGATTGTATATTATTGATGCGAAGTTCAGACAATACCTTTTTATGTGCAGAGCGAATCGCAGCAGCCGAGCAAGAATGGAGTGTATGACAATGAGGAGGATATTGACTGGGGTGAGGATGTGTCGGAGGAGGCTCAGCAAAAGAGGATGTTGGAGCTGAGTTCAGCGGCAGCAAGCCTTGCTGTCACGGCAGACCTGGAAAAGACACCACAGGAGAGGGCTGACTTGTTTTTTAAATATGTCAAGGTTTGTTTATATTTGTTAGCATCGTGAAGGCTGAATTTTCTTTGCACATATGAGGCTAGAGCGAATCCAGTCGATGTAGCGCATCTCATGATCTGTGCATGCAGCATTCACGGAAATGATATTATCACGCATTGGTGTTGGTTTACACAGACTGCTCACGCAAGCATGGCTTCTTCACTTATTTTTGTGAATGCGCTTTCATCCATACTTGAGCCACGATATTACTTGTATTTATTTTCGCTAACATGGCTAATGATTGTTTGTCCTAGAAAAGAGCGTTTCTATGACTATTATAGCGAATAAAGGCATCATAGATAAATAGCTAGTTGAAATGTAATGTACATTGAGATTAACCCTTTGAACTCTAATGGCTGTTATTACAGCATTGTGTAAGGTGTGTCAGAAATCTTAGCAGCCGGAATACTGGCATTCACATGGTTTTGTTTAGTAAGTAACAGTGTGAACCAATCGAATGAATTCTTGCACAGGATGGTAGACCAGAAATTTCACTTCCATTTGGAACAGTCTTCAAATATCTCTACCTACTTCCTTCGTTATAATAACAAATTTTATCCCACGATCAAACATGAGCGAAGCGATTGTTTAGTAGCTTTTTGATAAATGCATATGGGCACACAACAAGTCTTTGAAAAGTTGATGCAATATCCTAAAACTAACTCATCTGATCATAAATAGACAGATTATTTTGGCCTAAAATCGAAATAAAAACTTGGCAAGCCTTTTTTAATTAAAATTAAGACTGGCCTATGAAACGCAGTGCGACAGAGAGTAGAACCATTGAGTCGTGCGCATTTCACGAGAAAAAAACGTGTGCATTTCACGAGAAAAAACGTGCGCATTTCACCAGTCTATAGCATTGTCGAATTGCCAAAGGTTTCTGTAACTAACATAGAAATACTGAAAAGTAATCGTTTATTTTTTGCCGATTTCAAAGTAACCGACATTTTGGACACTTATAATGAGTACTTTGGTATTCCAACTGATGTCCAAAGCAGTGAAAGTAAAGGAAATGACGATGATATTTTTCTAATGATTATAAGATTTAATTGTAAGAATAGTCCTTCACAAGTCAAATTTACAAGATCGAAGTATATATTGACTGATGTTGGGCTATTAATATGTTACTGTTATTATTTTTTCTAAATAATTTTGTTAAATACATTTTCTAAAAATCTAGATAAATATCACAACTTCTTGATATTGGTTGCTATGACGTTTTGAAATGTAAACAAAATTGTGCATTGGTTTTTTATTATTACTGTATTACTATAATATTGGTTATTCTAATAATATCAATGCATTTTTTACTATTGTATTTCTCCTATTGTAGGGGGAAGATATAAACATATAATCTTTTTCTTTCATTATTGGTGTTTGTTGTACATAATAACACCCAGTACATTACAGCTACTATTGCAGTTATCCTATTACACTGCAGTGCCATTTGACTGCTAATATTGCATTTCTCAACTATCAGTACCCTTTCTTTTTTCCAATATCACTTTGGTCGTGGGCTGTATGACAGGGGAATTTCTAGTTAGAACAATATCGCGAAAAAATTGATATGGCTTGTTTGTTGGCATACTATGACATAAAAGATTGTGATGTAAACAAAGAGATTTATGATACTATAATTTTCCAGTTTTTCGCGAGTCATGAAATGATGATGAACGTGTGTTCGATGGATATGGTACTACTGTAAATGTTTTTTACGAGCTTTTTAAAATTGTACAAACTTTCATAGTTTTTGGCCCGAATAATGGTGAAGTACTGTTTTTTCTGTTTGATGGCATTTGCTGTGGGTTGCCCGACTTTTTTTACTATTGTCTTACCAAATATCCTCGTATTATGAGCCCGTTTAGATATCTTTAATAAAAGTTTAAAAACCTTGTTGTTGGACAAATTGACCAGGGCTGCTGACACACATTGACAAGAACGGCCAGGGTTCAAAGGGTTAAAACTGCTTTCATGCCCACTAACTAGTTCATCATTCAAGATGGTGATACAAAAATCCTTACAATGGCATATCTTCATATCCTCATCAACTGGATTGTCATATATGATGAGATTATATTAACCAGCATACTTTCTACAAAAAATATATATTAACTTTCAAGGATTTAATAGGCTCTAATAGTTAGACATCCCTTTCATTTTGCTTGGACAGACAAAGAAAGCAGAAAGTGGTGATGGCAAGCTTTCGCCCTCTTATCGTCTAATTGTCGCCGAGGCCGAGCGTCTTGAAATGAAGGACAAAGCCGTTCTAATCCTTGCAGAGTTGCTGCTTTCCGCCGACATTCTCAAAGATTTGAAGGATCATAGAGCTCTTTTTCTCAGTGTGAGTATTTGATTTCGTTTCTGTATAGCCATTATTGATGCTTTGTGAAAGAAAAAAAGAGGGTGAACTTACACTTTGACCCCAAATTAACCAGCGATTACCACCATAGTGAAGGAATATTGCAAAAGTTTAATTATTGTACTGTTAGCCTCTGAAAGTACATTATATCCGCTTACTGTGTATCAAAGCTTTGTACTTTGAAGTGTTATACATTTTGTCATACAGATAATGTGTACATTGTTTTCATCCCCTATTTATTGAGAGAAAATATAAAGATAGAAGAAATGTGTAGATTGAAAACAGTAAATGTGATGCGTTATACAAGTTTCATGATTAGTACGATTCAAGCAATTTTTCTCTTAATTGCCTCATATCAAAGTCTCATGGAATCGGTAGCTCTAACTGCGTGTCTGATAATTGTTAGCAGTTCATTTGGGGGGAGGGTTGCATTTACAGCTGTAAACGAATGAGTTTTACCACCAGGATGTCTCATTCGATGACACTCTTGTATGATCATTTGTTTGCATTCAGATGGATTTATTCGTGTCTGTATAGGTGTTTAGAGTTATACATCTTATAGTTGTGGCCATTTTTATGTTTGTGTGAATTTGCTAGTTCACTGGAGAAAATGACAAGGCGCAAAAGTATCTTTTGGGTGCATTTGAAAAGCTGGTTGGCACAGAGTTTCATGACCAGCTAATAGGAAAGACAGCAGTCATACTGAAGACTATGTATGATCTTGACCTTGTCGATGAGGAGACATTTTTAGAGTGGGGCAAGAAGGTAAGCTAAGTTAGAAATTACTTCCTCCTGCAAACTAATTGTAATATTTTTTTAACATTGTATATGGGCGCTACACATGATACGAACAGTCAAAATCTTACCGCAACTTTTCTAGATTCTTAGATCATTTTACATTTCTACCTTGTCACCTTAGCCAATGTGAATGTTCTGCGTCAACTATGTTTTATAAGTTGATTTTTCATACATTTTATCGTAATCCCACCTGCGCGTGTTATAATAAGTTTATAAATGATGTATGGATATTGATATATTATACTCCTGTTTAATTGCCTAGGTAAGCCGCAAGTATGTGAACAAGGAAGTTGGTCAGGAGATTCATGCTAAGGCTGAGCCTTTTCTCAAATGGCTAAAAGAAGCAGAAGAGGAGGACAGTGAAGATGAAGAGAGTGAAGGAGATATCGGGGTAGGCATCAACGTGATTTTGGATAGTTTCTTGCGTTTACCATCAATCAGTATGCTGTCTTTTTTGTTGGAATGTACTGCCCTTTCATGAATGGGATTCTTATTCCTGTTTCTACTGTTTTAGTCAAGAACAATTTTCTTAGCGTCCTTGTCTATTGCGTATTACTTGGTGTTGTGCGTACAGGTCGAGTTTACAAACACAGCAAAGGTCGGTATGAAAGATACTGCTCAACCAGCGGCTTCTAACAATGGCGCAGATGAGAAGACAGAGGAGGACTCGGACATCGATTTGGATGACATTTAGGATTACAAACTTGAACTATGCAGAGCGAATGAGAAAGCTCTTTATCTACACATTCATATGTTGCTGACCAAATCTGTAATTGTCCGTTTGTTATAAAATATGCATATGTAAGCTGAAATGTTTATTTATTGTAGATTTTGTATGCTGTAAGCTTGAATTAGCTTCTTGTGCCTGGTTTTAAACACTCTTAATCCAGTTAATATACGTGTTGGCTGAAACCTTTCACCTGCTGTTTTAAACTACTGCTTTATCAATTGCATCTTTATGAATTGCGTCTTTATTTTAAATTTTTAGTAAGCATTTAATATAGTAAATTGGCTGTGCAATACCACCATTTCTGGATAATATCGTTGTCTCAAAATACTGGGTCATTAACATTCATATGGTCCGTGTCGCCAAATCGAAAGTCAAAAAATGGTACAAATCCTTCTTGAAAATCTGTGTTGCTGGCTGTTGTATCATCGTTCCTGTTGCTAGTATTGGCTAAAGTGTTTGAAGGTAGGTGTTGAGTCGACCTTCCAGCTTCCGTTGATGGTTGAGTTTGTTGTTGATAGCTGTTAGAGGTTTGCTGAACTGTGGTTTGATCTGTTGAATTGTTATGGTTACTGTGTTGGTGGTTTCTTGACATCTGCGGTGTACCATGCTGCCCATTGTCATGGGTTGTCATTGAAACAGTAGGTTCAATTCGCCGTTCTATAGTTGTTGAGCTATTTTCTGCAAAAAGATGACTCGTCACTTCCCCATGATTCATTTGCTGATGGTAAGGAGTGGACGCTGTCGGTACAGTTGCCTCTCTTTGTACATCAGCATTGGTAGCTGGAGTTTCTGTAGTATGCAGGTTAGTCTGGGACATTTCAAAAGTAAGTTGGCTGGCTGATTGTGTTATCACATCCACACCTGTGTTCGTTGTAATTGCAGAGTCAGATGTAGCAGGGTTCCTGGTTAATGCATTGGTCGTCTGCTCATCTAGATGTTGCGTTGGTTGCCGAGGATAGCCTGAGCTTTGAAAAGTATTGTGCTGCCTTTGGATATCTGCTGGTGTAGGGCTTACAGTTGAGGGCAAGCATTCTTTGTAGCTGCATGGCCCATTACAACATTTCCATGTTGGTTCGCTGCACTCCGAGTCGTACTTGCAGCCGGGATCATCAATCAGACAGTGCAGCGAAGCCAGTAAATTAAACTGAGTAAACCTGCATTCTCCTGTAAACAAGGATAGCGTTACTAATACTACATTAAAGCTATTCATAGCCTGCAGTGTTTATGACAGATTATACCAAATCAGTCAGTCAAAAACATAATCAGGCTGTTCATTGCCATGCCCAATCAATGTCATTTAGGCAAGGACCATTACTAATTTGGTCGCAGATCCTCAATTTCAGGTATCAATCAATTACATATAGATGGTGCTTATTGATGAGTTAGTGGGCTATAATACTAGGTCACTAACAAATCGATTTAGCCATTACAATCATTGCATAGCAAAACTGTCGATTCAATTCAGTCAATCTAAAATTCTTATAACATATCCTATGATCTATACACAGTATCGACAATTTTTATTATGTAATAAGCTATAAGTAATCGCAGGAAGCATTCAGTTTTGTTTCACATAAATCGCAATTTAAAATCGATGGTTCTACTTTCTCATCGTGCTATAAAAAAATGGATGTAAATAGTTTTGCAGAACTCCTTGTGTTGAAACCAGTCACGTTCATTAAAAATTATATTTTTAAGAGGCTCAACAGCCGAATAACACCTAAGCTCAGCAGATTATGTACAATACAAACAAACAATATTATTTTGGGTTCTAAAACCTTAGAATCACCTTGAGCACTCACAAGAATCAATCAAGGTCTCCAACAAATTAACAATAAGTTAGCACCCTAATTTTTAAAACTCCATCTCTGTGTTTTTTCTTGGTCTTGTTGAAGCTTGTCATCAATGTTTTATGATCACACCTGTATTGTCCGTTGTTCATTTGTGTGTCGCTTTAAACTCAGTCGTTCAAAACCTTGATATGTCACTTGCATGACATTGTTAATTATAGGTGAGCATAGCTCAATGATAAGTTAAGCCTAGACCATTGATGGCCAAAATATTTTGGCCGTGGTCCACTACAGCTAAATCTGACAAATTAAAGAACCACTACAAGCTAAAGATGTGCATTTTTCTTTTTTACCAAACAGAATTATGCGATTAATTGTGTATATCTTAAAACAAGACATTAAATACAATTTTAAAAAACATTGTTTATACACACAATTTGAGTAAAAATCAGTGAATGTAATAAATAAGCCTGATATCAGTGAAAAAAATGATGAGTGGGCTTTGACTTAATAATACTATCAAATTGCGGTTTCCTGCTACATACAGCAACTTTTGCAAGTTCATGAAGATGAGTACAGTATTTTAAACTATTTTTTAAGTCTTGCTCTATGATTGTTTTTTACAAAATTCATTACTGAAAACGATGATTCACATAACTAATTGAAGCAAAACAACTAAGTAGTTTTCTAGCTAGCCTAGTAGTTATTAAGTACTTTTCCAAGCTTACAGGTGCTGACCAATTAGATGGTCAGAAAAATTTACATAAAAATTTTTAAGCTATATTTTAAAATAAATACTTCAAAAAATATTTTTGACAACCAACTTGAGAGATCCATAAAAAGGCTAGGAAGATCCGGATCTAGAACCGCCATAGCTGGCCTAGACATTGGCACCAAGCACACACCCTAAAGAATGTAGTTTGAATCACATTAAAGGTCTTTGGTGTTTGAAAGAGCAAATAATTTTAAATGACTCTGCGGTAAAAAGTTTCTAAAGTTAACTCCTCAATTTTTAAAAAATTTCTCTAATCTTCTGATTGAGTGCACTTGTATGGTGGTACCATTTCTCACTTGTAATAGCTACTTGACACTAAAAAAGAAAAATGCACAAAAAATGTACGGAAGTACATGTATATGCATAAGACAAGCCTTGCAGTTATTAAGTTACCCAGCTAGCTCAACTGAAAATCAGAGATAGAATTTGAATTGTGTATATTAATAATTATTTTTTACAAAATTAAAAAAATGTAAAAAAATATTGTTTACATATTCTGCCAAGCTCAGGCGTGATTTGGCATTGGACTGTGTTAAAAATATAATTTTGAATGAATGTAATTTGTTTCAACAAAAGGAATTTTGCAAAACTATTTGTATCCACTTTTTTACAGTGGATGCAAAATTTCAGTGATAGCAGATATTCTGCAATAATCAAAAATGCTTACTTGTTCGTCTACCAAAATTCCGATAATAAAAACTTCTTAAAATGGCTTTATGAAGCAAAATTTTTACTACCAAAATGTGGAAGCCTCTTTTATTACGGTTTTGCAGTCATAAAAGGTCTTGTTATTTAGAAGTTTAAAAAAATTTACAAAAAGAAAAGCTACAAAATGGACCATGATTGGCTGTCTTTGTAAGACTGAGTTTGTGAGCTCACACTACCCAATCTAAAATATGACTAACCGAGCAAACATTGGAGTCCTGGTGCTACAGTACGGTACTATATTTGAACTTGTCCATGCAACTGAATGATTTTAATTATTGACCTGCCCTTTATGTCTAATGCTCTTTAAATTGAGTGCGAAAAAAACTCTTTTCAAACAAACAATCATGAGTTAGTTCCAAAGTGTAACTTAAAAATTAGACAATTCACGTTGCACTACTAACTATGATTATGGAATATCAGACTGAATTGTACAATCCGCCGTAGCGCACTGACCTGCTCGAGGTGTAGCATCTAAAGCCTTTATACAATAATTGTTGTGAAAAAGGGGACAACACAGTTCTTCTGGAGCACAGTCTATGTCAGCATGGCACATCGGCTCGATGACTGGATAGGCATCGTGGTAGGGCCAAGCATGAGGGCATCCATAAAACTATAATACAGAATACAAATAGAAGCTTAGCGAGGATGAACTCTGCCTCTAATTGCCATTTGATTGCCACTTGATACATTTACTTGTTACAGGCTTGTTTACCGGTAGTTTCATTGAAGCTACTCCTAACACTGCAAGGAATCCAAGTACACTGCATACAAATATTCACTAAAATACTAGCTGAATTTTGCAGCCAAGCACACTGCTAACTGCACTGCAGGACCACCTTGCAGTATGATGGAATAATTGTGTGCATAATTATTACACATGATGATGATCTCTCACGGCACACGGGCATACAGGACTGCCAGTGCATTAATCTTAACTAAATTATTTCCTGATTCAGACCAATATCGTGCGATAAATTGTGGGACACGCAGGACAATGCTCTTGTTGAATGTGTTCAGGATTTAGTTGCGTCAGCCTGCAATTTAATAGCTATTTGGTTCACACCGATCGCACACCTGCATAAGTTTGCATAGCAACATTACGCAGCGCCTCATTCGCCGTAAGTACAACCTTGGTCTAGATCAGGCATAAGAGCCGTTTCTTTACGCTGCCACAGCTCAATGTTGAGAAAAATAGCATTGTGTGAGATTTGAACTCACAGTATTCGACTTAGCCATCAGCAATGCTACCACCTGCGGTAATCATTCCCTTTGCAAGTTTTCAGAGTAACCGTGTACATAGTTATTCTCTGTACTTCATAAGCATACCTGAAGATCTCTCACAGTTCACTAGACTGCCAGGGAACTAGTAATGATAACATGTGACCTTTAAATACACGTACTGTACGTATCTGCTGTGGAACATGAGCCTTGTTATCAATACCATATCATCAGGTAAAGGGATGTTTGATTTACATATGTGAAGTCTACTAGCTTGAGTTAGATTGAAGCATTGTGTCACAATTTGGTGCAAGCAGATAACTATAAAATATGCCTTTTCAAATTTGGCGAGCTTTGAAAAGCCTTCTCATAGCCAATCTTTCTACAATATCACCTTGGTAGACGACTGGTTCGGTTTTTTGGCTTCAAAGTTTGTAGCAATTGCGAGGCAACAATAAGTGTGACTGCTGGTAGACATTCTGCTGGGACTGTGTAACAGCATACTGAGAATATTCGGGCGAAGAGCCTGAATATTCTCATGACCTTGAGTATGACCTTGTCACGCACAAGGAAGCTTTTAACTGCACCATTTACAGGAGACACTGATTTGTCTTGAGGTACTTCTGGAGCTGTTGCAAGTGTGGAGAGAAATGTGGATGTGAGAAGTGAACTCAGCATACATAGACAAAAGTTTGTAGTTGTTAGTAAAATATGATGATATGAATTGGTGCCAAACCCATCAATGATAGAGACCAGATCAGTATGTCAGCCGCCAAAATCAAGTTTGAACAGAAATTCTTTTTACAACAAATCCATAAAAACATGATTTTGTAAAACTGACTTTACTAGCGGTATGCTTTTAAGCTTTTAAAGCTAGTAGGCATCCTTCACTTGCCATATAACTTTTTATTGGTTAGCAATAAAACCATATCAAAATAAAAATTGTAGTGTATCAAGGAGATATCTATTACATAGAACAAGGAGCGGAATAGTTATCAAGTTGCAGCAGGCACGTAGCCCATACACATGTATATTTTTACCAATGCGCTAGCAGTCGTGTGTCATGAAAGATCATCTGAGAATAAGTATGTGCATAATTATTCTCAAACTGATTGGCCTAGGTGTTTGAGTGTCGGGCTGCCAAGCCAAATGTCACAGGTTCAAATCCCATATGATGCAATCTTTTTTCAAAACTTTTAATTATAGCGTCAGACAGACATTATTGTAGTGAAGATTGCAAAGCAACTCGCAAAACCACAATTGAAATAGAATAGGTCAGACTTGAAATTGCAGGTGCAAGGTTGCAGGTGTCGTCTAGTCATGAGGATATGAATAATGTTTTAAATGGGTTCGTGTAGGCACCATAATTGTCTGCAAAACCGTCCTAATGCGGCTTGCACAATTCTAAAGCCGAGTAGCTAAAACCAAAGAGCTAACCATTCTATATATACTTTCTCAATTACGTTGGTAATGGCACATTCCAATGTTCATGATTTCGTGCTTCGGTTGTCTGAAGGGTGTGCCACAGACAGTTGGATTGGATCATCACTAGGTTGCAAATGAACGTAACAGGATGTAATCTTTACAAACACTGTTACTTTTCAAGTTATTTCAAATAATCTAAATGAGTGTAATGTTTAGTTCAAACTAGGAGTCACACAAATCCTGTTGTTCGTAATACATGCCCTGCGCCCCCATGACCGAGCATCCTCCTAGAGAGCTCCCCGTAATATTTGAGAAGCATAGGTGAATGTGAACACAACATTCACCAGTGCTTCTCAAATGGTAGGAGGAGCTATTTAGAATGAAAGTACTTTGGATGAGGCTTCACGCACACACAAAAACAACATGTTGTTTTTGTGTGTGCAGCCTACGGCTCGGCTTCGTCTCGCCTTTGGCTCGGCTTCGGCAATATCCCTGCTAAAGGACATCTGTGGTCGATGACAGCCGTCATTGACAGCTGTCGATGACAGACAGCCATTGTAGGCAGCATTTTAAAGATATTGTATCAGCGACTAGGACAAAGCTGTTTTTACAACCTTTTTTGTCTTACACTAAACAGACTTAGTTGGCGAGGAAGCAACTCCAATAAATCATCCTTAACACTAAAGATCTACTCATATTAAGTTACACAGTCATTTGCTGAAGCTCTAAAAGAGACATATAATCTGGTTTGTAATAGATGGACTCTAAAACCCAAAATACCTCTATAAATTTTTGCCCATTTATCACTCAGGGCTTGTGAGTCATACACAAAATGACATAAATATTAATCTGCAAAGCTGGAAAGAGGAGGATCAAAGAAAGTACAGATGTGATGCTATAAAATTTTTTTACCATTTTACAGAATTCAAAAAGTTCTGTCAAAAGATTTAGGGGTTAGTTAGTGAAAACTGTCTACAAATCCTAACCAACAAAAATATGCTAGCAATAGCAACTTGCATTGATGATAATAACAGATATAATGTTATTATATACACATAACTAAGTACTAGTTAATTTAAATTAATGCTGTCTCATCACCCCTTTTTTTAAATAGTTTTCTTAGTAAGAGTGCAGACTAACAATAAATAAACTCCACCCACCTTGTCTCCTTGGATTCGTCTGGAAGTGTCTTCAGCAATCACTCGTCTATCAGAGAATTCACTATAGGTCACCTCTTCAGTATTTAGCGTGTAGGTCATAGTGGTTGCATTAAATGTGGCTTCTTGTTCTGTTTCTGTATAGTTATCCTTTATAACAAGCAGTAAGAATCTAACGCACGCAAAAAAAGTTCTCTAAATACAGATGCATTTTGCTTCTGCGAGCTTTTACCATTCATTGTGGGTCCTCTGCTGCCAGCCATACCCGGTACTAATATTGTACTAATTTTGTACTAAATATATATATAATATATAAATATATATAACATATAAATATATATAGCATATAAATATATGTAATATATCAATATATGCAATATATAAATATATATAGTGTATAAATATATATATATAATATATAAATAAATACAATATATAAATATATATAGTATATAAATATATATAATTTATAAACATGTATAGTATATAAATATATATAATATATAAATATATATAATGTATAAATAGCGATATTAAGTAATATCGCAGACCGCATATATATAATGTATAAATATATATAATATATAAATATATATAATATATGAATATATAAATATATCTATAATATATATTAACATAATGTATATAATATAATAAAATATATAATATATATACATGTATAATACACATAATATATAATATACATAATATATAATATAAATACTGTACAGTACTAACCAGTACTAATACTAGTATGTTGTTTGGAGCAGAGGAGCAATTATTGTGGTTAGAGGCTCATTTTAGCACCACCAATGGTCATTGCGTGCTTCAAAGCACTGACCTGCTGATCATAAGGCAGCATCATAACCACTCAATCATGGCTGCTCCTTAAAAAAGTGTTATAAAAAATATATTTGCACCAAGTGATTAAACCTGAAATTCAATTTTTTTTAGATAAGGCAAATATGGTTTACATAAGGAAGTTTTTTAAGTAAGTGTTGTCATAGATCATAAACCGGTGTACTAACCACTAACCTACAGCTGTTACCTTCCCTAAATACAGAGACTAGAAGCTAAATTAACTTCTTATTTTATTAAAACACCAACAACAAAAAATTATTACTGGTTTCATGTGAGCCTGATTATTATTCAGTTTAAATTTTTGTCCGAAAAATAAAACTTTAACCAGAATATTGCTTAAAAAGCTTATTTTATCAAAAATTGTTGCAAAACAATAACATTAACAAAAGGCTTTTATAATCAGAATAGGTAACTAGATGGCTACACTTGGCAATTAGTTAAACCAAAGTGAGTAGATACCAGAAAAAGTGATAACCACCATTTTTACACACAGCTCTCTAGGTAGCTTTTAAACTTTTGTTTCCTATGCAAGTTTTGACCATAACAGTAGAACATACTTTAGCTGTTTGTGTATTGTTGCAGTTGCCGTGGTGAATTAATTATACAGGATGTGACATAGTGAAAATAAGTACCTCTTTCATATCAAAAGTACTGTTGTCGAACTCTGAAGATATCTCGTCCCATTCCTTCTCGAAGGCTGTTAGCACATCTTTGAGTGAATCAAGAGTTCCCAAGACATTTTCTTTCTGCCAAACAAACCCAAGCAACTTGTTAATTAAAACTAAAATAGATATTCTTTTGCAATTATTTTAGGTAGCTGCCGGGCACTATTTGAAAACTCTTTGAGTCTCTTACTGAGGTCTGCTTAGCGGCTCTACTCGGCAACTACTACACACGATTTTTCCTTTTCAGTTGGAGGCTAATAAGTATTGTCTTGTTCATCTAGAGTGTCAGGGTGGCCTAGTGGTAGCGTCTTTGACTATCAACCATAGGGTTGGTAGTTTGAGCCCTGCTTAATGCCGATCTGGCAAAAGCTCTCAGCAAGCTTTCAACCCTAAATTGCTGGGTCTTTTGGATCTAGAGCATAACTTGGAGGCCCCGTGTACCACACTGACAATATGGGCTCGTTGAAGATCTACTTCTGTCCTTCGAACATTGGGCACGTGAAATAGCTATACCTGGCTCTGGTAGACTGGACGTGCTGCAAAATGCATCCCTTCGGGTCAATCTGACAGTTCTAGAAGAAGCCCTTGATAAGTGTTAGGACCACCCAAGGTAGCTTATAAAAAGCTAGTCCTGGAGGTGTGTTTCTCTACTAGAACATGAGAACACTACCAAGCATTGTCACTACATGACCATCGTTTTTTTTACTCTACTTGTTCATCTACAGTAGAATGCAGACAGATCGTTTTATAGATTCACCAAATAGATTTTATAGATATAGATTATAGATTATAGATTTTATAACTAAAATAAATGATACTTGCAATTTGAATTGCTTACATAAACATGTTGGTCTATTATTATCTTGTTGCGTTGTTAAAGCCATAATCTAGTAAAATGTGAGAATTTCTTATTTAAAATTATGTCTGCATCAATTATCTGGCTACCATTAACTACCTACCTCAAGTACACAGAGTTTCTGCAACAAAATTAAATTTAGAAAATGCCTTTTTTTAATTTTATTATTGTTATGTTTAGGTACTTACCCAGTCGCTGTTGAAAGGTACGGCTTCATTTTCTTTTTTTCTTGCATGCCTTCTACCGATGGTGCGAGTGTCAGAAAGATTGAGAAGTAAGAGCATTGTCAGCATACATAATTCTGATACAAGAACCTGATCGATAAATAACAAGAATTAAATTTTTGGAATTTAGTTCTTGCTCACAAGGGAAGAGAAACTGAATACAGAAACAAGGAGTAAAATATTCGGAGTTCTTGAAAAGAGTTTAAACCGAAGCATCTTATTTTGCTAAAGGTTCTAATGATTTCAATAAGATCATAACTTATGCTACTTCTGCAATATTATCTTTGTATCACTTGCTATAGCTAGCTGTTTCAAAATCTAAAAAAACACAAAATAATACCTGGTTATCTTTTAGCCATCTTAAAAACCCTAATATTGTTTGTAAAACACATCTGTTCAATGAAAGGTCGGTGGTTTGAGTCACACAAGGACTATTGGTGGAGCAAGGGATCCAATCACAATTGCCCCTGTTCTGCATCAGTCTAAAATCTGTAGAGCCAGCTCAAAAAAGCTCCAGATTGCTTTTTCACAGGATATCAGACTATAATCAGTCTGGGAGTTTATAAAACAGGTAATTAAAGATGAGAAACTTTGCACTACGTCACCAATTGGTTCACCTGATATTGTTTCTATAAACCATGATCATATACAGAATGTCAATAAATTGGTAGTGCAGTGAAAAATGGTAACTTGGCCTTGTGTTTGAATATGCTTTTATAGAAGATGATATAATTTCTATTTGAAAGAAAGAAATAAAAAATTTAGTTTTGCTGCTGATCTTTGTAGCTATTGTAGTTACTGTAGTTACTGTAAAAAAATACATAAAAAGTATTATATGCAAATCTTTCTGTTAAATGCTCACCTTCATTATTGCTAGACTCTCCTCACGGCTCAGCGAAGTACCGTCGTCTGCCAACAAGATAGATAATCATCTCATGGGCGCAAGCCTGAGATCCATACAAAGCTCATTGGGTTTTTCTTGAACATTAATTCTGTTGTTATGGAAACTAGCCAATTTCATGAGCTACAGCACGCATCATCCAATAATAGTTTTGTAAAAAACCCTTTATTAGTGAGCGTACAGCAGGCTGTGAGTCAGACATTTTGGATAGATCTAATCCTGTGGCAGCTTTGGGAAGACTCGATGATGACTTCAGAGATCATAAACACTCAATAATCCTAAAGGATTTATTTGCTATGAGCAAAATGTATCCAATACAAAACTTATAACACTAGCTTTGCAACTAAAGGCTTACATCATAAGGGATTTGTCGGAGTTGTATTCTCACTGAGAGATTGGAGTTGGAATGGCTGCTATTCTATTTACGGCTTGAAAAACATTTTCACACAGACTTTACACCAACTCAAACTCTGACTATACAAAATGGGTCACTTTTTTAGCCGATGAAATACAACATCGAGTCAGTTCACTTTTATCTTTGGTCATTAAAGGTTGACTTGCAACAAAATTCACATTATAGTTATTTGGTATCAAAAGGTTCACCATGTCTTACTCTGTTGTGTTGTAGGTGCCAAATATGTGGAAATGTGATTACAAGCTCTTAAAAGCTCAAAAACGAAAAGCCGCCGTAGACTGGAATCTGTTTATTTCACTGACGTAGTCATGACAGTTTGGTTATTGTCTTGCCACGTGATGTTCTCACGTGAATTGAAAGGCCAATAAAAAGCCCAATATAAAACTTATCGTAGCACTAGTTTATGACAAACACTTTGGGTTTTACCGAAGACCCCGTATCAAATATAGATGCTCTCTACTTTACAGTTTTGTTTCGGTTTGGTCTAATCGGCATGTCGTAATCTGATCATGGGACCCAATACTTCGCAAATAATTTTTGAAGCACTTTTCGATTATCACAAGTGACCAACAGGCTTGTCATGATTATCAGACAATGATATGTACTCCTTCAAGCTAAGGCTAAAAAATTAAACGAATTTTTACGGTAAGTTATAAGATATCAGCGCTAAAAATGACAGCATTACAATGATGATAAAACAGAGGCATAAGAACAATAGACATGGTTTTATTAAATGCGTGAGGTATATTTCTGAAAATATTTCGACGATTAAGGTTCCATGAAAGTGTAAACAGAAACCATTTACAACAACTACGTCACATTTGAGCCATTTTGGAAAGAAAATCCAAACTACGGCGGTCTCGTGTGGCTGCGATTAACTGTTCATTTTTGAGCTTTTAACAGCTTGTAATCACATTTCCACATATTTTGCACCTACAACACAACAAAGTAAGACATGGTGAATCTTTTCATATCAAATCGCTGTAATGTGAATTTTGTTGCAAGTCAACCTTTAAGATTGCAAGATATGATTGATTAATTCTATGTTGTACTCCCTCCATGACAGCTGTCAAAAACAGACAGGCATTGTATGCAGGATTTCACTGATCTTGCGTCGACAAACCTGTGTTTACAACTTTTTTTGATTTACACTAAACAGACTTAGTCGGCGTGGAAGCAACTCCAATAAATCGTCCTCAACACTATTGCTATAACTAAAGATCTACTCATATTCAGGTGCACAGTCATTTGCTAAAGCTCTAAAAGAGACATATAATCTGGTTAGTAATAGATGGATGCTAAAACCCAAAATATCTTTATAATTCTTTATCAATTTATCACTCAAAGCTAGTGAGTCACACACAAAATGACATATATTAATCTGCGAAGCTGGTAAGAAGACGATCAAAGAAGTACGGATGTGATGACTCAAGCAGTCATACTTTCGGCACTTTGCTAGTGAAGGGCTATAACAAATGTTTTACCATATAAAGAGATTCAAAAAGATCTGTCAAAAGTTTTAGTGGCTAGAATAATGCCTGCAATTCCTAGCCAGCCAAAAATATGTCAGTAATAGCAATTTTTATTGATAATAATTAATGATAAAATTTCATTATGTACACCAAATCAGCCTGCATTTTATGTAATGAAAATGCCTTAAAATGCAGTCTAAAAGTGAATTAATTTCAGAGGATAGCTGCTTCAAAGAGATGGTCCTGAAAAGGATGCGCAGGTTAGAAATATCAAAAAAAGCCAGTCATGCCTAGAAGGTTTGCAGAAGGAATAAAGATATAGAGAAAAAAAGATTTGATAATGATTTGCTTTTTACAATGATATGATATCAGATATAGGTGTAACTAGAATGTAAGAATGTAAGTCGAAGACAATGACGAGTTGAAAATTGAGATGTGATGGCAACATTTGTGAATGTGTGTTTGTGCGTGTATATATATCTTTTCATTTTCTTCTTTATTAATACAAACAGGCTGTCTATATTTTCTGGCCATACTATTGAGGCCATTTTCAAGAGGCGATTTTTTAAGCTTCTTGATTAGTAGAGTAGGAAGCCTCCTACAACAAACAAAATTTACTTGTTTTACATATATCCATTAGTGCAATCAATTAATTCTAATTCTAGTCCAATTGCCCAATCAAATGTTTAGTTTTTTATGTGAATTATATAACACAACCATATAACATAAAATAACAAATTGATATTATCATAAACTGTCAACATCAAACTGATTCGTATTCTAGTTCAATTGAAAAATAATGTTTAGTTCTACCTCATGTATATACAGTGTTTAACCTATTCTCTTTCCTTACTTAGTTGCTATGCATACATATGCTCTATCTACTATTCATATCATATACTCATTCAAGTTCTATCTAGTTTTTGCTTTCCTAGTATCAGAGCGGTTGACAGAATTCTGTGTTCTAAAGCTAACCTCCAACACTCTATACAAACAAACAGATGGGAGGAAGAGAACTGCATAGGTTATCAAAAATGGGTTGTATGACCACCAAGAACCGATCGATACATAGACCCTTACATGTATGTATCTATTAGTGGATAGATGACAGACTGATAGACCACTGGTAGACCATTAGAATGCTTGAATCAGGGCCCTAACCTCTAAAACAATCACAAGTATACTATCATTGGATCATCTGGTATTTTTTGAAGATTTCACTGTCAAGGAAAAACATAACACTGATGGAAATTTTCTAGCAACAGCATACAGCTTAGGTAAAAACGCATAATAATAACCACGGGGAGTTGCCTTGCTTCACATGTCCTCACATATATCCCTTATCTTCTCGCTGATTGTTAGAAAATAGCATTGGCTATTGCGTTACCTTAGATAAGAATGGTGTTGGATCTTAGACCTTAGTTGGATCTTAAGACAAGAGAAGTAAATTTTGCATGTGGGAAAAAGCAGATGGTATCTTAGGGTGTGAGTTGGTAAAGAAGCGGAAGGACGTGAAAGAGAAGAACGCTCTGCAAAAAGCTATGAAACTTTTCGTCTTTGGATTGCTGCTAGCCAGCCTTCTTTACAGCATCAATGGACTGGACTGTGGCCCGAGTGAGTACATGTAGCAGTGCATAAAGGAGTGTTTACCACTATAGTTTGTCTTAATTGTCTAAGAAGATCAGTGTAAAGATTCTGATGGTTTTGGCACGCGCAGCAGCGGTGCCAGTAACACAAGAATGTTAAACTTCTAATTTTTTTTTTAAATGCAAAAAAATCGGTGGCTGGTGATGAGCTATAATATGGGCATCAGAAAAAGCTTTCACTAAAGACCTTGAGCAATAAGAGATGATCTGACCACAGAAGCTTAATGTCTGGTTGTGGTAAATAAAAATTACCTTAAACTTTGGTCTTGAACAAAGCAATCTCTATTATAAGGGTTGGGTCCATCCCACTGTCCAATGCCACGCTTCAAGATTGAAAAAACGATTACATCATACACGATTCAAACTCATAACTATTAGTTTTGCGTACAGACACTCTAACAACTGTGCCAATCAATCAACTGCTAGTTTCTCTGAATAATTGTGCCCATATTTATTACACTTGACGAGTTCTCTTGACACACGAGACTGGTAGAGCACTAGCATCTAATAATATCTCATGGTAACAGTATTTAAACTCAACATTTTACCATAAAACTGTTCTTTTAGTTGAAGTTTAGGCATACGGTTACACTTTTCTATTTATAGTAGGTTTATCAGGTACATTCTTGTCTATGAGGTACATCCTTTAGTACTGTGATGAGCTTAAAGTAGAGTGTGACAACTCACCTGTTTATGAATATCAAGTCAATGTGATGTGCCTTAGTTTGCCCTGACCGGCTGATCTTTGCTCACTGTGACAATAGAAATGTCACTAAAAAACATTGTCTTTTCCATGATTTCTGAAAAATTATGTAACCTTTTAAGTTTGTTATAATTGAAAAGTCATTGCAATTTTGTCTAAAACTTTGCAAGTATTTCACCCGAAATTAAATTTGATATCTTTTTGCGACTTTGCGTGAGATAAAGCTGTAGGATGAAAGAATTCACTTAACAACACAATCTACAAATAGAATCACAAATCGCAATCACAAACATGTTGGTGTAGTTATATTAGACAGAGATTTCATTAGATATGGATGTTTTATTGGAAGAACTGTTTCATCAATAACAAAAAGAATGTTTTCAACGTCCTTTGGGGTGGGAGATATTTCTGCACTTCTTCTTTTTCTTTGCTAGCTATGTTGTTGTCATCGAGTACTGCTATATCTATTATAATAGCCATCTTGATTTCTTTGTCAACCAATATAATATATAAATTGCGCATAGTTGAATATGACAACTTTGTTAACACCATCTCATTATCTAAGAAGATACATTAAAGTGGCAGATGGTTAGAGGACAATTGAGATAGAAATAAAGACACTGCAGATCTAAGGGCAGCTAGTGACTCGTATGTGACCTTGTAGTATCTACTCTATGAAGTTCAGTGGAAGCAAAGTCTCTTTTAAAAATTATATCTTACAATAGTTAAAAAAGAGATTATCAAAGAATTGTAGAATTTCATTGGTAAATGAAGTAGAGTCTATCAGGCATTTTAAACTCATGAGATTGTTCCAAGTCTTTCAAATGTTTTTAAAGGTAACATAAAATATGCAATTCTTAAGTTTTATCAACTGTTTGAAAAAATAAAAATCAATGTATTCAAACTAAATGGTTCTTTTAGCTTTTAAATTTTAATTGTTCACTTTAGATACAGATATAACCTGTCCAGAGGAACTAGCAGAGACTTTTCTCTCCATCCAAGACTCGGTAACCAAAAGAACTCTAACAGCGCGAGGCCTACTAGATGTTGTATTTGTGATTGATGAAGGCGCACTCAAGCCGGAGCAGCATTATTGGACTACACAGCTCCTGCACATACTATCTGAGGCGTTTATCATAGCTCCTGATTATACCAGAGTAAGATTATTGAACTAAAAAGTGATTACGATTTCAATACTTCTGTTTTTTGTAAATATCACATTTATAAAAAATGAAGATAACTAGTGCAGAGAACTGAAATTGTTTTACTTTAGTTTGCAAAAGTTTGATAAATGAATTTTGTAAATATTCTGATCTTTTCAATGTAGCTCTAATCATATTTTATAGAGAATCAATGAACAGGTAATAGAATTCTTCATCTAGTCTATATCGGTGTTGTCTTCTCTTTGAATTAATAAGAATTTCCTTAGTTTACAGCAAACAAAATTTTATTATTTTCTGTGTCATCTAAAAAGTCTACAATTTTTTATTGAAGCAAAATTAGTTTTTAAAATTTGTTATTAACATTTAAAAATTTGTTTTTATCATTAATAATTCTCACAAAACGTTTTTTACTACATTCAGAACATTTTTAACAAATATCTATAACATTTTACATACAATCTTCATTGACATCTATTGGTAACTATTACACAAATTAATAGCTGTATTTTATTCTTATCTTATTGATACATTTATTGTGACTTGATCTGACCACAAAAGTAGTAAACATTTACTACAACTAACACTATTAGCATCAGACATGTAAATGATTGTTAAAAATTGTATTGTAATCTGCTATATGGTATACTAAGGTTTTTTTTCATTGTAGAATTTAATTCACAGCGAACTTGCAAAATTTACGTTTATTATGATGTAAAAAGCACCACATACAAAGGTTTTGTAGAAAATATGATTCATCACATCAGCATATACCACATACATTCTTCCCCCATCATACACTACATAGATCCTTCACACCAGTATAATTATACAACATGCATCCTTCATACTAGCATATAACACATACATTCTTCACACCAGCATATACCACATACATTCTTCACACCAGCATATACCACATACATTCGTCACACCAGCGTATACCACTTACGTTCGTCACACCAGCGTATACCACAGACTCAAACATATTGCGCGTAGAGCACCAACAAATACAGTCATCTCATTTTTCAGTTTGTGGTATACAAAGTTTTTGTCACACAATATCATGGGAATTACCTGCACCTGTGTCATAATGCTATCAAATCAATTTATGGCATATATTAGTAGATAGGTATATATAATATTATATATATATATGATACTGAGGCAACTTGTTTCCTTTAATCTAGTTTTTTAACAGCATTTGCAACTGCAGTCTTTTTTATCAGCTTTCGGCTAAGATATTTGACAATAGCATTAAAGCTACCGTTTTGTAGACATTTTAGGAAGGTCTTCGGCTGTAGTTGGCATAAAATCTAACGACTAGAAGGTTTATGCCATAAATCTTCTAGTCGTTAGATGGTGACCTTTGACATTTGGTCTGACAAGCTGCTTGCTTTGTTGTTTTGCCAAATACTCAGACCCACGTACTTGATATTTTGCATATCGCCTCTCTCCATTAGATATTCCATCCCCGTGTTTTTCTCGCATTCAATGTATCCTTGTTTTTTTATGATAGCGTTTATTCTTGCAACTCTAAGCATAGTGTCTTCACTACACACTATGTTTTCAACGATGTTTGATCTAAAGCATTTGACTCAGAATATATTCTCCACTGTTCAGTGGGTGCCCATATCATACGGATTTCGTCAATATATAGCAAAAAACATGGGTATGTATTTGATAAATTAGAACTGGTCTCTTCTAATCTTTATTGTAGGCTTCCATTGTCACATACTCAAGTTCCGCAAGAGTTATCGTCTCTTTGCCATCTAATGCTGACATCTGTTCCTTCACATCAAGCATTAACAATATGACATTCAAAACAGGGTACTCATATCTCTCTAATGGTTTGTACTACTACTAACCTTATCGATAGACCCCGTCTGACAGGCCTTGTCTGCACATCTGATTAGAGTTTTGGGTTATTTATAGGTTCGCTATGCATTCCCTAGAGGAGTCTGCATGACAAAATGCTTAAAAATATCTGCTAATGGATGCGCCAAGCGATAAGCATCCATTTACTCCTACATGCATAAGCTTGGAGTTATCCTCTCTACGCTTGCCTTGGGAGCAATTTGATTGACACTGTGATTAGTCTATATCGAATCCAATAAAATATTTTAGCTCATACCAAATGCGAGTGTTCAAAGGCAAGCGATCAAATGTCAAAGCGTAAAGCTGGTTCACATTATATTGCACAATGCTGGCGCTAGTATCATAATACATCGGTGATCGCTTGTGATAATAATGTGCACACTATCACAAACCTATCCGTTTTTACATCAGCAAATAGTCGGCAAAATACTGTTCTCATTACACAATGCAGTCGCTGAAACGATGAAATGTTAGTCCTGCAGCAACTATCATGAGAAGAAATGTAGATCAAGCAATCCACGACAGCCAACCACCATCTCCAAAAAGGTGCACATTGCATAGACTTGTGGATGCTGGGCGAAACATCAGGAAAGTTTGAGAGCTGTAATGTTTTCTGGTATACCCGCGTTGCTCTGGTGATGTCATCAGTTTACGGTGTACATAATCAGTGAATAATCACCGAGAGGACAACTCTGAGATATGACGATATAATGTGATTCAGCCTTATGCTACACTGGCTCATGATGTTTATGGTAGGATTGGCATTATGTCACCTGTTATGGAATTTGTGTAAAGACATAAATGTCTTCATGCTCAAATTTCTGACGTAATCAATCATAACCCTCTTTTATTGGTCAGCCCTTCATACGATGAGCTGTTGACTGATGACTAGACCTATTGATTGCTAACTAATCAGTACTTCATGTAGTCAAATGTAGCAATATATTGGGTGTTTTTATACTTTTTTGGTACAGCTTAAGATAATAGATTTTGAATATACTGTTTCTGTCGATGAATAATTGGCGGAGAGAACAACTACGACATACGGCAATACATGCCTTTAATAACTGTAACATATTTATGAAGATCTTGGTTGATGGATTTAGCCTTACTCCTCTGCCATCATGTATTGCAAACAAGGTTAAAACTACCATATTTCTCTCAAAATCATGAAGGGAACATGATTGCAAACCAAATGCCTCGTGTCTACCCAGTCTGATATAATAAAGTTTATCATGGCTTTCGTCACACACCTTCCTTCACCGTCAAACCGTGACCGTCCTTTACAGGCCACATAGTTGTTATTTTATTAAATGGTTTTACTCATAGAGTGAAGGCAATGTGTTATTAGCTGCTAAGCCAACTGTGTTGAGAGCAAAATACATGTATGACTAAATCTTCTATATATTTCTCAAAGTATGTCCGTGTGTATGTCTGTCTGCATTCCGACTATAGCTTTTATTAGAATAACTGCATATGGACAACAATGCTGACGCAATGTCATGGAGTACGTCATTAGAAGCCTAGCAGCTTACTGCAATTTTCTATTGGCATTATGCCAGGCTAATAGCTTGAAAGCTACAGTTGTTTGACAAAGTTTTAAAACCTTTACAGTTGTTTTCATTTTTCTCTTAACTTATTTCAACTACACAAAACACTTCTCTCATGATATGCAGTTTGAAAGTTAGAATGGTAAATGTTGTTACATGTTAAATACAAATCAATTTTCTGTCCAGACCTTTTTACTACTCGGGCAACGCCAGGTAGCACAGCTTATTTATTTATAAAGTGCCAATTTTCCGCACATGCTGGAGCATGCTGGCACAGGCTGGCACAGGCTGGCACAGGCTGGCACTGCACATTATCCAAAATAGCGAAATCTTACTAAGAACAGATGCTACTATAACATTGCTTCTCTTACTCTCCAGGCTTGGGAGAAGCGCTAAGACAACTAAACGCTGGCCGCCTTGGTGCTACCAAACTAACAATTCTGATAACAAATGGAGAGTGGGGAAACCTAGGTAAGTAGCTTACTTTGTTTGTATCTCTCATTTTCTTTGTTGAGCAGCTTCATGGATCAAGGACTAAGCTGGTATTTGTAACTCACTGAGGCTTAGACATAGCCTGCACTCGACAAAATAGTTTTCTATCTGACTCTGTCAATTGTGATAACCATTAATTTATTTTTTTCACTTACTTTAGTGAAAAAAAAACTAGAACTATAATCAAAAATTTAATATTCATGTATTTGTGAAAAACAACACTTAAAGGTTGACTTGCAATAAATTTCACATTACAGTTATTTGGTATCAAAAGATTCACCATGTCTTACTCTGCTGTGTTGTAGGTGCGAAATATGTGGAAATGTGATTACAAGCTCTTAGTAGCTCAAAAACGAAAAGCCGCCATAGATTGGAATCTCTTTATTTCGATGACGTAGCCATGAAATTTGGTTATTGTCTTACCACGTGATGTTCTCACACGAATTAAAAGGCCAATAAAAAGCTCAGTATAAAACTTATCGTAGCACTAGTTTATGACAAACACTTCGGGTTTTACCGAAGACCCCGTATCAAATATAGATGCTCGCTACTTTACAGTTTTGTTTCGGCTTGAACTAATTGTCAAGTCGTAATCTGATCATGTGACCCAATACTTCGAAAATAAATTTTGCAGCACTTTTCGATTATCACAGGTGACCAACAGGCTCATTTTGATTATCAGACAATGGTATGTACTCCTTCGAAGTAAGGTTAAAAAACTAAACGAATTTTTACGGTAAGTTATAAGATATCACTGCTAAAAGTGACAGCATTACAAGGACGATCAAATAGACGCGTAAAAACAATAGACATGGTTTTATTGAATGCGTGAAGTATATTTGTGAAAATATTTCGATGAATAAGGTTGCATGAAAGTGTAAACAGAAACCATCTCTCACAACTACATCACATTTGAGCCGTTTTGGAAAAAGAATCCAAACCACGGCGGTCTCGTGATGCTGCGATTAACTGTTCGCTTTTGATCTTTTAAGAGCTTTTAATAACATTTCCACATATTTGGTACCTATAACACAACAGAGTAAGACATGGTGAATTTTTTGATACCAAATAACTGTAATGTGAATTTTATTGCAAGTCAACCATTAAAAATCATATCTACTTCTTGCTAGTTATATACATGTAGTTATAGTTTAAAGTAATATAATGTGTAACATTAAGTAATCTATATGTAATGCTCAAAGTTGGTGTGTCTATGTGTTTGTTCAGCTGTAGCTACTAAAACTTAGTAATAAAAAATTCGTATCGCAGAAGATTTGATCTCAGACCCTACCATTCATAAGTGCAATCCCTTGCCAATTAAGTCACACGATCTTGATGGATTTACTGGGCAATGTATGTTGTTATATGGGTGCGAATATGCTACCGCTCTCTGTTATGACGCAACGTTATGGTGCAACGTCATGACGAGCGGTAGCAGAATTTTATGTGTGCTCAATCATGAGAGCAAGCAGTTAGTTTTTATTAGTAGGCTTAATCAAATTAGCCATGAGTAATGTGCCAGGCTAATAGCAAGTAGCAGGTCACTCCATTACCTCTCAATGTTTATAAGCTGATTTTTAATACCCGTGCAATGTCAGACATTCTACTAGTGTAATATAATGTAAGACAATCATCTTTACTATAATAAGAGCTGTGTCCATTCATTTGTGTGTCCAAAACCACGCTAAAAGCATTAGGAAAGAGATTTGCCTCACACTGGAATCACACTCAGATATTTGGTTTTGCAGCTAGGTGGACTACCAACTGTGCCATTTGACCATTAATTATAATAATAACAAAAATGGCGGAAGAATTGTGCACATACTTATTACACATGATGATCTCCCATAGTCTTTACTATAATAAGAGCCATCTCCATCAGTTTGTCCAAAGCCATGATTGGAGGTTTAGAAATAACAATGTACTGTATGAGATTTTAACCCACATACATTGTACATGGGGTTCACGGACGGGCCAAATACCACTTGCGCCAATCCTTTTCTTTCATTGTAATAGAAATATTATGCATATACAGTACGTGTTCCTACAATGTAAATAATTCGTTCCAAGATCTGGCCAAACTCACTCCTTTGGGCATACAAAAAGGAAAAACCTGACACAACTTTTTAATTTGTGAGCTATACCGTAACTGCAGCATTATTGGTTTGCATCGACAACATTTCTCCTTTTTATGATCAATCTCACCAGTTCCATAGAACATTATTGCAAAAATTCTACAATGACTTGATGGGAGGGGCACATCTTCGATGTTCATTTACAACGATTTGCTTATATTTCTAAACAGCAAATTGTACCCTGAAAAGTAAAGCTAATAACATATATATTATACGTCTACAACAAAGCAAAACAACCAAATGTTTTACAAAAAGTGGTAGTATCTGTTTGTCGTCTATTTGTATCTAGAGGTCAAGGTTAGAATAAAAGAGAACTTCTAACAATACTCCAACTCGTGACATTCGGATTGGTGGACCGACGCTGTAACACCTGCACCAATCGATCGCCTTTGTATTTATGAACAATGCGCAGCTACCTATTCTCCGTTTTGTCAACGCATTTGGCGATCTATCAATGTTGCAAAAGTTGTATATATAATAGGTATAACGCTACATGCACGTCGTTTTTTCTTTCGCAATAGAAGAGATAGATTAGGGTGAAACAGATGAACATTCAAATCGAATTTGAGAACTCACCCGACTTGGCACTTTACGTTATATGGAATTATTACGCAGAAGAAAGCAAAAACTTCACATAATTTTTTTACGTTATCTGGAATTTACGATAAAGCATATGTTATACAACAATTATATTTATATATTATAATTATTATATATTATTATATATTATATTATTATATATTATATTATTATATATCATATTACTATATATATTACTATATATTATTTATTATATATATATAATAATTATATATATATATATAATTTACGAAAGTATACGTTAAAGGAGCATCTACTGTAGTTACTGTTTGTGCTTTTTCAGCGCACCTCACAATATTTCTTTGCATGCCAGACTTCCAGAGTACTAGCATTATATAATACCAGCCGAATACCCGTTGCACTGGTATTAATAAATAGTGGCAGGTAATGTATATGTAGTTGCCTGCAAATTGCCATTAGCCTGGCACATTGCCCATGGTTAATTTGAGTAAGCTAGTATTTGTGCTAGCTATTTGTACACTAGTAATTGGAGTTGGAGTACCTACACTTACTTTTAAGAGCTGTGAGAGCAAGCTTTAGTGACGTTGCTTAAAGCAGAGCGCTATCTGTATTTCAGCTCTGATAATGACTCTTATCGCCCACTGAATCCATTCATCTCGCGTAGCTCAATTGGTCAGGTAATCGCCTGTTGATTAGGAGGTTTTGAAATCAAATTTTCTGTGATACGGAATTGTCATTGCGAGATACCAATTGCTATAACTGGCAAACCAAACCACAGAAAACACACAAACACTAATATTGATATATATAGATAATATAACATAGCATGTTGTAATAAAACAACATAGTGTAGTACTGTAGTGTATCGTATAATTCCCTTGGCCAATATAGAGTTACAGTTTCATTAATAATAACTACACTATCGTAGCCTTGGCACCATTGATGTGCGTTGAAATAATTTTAAGGCTTTGATGTAAGAACTACGTACTTTTAGATCACATATTAATTTCAACTCAAATGTTTATAGTACAAACTGTCAGTTGCATTGCTTAAATATACACACCGCAGGAGCTGATCCACAAGCTTATGTTACGTCTTTGAAGAACTCGGGCTATTTCTCCGCCGTTATCCTTAAGCAGCAAACTGATGTGGGCCTTATGAAGGATGTAATCATTGACAACTTTGTGAGTCAGTTTGGATCGAAGAAACTTGGATTCACTGCCGACATGACACCAGAGTACCTGAGGAAGCTGCATGACATTGTCATTCACAGTGAGTTACCTAAAGCACAATTACCATATCAATGGGATTCATAACAATGAATCCCACTGTTCAATGTGTATCTGTCTGTTTGTCCATGTAAATACTATGCGTTTTCACAGTTTTTGGCCAATTTCATAAAAACTTCACTCACATATATGCCATGCCTTCCGCCTGGTCAGTAATGATATTTGGTTTCAGAACTCTGATATCTGATTTCTGAGAACCAGCTTCTTAAATACTCACCCGCAAGTTATCTCATTAAAAATGAAAGAAGTCCCAGGCATCACCGGCGTTGCACAAATATAAAAATAATTATGCAATGAACTGAGGTAACTTAAGCTAGTAACTTGATCTAGTCTAAATCTTTACTATAGTAAGAGCGAGTCTGTCAGTCTGAAGCCAGCTTGTGCTTACAAGTGTATGTGCACAATTATTCATTAGTATGGTTAATTGGATGCGTAGTGTGATGAATAGTATGCTTGTCTGCAGAACTGGAGGTTCTGAGTTCAAATTCTGTGTGAATTTTCCGTTTCTATAACATCACCGCTATAACTGGACACACTAATGACTGACACTCACTCACACACATATATATATATATATCTATATATAGAGATAAAATGCCAGCAGTTGGAAAATATTATTCTCGCTCATTTTCAAGCCATCTAGGGGATTAGTGATTAGTAACAATTTTTATTTAACAATTTTTTGAGTTTAACCAGTGTAGAAGAACTAGCGGCGAGAGGAAGGACGTTCACATGTATACAGCTGTATTGAACACTACCGGATGTAACCTTGCCATAATTAAATTAGCGAGCATGTTCTAAAACAAAATCTGTACCGTAGCAGAAGATAGTAGTTTGATTTAGAACAAAAGCTGTTCTAAACATAATTAATAAAAGAAATACTTATTGTAAACTACGTTGTCATCTTATTGCAAGCTTTGTGTAGCTGAGTGTAGCTTAATTTCTAAAAAATACTTTGCTTCCACTGAATTTCATAGAGTAGATACTACGAGGTCACATACGAGTCACTAGCTGCCCTTAGATCTGCAGTGTCTTTGCTTCCACCTCAGCTGTCCTCTAACCATTTTAATACTTGTCATTTTAATGTCTCTTCTTAGACAATGAGATGGTGTCAACAAAATTGTCACATTTAAATTTGCGCATTTTATATATTTATCTTTTATAAATTTGTAATTAAATTGAAAAGTTACATATTTGTGAAGCTCAAATAGTTGACAAAAATGTAAAAAAATTGACAGGGGTTTAGATTGGTAAAATAAAACTTGTGTTCAATCTTCTTGCCAGCTGTTGTGCTTAATTGATTACCAGCTAATGAAGGCTCGTCGATTAAAACATAATAAAATCATTTTCAAATACAATATTAAATTTTCCAATTGCACGATACACCTGCCATTGCAAAAAGCTGTAATTCAGATACAGGTGCTTTTAAGTGACTGTCAGGAGATATTAAAAAAAACGTTGCTGTCATTCTATGGTCCAATTAAGCTCCTTTATACTGTACTAGGTGAATGCCTGCATTGTATGAGTAATAAAAAAAGTTTTTGCACAGAAAGTTTATTCTTAATCAGCTTAATGAAGAAATTTACTATTCTAACTTTTAGATAAAGTTGTTTGTTTATTTCTGTGAGGGCCATAAGTTTAATTAGGTTTATAATATAATATAATATAATAATTACAGTATATATATACATGTACTCATAATTATAGCATTTAGGGAAAGTCTAGGCACGTGTATTTCTTGTATATATACAGTATATACATGTACCCATAATTATACAGTATATACATGTACCCATAATTATACAGTATATACATGTACTCATATTTATACAGTATATACATGTACCCATAATTATACAGTATATACATGTACCCATAATTATACAGTATATACATGTAGCCATAATTATACAGTATATACATGTACCCATAATTATACAGTATATACATGTACCCATAATTATACAGTATATATATGTACCCATAATTATACAGTATATACATGTACCCATAATTATACAGTATATACATGTACCCATAATTATACAGTATATACATGTACCCATAATTATACAGTATATATATGTACCCATAATTATACAGTATATACATGTACCCATAATTATACAGTATATACATGTACCCATAATTATACAGTATATACATGTACCCATAATTATACAGTATATACATGTACCCATAATTATACAGTATATACAGGTACCCATAATTATACAGTATATACATGTACTCATAATTATAGCATTTAGGGAAAGTCTGGTCACGTATATTTCTTCTAGTAGTTCAAGCGTGTTAGATGAAGCATGAAGAGCGCCTATTTTAAAAAACCACCATGAAAAATTGACCAATGTAAAAAGTATGTGCACAATAAATCTGTAGTATGGCAAGTAGGCCGCGTGGTGGAGTGGATAGCATGCCTATCCCCAGAAATGGGTTTTCCAAGCTCATGTCTTGTGCGAGGTGGTTTTTTGTTTTTATAACCTTATTGCTATAAACAAGCATTTGGCTTTATATATATATAGACGTAGCCTGTCTTGACAAACTGTTGTTTTTGTGAAGTTGTCGCCCGTTAAGCGGAGCGAGCAAAACCACAGCTTGTCACAAGACGCACTGCACCTGATGCATCAGCTGCACTGAAAGGAAGTTGTTCTCTTTCGTCTGTACGACTTGGCTGCGATGTTATGTCGGTCGGTCCATCGGTAATCACAACGTATTTAGCGCAAAGACTTATGGAGCGACCGACATAACATCGCAGCCAAGTCGCATAGACGGAAAAGAACAACTCTTTCAGTGCAGCTGATGCATCAAGTGCAGTGCGTATTGTGACAAGCTGTTGTTTTGCTCACCCCTCTCGACGGGCGACAACTCCGCAAAAACAACAGTTTGTCAAGACAGGCTAATATAGACGGAAAATCTCTTGAGCACTAATATTTTTAATTCAAACTAATCATATGTGTGAACCGAACATTCCATTTTCTTCTTTGAACTTTTTAGCAACAGACTCCTGCAAATGCCTATTTGTAGATAAAGCGAGCGGAACTGACTGGCCCCTTGACATCAAGGTTGACAAGAACCTTTGCGCATCTGCTGGCAGAAGCTGTGCGGCTACCGAGGACTGTGTGTGTGAAGCACGAACTATTGCCAAGGAGTACATTTGTATCGGCCAAGGTAAACTCAATAAATGGGTGAATTCTTTTACTGTTTATAGATGCGATGTTAACAAAGGACCATCCTAAGTTAAAAACCTACTCCTTAATTTTTACCCAATAACCTACATTATATGAACAAATTACATACGACATCAAAAAAATTGTTTTGATGATATCATTGCTAAGCTGCTTCAACAACGTTCTACCTAATGACGGTTTTCTTAGCAGAGAAAAGTATTTTAATTTTTGTATGTCAAACTATTTGCATTTATTTGATTTTAGTGTTTAACTGGGCTCTTTTTGTTTTATGATTGTTGTATGAAATAAATAGAAAAACGTCTCTGTTTGAAATGAAGTTATTGTCGATAAAGTAATATATAATATTAATGCTTTATAACTGGAGTTTTTTTCTCATGAAATCGTATCCAGTTTAATGCGTTTAAAAGTCAAACTTTAACATACCTTGGAGTAAAAGGTAGACTCTGAAACAGTCATAACATCAAAACAAGAGCATTTTGTGTCGTGGAGAGAAGCATGTCAACAAATTTTAAGTTTAATTTTATTTCAGTAAAATTTTAATTTTAAAGTTCTGTTTCACAATTATTAAAAAATTTTTAAACTTAGAGTCTTACAAAGTATGCGTAATACTGTAAAACCTCTATTTGACAGCCGCTACAGTCTTGAAGTTGGAAGTCTTGAAAAATTGAGCGTCATGGCATTCAATTGGAGGTTTTACAGTATCTCTTAATCTGGTTTTAAAAAAAAGAGTAGGTTTTGTTAGCAAACACTTGCTTATAGATGAGTTTTTGTTGATTTCACCAGAAAGTGTCGGTATTTTTCTATCATTTGCAATTTTTTGTTGTGTTTGAGGTGATTTGACTGCAAGGTTGTTTCAAGATTAAAATTGACAAAATTTGATCGTGGTTAAAGGTATCAGAAGTAAAATACGTGCCATGATGTCACTAGTTGCATGGCCGCCTGTCTCTCTTGTTATTGATATTGACTACTGCGTTGAAGTTGCAGCGTCACGTGTCTCTATTTTTTAGCCTCTTTTCCGAAGTTCAACGATAGGCGCCATAATCACACTTTCACTTGATCTGATCCAAGCAAGGATATCATTCAAACTATTGTATCTCTGGGTAAATCTAAAAGACAAAAATTAAATCAAATTGAAGCTTGATGTCTTAGCTTAATATTGATATTATGTTTTTTGCATCACTTCAATAGCGTAAGTTCACATTTAAAATCTTTGCTAGCTAAAATTACATCTCTTGAGATTGGTTCAAAAAACTTGTAAGTCCGGAAAAATTTAAATCGAGTTTTGGTTTAATGTTGGAGCGTTAAACAGAAAAGTACAAGTGTAGGCATACAGATGAATATATTCTGTATATTGTTGAAAGATCAAGCAGTAGAATATCTGATATGCATACACTAGCCACCATCAGTTAGACAGTATTAGCATGATTACAAAATGAAGTTTATTTACAGCTTTGTTAGTTGTACTTCCATCTTTGTATTTTAAGAGGCATATTTATATGTGACTAAAAGTAAAAAAAGTTTTTGCATCAAAAATCAATATTTAATAACCATCTAAAATTTAAATGAAGGTGTTTATTTCTGTGAGTTCTATATATTTAATTAAGTTTGTGCTATATATACATATATTTATATAATTTTAGAAAAGTCCAGATGTGCAACTTACTATAGTAAAAAATCTTCTTTAGTATATTAGTTGAAGAGTAAAGCGCAGATATTTTAATCAATTACCATTAAAGATTGGTAGGTGCATGAGTATGGTCCCAGCTATTGTAGAGCTATGTTAGTTGAGTGTGCAGTCTAATGGATAGTGTGCCTGTGCGCAGAACTAGAGGTTTAGAGTTCTAATCCGGTGTGTGGTAGATAGATTTTTCTAAATCTATATCTATGTAACTGGATACATGAATGACATGCATAAGATTTATATATAGATTATGTAGAATTGGTACCACAAGTAGAAAAGGTGATGGTGATGGTGAGCATGTTATTTGGGTATATGCGAAAATCAATGCGCTTTCAAAATAGATGACAAAAACAAAATTTTTGATATGTATTAGACCACTTAGAGAGCCCTTATGTCGCATTGTTTCACTTTTTGAATACATTTTTATACGCGTAAAGTTTGATCATTTTTCATCACCTTGACCGAGGAAAATAGTCTTAAAAACATAATATAGAATTTTATTATAATAATTATTATAATAATATATTGTATGTTATTATACGTTATTATATATTATTATAATATATTATAATAATATATGATAATATACTATAATACTTTGGAATATACTATGTTGCTTTGCAAGTTTTCACAAAAGTATTTTCTATTAGCCAGACTGGAAGCAACCACATCAGCAAAAATAATAATTGCAATTCAATGCTACATTATTTTGAATTGATAGCATCTAATATTTCATTAGAAAAGATAATGCAGCTACAGTATTTTTATATTACATTAATTTTTAATCAAACCAAAGTTAGTCAAACCAAGTTTGATCACCAAGTTAGTCGTGATCAAACTGACAACTGGGCACAAACCGTAGCTTTGTAACAAATGTGCCAGCTGAATGATAAAATATTTTATTTGGGATTGAAAATTTTTTAGCTATACAGTACTATTTTGTGAAGGGTTGAAGTAACATTTTAGTTGTGAACTAAGTAAGCATAAATGTCGCAAATCCACTTTGTATGGCAAACCATTGACTCCACTAAATATCTGCTGTAGATGATGTGGATCCACCAGAAGTCGTAGCTTGCAAAGGTCCAAACTCACCTGTCATTATTCAAGATGCCAACAGCACGTCAACTAAAGTTGATTGGGCGAAACCTTTGTTCTCTGACAACGCTGGTGTAGTCAACACTGTCTCTGATAAATGGCCAGGCTTCTATAAAGCTGGCAGCTATGATGTAACATCTACCGCAACAGACAGCAACAAGAACAGCGCCACGTGCTCCTTCTCGTTCACAGTGAAAAGATAATGCTTGGTGTTGTAGAAACAACAAAAACAGCAATTCTGTTTGAAATATTAATAAATTTAAGTGAAAAAATACAGGATTTTGGCTCGGATAGTAGAATGTATTTAAGCAGCAGTATTTAAGCATTCTCTTGCATGGAACATTATGTGGAATAATTGAAAAACAAACAAGCAAGTTTTACAATTGATAATCTTTTTGTCAAATCATCTAATAATCAGCTAGTCGAATGCCCAGCATTGCACGGGTATTAAAAAACAGCTTATAAACAGTGACAAGTAATGTAATTGCCTGCCACTTGCCATCAGCCTGGCACATTGCCAATGACTAATTTGAGTGAGCTACTATTCGTATTGCCAAACCTATTAATAAGAGCCGTGAGAGCAAGCTTTAGTGATGTTGCGTAATGCATAGGGTTATACGTATTTTAACTTAGATAAGTTCTCATATGGCCTACTAAAATAATGCCAAAGTTCGGAGATCAAATCTAGCATGAAGCTGGTGTTTCATTCTTACATTTTTATAGCTATAGCTGAACCGACCGAATGACTGAGATTTATAAATCGGTAAAAGCTGTCAGCCTTCCGTCTGTCCGAAACCACAGTTAGATGTTGGAAAAAATGCTGCATCCTACAGATTTCAAAATCATAACTTTCGTTTCGGGAGATCGACACAAACACCTGCACCAATAAATTCAATTCTGAAACAATTCTGTGCCGCAGTCTAGTGTGCTTTGATCTGCTAGTCTGTCAAACCAGACTAGACTGCCCAGGAATTTAGTAATTATTCACAGTACCCTAGGTTTGAATAACACCTGTGATTGTGTAACAAACCCAGGTTGTATTCAAACCCTTTCAATACCTTAGTTGTTATAACACAACCACACATAACATGTAAGATAGTGTTACATGTACCAGATGGCGTAAGGTTATGCACTAGGTGGTGCATAACCTTGCATCACCGGGTGCATGTGGTCCAAGGTTATGCACCGCATAACGGCGTACTAGTTGTGGTGCATATGCACATTCCATTTTGTAACTTTTGTTGCGCAGCCTGGAGTCCTGGACAAAAGATGCTGCCTTAAACTATTTTTTGCAAGTACATGTATGTAAAACCAGACAGATTCTCAACCAATGTATCTACTGAGCACCTTATGTCAAAGAGTTGAAATTAATGTCAAAAAATGTGAAATAAATTTAAAGTAACAATTTAAGAACAAGTGTAATGGTGCAGCTTATTTTTACAAGTGCTTGCCAGGTTTTCAGAGTAATACATTGCAGAACTCTCATACAGAGAGCCGATAATAGAATTAGAGAACAGGAGTAGATAACTCAGCATAAACTTTATTCACTGAAATAGGACTGAAACACTAATTATCTATTGTTAAATTCTTTGAAATAGCAATATTGTGCAAGCAAACAATAATTTAACTGGTTAAATTTCAAAAAGCATTAACTCTGTAGAATGAAAGTTGACATTTTACATGCTTAATAGCACAACAGCTTGCAAAAATATAGAACAACTTTTTTTCTTTTTTCTTTTTGTTTATATACATACAAAAGACAATCTTTTTGGTATTTCAAACATGGAGTTGAAGGACAAAGACATTGAACAAATCTGATGACAGGTTAGGGCTCGGATGACAATTTTTTGTAGAGATCTGAAAGATTGGTTTTTATGGAAACATTAGCAGAGCCTCCATTCTTAGAGTTCCTCATCACTGGACTGTGCACTCCTAAGCTTGGATCAATGTCTCCGTGAACCTTTGACCAGCACCGAGAGCAGTAATACTGAAGATAGAAGTGAAACTTATGAATAAGACATTCTGACAAAACTGTAGATGACAACTTGTTTACACTTTCAGAATGAACTTGTATATCTTTACAGTACATACTCATGACAAGCCTTGCACTACGGCATCCATAATGTACTAAATTAAAATTCTATAAAATAAAGGAAGTTCAATTCTAGCCTTTAACAAAGAATATAACAATCATATGATATAAGATAAAAAACCAAATTGATATTATCATAAACTGTCAACATCAAACTGATTCGTATTCTAGTTCAATTGAAAAATAATGTTTAATTCTTCTACCTCATGTATATACAGTGTTTAACCTATTCTCTTTCCTTACTTAGTTGCTATGCATACATATGCTCTATCTACTATTCATATCATATACTCATTCAAGTTCTATCTAGTTTTTGCTTTTTTAGTATCGGAGAGGTTGACAGAATTCTGTGTTCTAAAGCTAACCTTTAACCTTCTATACAAACAAAACGTCATAAAAATGCATTTTGTTTTGTTTGAAATTCTCCTATTGGCTGCTTCACAATGTATTATATTATATAGTTTAGTAAATCAATTCGAAAAAGAATTGTTCAATTTTGATTGCATACTTACATGTTGCAAAGAGTCTGAAACTTGAAAATATATTTTATTTGTTAAACCAACCAAATTTTTCTTACATAAATCCTTGAAATTTCTCATAATAAACCAACAAGAGTAATTTGTTAATGTCTAAAACTACTTTTCACGAGTCATTTAAGTTCTAACCTTTTTGGCCCAACAAACATCGACAAAGTTGTTAAAAAAATTGTATGACCCCTTTGCTTTGGTCTACTAAAGCAATCACTGGTGACATGACAAAAGGTATATCACATTGAACCACTAGAAAGTATCGGTAAACCGATGTTATCACATATCGTGGTTTGTCTAACCGCTTACCTTGAAACAACATTGGTTTCGGCAGAAATACGGACCCACTTCCGAGTTACAAACACTGCAAGGCACTTCTTCCAAATAAGGGTCAATCTGCACCTGAGGGCACATGCAATCAGAAGCATAAAGTATCTGCTGTATAAACGATGTAAAAGCTACGTAACAAAAACAAATCACAACTTATAATCTGCATAATACCTACCTTTTTGACAAACTTGGTTGTTTTGATTTCAACAAACGCAGCATTAACTGCTCGCATGTAGCTTCTATGGCTGCTGAAAGTCACTCTTCCAGATCCTGCAATAAAAAAATGCTTTAAGTTGTAAGCTCGGTATTACGCCTGATTTTAGAATCAAGTTGCAATAATTTAAATATTTTTCAAACACTAAAAAACACTTGCTAGCCATAAAACAAAATGAGTTTGTGAGAGAAAGAGACATTACAAGTCAGAGCCACCATCTTATCTTACCAATAGGATATTTGTATTTGTCTGTATCCACACCAGCATACACGACATTCCCAAACAAATCGTTCATAACATGAGCAAGCCCTTCTGCATTCAGCATTCCGTGTAGAGCTCCAACAAATATAGTTGTTTCATTATTCAGCTTGTGGTAAGGGTGAGGACCAGCTACATAATTGCTGTCACACAGTACCCAGGGAATCACCTGCACCTGCATCACATGTCGTGTTGTCTATTTCAATTTTCTTACCACAACCTTAGCTACATGTACAACCGCTTTACCAATGACATGTTATGAATACAGTTATAAACAACACTTACGTTTTTTGAAGGCAAGTCAAAACTTACTTCTTTAGATCTCATTTTTCTGCTCGAGATCTTGTAGTAGTATTCACCATCGCCATTACTACTACACGACCCCTCCTTTTTACCATGAGGGCCTCCTCTCGTGCAGTGTTTTAGCATTTCTTTGACATGCTTGTCACTTTCAAAGATGACATAAAGATACCCTAAAAATGAATCTCCAAGTGCAACATAAAACAAACTCTACCTTGATTGCATGAAGTTAAAAGCAGTACACTAAAAACTACAATTTAATATCACTATGTGGCAGTTTTTAAGCGTTCATATTTTGAACTTTCAGTTAATTCATACATACCATAGCAGTGTACAGAATCTTCCTCTGAACGAGGTCTTCCACCAAACTTTTTCTGAAACGGTACATTTCCTGGAAACTCCACTTTAACATGACCAAACTCAGTGAAAGCTTCCTGCACTCCCCCTGGCAAAAATATACCAAATACTTTCATATGCATAAAATGCTGACCTTCGTCATGATGTCCTTAAGTTTATAAAAGGAAACCAAAAACTGCATTGAAAAAATACACTGCATGTAGGTTGTGCTTTGAAATTTGCATCTAATATATATGGTGTATAGTTCTCTTTTCAAGCACTAGTCGCTTCTTGCTACTAGCTAAATATTTGGAGTTGTCATCCCTACATAAATACCTGGCTCAATGTCCCAAGGGACACCTCCGAGGAAGACTTTATTCGAATATGTTGGATTGTCGTATTTACGGATAGGTAGGACTCCACTCCAAGTACAATTAGCCTCATGGCTGGCTGTAAAATTTTGATTCTAGTTTCAAGTTCCGTTGAATTAATATTTTTAGAACTAGCGAAACAGAACAGGCTCAAGTTTAACTACAGGGTCGAGCAACTTACAAGCAGCGTGCCTATGCATTATTGCGGCCTTCTCAACTGGCTGGGATGGGCTGTCTATCGTCTGATAGCCGATATCGCTCGTTGTGCTACTGCATTTGAACGAGTTTCCCTGGAAAGAGGATATTCGCAATCCATTTGGTTGTCCTTTCTTTGCTGTTGAGCCTGCTAAGCAGTGTGTAAAAGCATACAGCCAACAGACAAGCGGGTAATCACACAAAAGAGAGACAAGTACACTAGTTGATTGAGAGGTTTTGTAGCGTTTTGAATAACTACAGCTAACTAGCATTCATCAAAAATTAAATGCGATATTTCTCCACTTCTCCGCTTCTAGTAAAGCGCTATTTCATACGTCGTGCTCAAGATACTCACTGTTGGGAGAAGATGTTCCACGAGGCGATAGACTGGTCTCTTTTAACATTGTTGTCAGTGGAGAAATTGCCCTGTTAAAAACAGTGTCTATGAACAATACTGCAATTATTTTAATGCATAGAATGCAAGCACAATTCTATTTACACAAACATACCTTTCACTTTTTTCAATTCTTGCTTGCATATCTCTACGTACTTGTACGGGGCTTGGCATAGCTATGGCCTGTAAACAAGTTGAGAAAATGTTTAAATCACCAGTATATGTTCAAGACCAAAAAGTGGCCACCACCATAGTAAAGCACCCAGTCAGTGATTACACTATTCCAGTTCCATGATATTGGGAAGTTAAAACTCACATCAACTCCTGCCATCTGAGAAAGATCTGGAGATAATGCTTTAAGCTGGCCTGTCGGCGGGCTGGCACTGTTTCTATTGAACAAAGTATCAACATTTACTGTGTTGCTTCAAGATGTTTAAATGCAGAGACGTACTCCAAACACGCAAGTCAGACATTTTTTATATGATTTCTTTTAAATATTTTTTATATGAAAAAACATTTAACATTGCGTTTATGCATTGAGCCTATTTGCTTCCCTTCAATAGGCTACCTTCTTTAGTGCCAAGACGCAGAGAGATTATTATTTTCTTTGTAATAGGCAGCATTTGTTTCACTAGAAAATCAACTTATTTAAATGTCTAAGAAACCAACAGTCAACTTTGTCATGATTATTGGCATCTAGTTCATGAATTTTAATTTCATCTTTATGCTTGTAATTTTTAGATGAGCTCGCGTGCCATGAAATGTATAAAGGATGTCACCTTTCACGCTGCATTTTGCGCAAGTTGTTGAAAGATACTGGTGATGGCATTCTGTGCTCCAGTTGCAGGTTAGAGTAAGCCCCATTCACTATTCCTTCGGTTTTGCCAGTCACTCTTCTCTGGTTTGCCTGCCAGAAAAATAGCTATAGCTATTTGTAAGCAGACTATCACGTTTTAGTCGTAGACTTGTACAGAAGATTTAATGATCAATTGAAAATATTTTAATAACATAAAAAATAAATTTATTGCAAGTAGAAAAATATATTTTTGCTTAAAGCAAGATAAACGCTAATCTATAACAGAAAGAATCTAGTGTTTGACACACACATGTGCTGCAATATGTGGTGTGTATCACAAGAGACATTGGCTGATGCAATAAACTATTTGATGGTTAATGGAAATACGTGTCTATAGAAACCTCACGGATCATATCATTGGAATAATACTCAATTCTGTTTGTTGTATATGTGGTTTCGCATTCGAATACGCTGACGACATCCCATATGATAGCTGAACATTTATTTATTAATATAACACACCGTTAAACTCACCTGCTTAGGAGAAGAGGCAAGCTTTGCTTCACAACTCGAGCTAGACGCTGATTGGTTGAGATGGTGTCGCGCCTGTTGTAGATGCCAAGCATTTACCGACTGCTGAACATGACTAGCATTTACCGACTGCTGAACATGACTCAGGTTCATCGCATTCCAGCTTCGAGCTAATGATGCAAAAGTTCCTGGCAGCACAGGTGTTGAAACTCCTACACGAGATGAAAACAACAAAATATGGAATAAGTTTATGACAGTTTATAAGTGAGGCAATGCATGTATTATCAACTGCTATAACAGCAGGCAAAAAATGGCTAATAACAATAACTAGCTACAATCAAAACTTCGCCCAAAAATCTATATAAATTAGAGGTAAATATTTGGGGAGCACAACTCCTCATTTTAACAAAGCAGTTTCTATGAACGAGGAAAAGGTCTGTTAAAAGTTTCTGTGAAAAGTTTCAACTCTAAAAAACTACCAAGGCTTGCATGTTTTTATATGTATAATATACCAACTATAAACCTGGTTTGTTTTGATATATACATGTATAACATATATAAACCTTACTTGTTAGATATAAAATGTAAATAAAACCTAATTGCGCATACAAATTGATCTTGATTACGGGATGACCACAAACCCGACGCCACGACTAGCTATGCTAATGCGTATTATGGGCTTTAACTTTTTTCTTTTGTTTAATTCCTATTGTTATTGAAAATAAATCAATATCAAAATCAAAATGTTTGGCAAATGGAACAGACAAATGAGATTTTAAACCCAAGCATGCTTGAAAAAAAGCAAATAAATCGTATCTTTATAATATCTCACTGTAATAATTTTTTTAAATACTTTATTTTTCATATTATCATTTAATTTATTTTCTGTTTTAACATATATAATTTGCTTTCGTTGACACAGCTAGTGAAATACAGTTGTGATTAAATCAAAACATGTTAAAATACTGTTGCCTTTAAGAAGTAGTGGTGTTGTAGAAAAAAATATTAAAGTAAATATACGTACCATTGGAAAGTGGAACACTATGAATGTACGGACACTGTGGATTGGACCAAGCATTGCCACGCGGCATCAGTGATGGCATCTTTGATGCTGCAACCAAAGCTTATATTTACTGGAGCATCATAATTAATCAATGCAAATGCAATCACAACGCAAAGCTACCAGCTTCCAAACACTTTTGAAACATACCCTCAACGGCTCTTGGTGGACCAATTGGTCCAAATGGAGGCCATTTTAGGAGATCGCTGAATGGCTCCACCTAAAAAATAACAATCATCCCTTGCTAAAAATTATACCAAACATCAGTAACCGGGCAATTAGTCACTAACAGTTCTGGGTAGAAATGTACTCCAGACAAATTTGGTCACGAAAACCCGTAAGCTGAAAGCTCAATATGCTCTATTTTTCTAAAAATGACGGTATAACAAGTTTTTCAAAATAGAAAGTAGGACATCGTCTCGGAAATTCCAAGCTTCGTTAAGAAGCTATGCAATTAAGTTGAATTGCAAAGGATATATCCTTCGTAGCATAAATAGTATGTATACTTCCTGTTTGTATGTATCCGTAAGGAAATGTATCATTTGTGGTATACATTGTAAGGAGTGTATACCATGAGTAACTATACTCGGTACAAGCAACTATACATCTATACTCGGTACAAGCAACTATACATCTATACTCGGTACAAGCAACTATACATCTATACTCGGTACAAGCAACTATACATCTATACTCGGTACAAGCAACTATACATCTATACTCGGTACAAGCAACTATACATCTATACTCGGTACAAGCAACTATACATCTATACTCGGTACAAGCAACTATACATCTATACTCGGTACAAGCAACTATACATCTATACTCGGTACAAGCAACTATACATCTATACTCGGTACAAGCAACTATACATCTATACTCGGTACAAGCAACTATACATCTATACTCGGTACAAGCAACTATACATACTGTATACTCACCATTGATGCTGCGGTCATTACTCAAAATTAATTAGTCTTTAAAACTTATAAAACTTAACCAACTCAAAACTTCTAACTGGCTTCCGAACCGTAAAAACCGTTCTCAACTAAACACAGCGTCCCATTCAGATCTTGCGCGCCGCAAGACTGTCTCAGTACAAGATCGAAATACCATCTGGCTGTAGAAGCTTAAATAGGGGTCCTATGTTTAAATATCCAATATAGCGCAAGCATTAGGATAAGCATTAGGATAAGCATTAGGATAAGCATTAGAATAAGCTGTAATGATCTTTCAGCTAGATCAAGCTTGTTGAAAGGATTTAAAAAAGCATTGCCAATCTGCTAGAGTCCGTGATAAGACAATTCCATATGACACAAACGTACGTATAGTGGGATATTATGAGAACTTTAAAAAGAAACAAGTGCGCTGTGCTTCAGCCTGAGCAGCCATCAAAAGTATCCGTGATAGATTAGATAAGGATTTTAATCGGATTTCATTTGGTAGGTTTAATATCTCAAGTATGTGAGTAATATATAATATATGTATATGTATATGTATATGTATATGTATATGTATATGTATATGTATATGTATATGTATATGTATATGTATATGTATATGTATATGTATATGTATATGTATATGTATATGTATATGTATATGTATATGTATATGTATATGTATATGTATATGTATATGTATATGTATATGTATATGTATATGTATATGTATATGTATATGTATATGTATATGTATATGTATATGTATATGTATATGTATATGTATATGTATATGTATATGTATATGTATATGTATATGTATATGTATATGTATATGTATATGTATATGTATATGTATATGTATATGTATATGTATATGTATATGTATATGTATATGTATATGTATATGTATATGTATATGTATATGTATATGTATATGTATATGTATATGTATATGTATATGTATATGTATATGTATATGTGTATGTGTATGTGTATGTGTATGTGTATGTATATGTATATGTATATGTATATGTATATGTATATGTATATGTATATGTATATGTATATGTATATGTATATGTATATGTATATGTATATGTATATGTATATGTATATGTATATGTATATGTATATGTATATGTATATGTATATGTATATGTATATGTATATGTATATGTATATGTATATGTATATGTATATGTATATGTATATGTATATGTATATGTATATGTATATGTATATGTATATGTATATGTATATGTATATGTATATGTATATGTATATGTATATGTATATGTATATGTATATGTATATGTATATGTATATGTATATGTATATGTATATGTATATGTATATGTATATGTATATGTATATGTATATGTATATGTATATGTATATGTATATGTATATGTATATGTATATGTATATGTATATGTATATGTATATGTATATGTATATGTATATGTATATGTATATGTATATGTATATGTATATGTATATGTATATGTATATGTATATGTATATGTATATGTATATGTATATGTATATGTATATGTATATGTATATGTATATGTATATGTATATGTATATGTATATGTATATGTATATGTATATGTATATGTATATGTATATGTATATGTATATGTATATGTATATGTATATGTATATGTATATGTATATGTATATGTATATGTATATGTATATGTATATGTATATGTATATGTATATGTATATGTATATGTATATGTATATGTATATGTATATGTATATGTATATGTATATGTATATGTATATGTATATGTATATGTATATGTATATGTATATGTATATGTATATGTATATGTATATGTATATGTATATGTATATGTATATGTATATGTATATGTATATGTATATGTATATGTATATGTATATGTATATGTATATGTATATGTATATGTATATGTATATGTATATGTATATGTATATGTATATGTATATGTATATGTATATGTATATGTATATGTATATGTATATGTATATGTATATGTATATGTATATGTATATGTATATGTATATGTATATGTATATGTATATGTATATGTATATGTATATGTATATGTATATGTATATGTATATGTATATGTATATGTATATGTATATGTATATGTATATGTATATGTATATGTATATATAATCTCAAGTATGTGAGTAATCGTATTACTAGGCTGCCTACATTTGAAATTTTCCAGAATAATCCTTTTAACACTTTACTAAACTGAGTGAGAGTCAACTTTTTTCTGCAATTGTCTAACTGGGCCTTGCCTTGACTGGTTCGCTGTTGCATAAAGGCCTCATCACCTCTCTGGGTTGTTATATTTATCGTTCATTATTAAAAATTAACTGTACACTCTTATCTGGACAACTGTGTGATGTGTTTATTACATCAATTTTTTGTTCTATTTTTCTATTGATGAAACAAACAAACAAACAGACAAACAGACAAACAGACAAACAGACAAACAGACAAACAGACAAACAGACAAACAGACAAACAGACAAACAGACAAACAGACAAACAGATAAACAGATAAACAGACGAACAGACAAACAAACAAACTGCATTATAGATCGGTGTTATACAAAAAGAGCTTTTTTACCAATAGTCATAATTTTACTTCACTATTTTTTATTAATATTTCATTGTTTAACTGGCCTTGAATGGCATTGACTGGCAAAAATAGGCTATATACCTATCATTACAATCACTGGATTGTGAGTTCTTCAAGAAACAGGAAAATATATGACGAGGTATTTTTATCTACATTCAGCAGAATTTAAAATAGACTTTAAACTTCATAATTAAAAAGCATATTTATTTGTGTGCAGCCACTTCTAATGTTTTTAATGCATAATTTAATTACAAAAAGATAAAAAGGCTTTTCCATGTGGTGCCACTTTGATGTTGGTTTAAACATATTTAATGGAAGTTTATTGTAACTCTTATATACAGAATCAAGAGTTAAATAAACTCACTTGCTGCTACACTGGCTATTCATTAGAAATACTCCACTGTGAATTCTTATATACAGAATCAAGAGTTAAATAAACTCACTTGCTGCTACACTGGCTATTCATTAGAAATACTACACTGTGAATTTTTTATCATTCGCATGTAGTTATTCATTGTCAACATTTGTCGTGTAGAGACTCGGTAAATATTCACAGATTTCACCGATTTTTTAAACCTATGAAATTGGTGAATAACTGATTTCACAGCCATAACCTGGTGGCCTAGAAGACTTTAGAGTTTGTTTGCAAGAATGCCACTGATAGCGGACAAGAGGGGCGCTCAACCTTAAATTGTTCTCTCTCTGTCTGCCAAATCAGCAATGTGTCAGATTGTGCAGACTTGTTGAGTTGTGCATTAAATACTGAAGTATTTATTATGTATTGTTCACAGTCGGAGAGCTCAAACACAACTGAAGTCAAAGCGGTAGCATGGCTTAGATAGCTATAAAAATACCATTACACTGTTTATGCCGAAAAATAATGTTGAAAGCCATGAAAGCACATAATTGCAGTCACATGCAAACAACCTACATGACTAATGAGATTACACGTCACGATGCAGAATAATCTACTCTCAGACAAGCAGCAATCTAGTTGGAGTTAGAAGAGATTGCTGGCAGTTTCACAGTTAGAACTATGAAAACGGTTTACACGTACAATGTAGATATAGCAAACACGAGTGATTTTAATTTGTGAGTTACTAAATAGTGATTGGACAATCAAATGCTTTCAGTTGTCCAATCACTTGGCCTGAAACAGTTTGGCCTGAAATAGTCTGTTAATCTGTGATTATTATTCAACTCTATTGAGCTAATATCATCATTTATTGGCATACTCAACAAAACTGCCAAAAGACTAAACAATTCTTAGAAGAATTAGATGCACAGGAGATGAGAGAAAGATGGCGATGCACAGCTAGGAGCAAATGAGATGCCATTCCTCTCTGATTTAACCATCTAAACAAACAGCATAGCGGGTAAACTCCTACGGTTTCTCAGCTAAAGTATGTCACATGTTGAGGCTAACTTTATGCCCTGTCAAAATAATAACTAACCATAAATATTAAAAGTATCTCAATCATTTTTTTGCTTACAACATCCAAACTTATAGCGTTTTATATATCTTTTATATTATTTTGTTATCACAAAAGCTGAACTTCTAATAGTTTTATATCTTCAGGCACATTAAAAGTTCAAGTGCTTAAGATTTCGGCAGTTTGTAAATTAACCATTGGGAATGATTAAACTAATTCGTCACCTCCAAATCATATAATACATAAAATTATTAATAAATAAAATAATAAATAAAATAAATAATAATAAAAATATAGCCATCACTGGAAAACCCTACATGAATAATCATAGCTGACTGGTGGTTGACTGTAATAAGTGATGGTAGTTGACTGTAATAAGTGATGGTAGTTGACTGTAATAAGTGATGGTGGTTGACTGTAATAAGTGATGGTGGTTGACTGTAATAAGTGATGGTGGTTGACTGTAATAAATGATGGTGGTTGACTGTAATAAGTGATGGTGGTTGACTGTAATAAGTGATGGTGGTTGACTGTAATAAGTGATGGTGGTTGACTGTAGTAAGTGATGGCGGTTGACTGTAATAAGTGATGGTGGTTGACTGTAATAAGTGATGGTGGTTGACTGTAATAAGTGATGGTGGTTGACTGTAATAAGTGATAGTGGTTGACTGTAATAAGTGATGGTGGTTGACTGTAATAGCTAGTAAGGAGAGGATGACTTTTTTTAATAAATACTCTCGCTGTATGTTAGTAATACATAGCCACAATTACTTTGTATAATTAATTATTCCATGTATTGGTTGACAATGAAAACATTGGTCAACACATTTATTTTGAGTAATTACTACCAAAAATAAATGCGCCAACAAATAGCCTTTTACAAAGCTTACAGCGTTTTGGTTATTGAATCTATAGATTTTGAGCTACAAGATAAACATTGCAGTGAAAGCATAGGAGATAGTGATATTGTAGGAAAGCTGAGTGCCACAAGCTATTACAAAACTCAAACTACACCTACTATCCTCTAACGGTCTAATCAATAACCATTCACCATCTAGCCTTACCTATTTTAACATTTTTATATTATACTTTGTTTACATAACTAAAAATTTGTTGTCATAGACATGCGTAACTATTTTCACAGAGCTTTTATTTGTCAACTTTTTGTTTAAACACTCATATCAATCCTCAAGCTTGCTTTTTACATATTTTATGCTTTCAGTTTCAACGTTACTATATTAGCTAGACTATTCTTTAGTTTTTAGTTAAACATTAGAGTTTTTTTTGTATACTGCTTTTTAGTTAGTTTACTTGCTGTGGTACCTTGTGGAAAACATGCTGTAAAACATGACTATTGATTACCACAATAAAGATTGCTCATATACATGAAACAAAATTCTCTCACAATAGGCTACACACACACACACACACACACACGCACGCACGCACGCACGCACGCACGCACACACACACACACACACACACACACACACGCACACACACACACACACCCAGTCTTGTAAACGCATGCAATTGGGGACGCGATATTTTTACCATCACTTTGAGGACAATTTTCATCTATCATTAAGAGCTTTAAAAAATAACATATTAAAACATTTTTTGTTGGGTTTACAAATGCACTGATTTTTGGAGCTGTCATCTTATCCGTTTTTCAGTTATAGCTCATGAGAATTTAACACTAACTTTGGGGACATCACATCACACACGTGTATGAATTTTTTATCTAATAAACGGGGACTTTTGCGTAGAGAAGATAACTCTGGCTTTTTTTTGTTCTTTTCAACCATTTTGGAGTTGTCGGTATGTGATACTTTTCCCACACTTTCGTAAATGTGCTTGTAAAAGTTATCCATCACTTAATTTTTCCCCAAATGTCAACTTAGAAGTTTAATAGTTCTTTATTAAACCTATTAAAAGTACTAATTCTACACATGTATGGTGCGCAAAGGGTGAATCGACCTTAGACTTTTATGTTTAGTAATAAATTCCGTGTAATCAATTGCTTCACAGAATTTACGGTGATCTGTTCAAGTTAAGGTTTTGAATTGCAAACAGCCAGGCCTGGGTTGCAGGCTGATGTCTATTTAGATTTAAGACTTTTTAACATTTAACGCGAGTATGTTCAAGGTAAACATTTCAACATAGTTTTCATAGAACTCCTAAGCCCTGAATAGGCAACAAATTTAATTACTATAATCGATAAAGTATGTTGCTACATCTCATTTTATCACTACCAAAAGCAGCAATCAGAAAATTTACATCGCGCGATCACGAGTTAACTTTTTTAAACAAAAGTAAAAATAACCAGGCAAGCAAATGTGAGTAATTTTTTTTAAATCAGGAAGCCAAATAAATTTGGATACAGTTAATTTTAGTCATACTTTTTTGTTTGGTTGCACTTGATGATTACCACTTTTAATCTAAACTTTTGTGCAATTCCTTTGTTTGTAAGCCATGCATGAAAAGCCAAGCATAGGCGGAGACATATTAGAATCAAGCTTTGGAAATGAAGCATTGGTATCTCCAATATACCTAATGTAAGCCCAATAACTTTTACCTTATAAAAATATAATTATGTTTAATAAAACATGCTATCTGTACCAAAAATTTGCCTTCTATTACAATTTCTTAAAAATATATTGAGTTGCCCATCTTTGCAAAAACCATACATTTAATTGTAATCTATTCAAATATTTAATAACAAGATTGACTCAATTTTTAGTGCAGATATGACCAAAAGTATGCAAAATATTTTAACCATTAGCTTCGGAGTGTGAAATAAATACTATCACTGCACACACTGATTTGAGCTATCTCGGTACTATTGAAATAAATTTTGTTCCATTTGAAGGCGTGTACGTCATCCAAATTATGTATGATACTAGAGTCAATGTTTTTTGAAGTAATTGGCCAGTTATTGTAACTGCAAACCATCAAAAATAGTCTCAAGTATGTTGTCATACAATTTTTCTAATGTATGATGTAAACATAAAAGAAAAGTGTGTATGTATTAGTATACAGGTATATTAGTTATTTAGGTACAATTGACAAACTATTACAAGTGCACACGATATCATAAATTCGCTCAATTCTAGTCTAATGGGGAGTCGGTACTTTTCACCATCACAAGGGAATGTTTAGTATTTTAATCAGCAAGTTTGTAACCATTAGTTTAACAAATTAGTAGAAATTTTATCATGAAAAGATATCCCAATATTGGTTGTAGAAAAATTATCGCAGGTGTGTATGATATTTTTACCATTGATTTGGGGACACTTACTGATTATTTTATTTGATATCACAGTCAACATAATTCCTAATACCAATGCTGCTCGATGTTTCAAATTTAATGCCAAAATATCAACCTCGATGAATATGCTTCTTAAGCAGTTTCCCGAGCACGTTGAACAATTATAACAAAATAACTCAGTCAGTCATGGAATATGTCAACTCCATTGCAACAATATGTCCCCAATTTGATGGTAAAATTATTCTCACAGATGTGCATGATATTTTAACCATTGATTTGGGGACATTGACTGATTATCTTATTTGAGATCACAGTCATGATTATTCCTAATTCCATTGCTGCAAGATGTTCCAAATTTAATGCCAAAATATCAACCTCGATGAATATGCTTCTTAAGCAGTTTCCTGAGCACATTGACCAATTATAACAAAAGAAAACAGTCAGTCATAGAATATGTCAACACCATTGTAATGATATGTCCCCAATTTGATGGTAAAATTATTCTCACAGGTGTGTATGATATTTTAACCATTAATTTGGGGACATTGACTGATTATTTTATTTGAAATCACAGTCATCATCATTACTAATACCATTGCTGCAAGATGTTCCAAATTTAATGCCAAAATATCAATCCCAATAATTATGCTTCTTAAGCAATTTCCTTAGCACATTGATCAATTATAACAAAATAACACAGTCAGTCATAGAATATGTCAACACCATTGCAACCATATGTCCCCAATTTGATGGTAAAATTATTCTCACAGGTGTGTGTGTGATAATTTAACCATTAATTTGGGGACATTGACTGATTATTTTATTTGAAATCACAGTCATCATCATTGCTAATACCATTGCTGCTCAATTTTCCAAATTTAATGCTAAAATATCAATCCCAATAAATATACTTCTTAAGCAGTTTCTTGAGCACATTGACCAATTATAACAAAAGAAAACAGTCAGTCACAGAATATGTCAACACCATTGTAATGATATGTCCCCAATTTGATGGTAAAATTATTCTCACAGGTGTGTATGATATTTTAACCATTAATTTGGGGACATTGACTGATTATTTTATTTGAAATCACAGTCATCATCATTCCTAATACCATTGCTGCTCGATGTTCCAAATTTAATCCCAAAATATCAACTCCAATGAATGTGCTTTTTAAGAAGTTTTCTGAGCACATTGACCAATTAAAACAGAAGAACACAGTCAGTCATAGACAATGTCAACACCATTGCAACAATATGTCCCCAATTTGATGGTAAAATTATTCTCACAGGTGTGTGTGTGTGTGTGATATTTTAACCAATAATTTGGGGACATTGACTGATTATTTTATTTGAAATCAGTCATCATCATTCCTGATACCATTGCTGCTCGATGTTCCAAATTTAATCCCAAAATATCAACTCCAATGAATGTGCTTTTTAAGAAGTTTTCTGAGCACATTGACCAATTAAAACAGAAGAACACAGTCAGTCATAGACAATGTCAACACCATTGCAACAATATGTCCCCAATTTGATGGTAAAATTATTCTCACAGGTGTGTGTGTGTGATATTTTAACCATTAATTTGGGGACATTGACTGATTATTTTATTTGAAATCACAGTCATCATCATTTCTAATACCATTGCTGCTCGATGTTCCAAATTTAATGTTAAAATATCAATCCCAATAAATATGCTTCTTAAACAGTTTCCTGAGCACATTGACCAATTACAACAAAATAACACAGTCAGTCATAGAATATGTCAACACCATTGCAACCATATGTCCCCAATTTGATGGTAAAATTATTCTCACAGGTGTGTACGATATTTTAACCATTAATTTGGAGACATTGACTGATTATTTTATTTGAAATCACAGTCATCACCATTCCTAATACCATTGCTGCTAGATGTTCCAAATTTAATGCCAAAATATCAATCCCAACAAATATACTTCTTAAGCAGTTTCCTGAGCACATTGACCAATTATAACAAAAGAAAACAGTCAGTCATAGAATATGTCAACACCATTGTAATGATATGTCCCCAATTTGATGGTAAAATTATTCTCACAGGTGTGTATGATAATTTAACCATTGATTTGAGGACATTGACTGATTATTTTATTTGAAATCACAGTCATCATCATTGCTAATACCATTGCTGCTCGATGTTCCAAATTTAATGCTAAAATATCAATCCCAATAAATATGCTTCTTAAACAGTTTCCTGAGCACATTGACCAATTACAACAAAATAACACAGTCAGTCATAGAATATGTCAACACCATTGCAACCATATGTCCCCAGTTTGATGGTAAAATTATTCTCACAGGTGTGTACGATATTTTAACCATTAATTTGGGGACATTGACTGATTATTTTATTTGAAATCACAGTCATCATCACTCCTAATACCATTGCTGCTCGATGTTCCAAATTTAATGCCAAACTAGCAACTCCAATGAATATGCTTTTTAAGCAGTTTTCTGAGCACATTGACCAATTAGAACAGAGGAACACAGTCAGTCATAGACAATGTCAACACCATTGCAACAATATGCCCCCAATTTGATGGTAAAATTATTCTCACAGGTGTGTATGATATTTTAACTATATATTTGGGGACATAGAACAATTATTATGTGTGAAATCACAGTCATGAACAATCTAAAAACCGTTGCTGTAAGATGGCCGTTATTGGAGAGCCAAATATCTCAGACATGTTTACGCTATTTTAAACATTTGTATGGTCGCATTAACCAATTATGATAAAATAATGTGCAGTTTTAAGCCATGTAAATTCATCATGCCAAGATGTCTCAATTTGATCACAGAACTATTATCACATATGCATATGACTTTACAATTTTTTGTAAGTTCACGTACAGTCACTAATCATTTCAAAGCATCTGGGCTGTGGAAAAATCTCTCTAATTTAATGGCACAAATATCACAGGAAGTTTTAGTTATATTTGAACCATTAGCTTGAAAAAATTGATCTATAATTGTAAGTGCACACTTATTCGCCAACCATCTTAAAGCGAATGTGTGGGAAAACTTCACCAATTTTGTGCTAAAACTAATATTGCAACTGTGAATGATTTTGCTTCCATTAGTTTGAAACATTGATCAATTATTACCAATCTACACACAGTGATCAAGCATCTCATAGCTATTGTGACAATATGTCCCCAAATAGATGCTAAAATACCATCACCAGTGTTTATAATTATGTAACTATTCTGGGAAGTTTGCCAATATGCAACTCCGCTCACAGTCATACAACAGCTCAAAGTATCTGTAATAAAATGTCCCTAATGCTCGCTTCGTTATCTCCACAAAGCTTGTATGATTTTTTAACTATTTGCTCGAGATATTGAGCAATTATTACAAAAGCAGTTTGAGTGATATAGCATCTCAACGCCATTGTGCTATGTTGTTGCTAATTTGAGGCTTCAAATATAACCACGAGTTTGCATGATCTTTTAACCATTGGTTTGAAATAATTGTCAAAATTTACTGGTGCATACCTAGTATTAATTCATATCAAGGATGTTACAAAAAGTTTCCTTTAGTTTGTTGTTACATTTGATGACAAAGAATAAAATATCTCTAATTTGGAAATATGAATACCACAAAAAATACTTATTATATTACAACCATTAGTTTGGAACATTACACAATGATTATAAGAGCACAATTAATCGCCACCAATCTCAAAACATTTGTAATAAGATGTTCCCAAATTGATGGTAAAAATATCAGTGCATGAACATTTGCTTGTATGGCCATTGGTTTAAAAACATAAAGCAAATATCATAACTGTACATATAGTCATAAAATTTTTCAATTCTGTTTCAATAACTACGAATATTAACAAAACCGTTAATTAAAATACAACCATTACTTTTAGAATATTAATGAATAAATTAAGTATACTTTCATCCATAAAAAATTCATGAAACATTGAGAAATTGGAGATGTGTTTGTTGTTTCAACGATTAATTTTGCAAACATTAGTTTAACCAAATAATAGAAATAGCATTGCGATAATATATCCTCATTTCGGTTTTGGAATTATTATCATGGGTGTGTATGTCATTTAACCTATTAGTTTGGGATTTTTACCAATTCTTGTACAAAAATTATTAGGTGTATTAAAAAATATTTATTTTTTTTCAAATATTTGCATGATAGAAACTATTGAGCCCGTAATTGGCACACATACACAAGACAACAACACTAATGCAATACAAATATAATATAATTTGTGTACAGCTAAAAGACAATATTGCAACTAAAGGTGATTTGCTGTCCGCTAAGTAGGTATTTGCCAGAATTATTTATCTTCAGAATCTGTGAAACAAAATACAACCTGTCAAACACATTTCCCTTGCTATGCCTGTTTGGCTTTTAATTCATATTGAAGTTTTTAAAAATAAAAATGGACAGTAACTATCAAATTCTTTAAGTATTTAATAAATTTTTAAGTATAACATTTCAACGTGAAACCTTCGGCAATATTTAACTAAGTCAGTATTGTTTATGATAATAATCATCTATGTGAGCAACATCCAATAATATGAAATATTTTGAAAAGGTGATTCGTCTTTACCGTTAACTGTTGTTCACTTTACTTTTTCGATTCAAAACACATGGCATAACTCTTTGGCAACTGTGCAGTAAGTTGATGGATTGTGAAAGCTGTTTAGATTGGCAAATATGTACGCATGTCTTTAAAAAAATGGGCATAGTGGAAACCATGTGATATAAAATAAAAGTGAGCATGACTATCTGATGTTGCAAATAAAGTTTAAAATCTTGTGCCTAGGTAGATTTTCGACAAATTATTTGCAGTGTCTGTGAGATTTACAAGCTACCATTTCATTAACAACATGTCTCACTCACTGAATCTGCTTGGTTTTTAGCTAACCATAAAGCCGCGCACAGAATAGAATATTATAGAACTGCGTAGACATAAAATGCTAAGTTCATTTAATATTTGTAAAGCGTCTATGCTATTGAGCACAAACTTTGTAAGAGTTTAGGATCTTATTTGTCTTTGATTTAGTGTACAAGCAGAAAATGTTATAATCTTGTCATTGTGCATGAGCAGCGCTGAACTTTACTGATTGCAGTATTGAATAAGTCTCTTTGTTCCCTAAGTTTAATTGATCCTTCTTCAATATTACATAATCATAAGCAGAACAAGACATGTTCAATGTATGACAGGCAAAGTTTTAACAGTCATAAACATGTTGGCTCAGAAAACTCTTAAACAGAGCAGAAAGTTTATCAATGCTGTGAGACTTTTTCAAAGCATTTATTAATAAAAAGGGGTGGCTATATACATGTATGAGCTACGCAAAGTAAAGTGAGATGAGTTTTCCAATCTTTAAAACTATAGGTAAGCTTTTCAACAAAGGTAGTGAATGGCCAGCTATAGAACAATTCTAAAAAAAATGTTTAGTTCAAATTAGCAATCACAATAGAACAATAAGTAGGTTATTGCACTATTGCTATTGATATCTAAAATTATTTTCTTACAATGCAATTTCTAAAAAGACTTGAGTAGTTTTTCAAACAAAATTACAAATTGACAAAACAGGAGTTTTGGCTTGTGACCTTCCTAGAGTAAAAGACCAAAAGTAATAACTTTGTCAGCAGTAATAACAAACAGTTGACAAGGATCTTCAGGCAATTTTGCAAGTGTGCTTTTGCGAATTTTCTACAAGGGATCTACCAGTTGGTAATTATTGGTGCTCAACACAAGTTTTTGTTTAACTTCGTGTCTAAATTATCAGAAATACTTTTGCAAATTGGTATCATTCCTGCAGACTTTTTATTATTGTGAATTTTATAAGCAATTATCAACCTCTCTTGCTTCATATAAAATTAGCATTGTAATTAAAACCGTTAAATATTTTTAAGTGTAGTATGTTATGGAGAGCATATCTTTAAAGAAAAAATTTCTTCTCTGGATGAGAGACTGTGTATAAGTCGCAAACCATATGATCTTATTACTGCCTGCAAGTAACCGTATTGCATAATTTCCTTTGTTCTATTAATAGATCTTGTTGCTGTTTGATGTTGCATCATGATTACCTGGACCCTTGCTGCTTAATGTTTAGCAGAAAATAAGTGGAAAGTAATAATATTTACTTGGTTCAGGAGATTCTCTACCAACACTGAAAGTATACCAAAACGACGGTATTAAACAAAAATTATTACAAAAACAACGACACTAGAAAACAACTTTGCAATAATCACTCACTATTAAAGTTCTTGCTGTGCAAGCCGGTACATCAACCGAACTATCTAATGTGATGCAAAAGAAAAAAACTTTGGAAGTGTGATATTTCAACAATCAACTTTGAGAATCATGCATTTTGGGTTTAAAAGATTTTTTCCAATTGCAATTTAAATTAAAAACTAAAGCAAGTCAGTAAATACATCACTTCTAACCTTTCGTAGTTAGGGTGATCTAATTCTATTGTCTATCATAATTTTCTTCTGGTATAAGTTGCTCATGGTTAAATTGCATTAAAATTGTCAAAATACTAAATTTCTCTTGAGAAATTGAAAAAGGTTTTATAAGAAATACCCTTCATATTTGTTTTAAAATGTAACTGTTCAACTCTTTGTAAATTCGATAGTCCAATTAAAGAATTAATTGGTGTTCCATATTATGTTTTGTTTTTCATAATGTTATCAAATAAATCATTTGACAATATTGCCCTATGTCAGTATAGCGTATGATAATAGTAGTCTATGGGAACAACATCAATTTAGATGAAATATTTTAAAAATATGATTTGTCTTGATTGTTAGCTTTTGTTCATTTTATTTTTTCTATTTAAGATGCATGTGATAATTCTTCGGAAACTATGCAGTGATTTGATGCACTGCGAAAGCTGTTCAGATAGGCAAATATGTACGCATTTCCTTAAAAAATGGGCTTAGTGAAAATCATGTGATCTGAAATGAACGTGAGCACGACTATCATTAATCCAAAACAAATGTAATATTTCTTGTTTGAGGCTAGCTAGGTGATGTTGCAAATAAAGTTTAAAACCTGGCACCTGGGTAGATTCTTAAAAACTATTTGCAGTGTCTGGGGATTTTGAAGCCACCATAGCATTTACAGCATGTCTCACTTGCTGAGTCTGTTTGCATTTTAGCTAACCATAAAGCTTTGCGCAGAATAGAATACTGTAGAGCAAAGTAGACAGAAAATACTAAATTCATCAAATATTTGTAAATTGTATATGCTAGCAAGAGCAAACTTTAGGAGAGTAAACATTTGATTTGTCTTTGATTGGTGTATAAAGCATCAAATGTTATAATCTTGTTATTGTATATGACCAGCAGTACTGAATAAATTTCTTTGTTCTCCTTCTGTTGATTTAACTCCTGATTCTTCGATATTACATAATCATAAGCAAGACACTACAGGCTCAAGGTATGACAGGCAAAGATTGAGAAGCGATAACATGTTGGGTCAGACAAATCGCAAACAGCATCAAATATTCACTAATGCCGTGAGACTTTTTCAAAGTAATTATGGAAAAAAGAGCAACTATCAGTAACACAAAGTACAATTAGATGGGTTTTCCAAACATTGAAACTGTAGATAAAATTTACAACCGAAGTTGTCAATGACCAGTTATAAAATAATTCTCATAAAACTGATTAGTTCAAATTAGCAATCACAATAACAATAGAACAATAAGTAAATTATTGCACTATTGATATCTAAAATTAGTTTGCTACACTGCAACCTATAAAAAATTCTTGCGAATGTTAAATAGGATGTTTCCATGGAAAATATTTGACAACATTGATCTATGTCTGTATAGTTTATGATAACAGTGATCTTTGTGTGCAACATCAATTCAGATGTAATATTTTGAAAATATGATCCGGCTTGATTATTACAGGTGGTTCACTTTATTTTCTCTATATAAAACATATAACATTACTATTTGGCGCCTGAGCAGTAATTTGATGCATTTTTAAAACTATTTATATTGGCAAATCAGTACGCACTTTCTTAAAAAGATTGGCATAGTAAAAACAATGTGATTTAAAGTGAATGTGAACATGAGTATCATTAATACAAAACAAATACAATTTGTTCTGTTTGAGGCTAACTGGGTGATATTGCAAATGAAATTCAAAATCTCACGCCTAGGTAAATTATTGACAAATTATTTGCAGTGTCTGTGAAATTTACAAGCTACTATTTTATTAAAAACATGTCTCACTCACTGCATCTGCTTGGTTTTTAATTAACAATAAAGCCTTGTGCCAATAGAATATTATAGAGCGGAGTAAATGGAAAATAATAAACTCATTGAATATTTGTAAATGGCATAGCACAAATTTTATGGAAGTAAACATCTTATTTGTCTTTGATTTGGTGTGTAAAGCATCCAATGTTATAATCTTGTTATTACAGATGACCAGCAGTACTGAATAAGTTTCTTTGTTCTCTATATTTAACTTGTGGTTCTGCGATGTTACATAATCATAAGCAAGACACTACAGGCTAAATGTATGACAGGCAAAGGTTGAGAAGCGATAACATGTTGGCTCAAACAAATCTCAAATAGCACGAAAATTTTACCAATGCTGTGAGAGTTTTTTAAAGTAACTATTAGAAAAACAAGCAACTATGACCATCAAAAAGTTAAATGAGTCGGTTTTTCAAACATTAAAACTGTAGGTAAGCTCTCCAACAGAAGTAGTCAATGGCCCGCTATAGAATAATTCTCATAAAACTGTTTACTTCAAATTAGGAATCACAATAACAACAGCACCATAATTAATTTATTGCCCTATTGCTATTGATATCTAAAATTAGTTTGTTACAATGCAATCTATAAAAATTAATTGCAAAGTTTTTAGAACAAAATTAAAAATAGCAAAATAACAAACGTTTACCTGTAAACTTTTTTAATTAAAACAGCGCAAGTAATAACTTTGTCAAAAATAATTAAAAAACAGTTAACAAGAAATTGCTAGCAGTTTTGCCAGTGTGATTTTGAAAATCTTTGACCAGGGATCTACTATTTGGTATTTTTTGGTGATCAACAGAAGTTTTACTTTCATTTTGTGTTTTAATTATAAAAAATGTTTTTCTTTATATTGGTCTAACTTCTTTAGATTTTTTATTGTTGTGAATTTTTACAAATAGGTAGCAGCCTCTCTTGCTTTGTATAAAACAAGCAGATTGCCCGAATTTGCACGGGTAATAAAAATGACGGTTTCAAATGAAGGTGTTTTTTTATCTCTGTGTACTGCATTTATTTCTGTGTACTTTTTATATATTTGTGTAATTTATACTGTGCCTGTTTCAGTTCTACTACAGCTCTCTACTGATTGCAATATTCTTGCTTATCATATCAATCAAGCTTATGAGAGAGTCATGTAAGTTATGCATTGTTATGTTAAAACAATGCATACTTATTATAAATGAACATACAATAAAAGACAAAAAGACACTGATATTTATATATAGATTTTCAGTATGCATTGCTTAAGTGCTGAGACGTTAGCTAAGCGCATTTGGCTTTGTATCGTATAACAAACAAAGTTTCATGCATTCACTGAACCGTATTAGGCTCTTACATATATACACTACTGAAATCCAGCTAAAATTATATATGATGAATACTACAATAAAATTAAAAAAATTTTATTATGTTGCATTCCCATGAATGAAGTAAAAATAAACATTAAAAAATCATTCATGTTGACGATTATTTGCGGTCAGTATTTCACACCCATTTAACACCCCAAAAAATATTTTTATTGTTTGCGAGTATGCAAAAACACTTTGCTTTTTTGTATACTTAATTTTTTGCCAATTTCATGTGCTTGGTGGACAATTTCATGTGCAATCTCATGTGCACACTTTCACAATTATGCTATTAAAAGTTATGCATGACTTCATTTCTACTTCAAACTCAGTTCAAAAGTTCTATAGTTGTCTATGAAATCTTTGTTGAGTAATAAATATACATATTATGGCACTTTTTTAGTTTACTTTTAGGAACTATTAATGATGATACACATGTATGATGTACGAAGGATAACTCAGCGTTAAGCCATTAGCGATTGACATAAACAGACAACAAATTTAATTACGTTACTGAATTAATTTTGTTGCCGTATCTCATTTTATACTGCTAGCAATGCCAGTCATCAACATATTTACATTGCGTCAGCATGAGTTAACTATTATAAACAAAAGTAAAAAGAACAAGTGAGGTGATGACAAGCACCTTTTCAAAAATCCAAAAGCCAAAAAGAATTAAATATATTCATTAAATGTTGACACTGCTGCTTAGTTTTACACATTGATAACCGCAATTGGTTAAACTAGAAACTTGTATAATTCCATTGTTTTCAAGCCATACATGAAAAGCAAGCATAGGGACATAAGAGTTTAATTACAATCAAGCTTTAGATAAAGAGATTGGTATTGTTAACATACTCAATATAAACTTGATGAAATATATATATTTTCTAAAACAACTATAAGTATTTTCGATGAGGAGCGATAAATGTATGGCAGAATTTTCCATGTAGCTGTTTCATTCTCTAAAGATATACTACCTTGTCAAACAGCAACAAAAGTTTTTTAGTGGAGCTGATGAAAGAATATTACATAGTAAAAAAGTTCAATGATGGACCGTTGGTTTGAGAAAGAAAAAACAGAAAATTTCATTGAATTCTAACAACATACAGATCTCAGATTACAAATTTGCAGAGACACTTGAAATTGGTTTAATAATGTTTGTTTTGAATGTTTTGAACCAAAATTATCAGACATTCAAGTTAACTTTTAAAATATATTTTAAATCAGAATTTTGACCATTATTATTCATAGATATAGAAAAAATGTAAACGAGTTAGAGAAAGCATTGGAGGCTACATGTTTTATTTTAATATTTTATTCAGTCTAAAAATATCAAGGAAGAATGATGTAGTAAAGTTCTTGCAAAGACATACAATGGATCAAGATTTGAAGTCAATAAAGTACATGTACAGAGATCTTATGCTTAAGACTATGTGAAATTAACCTGAGATTTTATGCAGCTATAACTTATGTAAGAAATGTAAGTAATGAATTCAAACAAATCTTTTGAATAATAAAGCGCAATTTTTTTTTATTGCGTATAAACTACAACCATACTAAAAATAAAAGCTATTAAGTAAAGAAGGATGCATATGTGAGAATATTTGAAAAAGTACAAGAGCTCTCAAGGATTATTAAAGGCCTGAACTATTGAAGGAAGCAAACGAGACACACTTTCAAATGTCTGCTGAGCGTGTATAACTGCTGACCAAATACATTATATTGTAAAAAAAACTCTGCAAATGCTAAACTACAAAATACATTTGTAATGCAGAAGAGCGAATATAGCCTTTAGCTAAACATAAGTTCAAAAATAGTGTAAACGCTCAATTTGCTTCCGAAGCTACATTTAAAAAAAAACTCACAAATATTGTGACTTTTCACTCACAAATATTGTGAGTTTTCATCTCTTGTAATTTCATTCTTGTAGCAACTCGCAAATATTGTGAGTTTTTACAAGGTAGAAATTAGCTCCCCAATAAGATATAATGTCCCCAATTGTTAGGTAAAAAGTTTCAATGAGAAGAAAACTCCGAAAATATTTGCCTACTCACAAATGGAAACAGGCCAAATGTGTGTAAGAATTTAACAAACTTTATGGGGACTTACATATTTTTTCACACACCCACACTCACAGATGTTCTCGTACAATTGCAGGCAATTGGGGACAGTGCTCAGATTTTGTCGGGAGTTGGATTAAACTATATATTTTTTAGTTTTTTATAAGAAAAAAGGGTTTAAAAGATTGGGGACGTCCCCAATTTCCGAACGTCCCCAATTTGTCTGTTAAATTCCGGTGTGAGTCCCCAATTGCATGCATTTACAAGTTCGCACGCACGCACGCACGCACGCACACACACACAGCTTAGCAGCAAACATCCTAGCAAAGAGCTGTCCCGTAAAGCTTGATTATAGTCTGTATGTCATGGGATTCATGAAGCTGTTCCAAACATGAATTCTAGCAGCAACTAAGTGTTATAGACATCCCAGTGAGAGCTGCCTGTATATGGCTAAAGAAACGGAATGTTAATTGATGCTGGTAACAGCATAACCTACTAGACTAAAGGCCGGGCCACACGTATCGTGTAATTTCAACTAATCTGGGAAATTCCATTCGCACGAAATTTTTGACCTGCCACACGGAGTTTCCCCACCACGGATTCGTACGAAACTAACTTTCAACTAGCCAATCAGAACGCGGTAATAAATTGAAGCCGATTCCGTTTCAATCATTTGCGCCAAAGAAAACGATATGCGCCAAGAAAAAAGATATGCGCCAAAGAAAACGACCTTCAACATTCAACTAACCTTTTCAACCGACCAATCAAACAACGATTCGTAGGAATTTTTGACGTTTCGTTCAATTCAGGATTCGTTCATCGTGCGCAATTAACGATGGACGAATTTGTCCAAATGTCAATTCGTACGAATCGTTTCGTCCAAATTTCGCCGATTTCGTGAGAATTTTGTCTCGTGTGGCCCTACCTTAAGAGCTTGGTGTGGTGAGAAACACTGCTGCTGGTAAACATTTGTACGTGGTGCAAGCAGCTATACATACATTTCTACATACTATAATAGGAAATAAAACTGTAATTGTCTAAAAGCTGACATTTTTAGATTTCCTTTGTCCTACTTCTGAAAGAAAACAGACTTTACACTCAACCTAATCAAAGGAGAGGGGAAACCAAATAAGTAAACTAATGCCTAGTCACCCTGCCTTCACCTTCATTCTTATTGTTTATGTATCTCCGCTACTATTTTGATGGGAGTTTGCCAAACTTATAAGTATTCCATGGTGAAGCTACTTTAGTTGAAAGTTTGTCATCTTGTCTGTCCTGGATTCGTAAAATGCATAGACTTTTCTCGCTGTTACACATTCTATTGTAAAAGTGGCTTCTTTCGCATGGCAATGATTTACAAGTATTCGGAAAATGGTAAACTCTGGCACGCTTACAGGATAATATCTCTTTTTCAGACTTGTCACTCAATCGGTTTTTTCAAAAACAAGTTTAAAAATAGAATGTAAAACGGTGTATTGTGTGCGTGCCTCTATGGAAAAGAATTCAAAGATCCAGTTTTTGAGACAGTTCAAATCAAAACTGGCTTAAAGATTTTGATATCATCTAATTGTTCTAAAATATTGCATTACAAATATCTTATGTCAATTTTACAAAAGAAAATATAAAAATTTATTTTTTCCAATATATAAAATTTGACTATTCTTTCTGCTTAAATGAAGTTTATGACACTCATAGTGAAACAGCATACTATTGGTCTATAAACCTACACCTTTGAGTATTACGCGGAGACAGCCAATTGGGCTATTATTGCTTGCTCAGTCGCCTCTGGACACACATTCATAAGATAATACAAGGAAATAAAACTTATTTTCTCAAAGCTATGAACAGTGTTTAATTGGCAGGAAGTCAATATTAGTTCATACTAGGCCAAGGTCACGTCATATTTATTTTGTTGTTTCCACAGAGTGCAATCAGTGTATATAAAGAGTTGCTGGAACTGAACACGAAGGATACCAACGTACTGATCAGCATAGCCCAGTGTTACAAGTAAGGCCATTACCGATATTTTATCAGAGTATTCTTGTTGCAGCAGTGATCTTCTCGATTTGAATAATGGCGTGCATTAAAGATGGACTCACACATTTTTTTAGCAGATTTTATCAGAAAATATCGATATTTTTTATCATTTGCAATTGTTTTAGATGTTTGAGGTGATCTGACTGCCAGAATGTTTCAAGATTAAAATTTATATATCATATATATAAAATTACTTGCTCATATTTTATGTCAAGATACAAAAGATTGCTAGATAGTTGCAATAACTAATCAAGGCTTGACTATTATAGTAGAATTCAGGATGGTTCCTAACTTGCTTGCTGGAATATTTTTAAAAGTAGCCTACAGTTGTTTTAGTTCAGATTGTGGTAAACATTAACAAGAACATGGGAAGCCATGCTAAAAAAAACATACAGTTTGCTTTCTAATGTTTGCAGCTGTATGTACATTTTCATTCTGCAAAAACTACGTATAGATGGGCAGATGGATATGTTTCCTGAATTAAAAATTGTTATAGTAAATGCTATAAATAAATAATATGATGCAATAGCATTACTATAGTTCCCTTCATGATTATCCTTGAATGAAATAATTATTTTTGCAAAAAAATGTTTTAAAAATTTTTTTGTTAAAAGTAATCTAGAAACAATTAAACATACTGATTGAATGAATGAGTATAAAAATATAGCAAAACTTCAGCATATGCTCTGGCTTATGAACACTATCACATTTGAGCAAGTTTTCTACATAGTTTTCCTCTATTTGACCGCCACTATAGGACAAGGGTTGAAAAATAGAGCGCCGCCCTTTAATGAACGCCACCTCCATTTGACCGTCACTTTGACATTTTTTGATCAGTAGAAAAATGTCCACAAAATGGTACTATTAGTGACTCGGTTACATGAACAATAATCAATTCCTTCATTTCTGTTCATATCATATCCATTTCTACCTTCAGAGCTTTTCGTTTTTTTCATTAAAACTTTGAAAGCAATGACAAAGAAATAGTTAGTAACTGTATCAGGCTAATAGTAGTTCCTTGTTCAACGCGGTCTTGATACTTTAATGTATGTGAAAAATGGTTTACATTTATGATATAGCAGATGAATGACTAGTTTTAGGCAAAAATTGGTGCTTAGCACTTATCCCGCTAAAGGTTTGTCATTAATTGTGCTAAATGCAACGCCTTAAAGTTATGCTCTGCTGAAAAATTGTTTGGATGCTAATATTGATCTAATTCAGCAGTGCAAAAAAAGATTTGAGATCAGAAGACATTGTGGAAGGTATTGAACAGCCAGAAGAAGATGTTCATTCCATCGAAATCGATAATCAGAACGCAACTGGCCAAGCAAACAATGCAAATATTTTTTTCAAAAATGTTGATTTTAGTTTCCGCATGTATTATAAGTATGGTTTGTTTATGTCACTTGTTCTTGAATATATATTTGTAGCATTTGATAGATTATCATTATATAGCTTATAAATTTGCAGATCTATATCATATTATTTAATAGCATTCTTGTTTTTTTCTTAACTCGGCTTACAGTGGATCGACACTCATAACTCCTCTTCTATTCTACATAAAAAGCCAGATTGGCTGCATACTGTAGGAAACATATCAATCAGTGTAATGAGCTTTTATGCAATATTGCTAAATATAGGTAGCTATAAATGAAAATATGCCTTCATGTTTAGAATGAAATAAAAAATTGAAAGCTCCAAAAAATTACAAAGCAGAGCACAAGCTATAAAATCATAAGAGGTTAACTAAAAGCAATAGATATCAACTGGTAGAAGTATTTTTCAGCTTCCCAATACACATTTATATAGAGATCTTTGACAAGTTTAAGGTAAGTTAGCAGATTTATTGTATCCAAAAGAGTTAATGTCGCTCCACTCAATAGAGAGTGCAAAATATAAATGACATTCGCTTTGCCCGTAAAAAGGTTAAACTCATCTTTTAAAAATTTTGAAGAGCTTTTTAAAAAATACAACGCCAGCCTCCATTTGAACGCCATCTTTATTTGGCTGCTACTATAGAGTGCCATAGCTCTCAAAAGAGGTTCTACGGTGTATGTATAATTATATATAGGTTTGCTATTGCATTTAAGTTGCAGTGTTACACATCGCTGTTCTGTCGGTATCTTTGCAACTTTTAATAGACGTCATAATCAAACTTTCTCTTAATCTGAACATTTTAACCACAATCAAGTTTCGTTGATTTTAATCGTGAAACATCCTGGCAGTCAGATCACCTCAAACATCAAAAACAATCACAAATGATAGAAAAGTGCAAATACTTATTGATAATATTTAGTAAAGTTTTAAGCAAGTTCTTCTATAATGAAGAAAATCACTTTATGCTCAGAATTTGCATTATCTAATGTATATATTTGTATTATTATATATTATCTAATGTATATATTTGTATTATTATATGTTATCTAATGTATATATTTGTATTATTATATATTATCTAATGTATATTTTTGTATTATTATATATTATCTAATGTATATATTTGTATTATTATATATTATCTAATGTATATATTTGTATTATTATATATTATCTAATGTATATATTTGTATTATTATATATTATCTAATGTATATATTTGTATTATTATATATTATCTAATGTATATATTTGTATTATTATATATTATCTAATGTATATATTTGTATTATTATATATTATCTAATGTATATTTTTGTATTATTATATATTATCTAATGTATATATTTGTATTATTATATATTATCTAATGTATATAATTGTATTATTATATATTATCTAATGTATATATTTGTATTATTATATATTATCTAATGTATATATTTGTATTATTATATATTATCTAATGTATATAATTGTATTATTATATGTTATCTAATGTATATATTTGTATTATTATATATTATCTAATGTATATATTTGTATTATTATATATTATCTAATGTATATATTTGTATTATTATATATTATCTAATGTATATATTTGTATTATTATATATTATCTAATGTATATTTTTGTATTATTATATATTATCTAATGTATATATTTGTATTATTATATATTATCTAATGTATATATTTGTATTATTATATATTATCTAATGTATATATTTGTATTATTATATATTATCTAATGTATATATTTGTATTATTATATATTATCTAATGTATATATTTGTATTATTATATATTATCTAATGTATATATTTGTATTATTATATATTATCTAATGTATATATTTGTATTATTATATATTATCTAATGTATATATTTGTATTATTATATATTATCTAATGTATATATTTGTATTATTATATATTATCTAATGTATATATTTGTATTATTATATATTATCTAATGTATATATTTGTATTATTATATATTATCTAATGTATATATTTGTATTATTATATATTATCTAATGTATATATTTGTATTATTATATATTATCTAATGTATATAATTGTATTATTATATATTATCTAATGTATATATTTGTATTATTATATATTATCTAATGTATATATTTGTATTATTATATATTATCTAATGTATATATTTGTATTATTATATATTATCTAATGTATATATTTGTATTATTATATATTATCTAATGTATATATTTGTATTATTATATATTATCTAATGTATATATTTGTATTATTATATATTATCTAATGTATATATTTGTATTATTATATATTATCTAATGTATATATTTGTATTATTATATATTATCTAATGTATATATTTGTATTATTATATTTTATCTAATGTATATATTTGTATTATTATATATTATCTAATGTATATATTTGTATTATTATATATTATCTAATGTATATATTTGTATTATTATATATTATCTAATGTATATATTTGTATTATTATATATTATCTAATGTATATATTTGTATTATTATATATTATCTAATGTATATATTTGTATTATTATATATTATCTAATGTATATATTTGTATTATTATATATTATCTAATGTATATATTTGTATTATTATATATTATCTAATGTATATATTTGTATTATTATATATTATCTAATGTATATATTTGTATTATTATATATTATCTAATGTATATATTTGTATTATTATATATTATCTAATGTATATAATTGTATTATTATATATTATCTAATGTATATATTTGTATTATTATATATTATCTAATGTATATATTTGTATTATTATATATTATCTAATGTATATATTTGTATTATTATATATTATCTAATGTATATATTTGTATTATTATATATTATCTAATGTATATATTTGTATTATTATATATTACCTAATGTATATATTTGTATTATTATATATTATCTAATGTATATATTTGTATTATTATATATTATCTAATGTATATATTTGTATTATTAGATATTATCTAATGTATATATTTGTATTATTATATATTATCTAATGTATATTTTTGTATTATTATATATTATCTAATGTATATATTTGTATTATTATATATTATCTAATGTATATATTTGTATTATTATATATTATCTAATGTATATATTTGTATTATTATATATTATCTAATGTATATATTTGTATTATTATATATTATCTAATGTATATATTTGTATTATTATATATTATCTAATGTATATTTTTGTATTATTATATATTATCTAATGTATATATTTGTATTATTATATATTATCTAATGTATATAATTGTATTATTATATATTATCTAATGTATATATTTGTATTATTATATATTATCTAATGTATATATTTGTATTATTATATATTATCTAATGTATATAATTGTATTATTATATGTTATCTAATGTATATATTTGTATTATTATATATTATCTAATGTATATATTTGTATTATTATATATTATCTAATGTATATATTTGTATTATTATATATTATCTAATGTATATATTTGTATTATTATATATTATCTAATGTATATTTTTGTATTATTATATATTATCTAATGTATATATTTGTATTATTATATATTATCTAATGTATATATTTGTATTATTATATATTATCTAATGTATATATTTGTATTATTATATATTATCTAATGTATATATTTGTATTATTATATATTATCTAATGTATATATTTGTATTATTATATATTATCTAATGTATATATTTGTATTATTATATATTATCTAATGTATATATTTGTATTATTATATATTATCTAATGTATATAATTGTATTATTATATATTATCTAATGTATATATTTGTATTATTATATATTATCTAATGTATATATTTGTATTATTATATATTATCTAATGTATATATTTGTATTATTATATATTATCTAATGTATATATTTGTATTATTATATATTATCTAATGTATATATTTGTATTATTATATATTATCTAATGTATATATTTGTATTATTATATATTATCTAATGTATATATTTGTATTATTATATATTATCTAATGTATATATTTGTATTATTATATGTTATCTAATGTATATATTTGTATTATTATATATTATCTAATGTATATATTTGTATTATTATATATTATCTAATGTATATATTTGTATTATTATATATTATCTAATGTATATATTTGTATTATTATATATTATCTAATGTATATATTTGTATTATTATATATTATCTAATGTATATATTTGTATTATTATATATTATCTAATGTATATATTTGTATTATTATATATTATCTAATGTATATATTTGTATTATTATATATTATCTAATGTATATATTTGTATTATTATATATTATCTAATGTATATTTTTGTATTATTATATATTATCTAATGTATATAATTGTATTATTATATATTATCTAATGTATATATTTGTATTATTATATATTATCTAATGTATATATTTGTATTATTATATATTATCTAATGTATATATTTGTATTATTATATATTATCTAATGTATATAATTGTATTATTATATATTATCTAATGTATATATTTGTATTATTATATATTATCTAATGTATATATTTGTATTATTATATATTATCTAATGTATATATTTGTATTATTATATATTATCTAATGTATATATTTGTATTATTATATATTATCTAATGTATATATTTGTATTATTATATATTATCTAATGTATATATTTGTATTATTATATATTATCTAATGTATATATTTGTATATAAAATTACGTTCTCATACTTCATGTCAAGTTGCAAAAAATTCTAGATAAGTGCAATCACAAATCAAGGATTGACTGTAGTAAGACTTGGAATGATTCCTAACCTGCTTGCTGGAATATTTTTTTACATCGCAGTGGTTTTAGTTCAGATTGTGGTAAACATTGAAAAGAACAAGGGAAGCTTTGTTAAAAAACATACGATTAGCTTGCTACTGTTTGCACCTATATGTAAATTTTCCTTCTGCAAACACTACTTAGGCTATAGATCAGCAGATGGATATATTTCCTAACCTCAAAATTGTTATAGTAGATTATACTGTTGATTATTGTTATATCATTATTTATTTATGCTATAAATAAATATTGCGATGCAATAACAGAACTATAGTTCCCTTCATGATTATCCTTGTATGAAATAATTATTTTTGCATAAATATGTTTTCAGAAAAGAATACTGTTAAAATTAATCTAGAAACAATTAAAAATACTTATTGATTGAACGAATATAAAAATATAATAAAACTTCAGGATATGCTATGGCTTATAAACACTCACATTTGAGCAAGTTTTTTACATAGAAAATTCGGCAGGCAATGTGTTTAATGCTAAACTTTAAAGTTGGTTCATTTTGAGATCTTTATGATAAGATTCTGCTACAGAGATTGTAGTCTAGGAATCATAGTCAATGTCACTGTATTAGCATGGCTGAGTCATTCGCTTCTAGAGCTCAATGCTTTGAATAACTCATCGGTTTAACTTGTTTGCTGGCTGCGCAATATGTCAAGCATCGAGACTCTGTATCGCATGGTGCTGCTCATGTATGCACGCAAATGTTTGTGGTCTGTGTCCAGCTTTTGGTCCAAAAAGTCAGTAATGGTGGCAGCCACAGTTGTACAGACGTTATCAAACCAAGCATTGCAGAGACTCTCTCGTTCCCAGTTTAATTTCATTTCATATTCGGTCTCTAGCGCGGATGTAGCAGTCTCAAACAATTTCTCTCTAACCGGTTTTTCTTTGCCGCACATGGCAATCAACTTTTCAAGCATGTCATCACCCTCATCACTGTTGCTCGTCCTTTCTGACAGTGACTCTATCATGTCACAAAATCGGTCTAACAAATAGAATCCATTTTTGTTGACCCAGTCAACTCTATGTTCTGTATGCGCATAAAACACAAAGGTGTCTGAGCCTACTGGTGTGTAGGCGTCTGGGTCGAGGTCTTTAATCCGTCCTTTTAGGGATACATCTTTGCCCAGCCTTTCTGATCTTTCTTTCCCTGAGACAGTTTGTATTAAGAAAATTTTGGGTATCTTAGTGAAAAGTAATCCATCTTTTCCTTCGGCATCTTGAATCGCTCGAACAAGATCCGAAATGCGTCTCCTCGTGCATCTTCCAGAGAATTTATGCTTTTTGTTACAGAAATTTTTACAATCTTTTTGATCATTAGAGCTCAGAAGAAATTCGCCATTTTCTTTTGCGCCAGACGCCAGAACAAAGATCAGAAAACTTGGCTTGATCTGATCCGTATATTGTGAAATTGTTTCGATTAATTTTTTGAACTTTGTATCCTCAGATTCAGATGACATTGCATCTATTGTCATTGCGGTTTCTCTTTTTTTTTCTCCGTAAAGCATCAGATTATCTGCATCACTTTTTAAGCCAAATGCAGATATTAGCTTGTCAATTATTAAGTCTGTACCAGGTTCGTCTGACGAATTAATTTTAGCATTACTGGCTTTAAGGGAATTGTGGTTTGTTTCAGGCTCTTCCTTTGGATCTGTGGTGTCATCTTGGTTTGTATCAAGTTCTGCCTTTGGATCTGTGGTGTCATCTTGGTTTGTATCAGGTTCTGCCTTTGGATCTGTGGTGTCATCTTGGTTTGTATCAGGCTCTTCCTTTGGATCTCTAGTCGTGGCTGGGTCACAAGTGCTGGTCTCATCCTCACTGCACTCATTGTCTTTATTATTTTCCCTGCTTGATGAGCTTTCACTGTCAGACTCACTTTCGCCTCCGATTATTTCTTTCTTCTCATACTGCCGATATTCAAACAGAAACTCTTCCTTCAAATTGTCTTCATACTTGAATTTATTCGCAGTTGCGAATATGAACAAACCTTTACCTTCGATTTTGTATCTTTCTTCTCTCTGCTTTTCTGTGCCCTTTTTAATTACTGCTGCCATACCACGTTGTCTACAAGCAAAATTATATATTTACATTCAAAATGGTTACTACAGTAATATCAGCTGTCAGCGTTTCACGCAAATGTCCACATTTATTTTCCTTTGTATAGTTTCAGTCATTTAATTACTTCTGCAGAAGATATTGCATTGATAACTGTCAAATATTTCTGATATAAATAATATAAATAAAATATGGATATAACTTATTTCTGTAGCAATAAGATATATGTAGTCTGAATGTTAGCTTTTCAGTTTCAACGTTGCCATGTTTGTTACTACATCATGTCTTCTATGAAAAAGGAGAAAGTTGCATGAATCCTCTTCGTAACTTCAGCTTTTATAATCTGTAGCCTAACTTCAGCGGTTGTTTTGTGTTCTTATATGTTTCTTTAATACAGCTCTAAATATCTTAGACATTTATTGACATAAGCCGCCATGTATAGGCGCATTGCAAACTTTGAAGAACTTTTTTTGAGTTACAATTATACAGCTTGTATAAGCGTGTTACACGTATACAACGTGTATAAGCGTGTTACACATATACAGCTTGTATAAGCCATACCCGCCGTTTTGCCTTTCATTTATTTAACACACTCGATTTAGCTTAGCCAAGTGAGTCATTCGCCAAATTGACCATCTCTGACACACATGCACACACGCACACACGCACACACGCACACACGCACACACGCACACACGCACACACGCACACACGCACACTCAGTTTAAATTATGGCCAATATTATCTGATTTATCCAATTATGGCCGAATTTGTCTTTTAATGAAACCTTCTTTTGACAAATTTACAATTTTCAATAAGCGCAAAGCTTAGAAAAGCGCTTCAATATTTGTACTTCGGTGACTCAGTGATATACCAAACTAGATGAATGTACAGCATTGCACGGGTAATAAAAACATTATACCAAACTAGATGAATGTACAGCATTGCACGGGTAATAAAAACATTATACCCAACTAGATGAATTTACAGCATTGCACGAGTAATAAAAACATTATACCCAACTAGATGAATGTACGGCATTGCACGAGTAATAAAAACATTATACCCAACTAGATGAATGCCCAGCATTGCACGGGTAATAAAAACAATATACCCAACTAGATGAATGTACGGCATTGCACGGGTAATAAAAACAATATACCCAACTAGATGAATGCCCAGCATTGCACGGGTAATAAAAACATTTTCGCACAGAAAATTTATCTCTTATCAACAGATACAACATTTACCATTTTAACTTTTAAATGAACTTGTTTTTTATTCCTATGTACTGTGTTTATTTCTGTGTACTGTGTTTTCTTCTGTGTACTGTGTTTATTTCTGTGTACTGTGTTTTCTTCTGTGTACTGTGTTTATTTCTGTGTGCTATGTTTATTTCTGTGTACTGTGTTTATTTCTGTGTACTGTGTTTATTTCATTTGTACTGTGTTTATTTCTGTGAGCTATGTTTATTTCTGTGTACTGTGTTTATTTCTGTGTACTGTGTTTATTTCATTTGTACTGTGTTTATTTCTGTGTACTGCGTTTATTTCTGTGTGCTATGTTTATTTCTGTGTAAAGTGTTTATTTCTGTGTACTGTGTTTATTTCATTTGTACTGTGTTTATTTCTGTGTACTGTGTTTATTTCTGTGTACTGTGTTTATTTCTGTGTACTGTGTTTATTTCTGTGTACTGTGTTTATTTCTGTGTACTGTGTTTATTTCTGTGTACTGTGTTTATTTCTGTGTACTGTGTTTATTTCTGTGTACTGTGTTTTCTTCTGTGTACTGTGTTTATTTCTGTGTACTGTGTTTATTTCTGTGTACTGTGTTTATTCCTATGTACTGTGTTTATTTCTGTGTACTGTGTTTACTTCTGTGTACTGTGTTTATTTCTGTGTACTGTGTTTATTTCTGTGTACTGTGTTTTCTTCTGTGTACTGTGTTTATTTCTGTGTACTGTGTTTATTTCTGTGTACTGTGTTTATTTCTGTGTACGGTGTTTTCTTCTGTGTACTGTGTTTACTTCTGTGTACTGTGTTTATTTCTGTGTACTGCGTTTATTTCTGTGTGCTATGTTTATTTCTGTGTACTGTGTTTATTTCTGTGTACTGTGTTTATTTCATTTGTACTGTGTTTATTTCTGTGTACGGTGTTTATTTCTGTGTACTGTGTTTTCTTCTGTGTACTGTGTTTACTTCTGTGTGCTGTGTTTATTTCTGTGTACTGTGTTTATTTCTGTGTACTGTATTTACTTCTGTGTGCTGTGTTTATTTCTGTGTACTGTGTTTATTTCTGTGTGCTGTGTTTATTTCTGTGTACTGTGTTTATTTCATTTGTACTGTGTTTATTTCTGTGTACTGTGTTTATTTCTGTGTGCTATGTTTTCTTCTGTGTACTGTGTTTACTTCTGTGTGCTGTGTTTATTTCTTTGTACTGTGTTTATTTCTGTGTACTGTGTTTACTTCTGTGTACTGTGTTTATTTCTGTGTAATTCATGCTCTTGCACTCTAATGTACTAATCTCAAAACATATTGGCAGTCAAATCCCCTCAAACATCAAAAACAATCGCACATGATAGGAAAATACTGATGCTTTCTGATAAAATCAACTAAAATTTTGGGCAAGTTCATTGTTAATAGTGTAACAAGTGTTTCACCTAGAGAACTATTGCTGTAGCTGTTTTTAATCTTGGTATATATAGATGATTTACTTTTTATCAAAAAACTTAAATTGCATAAACTATTAAATTGTAAAGGAGTCAAGCAGATGCCAAAATAACGGCAAAGTTGTTTTCATGATGAGTTTAGAATATTACTAGCTCATTATTGCTATCAACTAGCATCACTGCTCTTACAAGTACTTCTCGTCATCTTAAACATATTATTATATTCATCATTGCATTCAGGTATCGACAAAACCCAGATTGTTAAATTGCATTCACAGAACTCACCAATCACAGTTCAAATATTTTATCATGATCTAGTTAGCCAAAGCAACTGCTGACCAGCAGTTTTGTCATCTCATATGGCTTGATCATCAAGTTTTTTACTGAGTAACTCGGCAATGAAGGCTGGAAGTTAAATAACCTTTTCTTACATCAGGCCTGTCATGTACGTATGTTATCATATTTTATTAGGAATATAAATAAGGTAACCTTAATGTATGCGATGCGTAAAGGATTTATACATACGGCCTTGTTTTGTTAATTAAACATTGCTCCTACTTTTTAATGCTCTGACAATTCTTACATCTGATCAAAGCAAACTTGGTTCTGGCTCATTGTTGTGTGTGTTTAGATATACTATTTGCATTCTGTACAAGTTGAGTATTTACCTATTAATGCATTAGAATCAGAACTCATCACATGTACCCCAATTGCATAGTTTCAACGTCTAGGGAGTCTGAAGATATCCTTAATCACAGCAAGCTTAGTACTGTTTTGTACATGTCAAGATATCTTGTTTGTATCCCTGTACAAGTTGTGTATTTATATACATAAGAATGTATTGAAATGTAGAGATTTGTAAGAAGTGAGCAGTATAAACAAGCTTTAGTAACCTCGCTACTAGACTACTAGGGTCATCACTAGTCAGAGAGCTACAATAACAACAGCCACACTCAAGTGATAAACCAAGCATGTCATGCATTTATGGGGTTATGAACATAATATTATTCTCATATATACATGTACTTACCTTTCACTGGCAGAAGTTGCAGATCTTTAGCAAGCTGTCAGAAGCGATGTTGACGTGGCAATACTGGCAACTCTTTTTTGTTCCCCGAGCTATTGTGTAGTGAACCTTATGTATACAGAGTCTGTTATCACACTGGGTAGCTTTGTAGCGACAAAGTTACTGGCTAGTTACTTGACTCCGCCCACAACTCTTACATATCCCATCGTCTGGTATACAATTACACTGACTCTACCCACAATTCGCGCATATCCCATTGTCTGTTATACAATTACACTGACTCTACCCACAACTCTTACATATCCCATCGTCTGGTATACAATTACACTGACTCCGCCTAAAACTCGTGCATATCCCATCGTCTGGTATACAATTACACTGACTCCGTCCACAACTCTTACATATCCCATCGCCTGTTATACAAGTACACTGACTCTACCCACAATTCGTGCATATCCCATTGTCTGTTATACAATTACACTGACTCTACCCACAACTCTTACATATACCATCGTCTGTTATCCAATTACAAAATCGCTATTCATCTTCTATTAAGGTTTGAAAAACTTTACAGAGTTTAATGTAACCTGAGAAGAAGCTAGATACGAAGTGGGCAGGTAGACTCGCCAATCAAATGGAGTAAAATATTAGTGCTAATTGTATAAGTGCTGATACGAACAATTATCTAATATTTCTGAGCACTGCTTGCAAAACACATTTCAGTATAATCAAACTTAGATTTAATAAAAATGGTGCAGGTGTCATAAGCAGGTGTGATGGGGTTTCTTTTAGATTTTACCATAAAAATATATATGCCTGTGGCTCATGTATATATATATATATATATATATATATATATATATATATATATATATATATATAAGTAATATATATTACTTATATTACTTATATATATATAAGTAATATATATTACTTATATATATATATAAGTAATATATATTACTTATATATATATATATATAAGTAATATAAGTCATATATATTACTTATATATATAAGTAATATATATTACTTATATATATATAAGTAATATATATGACTTAAATTACTTATATATATATATATATAAGTAATATATATTACTTATATATATATATAAGTAATATATATTACTTATATATATATATATAAGTAATATAAGTAATATATATTACTTATATATATGTATAAAGTATGTATACATGTATACATATATATATACATACTTTTAAAACTGTTTACTACTTATAGTTTCATGGTTGTTATCATTCATCAGGTAAAATTAAAATTATCTGAAGCTCATATGACTGTATGCAAAAACACAACGAGTAGCTTAACAATAAAAGCCAGCTATATATAATACAACAATTTAATTGGTTCATGTCACAGCATTGCAAATCAAGTGCTTATTTGAATGCCTGCACTTTGACACAAGCTCGTTTCGTGAGTTTAAACTTGCAAGCTCAGGTTTGTATAGAATGAAGTACTTCTCCCACATGCGCAAATTACAGCGTTTACTGGTCTTATTGTAACTACTCGCTTTCTTCAATACTCTCCACTTGATGTCGTACTGAATGGACCGATCTGCCATATACAACTACTTAGCTCTGGTGATGTTTGTTTTGATGGATTGTTGAAGCTGCTACAATGGTTGTAATATCTTTTCTTGAATGGGCCCTTTCTCAGGACGACATATGTTTGTTTGGCAGCTTCAGGTTTGTTGGTCATATATCATGTGACTACTATTAGCCTCTGACCTTTTTATGTGTTTTACTGTTTTACTTGTAATTAATAAATAGAGACAGTTGGGCTCTAGATGTGAAGCAATAAGCACGCTTACATTAATTTGCGATACACATCAATACACGAAACTAAACTACTATAGGCCTACACTACAGAAGATAATACACACATTAACAATCATACTACACATAACTGTAGCCTGATAGATGATAGAACTGGACGTGCATGCATTTGGCAGTGGACATGTATCTATGTCTCGACAGTTGCATGTTGCTGTTGGCTTTTCGTTTGATAGCTGCGCTTTGTTATTATTCGCAATAATCTGTCCAATAATCTTCATGCGGCTATCGCTAAGTTTTACATTGTTTCTATTAAAATTAATATTGAATAAAGCTTGTGATCTTTGGGAAATTCTTCACTCAGAGCTCTGAAGAAAAGCTTTCCTATATTGTTGGCAACATTTTTAGAGAAAGGGGGTTATACCAAAGTATATTTCTCCTGCGTTTGTTTCGGGTGTTATGCGATGTTGTATTCTCACTAAATGTCAATTTATGATGGTATCCACTTCTATTAAGGGCTTTTTGGTGTTCTTTCGTATTTTGTCTAAATATATCTTGATTGGGTGATATTGTGGAGAGGCGCAGGTTGACTGATGTTGGAATGTCTTTGATGATGGAGGGTTGGTGGTTAGATCTTGTGCGCACGTATCTAGGCGTATTATTGGGCTTACTGAAGGGTCTATATAATTCATTCTGTAGATCTACGGATATATCCAAAAAGTCAATGGTGCTTTTATTTGCATCTACAGATGTTTTCAGCCCATATCGAAGGAATAATGTGCACAGATTTTTTCTTGAGCTTCTCAGTTTGTTTAGGAGTTGCTCTCACTAAGCCAAGTCCATCATCTCGGTATGATCCAAAAGTCTCTTTTGTGATCTGGTTTATTTGATGTAGCATAAAGCAGCTAACCAGTTCGCATATTTCTGCTCCATCATAGGAACCCATAGCCACATCAAAGCAGTCTGCATGTCCTGATTTTCCCCATGCATCATGATCACTATATAGCAGGGTCTTTTTGGTGTGCAAGATTATTCCGCGCTCATCAGATGTTATAGTCTCGTAATTGGTAGCAAAATCTAAAGCTAGAGTTAGAAGGTCAATAGATATAGAGGGGTAGAACTCAGCAACATCAAAAGATAGAAATCTACACTCGTTCTTATTAGGAATAGTATTGAACCACGGATTACATCATGCTTGTTCCTCCATTGATTTATGCTGATGGCGCTATTGATTTTAAAGTTTATGCGTTCTACTATGTTCTTACTTATGATGACAAGTTCGTTCTTAGTGGGGTTGATTAAGCGGCAAGTTGGTTTGGATGCAAAGGTCGCCTTGTGGTCTTTTAGAGTGATAAAGGCATCATTGGTCGCCAATGAGTCTATTCTGTCACTGATGTTAACTATTTCCATTGATTGACCTTGCTATAAGACTTGGTGATGCTGTTTTTGAGAAGACCATTGTAAGTGTTGGTATCCAGATTGTAATAGTTAGTTGTTTTGTTTGCAGGTACTAGGATTGTATTGACATTCTTTGCATGTTGTTTAATGTCAGACTACATCTTCCTTAAAAAATTACACTTTAATTTCTTGAACTTGATGTGTTTGATTATGTTGAGTAGACGAGTCTCAAACATGCTGGTTTCTGGAATCACTGGTGGTGTTTTCAGAGCTCTGAGTGAAGAATTTCCCAATTATCACAAGCTTTACTCGATATTTAATAGAAACAGTGTAAAAATTAGCTATAGCTGCATGAAGAATATTGGACAGATTATTGCGAATAACAATAAAGCGCAGCTATCAAACGAAAAGCCAACAGCAACATGCAACTGTCGAGACAAAGATACATGTCCACTGTCACATGCATGCACTTCCAGTTCTGTCATCTATCAGACTACAGTTATGACCAACGAACCTGATGCTGCCAAACAAACATATGGTGGCCTGACAGAGGGCCCATTCAAAAAAAGATATTACAACCATCGTAGCAGCTTCAACAATCCATCAAAACAAACATCAACAGAGCTAAGTAGTTATATATGGCAGCTTGAAGATCGGTCCATCCAGCACGACATCAAGTGGAGAGTATTGAAGAAAGTGAGTAGTTACAATAAGACCAGTAAACGCTGTAATTTGTGTATTTGGTAGAAGTACTTCATTCTATACAAACCTGAGCTTACAAGTTTAAACTCACGAAACGAGCTTGCGTCAAAGTGCAGGCATTCAAATAAGCACTTGATTGGCAATGCTGTGACATGAACCAATTAAATTGTTGTATTATATATAGCTGGCTTTTATTGTTAAGCTACTCGTTGTGTTTTTGCATACAGTCATATGAGCTTCAGATCATTTTAATTTTACCTGATTAATGGTAACAACCATGAAACTTTAAGTAGTAAACAGTTTTAAAAGTTTTCAGTTCTTAATATATTTTATATAAATGCTCTATTTTAGTATTGAGCACTCTCTTCTAGCGAACTGCAACCTTCTTCTTCATCCGTATATATATATATATATATATATAAATATATACATGTATATATATATATATACTGCATATATACCCGGTATATATATATATATATATATATATATACCCGGTATATATATATATATATATATATATATATATATATATACTGCATATATACCCGGTATATATATATACTGCATATATACCCGGTATATATATATACTGCATATATATCCGGTATATATATATATACTGCATATATACCCGGTATATATATATATACTGCATATATACCCGGTATATATATATATATACTGCATATATACCCGGTATATATGCAGTATATACCAGGTATATATGCAGTATATATATATATCGGGTATATATGCAGTATATATATACTGCATATGTATTTAGGGTCAGAGTACAGATTCCTGTCGACAGAGTCAGAGTACTGTCTACAGGAAAAGGCTTGATAGTTGCTTTGAAAGTTCATTTACCATCGTAATTTTGAACCGGTTTTTATATAGGTATACATGTACTTCGAAGTATCAAGACTGTGTTAAGCAAAAAAAAGTACTATCAGCCTGAGACCAATATTGATTATTTCTATCGTGTTGTTTTCAAAGTTTTAACAAAAAAAGCAAAAAGCATTGAAGTTTGACAGCGAGAGAATTTATTATTACTAACGTAAACGATTCATTATTAATACGATTTTGTGGACACTTTTCTACTGATCACTTGATATTATGGGTTCATAAAGATCAAATATAGTCAAAGTGGCGGTCAAATAGAGGTGGCATTCAAATAGAGGGTGGCGCTCTATTTTTCAACCCTTTTCTCGTAGTGGCGGTCAAATAAAGGTAGCGTTCAGTTAGAGGTGGTATTTAATTAGAGGTTTTACGGTATCTATAGTTATAGTTAAAAGCTCTTCAAAGTGTATGTTTTTGCATGTTTGTTTTTTGTGAGAGTCACCTCAGGTACACCTACTATTAGGTCAGTCTACTTGTGAGGGATTGTCACTGGATCTTTTCATTTATACAGGCATATATTCCAACTAGAATCTCAACTACTGTACCGAGTACTACAAAGCCTGAGAGACATTTTGATGGATGGTGGAAAAATAGTTTTGGCTCCGACACGATATAGCGGGGCTTCCTTGTACTTAAACATACCAACGACCCACAAAAGACTAAAGAGTACGATTATGAGCCGAGTCTACTCTTTAACAAGTTTGTTATGCAGGCCAGCAAACTGCGCACAGGCACTTTGGTCAGTTCTTACTTCTTAGTTATCAGCATTCAAAGTTGCAAGTTCAATCTACAGGCACAATTTTAATATAGTAGACAGCATATTTTAAACCTCATTTTACGTAATTTCCATAAAGAATGCAAAAGTTTTACTTTCCATTACATAAAAAATTTTACATAACAGAAGTGTAAAGTCAGTGCAAGTTTTTAAATTCTATTTGAATAACAAGAATATCGTAGTTGACCTTGAAATTATCGTTTTCTCTCTTACCACACTTGGGAGAGAAATTGACGTATAGGGGTATCTATCCTTTTTACTTTTCCTCAAGGCTTATACAATCATTTTTTTGCAGTGTAGACTTGGCTGTGAAAAAAGTGCAAAAAAATGGATTTAAATTGACTTGGAATGTTTGCGCACCCCTTCACTTGACATATACTTACAATAATCATAGACCTTAAAGCAAATGTAAGGGATAAAAAAAAGGAAAAAGTTGTTGATTATTGCAGTCATTAAATTAAAAAATCAAGTTCAGTTTTTTCTTTGAAGGGCCAAAGGGATGAGTTGAGGAAGATTTTGGTTATTTTATTATTTTATTACTTTATTATTTATTTATTTATTTTATTTATTTTATTTATGGATATTAAGATTAAGTTATTTACAGGTATTTTATGCTACGTACAACGTAAAATTGCTATTTCCAGTAAGGCAACTCCAATGCCACAATCGACAATATTGATATGTGCACACAAGCTGTACATTAGCCATATTTATGAGTTATTAATCATATTATTGACGTTAACTCTCTCTGAATGGAGTATTTATATTGTAGGGGCATCCGCTGTACTGTTAATTTTATGGTACTATATAGTGAGACTTATATAAGGCTGCCTGTTGCAGTTTTCACGTTTAGTTTTTTTGATAATGTAGGCTAGCAAAACCTTTACACTCCTAACTTTGAACACAGATTGTCCTCTCTTGCGGGCATCAGCGTAAGTTCATGAGTAAAGTAGCTTGTTGTGGTTTACTGTCACTTTAAATGCTTAGCTTATGCAAAGAAAAGTCGATTATCATAACTTTAATAGCTTCTAGAATGCATTTTGAATTATTCCAAAGAATGAACGTTCTACAAGCCATAATTTAGAGTTTCGACTTGTTTTAATAATTTTTTTAATAATTTCGACTTTCGATACGTGTAGTTACTTTATATGTTTATGCTGATTGAAAAGTTAGTAAAGTACTTGAAAAATTTGTGCTTAAAGGTCACGTTGATTGATAAACTCAAGTAAAACAATTTGAACTTTTGCTTTTAAGCAGATTCTTTTATGGAGAGGCTATACTACAGTTTTAACATATCAGTTTTTCTTGTAATTTACTAAAGCGTACATGCATATTTGGCTGTGGCTAAAAAAGCTGTGTTTTTGATTGGTCATATAACAGCTTGTCTGAAGTATTGAATACAGAGGGAAATCAAGAAAGGAGTTAGAAGAGGGTGAGAGAGAGAAAGAAGAGAGAATAGAGCGGAGAGGGGCTGAGAGTGAAAGGAAATTGTAGGAGAGGAAATGGAGAGAGGAGGGGAAAATATAGCAATAGTTTTGCTCACAAGTGAAAAGTTTGTCACATTTAGCAACATACAGTATATATCTTTTTTCAAACTTGTGCTTTCTTTGTTTTTTTCAATGCATTTTTTTTATCGAAAATTTCCAAAAGTTTACAAAGACTATAAAAGATGATTTGAACACCCGTAATAAAACACGACTGGTATTCTTAAGAATAATCGGTTTGTTTACAGACATATCACTCTGACAGCTTAACCGCAAACTGCTGCACTCTGCAAAGACTCATGACTAAGATTTTTTGTTTTCTTTTTCATGAATAAAATGCTATTACAATTTTCTTAATAATCTCCGCTCTCCTTCGCAGATCTGTTGGTCTTTCTACACTTGTCGGAATGTTTCTCTCTGTCGATAAAGAGATAACAGCATCACTTCCTATTGGAAAGATGTTAGACATGGAAGCAACCCTTTCGGGAGCACCAGATGAGTTCAGACGAGGCACTAAAAACTGGTTTCGTCTAGCCAGGTATTGATATTATACAATGAGAAGGACTTGACAAGTGGTAGAATTAGTTCATTTGTATGTTTAATGAGTTGTTGTTTGATGATGTTCTTAAGGCAGTATTTACGTGAATACCAGACAAGTGGCAGAGGTCAAGGTAAAACTTATTGTTGCCTTTCTTACAATCCAAAGTGAATGAGTGTCTAACTAAACATGATGAATTAATAGGAGCTGATGTGGAGGCGAGTTTAGCCTGAGTTCAGCATATTTTATTTTGCTAGATTTAAGTATTAAGCAACTTGAAGTTAGATGTTATGCTCTTTCCTAAAATTGTTTATATTCATGAGAAATTGTTGTTCTCATGAAAAGGTTGTAAATAGTTTAATTTCTAACATGATATGTGCATGAAAACAACCATGTAGCTATTTTTGTCTTGGTATTGTCATCAATTTTTAGTGTGGAGGCTCCGGTGACATCCCTTCCTCTAGTAGCAGAAACGTTTCCAACTGTGAGATCTTTGATAGAAGTGCTGTCATCAGCGCATGAGGTGGATTGTGAGAGATGAGCATCTGGAAATATCCGCCAATTGCAAATGTTTTATTAAGTTCCCTTCACATCATGTTCATCATTTCAATAAAGACCAAATAGCCGTGATGACTTCATTTCTTTCTCATGGAATTGTCAGCAAATTTTTATTTTTAGCGCACCAAATTTATGGCACTAATTTGTTAGTCATAAAATTTCTGACTGATCTTCATCGTGTTGTGATCGGAATTTCTTTGAATTTTTCCCTGGTTTCTTTAGTTCTCTATTGAACTCTCGAAAGCTTTGACGCAAGTCGCCCAAGTGCAAAGTCAGTCAAGTTGTCAAAGCGCTAAGTTGCTCAACTCATCGATCTGTTCAATCTAAGTTACTTCAAATGAGTGATGTTGAATTTTGCGTTGACTTAAAGAATAATTTTTTTGAGTCTGATATTATGGGTTTATTAGTATTTATCTCAATGCATCTTCAGACATGGTTTCAGACAAACTGAGAATATTGTGTAATAACGCTGAGTTTAGTCAAACAGTCATTTATCTTGCTCACAGAACCATGAGTCACAATAGTAGTTTAGTTGGTTACATTTCTAACTTTCATATGTGTACTGCATGGAATTGTAACAGCTGGGAAAGAAACCTTTATGCTTTATGATTTTCACAATTAGACAATCCGATCAGTAAAGAATACCATTGCTATTATCGTAACTAAATATTTGTGCTCTCTTGCGGGAGAACATCATTCATCGTGAGCACGCTGGCATATCACGATTCCATTATTATATATGTACACCTACAATTTGATGTGATTTACTTTTTACAGTTTTGAAGTCATCAGTTTTTGAAATTCAGCACAAGGTAAATTGAAGAATGCTTGTGTCTTTTTCTAACTGTTTTTACAGTCAGATAATTTTGAAGTTGTATGTAAGGGTTTTGTATATCTATTAAACTGATTTTCAATTTTGCAAAGTCGATGTCATTCCAGTTTGCCACATGGTATATGAAGGGAAAGGCTAGCCAAAAGAAGCATTTGACTTTTCTTTTTTTAAGGATGTGTTTGTAACAGTTTTAAATAATTCGGTGCTTATTTAGTGCAACTTTCATTAATGGGCATCTGATCTTTTATGAAAATATTAGAAAGGAAACTTAAGTTTTGAAGAGTTTTTATAGTCTCGATGCTTAAACACGTTAATTCATTGCATGTGTGCTTGTGTGAGTAACTCTTGAAGTTGTTGCTAGGGTATTAATCAATACTTTCCACATTGATCACAAAGAAAATGGCTGAATAAAAGCTAATTGTTCAAAGTTATTAGCCAACACATCGATTCAGTAACATTGTCAACATTAGTATAACAATGTGATTAAAAGATTACCAACAAACCACACTGTAGTATGGGCTGCTGCCTGGCATTATATTTATGACAAAGGCTAGTAACAAAACCAAATAGAACAAAAAATCAGGTTTACAAATCCTGTGTCTAGAAATAGGCTTGGCTTATAAATAAGTAATTGACTTCAGAATGCAATATTAATAATTCACTGCTGACTATGTAGAACATCAAGCATAGACACACGGAATCGCATGGTGCTGCTCATGTATGTATGCAAATGCTCTTTATCTGCACCTGCCAAGTATTTCATGTTACCCGCTACATTTGTGCATATGTTGTCAAGCCAAGCACTGGATAGGCTATCCTCATTCAAGTTTATAGTTACACCAAACTCTTTCCAAAGCAAGGACATAGCAACTTTGGAGAGATTTTCACCGACGTACTCCTGCCCACCGTGTGTGTCAATGATTTCCTTAAGCAACTTTTTACTGTCTTCAGCTTTTTCTAAGAGTTTGCCGACAGCATCGCAGAAATGATCCAGCAAATAAAAGCCATGGTCATTGACCCATTGAACTGTTTCTTCTATGTGAACATAAAAGACAAATGTGTCAGATCCTCTTGGTATATAGTCATCGGGATCTATTTGATGCGGTGGTTGCCCAGTATCCACGTGATCGTGCGCCAAAAGCTCAATACGTTCTCGACCTGAGACTGTTTGTATTAAAAAAACTTTTGGCACACCAGAGAAAAGTCCACCTTCTGGCCCTTCAGCTTCCTGAATCGCTCGAACAAGATCCGAAATGCGTCTTTTCTGGCATGTTCCTGTAAACTTGCAACTTCTTTCACATTTTCGACCTTGGCATCTGTTTTGATCTGTGGGGCTTAACAAAAACTCTCCAGATTTTTCTCCAGCTGAAACAAGCGCAATTAACAAAAAGCTAGGTTTCATATGTTGCATGCAGCTTCTAATGTTTGTGATGAACCCCTTGAATGGGGAGCTATCTTCACCAGCTGAAGTATTTTCGGATGTTATCGCCGTACGGTTTCCTTCATTTTCTCCCCATAGTATTAAGTTCTGTGCACCAAACTTGTGTGTCAAACTGAAGGTTTGTTTTAGCTTGTCTATAGTTTTTTCTTGAACAGCACCATTAAGGCTATCTTTTGTGAGTCTGAGTCCATCTTGATCACGAACAGCACCACTAAGGTTATCTTTTGTGAGTCTGAGTCCAGCTTGATCACGAATGGACAGTTTCGGAAACCGGTTTTGGTTTCCATCCACTAAGTCTTCACTTATTTTGCCAGTGTGAAAATCTTCTGCACGATTTGGAACTACAAGAGTATTTCCATTTTCAGGCCTTGTCAGTTTAGCTTTGTTTGTTTGAGACGCAGAATCGAATGACCCTTCTTGAAAGGGTGAGTCATGTTCAAATATATTTGAAGTAGCAAATACAAAAAGACCTTTGCCATCAATAGGGTACTTTTCGTCTCTTGGCTTTTCTGTACCTTTTAAAGGTACCGTTGCCATGCTGTAGTGTCTGCAAATCAAATAATATTGTTTCATTCTCAACATTGATATCAGTACTACAGTTTTGTTTTTCTACCTTTCATTCGTTATTGGCAGGCATAAAAGTCTTTAGTGATACGACATATTCGGTTAGCGATAAATTACCTGCCATACTTTTCACTGATCACCCTTTTTATATATACAGACAATCCTTAAATGTGCTTAAATATTGCTTAGATGAGAAATATAAAATATAAGAAGCATTTTTATAAGTATAGAGTTGCAGCAGTGTGATGCTAAATCTTGTTTGGTGAACTTTTGTTGGAATTGTACATCTAGTTATAGCCAGACACATATTATGTATGAGTAGTACATTTTGCATGAAACATAAGCTAGATAACACATATGCCTGTTGAACAATATTTTAATTGGCTATCTGTGAGTGTTCATCATACTTCCGAACATCCAATACGTTCAAACATATGAAGATGTACGTACACTCATCAAATGCATTCAAACACAGCTGTAACTACTACTAAATTACACATTGATGCGAATGATAGGTGTAAAAATACTGTACACATGTTAACCCCTTACAGTAACATCAATTTTTCATGATATGTGGTATAAAATACTTCTAGATGTATTCCGAGATTACTAGATCAGGTGTGTTTACATGTAAAATACACAGAAGTTATCAAAAAGCAGTTTTGTGGTATCCGATGCCATACAGCTTTTACAACAGCTGAGAAGCATAGATGTTTACACTGTAAACTTGGGTGTATAAACGTACTTACCTCTAAACTAGAGTAAGAGAAGTTCAGTGATGGCTCGATGTAAAAACTGAAGACTTATCAGAGAGGTAGTAGCTGACTCATAGATAAGCATGAGAATAGAGGAATAAAAACTAACTCTTTGTAATATAACACCTAGCAAACACAAAAGCTATGTGTGCACTGGTTATTCAACTAAGTAGGGAATAAAAGCACACTTGCTTGGCATTCACTAGCAGTGTTCTCAAGTTCGCAGTTATTGGAATAAAGGCTATATCAACATCACATTAGTATTATGCGTAGAAGTGCTTTTTATGTTGCCTAATCAAGTAAATAGTCCATTGTTCTTCTACTTGTTATCTAGTAGTTTAGGTGATATCTACTTGAGAACACGGCTGCTATCCATGGTTTGGCTCTGCCCAAAGTTTCCCCTTTTCTTCGCTAAATATTAAAAGATGGAGTCAAATATCTGTGTTCCAGATATTAAGTAATACAGTTGAACCTCTGTGTTCCAGGTATTAAGTGACAGTTGAACTTCTGTGTTCCAGATATTAAGTGATACAGTTGAACCTCTGTATGTCAGATATTGAGTGATGCAGTCAATCTTCTGTTTACCACACATTACGTGATGCAGTTGAACCTCTGTATGTCAGATATTAAGTGATGCAGCCAATCTTCGGTGTACCACATACTACGTGATACAGTTGAACCTTTGTGTGCCAGATATTAAGTGATACAGTTGAACCTCTGTGTTCCAGATATTAAGTGATACAGTTGAACCTCTGTGTTCCAGATATTACGTGATACAGTTGAACTTCTGTGTTCCAGATATTAAGTGATACAGTTGAACTTCTGTGTTCCAAATATTATGTGATACAGTTGAACCTCTGTGTTCCAGATATTATGTGATACAGTTGAACCTTTGTGTTCCAGATATTAAGTGATACAGTTGAACTTCTGTGTTCCAGATATTAAGTAATACAGTTGAACCTCTGTGTTCCAGATATTAAGTGATACAGTTGAACTTCTGTGTTCCAAATATTATGTGATACAGTTGAACCTCTGTCTTTCAGATATTACGTGATACAGTTGAACCTTTGTGTGCCAGATATTAAGTGATACAGTTGAACCTCTGTGTTCCAGATATTATGTGATACAGTTGAACCTTTGTGTTCCAGATATTAAGTGATACAGTTGAACTTCTGTGTTCCAGATATTAAGTGATACAGTTGAACTTCTGTGTTCCAAATATTAAGTGATACAGTTGAACCTCTGTGTTCCAGATATTACGTGATCCAGTTGAACCTTTGTGTGCCAGATATTAAGTGATACAGTTGAACCTTTGTGTGCCAGATATTAAGTGATACAGTTGAACCTTTGTGTGCCAGATATTAAGTGATACAGTTGAACCTCTGTGTTCCAGATATTAAGTGATACAGTTGAACCTCTGTGTTCCAGATATTACGTGATACAGTTGAACTTCTGTGTTCCAGATATTAAGTGATACAGTTGAACTTCTGTGTTCCAAATATTAAGTGATACAGTTGAACCTCTGTGTTCCAGATATTACGTGATACAGTTGAACCTTTGTGTGCCAGATATTAAGTGATACAGTTGAACTTCTGTGTTCCAGATATTAAGTAATACAGTTGAACCTCTGTGTTCCAGATATTAAGTGATACAGTTGAACTTCTGTGTTCCAAATATTATGTGATACAGTTGAACCTCTGTCTTTCAGATATTACGTGATACAGTTGAACCTTTGTGTGCCAGATATTAAGTGATACAGTTGAACCTCTGTGTTCCAGATATTATGTGATACAGTTGAACCTTTGTGTTCCAGATATTAAGTGATACAGTTGAACTTCTGTGTTCCAGATATTAAGTAATACAGTTGAACTTCTGTGTTCCAAATATTAAGTGATACAGTTGAACCTCTGTGTTCCAGATATTACGTGATACAGTTGAACCTTTGTGTGCCAGATATTAAGTGATACAGTTGAACCTTTGTGTGCCAGATATTAAGTGATACAGTTGAACCTTTGTGTGCCAGATATTAAGTGATACAGTTGAACCTCTGTGTTCCAGATATTAAGTGATACAGTTGAACCTCTGTGTTCCAGATATTAAGTGATACAGTTGAACTTCTGTGTTCCAAATATTAAGTGATACAGTTGAACCTCTGTGTTCCAGATATTACGTGATACAGTTGAACCTTTGTGTGCCAGATATTAAGTGATACAGTTGAACCTTTGTGTGCCAGATATTAAGTGATACAGTTGAACCTTTGTGTGCCAGATATTAAGTGATACAGTTGAACCTTTGTGTGCCAGATATTAAGTGATACAGTTGAACCTCTGTGTTCCAGATATTAAGTGATACAGTTGAACCTCTGTGTTCCAGATATTACGTGATACAGTTGAACTTCTGTGTTCCAGATATTAAGTGATACAGTTGAACTTCTGTGTTCCAAATATTAAGTGATACAGTTGAACCTCTGTGTTCCAGATATTACGTGATACAGTTGAACCTTTGTGTTCCAGATATTAAGTGATACAGTTGAACCTCTGTGTTCCAGATATTATGTGATACAGTTGAACCTTTGTGTTCCAGATATTAAGTGATACAGTTGAACTTCTGTGTTCCAGATATTAAGTAATACAGTTGAACCTCTGTGTTCCAGATATTAAGTGATACAGTTGAACTTCTGTGTTCCAAATATTACGTTATACAGTTGAACCTCTGTGTGTCAGATATTAAGTGATACAGTTAAACCTCCGTGTGCAAAATTAGCTTCCCTTGATATGCCATTGTTATACAGAAATGTCACATCAGGAGAAGCTAATTTGTGAAGTTAGCTTCTCCTGTGAAGCTATAATATTTCAATGTTACATGTGTATTAGAACTGTTTTCAGCAAGAGTCTTCTTTCTATTTCTCCTGACTGGGGCAAATCCTAACACCACCAATGGTCCTTCAGCGATTCAAACCACAGACTTACTAATTATATGCCAGTGTAATAACCGTTGAACCCCGACTGCCCCTGTTTTAGGTCAAAGTAAATATTCTCATAAGAACAGACAAACAAGAATTTATTCAATAGCTAAATCGATAATAAAACACTTAAAGAAGAAGTATTTGCTATTTTCCCTAGTACAGTGGCCCTTGACCTTGGTGGAAGTACTAAACCCATTAATTTCATTTGCACTTTCACCAAGCCCTCTTTATCAAAAATTAAATGTGATTTTCTCTATGTTGAAGACATAATTATATGTTTTACTGGTGCAAAAAATGAACTGTGCATTAGCATCACTGTGTTCACAGAACAAAACCAATACAATGTGTGAACTCACAATAAATTACTCATTTTTTTTATAAAGATTTGATCTTGCAAATCAGTGTAATTTCTGCTTTTTGCCTTCGAGAAACTTTCATCAAAGAACTGAGACTGACCCGAAACCCTAGGAGTTTGATCCAATTTAGGTTAATAACCACAGCCTTAGAGGCATGCAAACTAAAGTATAGCTCCAGTCATGTATCAGTTTGAAGATAGATGTAGTAATAGCGGTATACAGAGTAGCCTGTACAACTTGGACAAGATAGCGTGTAAACATGCTTATATAAAATTAATTATTAATATTTTTCTTTTTTTGGTTTTGGTTTCATTTTCTTGTCCACCTGTTTCTTCATTCTCTGTTTTTAAAACTCAGTTGTTTTAAAATATTTGGAATTGTCTTTTTCCGATTGCTTCAGATGTTGAGTGAACATTTGTTTATCATATTGTTACATGTATATGTTGAAAAATCTGTATACATGTACTGTCAAATATACATAGAAAGTGTTTCATTCACTACTTTTTACCATATGAGCCGTACTTGGTAATGTGATATGAAGCTGCAGAGATTTATATATATATATATATATATATATATATAATGTTGTTTTGATTTAATTTTCTTTAAACCCAGATTTAGGCAAACGACTAAGAATCTTATAAAATATATTCAATGTTTTTTGTTACTTTGTTCGATTACATCAATTCTTGACAAAGCGTCAGTTTCAAGCGTTTCTCTGTTTACGCTGCGCTAATTTTTATGTTAAAAGAGTTTTTGTTCATTTGTAATCTACTTTTGCGATTCTATCCTGCAAAACTCAGTCCCGTTTTCTGATTGTAAAGCTTTGATCACAAGAATGTGGTAAGGGTTCTTATGGTTCTATGAGCATTACATCACACCACAACTGGTTATTATTCTTGTTAAGCTGTTGCAGTCTACCAAAATCATCTGAATATGGATTGACTACTATTAGAAGCATTACATGTCTGTTTGAAATAAAATTTGAGATTATATTAGCTTTATGAATCTCACTAAAAGAGCCGTGTTTGTCCAAAGCCAGATTACAATAAAAGATCTCTTCTAACTAGACTTGAACTCATAACCTGTACAACAGGAGACCAACACACTAACATCTGTGCTAATTAACCATCTTCTTGGACATGGTAATAATGGTGCAAATAGTTATTCTATGTGCTTTATTGCCACCTGATAATCTCTCATGGCATGCTAGACTGCCAGAGTACTATTAATCAAAGCATCAAATAAGTCATGAAATAATGACATGTAATACAATAATTATTTTCTTCATTAATAGTTTTTAAATATTAATTAATAAAAAATTGAGGACAATAATGAAATAGTTAAATATGTTATGTTAACATGTTAATATGTTAACATTACATATGTTACGCTGCCTTAAACTTTTAATTTAAAATTTATTTTGAGGGTAATACTTGTCATTTTATTGGTGATCAATAAAAGTTTTAAAACTTTTCCTTGAATGGCTAGGTGCACTTTTAAACACAACATAACATGTAATTTTAAAAATAGCAAATATTCTCATCTATTCAAGGTTTCTAGCAGCAATGCAAGTCAGCAATCAGCCACATGTTTGCTACCAAGCTAGGTCATTCAGGTATTAGTAACATACGGTATATGTCATGTTATTTACCATATTACTAGTATCTTGTTTACCATTGGCGGTGTAATGTTTGATTCAATGAACATGTTAGTGAAAAATGAAATAACACACTTGACACCAACTCATTTGATACGAATTCCAACCGTTCTGTTCGAATTACATCGGTATTCCTCTGACATAATTCTTGATGCTGACCTCGCTAGGAAATATTAAACTTGTATACAATTATTGATGATGTTGATCTAAATATTGCTCTACTCTTTATAAGTTTTATATGTGTTTATTGCAGTCAGTAACCAAAAGCCTGTGTTGACTACATGTAGGTGTCTGCAGCTTGAACTTCCAACAGATTACAAGTGGCTGACCACTGACCATGAGATTAGGGTTAAATTATAAAAGTTAGTAAGAAGTATGCAATGACAGCAATCATTGCATGCTTGCAATGACTGTAAGAATGAAAAAAGTCTAGAAGGCTTTTTTCTAAAAATCTTGAAGGTTTTTGGAGGCTTTTTGAAAGCCTTTTGAAGACTTTTTTTCAAAAACCTTCAAAAACAACTTGTCTAGTAAAAGTATTCTCTTTCTCATCGACATTAAAGAGTCATCCAGTTTGGAGGAGAATGGCTTTTATTGGTTAATTTCATATCAATGCCAAAGTGGGCTGACTTTGGGATTGATACGAAGGGCTGACTAAATAAAGAGGGTTATGATTGATTTTGTCAGAAATTCGAGCATGAAGACATTTATGTTGCTACACAAATTCCACAACAGGTGACATAATGCCATTCGTACCATAAACATCATGAGTCTGTGTAGCATAAGGCTGAATCACACTATATCGTCATGTCTCAGAGTTGTCCTCTCGGTGATTATTCACTGATTATGTACACTGTAGACTGATAACATTACCAGAGCAACGCGGATATACCAGGAAACATAGAACCTCTCAAACTTTCCCGATATTTTGCCAAGCATCCACAAGTCTATGCAATGTGCACCACTTTGAAGATGGTGATTGGCTCTCATAGATCGCTTGATCTATATTTCTTCTCATGATAGTTACTGCAGGACTACTAACATTTCATTGTTTCAGGATTCACTGTATACTCAAGTCACTACGATGCAGATATTTGCTAGTGTAAACGCGAATGGGTTTGTGAAAGTGTCAACATTGTTATCACAGACACTAACATACTACATATAGTGTAAACCAATCTTTAGTAACTGCTGCTGTTCTTTTCGGTACTCAGTTTGGTAGACATAAGACACCTTTGGTGTTCCTATACATACCCTCAGGTCCTGCGTAATAAAATCTTGAAAGAATAGCTGTTTTTGAATAAAATACTTCAGATGTGTATGCTCTGTTCTTGGTATATTCATAAAATAGAAGTTATCTTCTATATGTTTCTTTCAAAGAATTACGGTTGACACGCTAATCAGTCTAGGACTAGTTACTGATGCCAATAAAACATCTTCAGTTTGTACCAAATGAATTTGTCATAAAGATAACACTGTTTGCATTATGTACCTTGCCGGTAGTCTGACTGCCGTTCAAACAACATCTATTTGGACTATTCTTCTTCTGTTCTTTTGTTGATCGTTATGCTTTGTTATCATTATTGTTTGCCACTATTGTATCTCTTATTTCATCAAATTGCTAACGCTAGCCACCCAACTTAGCATGAATAGCTAGGCTAGCTAAGTTAAATGGGCCTTAACACGCAGTCAGTGTACTTAGTAAAAAGCAGTTTTGTGGTAACCGATGCCATACAGCTTTTACAACAGTTAAGATGCATAGATGTTTACACTGTAAACTTGGGTGTATAAACGTACTTACCTCTAAACTAGAGTAAAAGAAGTTCAGTGATGACTCGATGTGAAAACTGAAGACTTATCAGAGAGGTAGTAGCTGACTCATAGATAAGCATGAGAATAGAGGAATAAAAACTAACTCTTTGTAATATAACACCTAACAAACACAAAAGCTACGTGCTTCAGCTATGTGGCCACTTTGTGTTGATTAGTAACATAACAAGCATACAGTGTACATAGCATAACTAGTTATACTACGTAACTAGTTATGCTAGCAATTTTATTATTACTCATTCATTCACTGCTTTTATTAACTTTATTGTGATCAACTTGTTTGCCCACTCATACTCAAGTTTGAGTAGCCACATCTTGCAATCGTGTTGCTGTTTCACCCAAGTCAACTCAGTACTTGAATCTGTGATGAGTTTCCATGAACATATGCTGTGCATATACTCGTATGTGCAGTGTAATGCAAAAATTGTTACTGCGTCTAGCACTGAGAAATGTGCACCAGCTACACTCCCACTGCATCCAGCACAGCACTCTGTGTAAATACTTAAAACAGCCATTAGATAGTATTGCCTATTGCAGTCTTTGTATTAGGCGATACTGGCACTGCATCAATACTGCTTACCCCAAATTAAAATAGTTGTCTTGCATGTATACTGGGTACTGTGTAGTAGTGAAAATATGCAATACAGGTATGCTGCAAACTGCATGCTTACTACGGCTTCTGCACTGCTAATGCACCTACACAGAAATCCAGAAAACCTCTGCAACTGTAATGCACACTTTACATCCAGACATGAATGAGTACTTATCAATGAACCGTTATCATACTTGGTGAAAATGCTGCTAAACGCCGAAGTGATGCTGATGTGCTTTCAAGAAACTTAATATCAGCTTTGAATCATTGTGTTTGTATCTAACCTAACTGCTAGTAGCGAGGTACTCTTTTTACAACATACAAGTGTTTTACTTTGTCAATGAATAGATAAGGAGCTATAACCCAGTTAGCGTTTGGCCAAATCACTGAGAAAACCATAACATGAACTGAAAGATGAAGCCGCAATGCTGCTTACTCTAATTGGACACAAAACAGCCAATCCCAAAACTCACCAAAATATAAAAAGCCATTGAAAGATATTAATTGATAAACTAGTAGTTTTTTTAAAATGTGATCAATTCACATGTAGTTGACGGAAATTTTTAACACAACACTGCGGAACCGCTACTAAAGTTACTGAACCGAATGCGATGTAAATTACCGTATACCAGCAGAAAGTCTTGGACAAAAACATGATCAAATCCTGAACGTTAATCAGTTTTGCTGCCTGCATAAAACCATAATTTTTAAAGTATTGGTACTTTCAACTGCCAGACCCAAAATTCATATACACAATCAAGAACGAAATTACATTCTCTCAATTCTCTGGTAACCAAAGTTCTGCACTCTTTTACCATTTCTAACAAGTCTGCTCCTGACTGCCTCCTGCTGAACTGCTTTCATTAGATGGTTTTCCACCACAGCTGTAATACATTTCATTAGTTCCGCATCATCACAAGGCATTGCATGCCTGTTTGCCAACTCTATGCCTAGACTCCATGCTAGGAGAGCCTCAACCCGTACCCCAACTCTATGCCTAGACTTCATGCTAGGAGAGCCTCAACCCGTGCCAAGATTTTTTACACCTTGATAATATTAACATAGCAAGTTTGTGGATTGGCACAATCAACGATATTAGAAATGGGCACAAAAAGTGGGCGGAGTTGATTAATTGATAGCATTTCAATGTAGACTTGGCATTCAAAAGTCAACTGTATGACAGTGTTGCGAGCAAAAAAATTTGCAAGCGTCGCCACGCTAGCCTCACTTCTCATAATATCTCAGAAACCTGAAATTTCTGCAAGCGAAAGGCAAGTATATATGAGAATTGTGTTTATAACCACTTGAATACATGAACTGCTTGGTTTATCACTTGTGTGTGGCTGTTGTTATTGTAGCTCTCTGACTAGTGATGAACCTAGCAGTCTAGTAGCAGTGGTTACTAAAGCATGTTTATACTGCTTACATCATGCAAATCCCTATATTTCAATACATTCTTATGTATATAAATACACAACTCGTACGGGGATGCAAACAAGATATCTTGACATGTACAAAATATGATTAAGGATATTTTGAGGTTCTCTAGGCTGTGGAAGTACGCTATTGAGGTACATGTGAGGCGTTCATATCTCAATCGCATATGCATAACAATTTTGAGGACTAAACAGGAGTTTTTATCGTTATTAGTACCCTGGTAGTTTAATGTACCTTACGGGATTATCAGATGTAACGATAAAGCACATAGAATAACTATCAGCACAACTTTTCTGGGAGACCAGAAGGTGTTTGACTGGTGCAGGTGTTATTCCAGGAGTTCCCAACCTTTTTCATTCAGTTCCCCTTTTAGGCCTTTTCAGAAATTTGATTCTCTCACGCAATTTTCAATTCACATTACTAAAAACAAATTACTATACAAATTATAATCCCATTTTATTGTACATATCCAAACATATAACATATTATTAATTTTTATATAATATGTTACTCTGTAATTAGTATCGGGAATTCTGTTGCTGCTGACTTCAGCACAGTCATCCTGGATAGAGCACAGTGCAGATCATCTTGCACCAGTAGTCTATGGCGAGCTTTAGAGCTAATAGTAAGCAGTTTAGAGAACCCTGACTCACACGGATATGTGGTCACTAATTGCAGCAGTTTATGGAGGGCAATTCTTTCTAATTTAGGCTAAGATTTGGTCATTGTTGGCCAAAACTCAGTCACCGAAATTGTTCCAAATCAAAGTTTTGCAGCTGAATCAAATTTAGGCTCCAAAAAATACTCCTGGCAGTCATCTAGTACAATGTTGACTTCACACTGAAATGGATTGATGAGCAGATCAGAATCTTCATTAGACATCTCAGGGAAATATCTTTCAAACTCTGCGTGAAGGTGTTATAGGTGTTCTGTAATCTCGTTCTGAATTTCAGCGGAGAGAGTTGGGTTGGCACTGTCCAGCGTGTTGTCTGATCTTTCAAACTTTGCAAAGATTTCGCATGTGGCTTTCCTCTTTCAGTTCATCAGCTTTGCTTGGAAAGCATATAGCTGGTTGAGGAATTTTGCCATGCCTGTATTAAGACCCTGCATCTTTAGATTTAGTTGATTAAAATGCTCAAAAATATCCCTAGACATGTGACCTGAATGATCCAGGTGTTGTTAGTGAGTTTTCTATGGAAATTCTCCATTCCTTGCAACTCAGTAAATGATACCAGTTAATCTCGGAGGGAGATTGAAAACTTGAGTTGTAACGTTACCTCTTGATATCCAACAAACATTTGTGTGATACAACAGTGTTTGGCGCCCAGCATCCATATCTTTGCACAGCTCCTTGAATAGCCTTGTCTGCAGTGCACCACTCTTCCCATCATTTCTTCACCGCTCTTCAACTATCCCCTGCAATATAATGGAGAGAGGTGAAAGAAAGGTTTTAACTGCCAATGCGGGCCGGCAAAGCATACAGTGAAAGCTCTTTGCATTAGGTGGGACACTTTCTTCGCAAGTGCTTGAAACCCTTATCTTGTGCCCATTACAGTTGGTGCCCCGTCTGTGCAACACCCAATGACGATTCCCCATTTTAGGTCCACTTTATAGAAGAAGTTGGGGACAACATTAAAACATCTTTAGTTTTGGTTGTGACTTTAAGAGATGCACAAAACAGAAATTCGTCCTTTATTTTTTCATTGTGTACGTAGCATGCATACACCATTAGCTGTGCGCAAGAAGCTACATCAGTTGACTCATCTAGTTGAATAACAAAGAGCCCAAGTGCAGATGGTTTTATCTGTTAGATTTGATAACCTGATCTTGAATGTCACTGGTTGCGGTTCTAATTCTTCTCTGCACTGTGTTATTGAACCACGGCAGTGCAGCCAGCTTTTTTTCAGCCTCCTTTTTTATTATCAGCTCTGCTATTATCGGTGTACTTGGCTTTATTAAATCTTCTCCCGTAGTGTGTGACTTTATTTGATTAACAATTTCATACAGTACAATGTACCTTGTACGAGGCCTTCTGTAGTTTCAAGTTTGATTAACAATTTCATACAGTACCTTGTACGCGACCTTCAGTAGTTTCAAGTTTGATTAACAATTTCATACAGTACCTTGTACGAGATCTTCAGTAGTTTCAAGTTTGATTAACAATTTCATACAGTACCTTGTACGAGGCCTTCAGTAGTTTCAAGTTTGATTAATAATTTCATACAGTACCTTGTACGAGACCTTCAGTAGTTTCAAGTTTGATTAACAATTTCATACAGTACCTTGTACGAGACCTTCAGTAGTTTCAAGTTTGATTAACAATTTCATACAGTACAATGTACCTTGTACGAGACCTTCTGTAGTTTCAAGTTTGATTAACAATTTCATACAGTACCTTGTACGAGGCCTTCAGTAGTTTCAAGTTTGATTAACAATTTCATACAGTACCTTGTACGAGACCTTCAGTAGTTTCAAGCTTGATTAACAATTTCATACAGTACAATGTACCTTGTACGAGGCCTTTTGTAGTTTCAAGGTTGATTAACAATTTCATACAGTACCTTGTACGCGACCTTCAGTAGTTTCAAGTTTGATTAACAATTTCATACAGTACCTTGTACGAGATCTTCAGTAGTTTCAAGTTTGATTAACAATTTCATACAGTACCTTGTACGAGGCCTTCTGTAGTTTCAAGGTTGATTAACAATTTCATACAGTACCTTGTACGCGACCTTCAGTAGTTTCAAGTTTGATTAACAATTTCATACAGTACAATGTACCTTGTACGAGGCCGTCTGTAGTTTCAAGTTTGATTAACAATTTCATACAGTACCTTGTACGAGACCTTCAATAGTTTCAAGTTTGATTAATAATTTCATACTGTACCTTGTACGAGGCCTTCAGTAGTTTCAAGGTTGATTAACAATTTCATACTGTACCTTGTACGAGACCTTCAGTAGTTTCAAGTTTGATTAACAATTTCATACAGTACAATGTACCTTGTACGAGGCCTTCTGTAGTTTCAAGTTTGATTAACAATTTCATACAGTACCTTGTACGAGACCTTCAATAGTTTCAAGTTTGATTAATAATTTCATACTGTACCTTGTACGAGGCCTTCAGTAGTTTCAAGTTTGATTAATGAAAAGTCTCCGTTGTGACTAGTTTTATCTGCTTGAGCTGTTTTCCATGTCACTCAAAGAAATTCTAATTCTTTTCTTCATGTTGAGGATGTACAGTGCACCCTCAGGTTACGATGTTGATCCGTTCCAGAATTGGCATCGTATGGCGCAAAATTTGTACGTATGGGTATAGAAACCAATGTAATTATACGATGCAAACATGCCCTGGTAAAAATTGTCATAATGTTGATGAAAATGTATACATATTGAAAACTAGTAACAAAATAGTATGTTAACTTTAGTCATTATAGTTACCTACAGTAACTGTATTGTATTTAGTGTATTTTAATGGTTATGATCGGCAATAGAATGCGACATTATAATGCGCGTACCAACTGCTGTACAAACAGTAAGGAATTTTTACTTTTAATACATACGTATAACATAAACTTTGAATTCTTTCAAATAAGTTTAGCTTACTAAACTCACACCTAAACTTAAGTTTTAGTATGTATTTTTAACTATTCTACTGAATTTCAACGTTTTATCATGGAATTTTTATTCTTTTACCAGTTTCTGTCTTCGTTTTCAGTATAACATTTAGCGTGTCTGGTTAAAACCTTTTTCAACCTAATTTGACAATAAAGGCCGAGCGATGCAGTTATCAAAAGTGGCCTCTCAACCACTTGATCATTTAACGGCCATCAAAAAGAAAAATGAAATTTTATTTACTATGCAGGACGTACATACCTTTAGAGTTATGTAGCTTGAGCTGGTACATGTAGTGAGTAGAGCAGAGAAGAGGCAAAGGCGTATCAATGCTAATTATGTTACTGTACACTTAGAAATAAATTTAGTACGTAATAAAATGGAATTTTTTTAGCAGGCTATAACAAGTGGTCTAATCCTGTCCAATTTCCTACTGGTTTTAAAAGAAAGTTTACCACTTTTGGGTCCTGAAAAGCAGAAAAGGCCAGGAAGACACAGTTTTCCTTCTGGTGCAGAGTGCTTTAAGAAAGCCAACTAATTTGGTGCAATGTAGACGGTAGCCTGCTTGATTACTTATTGAAGATGATGCTTGCTGGTGCACTGTAAATGCTGGTGCAATGCAGAAAATTGCTAGCTAGCTAACGCTTGTAAAAGGAACCAGAGAATGATGTACAGTAGTTTATCTTGTATGAAATGTGCACAAGAATCAATGTAACCAAACATAAAGAAATTTTTATGTATTTATACTCTAGAGGACAGGGCTTTAGCAAGTTCTAGAAAGTAATGTGGATTGTGGATGCGTCAACTATTTTGAGTAGCTAGTTATATATGAGTTACATGCATACGATGATTTGTATTCACATAGTAGAAAACAGGCCCGCCTGCAAAAACATGATTGAACAGGAAAATAAAACATAAAATCAAAATGAAATAAATAAAACAAAATGAAACATAAAAGGAAATGAATAAAACATGAAAAACATGCCACACAAAAGATAAATAATGATATACATTATACATGCATTGTACAGTATTGTTTTTATGTACCAGGCCCCATCAGTAAATTAAACAATTGAAATTTTTCTGCCGATGTAGGTTTGTCTGTCTCTTCTACTTCCTCGTCACCACTAAATGGTTGCTCCTCTTGAATACTGATCCCGTGTATGGCCCTCCAACTCCTTCAAGTCATCAGTCGTAAGCTCCTCCTTGTGTTTGCTTTAATGGAGTTCTTGTTTTTAATAATAATTGCAATTGTTGATTGATTGCAACTATATTCCTTAGCAATATTAACAATACGGGCGCCTTCTTCCTATTTACTTATGACCTCCAACTTGTTGAAAAGGAAATCATTTTTCCTTCGTCTTGTAACCTTTGTTTCAGTCTCAGATTCCATAGCTAACGAATTAAATATAGATACTTGTAGTTATACTTTACAGGTATGCTAAATAAAAGTTTATAGTAAAAGGGAGTATAGCGCTAAAAATGAATATTTGCTCTCGCTTATGTACTTTTCACAAAATTTCCCACGTAGAATGCGGACTTGAGAGAGATCGGTCTTCGTGTCTCTTTTAAACTTTGGTAAAATACTTTTGGCGAACCGCATTTCTGCGTCTTTGCTATTTTGATGTACGTAATAAGCACACCAACTGCCAAATTTGAACTCAGGCAAAATTTTCTTGAATTCGTATGGTGAAATAAAAGTCATATGACGAGGTGAAAACTTCATCCTGTTCAACTTCGTAAGGTGAAAAAAATCGTATATCAGAGTAATCGTAGCCTGATGGTGCGCTATACTAATGAGAGATGTTACTTCAATTTGTTAGGTCTCGATGAGTCATTGCTCAATACTTTTATGCATAACACAGATCGTGGTTTATCTTCACAAATACTGCACCGTATTGAATGTAGCTTTCGACATATAGTTTTATTTTTTACGCTATGCTCATTCTGTAAATAAAGTATTATTGATCATTATTTCAATATAAAAATATCACATTTCAACATAAAAGATGTAGTCTGATCAATATTACATATAATTGCAACAACCCTTCCCACTAACAACAGAATGCATTTGTTCCCAAACGCACACACAAAAGCATATTATATACAGAATGGATGAAAGTTACTGACTTGATAAAAAGCTGGTACTTGTTTATTATGCTGCCACTTTGCTGACTGTTGAGTAATGACTAGCGTCCACTATTGTTTGTACAAGAAGCTTACATAAATGGAGCACTACTGATGAATTTGTTTATGACGAGGTTAACTTATTATCCAATTCAAATCCAAATAGATGTGTTCACATACATCTAGGTTTTGGCTAGTAGTTAATTATTACCCACTAGCGTATATATAAACCAGAATGTTGAAGGAAGAAACCCAAACTCACATGGCACTGCAGGGCAGAAATTAAACGCGTAAGGAATCAGACACCTCTCTGTTCCCCCTGTATATTCAAACTTCCATCTTAGTTAGGATTTTCTCTGGTTGGGAATCCTTGTGTTAGAGTGTCATCCATGCCAAAGGGCATGAGTTCGAGCCATGTATAAAGCATTCTTTTACCCACACCTTCAACTGTAGCTTGGAGCAGGCGGACGTACATGATTCTTACTATGGTATGAAAGATTATAGCAGAGACTAGGGTAGTCAACAATACGTAATAACTGAGTTCAGTAGAGTCCCTTGCCATAGGATAAGCAAATGCATTGTTGATAGCCTCCAAAAGTCATGAACTAATATCGTTATAAATATCTTGATGTTTATAGGTTACAATAACCAAATGTTTGCTTTATGACAAATCCACTTGTTACTAGCTGCAAATTTTTTATTGGCAACTGTAACTAGTCATATACTGATTAGCGTGTCAACCATAAATCTTTGAAAGAAACATATAGAAGATAACTTCTATTTTATGAATATACCTAGAATAGAGCATACATTTGTGAAGTACTTTATTCAATAACAGCTAGTCTTTTGAGATTTTATTACGCATGACTGGAGGGTACGTATAGGAAAACCAAAGATGTTTTATGTCTATAAAGTCTGAGTACCCAAAAGAACTGCGGCAGTTACTAAAGATTGGTTCACAGTGTGAACCAATAGTGTGAACTTCACACTACACCGCAGTATGTTAGCGTCTGTGATAACAATGTTAACACTTTTACAAACCCATTTGTATCTACACTAGCAAATATCTGTGTCATAGTGTTCTGAATAAACAAGGATTCCTGAAAGAATGAAATGTTAGTCCTGCAGTAACTATCATGAAGGAAATATAGATCAAGCAATCCATGAGAGCCAATCACCATCTCCCAAGTGGTGCACATTACATAGACTTGTGGATGCTGGGCAAAATATCGGGAAAGTTTGAGAGCTTCAATGTTTCCTGAAATATCCGCGTTGCTCTGGTGATGTCATCAGTCTACAGTGTACATAATCAGTGAATAATCGCCGAGAGGACAACTCTGAGATATGACGATATAGTGTGATTCAGCCTTATGCTATACTGACTTATAATGTTTATGGTACGAATGGCATTATGTCACCTGTTGTGGAATTTGAGTGACAGTAAAAATATCTTCATGCTCAAATTTTTAACGCAATCAATCAAAACCCTCTTTTATTGGTCAGCCCTTCATACGATGAGCTGTTGACTGATGACTAGACCTATTGATCAGTACTTTATGTAGTCAAATGTAGCAATAAATTGAGCGTTTTTTTTTTTTGGTACAGCTTAAAATAATAGCTTTGGTACAGCTTAAGATAGGAGATTTTGAATATACTGGTTTTGTGAAATTTAAGTTGGCTTGGTTGAAAACAAAACACAACTCACCTAACATTTACCTGCTGAGTTTTGAGTTAAGTCATCATCAGTATAACAATGATAGTAATGACAGGTAGCAAAATTTAGATTTAGCAGCTCGTTAGCAATGCGTATCAAAAGAATTAGGTAAAAAGAAAATTGCTCTCACATATATACATGTATATTACTTTCATAATAATTTCAAAAATAATTTCATTTCAAATAAAAATGATTTTCAAATTACGCCCTTCAACAACAATAAAACAAAAAAGGTCAACGGATAGCCAGTAAAATAAAATAAATAGTTTGACAGCGTTTAAAATTTTTTTTATAAATAGCGTTTATAAATAGCGTTTAAAATACCTTTCTCTGTTAATAGAGCAAATATTAGGTGGAAGATTATTAATAGAGCTAGCTATGATATTTTCAAAAGTTATTAAAGCAGCTAGGAAGGATATTTCTAAAATAAATTTTAGATGTTGTATGCAATATGTTCATATCACGTGAGATGTTAGATGCTGTATGCAATATGTTCATATCACGTGAGATGTTAGATGCTGTATGCAATATGTTCATATCACGTGAGATGTTAGATGCTGTATGCAATATGTTCATATCACGTGAGATGTTAGATGCTGTATGCAATATGTTCATATCACGTAAGATGTAAGATGTTGTATGCAATATGTTCATATCACGTGAGATGTTAGATGCTGTATGCAATATGTTCATATCACATGAGATGTTAGATGCTGTATGCAATATGTTCATATCACGTGAGATGTTAGATGCTGTATGCAATATGTTCATATCACGTAAGATGTAAGATGTTGTATGCATTATGTTCATATCACGTAAGTTGAAAGATGTTGTATGCAATATGTTCATATCACGTAAGATGTAAGATGCTGTATGCAATATGTTCATATCACGTAAGTTGAAAGATGTTGTATGCAATATGTTCATATCACGTAAGTTGAAAGATGTTGTATGCAATATGTTCATATTACGTAAGATGTAAGATGCTGTATGCAATATGTTCATATCACGTGAGATGTTAGATGCTGTATGCAATATGTTCATATCACGTAAGATGTAAGATGTTGTATGCAATATGTTCATATCACGTGAGATGTTAGATGCTGTATGCAATATGTTCATATCACGTGAGATGTTAGATGCTGTATGCAATATGTTCATATCACGTGAGATGTTAGATGCTGTATGCAATATGTTCATATCACGTAAGATGTAAGATGTTGTATGCATTATGTTCATATCACGTAAGTTGAAAGATGTTGTATGCAATATGTTCATATCACGTAAGATGTAAGATGTTGTATGCAATATGTTCATATCACGTAAGTTGAAAGATGTTGTATGCAATATGTTCATATTACGTAAGATGTAAGATGCTGTATGCAATATGTTCATATCACGTGAGTTGAAAGGGCTTTACTTTGAACAATATCTTTGTTGCAGAATGGCACAAGTACTCTTGAAAGGGCAAGAGCCTCCGAGGGAAGACAAATACAACATTTCCAGCAGAGGCTTGTTCGTTTTCGCTTCAGCGGGTGACCTTCAGTTCGATTACACAACTAAAACTGAAAAGGAGGTTGACTGCTCAAACAGATTTGAACATTATCACAATGCATATAAGGAAAGTTGTAAACTCTTGAGAGAAGTCTTTCAGCTTGATGGTGAGCCAGACAACCTCCTTACACCTATGTTGTTTGACATGAAAACGGATACTGTGAAAGATCTTGTTGAAGATATCCTGGAAAAAAGAAAGTTAATCAATCCAAGTTTTCTCATGGTGTTTTTGATGGCCCCGAGCTTCGAATTTGGTCAATTTTTGATGGGTAGAGCAAGGGGATCATCAGGAGCTTCTTGTTGCCCTACCCCTAATCACATCTGCAAGGAGAAGTGCCACTCTCGACGTGTCTCAAATTTATTGAGGTCCATTGCTGAGGCGCATGATGAAAACGGGGATCTAATAGGATTACCAAAAATCTTTTTCATTCAGACGATATCAGGAAGTGAGCGAGTCTATGTTACAAAAGACAAAATGGGTGATGATGATAAACCGGAGATCTGTGCAGATGATTATACGCCAAAAGGCTCAGACACTTTTATTCTGTACGTTTACACTGAACAAACTATGGAGTGGCTGATAAAGACCAACAAACACCTCTACCTGATAACTTTCCTTTGTGAGACCATAAAAGCCATGCGACAGAAAATCACGAAGTGTTGCAAAATGCTCAAAATGATGAGTTCTGTCTTCTCAAAGAAACCACAAAGTGGGAAGGAACAAAGCGGCTCTGTTTCCACGACTACTCCTCCTATCGCAGCAAAGAAGATGGCAAAATTAGATGAAGATATGCTCAGGTCGATTGCTGAACAAGCTCGAGATAAACTTGGTAAAGACTTGGAGTTAAATCTCAATAGTTTTATAGATGGCTGGCTAGATAACCTCTGTACCACCACAGCGGCAAACATTGCAGCATGGCTTAAGGAGGAGGAGATAAATAGTAGTCAAGTAAAGGGTACAGGTCAAAATCCGGTCTGCTATGATCACATGCGTGTATACATTAGCAGCACGATGCGTCGCCGCCTTTCCATCTATGACGTTTTGAGACAACAGTTTCCATAACTACCAACAGCATTTACACTAGTTTAACCCTCTACGATGATCTTACTTTGTAGGTTTATAGTTAGTAAGCTATGTAGTGGTTCAGAATATGTTTAAATCTGTACGCTAACTAATAAAAGCCTTTCTCCTCCAAACTGGATTACTCTTTAATGTCAATGAAAAAGGGAACACTTATACTAGACAAGAAGTTGTTTTTTCCCAGCCTATAAGGCTTTGAGAAAAAAGCATTCTAGACTTTGGGATTGCAGTCATTGCATGTTTCTCGCTTACTGGGCTTTTATAATTTAACCCTAATCTCATGGTCAACAGTCAGCCACTTGTAATCTGCTTGAAGTTCCAGCTGCAGAAACCTACCTGTAGTCAACACAGGCTTTTGGTTACTGGCTGCAATGAACACATACAAAGTTTATAAAAAGTAGAGCAATATTTATATCTGATCCTTTAACAAAAACTCAAGAATCAGAAAAACTAAGCAAAAATACTTCACCAAGAGAACATGATTTCTGATACAAGGCACCAGCGCAATTATGAAGAATGAAATGAATTGACCTTTGCAGACTCTGTAGTTGATTGGATATACCACTGGATATATGGTTCTTAACTTATTAAATTAACTGAGCCAACCAATTTCATATTGAAAAATTAAAAAGGATTTTTTTTCACAGTCAAGACAAGTATATATTTTATTGGTACACAAAGTGAACTGTGCATTAACATCACTGTGTTAAAAAAATACAACCAATACAATGTGTGAACTTACATCAAATTACATATCTTTTCATAGAAACATGATCTGGCAAATCGGTGGAACCTCTGCTGTTGCAATTGGGAACTCTTCACCGAACCCTGAGGCTGACTCATTGAATCCCTAGGGTTTAACCAAACTCAGGTTAATAACCCCTGCCTTAGATGCATGCAAAGTAAAGCATAGCTTCATAGCTTCAAAATAGATTCGTTCACTGATACTGCACCTTGTAATTGGTCAAGTTACTAAAATATTATATGTCACATGAACAGTGTAGATGTTAGGCTTTTGTTCAGTGCAGGAAAAAGGATTTTAGCATCACTTGGTTCTAATGTCTTTACAACTATGACGCCTTTTTCTGTGGTCAGTATGTTAATTCTTTGATCCTAAATACATATGTAGTATATATATATAGAATCACAGGCATATATATTTTTATGGTAAAATCTAAAAGAAACTCCATCACGTGTGCTTATGACGACACCTGCCCCATTTTTATTAAATCTAGGTATGATTATACTGAACTGTTTCACAAGCAGCACTCAGAAATATTAGATGATTGTTCGTATCAGCACTTATACAATTAGCACTAATATTTTAATCCATTTGATTGGCGAGTCTACCTGCTCACTCCGTATCTAGCCTCCTGCCAGACTACATTAAACTCTGTAAAGTTTTTGAAACCTTCATAGAACATGAATAAGTCTTTTGTAATTGTATAACAGACGATTGGATATGTAAGAATTGTGGGCGGAGTCAGTGTAATTGTATAACAGACAATTGGATATGTAAGAATTATGGGCGGAGTCAGTTAACTAGCCGCCAACTTCGTCTTTACAATGCTACTCCATTGTTATAGAAGACTCTGTATACATAGGGTTTACTACACAATAACTTTGGTAGCAAAAACAAGCTTCTATTGGCTTCAACGTTGCTTTTAATACCGTAGCTTGTCAAAGATCTAAAACCGTTAGTGAAGGGCAAGTATGCTGCTTATAACTTACAAATCTCTATAGTCCAATACATTCTTATGTATACACCCAACTTGTACGGGAATGCAAACAAGATATATTGGCAGATACAAAATAGTAGTAAGCTTACTGTGATTAAGGATATCTTGAGATTCTCTAGGCTGTGGAAGCACGCTATTGAGGTACATGTGAGGCGTTTATATCTCAATTGCATATGCATAACAATTTTGAGGAATAAACAGGAATTTTTATTGTTACTAGTATCCTGGTAGTTTATTGTACCCTACGGGAGTGTCAGATGTGCAGATAAAACACAGAGAATAACTATTAGCACAACTTTTCTGGGCGACCGGAAGGTGTTTGACTGGTGCAGATGTTAGTGTGTCTTCCATGCTGAAGGGCATGAGTTTGAATCATGTATAAAGCATTCTTTTACCCAAACCTTCAACTGTAGTTTGGAGCAGGGGGACGGGCATGATTCTTACTATGATATGGAAGATTATAGTAAAGACTGTGGTAGTCGACAATAAGTGTTAAATGAGTTCAGTAGAGTCCCTTGCCATATGATAAGCAAATGCATTGTCGATCACCTCTAAAAGTCATGAACTAATATTGCTGTAAAAGTTTCGATGTTTATAGGTTACAATAACCAGATGTTTGCTTTATGACAAACTAGCGGAAATTCTGACGTTGCACGAGTATTAAAAATCAACTTATAAACAATGAGAGGTAATGTGGTTGCCTGATGTGGTAATATGGTCACAGAGAGCGGCAGCTTATTTTCACCCACATACCGACATATATCGCTCAATGAATCAAATCTTCTGCGATACGGATTCTTCATTCCAATATTTTAATAGCTATAGCTGGACAAACTGAACTACATACACACGGACTTAGAGATTTACATATATTAATTCATTCGGGACAAGCTGCAAACTTTTTATTTGTGTCGGTAACTAGTTATAGACAGATTAGCGTGTCAACCGTAAATCTTTGAAAGAAACATATAGAAGATAACTTCTATTTTATGAATACACCTAGAACAGAGCATACATTTGCGAAGTACTTTATTCAATAACCACTATTCTTTTGAGATTTTATTACGCAGGACCCGAGCGTACATATAGGAACACCAAAGTTGTCTTACGTCTACCAGTCTGAGTATCCAAACAAACAGCAGCAGTTACTAAAGACTGGTTCACACTATATCGCAGTATGTTGGTGTCTGTGATAACAATGTTAACACTTTCACAAACCCGTTCATGTTTCCATTAGCAAATATCTGCGTCATTGTGTTCTGAATATACAATGAATCTCGAAACAATGAAATGTTAGTCTCGCAGTAACTATCGTGAAGGGAAGTATAGATCAAGCGATTCACTGAGAGAAGATATAGACAGCCAATAACCATCTCAAAAGTGGTGCACATTGCATAGACTGTCGTGGACACTTGGTAAAATATCGGAAAAGTTTGAGAGTTTTCTGAAACATCCGCGTTGCCTCGATGATGTTATCATACTATTATCATGTTATCATGTGTACATAGGCAATGAATAATCACCGAGAGGACAATTCTGAGATATGACGATATAGTGTGATTCAGCCTTATGCTACACTGACTCATGATGTTTATGGTACGAATGGCATTATGTCACCTGTTGTGGAATTTGTGTAACAACAGAAATGTCTTCATGCTCGAATTTCTGACAAAAATCAATCAAAACCCTCTTTTATTGGTCAGCCCTTCATACGATGTGCTTATGACTATATATCTTGATTGCTAACTAAGCAGTACTTCATGTAGTCAAATGTAGCAATAAAATTGGGCGTTTTTATATTTTTTGGTACAGCTTAAAATAAGAGACTTTGGATATGCTGTTTTTGTGATATTTAAGTTGGCTTGGTTGAAAGAAAAACAAAACTCACCTAAGATTGACCTGCTTAGTTTTGAGTTAAGTCATCATTTATATAACAATGCTGGTGTTGACAGGTAGCAAAAGTCAGATTTAGCAGCTCGTTAGCAGTGCGTATCAAAAGAATTAGATAAAAAGAAAATTGTTTGTACATATATATATAGGCATATTACTTTATTGGAAATCATTTCATTTCAAATGGAAGGGCTTTTCAAATTATGTCACACAACAATCATACAACAAAAAAGCCAACGGTTAGCCTTTAACATTTAGCCAGTTACATTTAGCATAGGTAAATTAAAAAGATGCAGAAATTTGGAAAGAATTAAATTGATTAAAATAAAGCTGTTTGCCTATAGCTATATTCTCAAAATGTGTAGGATTTGCCCTTTCACTCCCTTTTTTAAAACACCCATTGCTTCGAACAATATCTTTGTTGTAGAATGGCACAAGTAATCTTAAAAGGGCAAGAGCCTCCGAGGGAAGACAAATACAACATTTCCAGCAAAGGCTTGTTCGTTTTTGCTTCAGCGGGTGACGTTCGCTTCACTTACACCACTCAAACTGAAAAGGAGGTTGACTGCTCAATCAGATTTGAACATTATCACGATGAATTTGAGAAAAGTTGTAAACTGCTGAAAGGAACCTTTCAGCTCGATGGTGAGCCAGACAACCTCCTTACATCTACATTGTTTGACACAGAAACGGACACTGTAAAAGATCTTGTTGAAGATATCCTGGAAAAAAGAAAGTTAATTAATCCAAGTTTTCTCATGGTGTTTTTGATGGCCCCGAGCTTCGAATTTGGTCAATTTTTGATGGGTAGAGCAAGGGGATCATCAGGAGCTTCTTGTTGCCCTACCCCTAATCACATCTGCAAGGAGAAGTGCCACTCTCGACGTGTCTCAAATTTATTGAGGTCCATTGCTGAGGCGCATGATGAAAACGGGGATCTAATAGGATTACCAAAAATCTTTTTCATTCAGACGATATCAGGAAGTGAGCGAGTCTATGTTACAAAAGACAAAATGGGTGATGATGATAAACCGGAGATCTGTGCAGATGATTATACGCCAAAAGGCTCAGACACTTTTATTCTGTACGTTCACACTGAACAAACTATGGAGTGGCTGATAAAGACCAACAAACACTTCTACTTGATAACTTTCCTTTGTGAGACCATAAAAGCCATGCGGCAGAAAATCACGGAGTGTAACAAAATGCTCAAAATGATGAGTTCCGTCTTCTCGGATAAACCACAAAATAAGAGAGATCAAATCGGCTCTGTTTCCACGACTACTCCTCCTATTGCAGCAAAGAAGATGGCAAAAGTAGATGAAGATATGCTCAGGTCGATTGCTGAACAAGCTCGAGATAAACTTGATATAGACTTGGAGTTAAATCTCAATAGCTTTATAGATGGCTGGCTAGATAACCTCTGTACCACCACAGCGGCAAACATTACAGCATGGCTTAAGGAGGAGGAGATAAATAGTAGCCAAGTAAAGGGTACAGGTCAAAATCCGGTCTGCTATGATCACATGCGTGTATACATTAGCAGCACGATGCGTCGCCGCCTTTCCATGTATGACATTTTGAGACAACAGTTTCCATAACTACCAACAGCATTTACACTAGTTTTACCCTCTACGATGATCTTGCTTTATAGGTTTATAGTTAGTAAGCTATGTAGTGGCTCAGAATATGTTTAAATCTGTACGCTAAACATTAAAAGCCTTTCTCCTCCAAACTGGATGACTCTTTAATTTCGATGAGAAAGGGAATACTTATACTAGACAAGAAGTTGTTTTTTCCAGTCTATAAGGCTTTGAGAAAAAAGCATTCTAGACTTTGGGATTGCAGTCATTGCATGTTTCTCGCTTACTGGGCTCTTATAATTTAACCCTAATCTCATTGTCATCAGTCAGCCACTTGTAATCTGCTGGAAGTTCAAGCTGCAGACACCTACATGTAGTCAACACAGGCTTTTGGTTACTGACTGCAATAAACACATACAAAACTCATAAAGAGCAATATTTAGATCTGATCCTTTAACAAAAATTCAAGTGTTAGAAAAACTAAGCAAAAATACTTCGCCAAGAGAACAGTAGTTCTGATACAAGGCACCAGCTCAGTTATGAAGAATGAAATGCATTTACTTTTACAAACTCTCTAGTTAATTGGATATACCACTAGATAAACAGTTCTTAACTTGTTAAATTAACTGAGCAAACTGGTAACATATTGAAAAACAAGATAAGACTTTTTTTACATTCAAAACCGATATGTTTGATTATTGTCCGAAAGGAACTACATTAACATCTCTGTATTCAAAGAACAAAATTAATACAATGCATAAACTCACAGCTTATTACATATCCTTTTATAAAGACAGCAATTAACTGAAATTGATTTTCTAGCCAAAATATCAGTGATACTTGTTTTAATAGAATTTATATTATTTTTGTATTACTGCTACATAAAACAAAATACATACACCTATTGACCAACAAATATGTTCAAAGCTAATGAATGATTACTGATGATCTTGTATATGACTTTGTAACTTCTAGGTTAAATGGCATAATACTATGTTGAGCTCTTCAATTCTTCACAGTACATAAGTATTTATATACACATATATGCATCTCAGTTTATAGCCTCTCCCTTCGAGATAGATTTTTATTATAAAATTAACAAATGTATTTTTCTTGTCTGTTTAGGAAGGACAACTCAGGTCAATGTGTCTCATTTTATGCGCTTGCAGCTTTAGTCACAGGCGGTATTTGGATGAGTTTGGCAAAAATATATAAAATTTTAATATTTCTTAGCGAGGTCAGCATCAAGAGTTATGTCAGAGGAAGACTGATGCATTTCCATAGATATATATACCATAGGTATATATATCTATGTGCATTTCGAACAGAACGGTTGGATTTTGTGTTAAATGAGTCAGTGTCAAGTGCGTTATTTCATTTTTCACTAACATGTTCATTGAATCAAACATTACACAGCCAATGGTAAACAAGATACTAGTAATATTGTAAATAACATGACATATACCGTATGTTACTTATTCCTGAATGACCTAGCTTGGTAACAAACATGTGGCTGGCTGCTGACTTTCATTGCTACTAGAAGCCTTGAATAAATGAGAATATTTGGCTCTTTTTAAAATTACACGATAAAAGTGTTTAAAAGTGCACCTAGCCATTCAGGTAGAGTTTTGAAACTTTTTATTGATCACCAATAAAATGACAAGTATTATACTCGAAAGGATTTTTACATTGAAAATTGAAGGCAACATAATAATAACATATTTCATGATATTATTTAATTATTGTCAGTATTAATAATAACAATTCTTAATAATGTAATAATAAAATAACTAATAACTACTGTACATGTCATATTTTGTGACTTATTTGATCCTACAATTAATAGTACCCTGTCAGTCTAGCATGCCATTAGAGATTATCAGGTGCCAATAAAGCACATAGAATAACTATTTGCACAATTATTACCATGTCCCAGAAGATGGTTAATTAGCACAGATGTTAGAGTGTTGGTCTCCTGTTGTACAGGTCATGAGTTCAAGTCTAGTTAGAAGAGATCTTTTATTGTAACCTGGCTTCGGATAAGCACGGCTTTTTTAGTGAGATTCATAAAGCTAATATAAATTCAAATATTACTTCAAACAGACATGTAATGCTTTTAATAGCAGTCAATCTGTATTCAGATGATTTTGGTAGACTGAAACAGCTTAACAAGAATAATAACTAGTTGTTGTGTGATGTAATGTTTATAGAACAATAAGAACCTTTACCACATTCTTGTGATCAAAGTTTTACAAATGGAAAACGCATCTGAGACTTGCAGAACAGAATCTCAAAAGTAGATTGCAAATGAACAAAAGTTCATTTAACATAAAAACTAGCGCAACATGAATAGAGAAATGCCAGAATCTGAGGCTTTATAAGGAGTTCATGTAGTCAAATATCGAATCTAATATTCGTAATCATTTACTTAAAGCTGGATTTAAAGAAAATTACATAAAAACAACATTATATATATATATCATACTCTGCAGGTTCATACCAAACTACTAAGTACGGCTCATTTGGAAAAAGATGGCAAATGAAACACTTTCTATGTTTATTAGATTATATAGATAGAATAGAATATATAGATTTTGCAACAAATGTCAATATATGTTGAACAAATTTAAACTCGACATATGAACCAATTTTAAACAGACAATTCCAAGTATTTTAAAACAACTGAGTTTTAAAAACAGAGAATGAAGAAACAGGTGAACAGGAAAATGAAACAAAAAAAATTGGTAATTAAGCATGTTTACACATTATCCTGTCCAAGTTGTACAGGCTACTCTGCATACCGCTATTACTACCTCTACTTTCAAACCGATGCATCGCTGTAGCTGTAGTTCAGTTTGTATGCCTCTAAGGCAGTGGTTATTAGCCTGAGTTTGGTTGAACCCTAGGAGTTCAAGCCAGTCTCAGGGGTTTGGTAAAGGTTTTTCAATTGCAACAGCAGAAATCCCATCGATTTGCAAAATCAAGTCTTTATAAAAGAATATGTAATTTGTTGTGAGTTCATGCATTGTACCGGTTTCATTCTTTCAATGCAATGAACTTACACGCAGTTCATTTTAAACATTGCAATGATTTTGTTCTTTGAATACGGCGATGTTAGTGTACAGTTCATTTTGTGTATCAGTAAAACATAGCTATGCCTTAAACATGAAAAAAAATTGTATTTAATTTTTGGTAAAAACGGTGAAAATGCTTATGAAACTGGTGGGTTTAGTATGTCCAACAAGTTCAAGTAGGTCAAGAACTACTGTCCTAAGGTAAAGTGACAAACAATTCTTCATAAATTTTTATGCATCTGTTCTTATGAGAATATTTACTCTGACCCAAAACAGGGAGCAGTCATGGTTCAGTGGTTAGTACACTGGCATATAATCAGTAGGTCTGTGGTTCGAATCACAGAAATGGTCGTAATACACCCTGCACCAGGATATATTATTTGTGGTGGCAACCTACCAAAAGGGGAAAGTCGGAAGAAAACTGATGCCTACAATTATAGTATAAGAAGAAAATTACTTAGCATACGGAGCTTTGACTAAATGTCTGGCTCACAGATGCTCGACTGTATCACGTAATATCTGGATCAGAAAGTTTAAACTGTATCACATAATATCTGGGTCAGAAAGTTTAAACTGTATCACATAATATCTGGGTCAGAAAGGTTAAACTGTATCACATAATATCTGAGTCAGAAAGTTTAAACTGTATCACATAATATCTGGGTCAGAAAGTTTAAACTGTATCACATAATATCTGGGTCAGAAAGTTTAAACTGTAACACGTATTATCTGGGTCAGAAAGTTTAAACTGTATCACGTAATATCTGGGTCAGAAAGTTTAAACTGTATCACATAATATCTGGGTCAGAAAGTTTAAACTGTAACACGTAATATCTGGGTTAAAAAGTTTAAACTGTATCACATAATATCTGGCGAAAAGCAGTGAAGAATTTTTGCGGGGCAAAATCATAAATAGCAGCAGTGTTCTCAAATGAATACCACATAAACTATTAGGTATGGAAAATATACGTAAGGTTATTCTACTAAATAACAAGTAGAAGTTATCTTACCTTAACTTTTCAACTACTAGATAAAAAGTAGAACAATGGACTATTTACTTGATTAGGCAACATAAAAAGCCCTTCTACGCATAATACTAATGTGATGTAGATATAGCCTTTATTCCAATAACTGCGAACTTGAGAACACTACTAGTGAATGCCAAGCAAGTGTGCTTTTATTCCCTACTTAGTTGAGTAACCAGTGCATACATAGCTTTTGCGTTTGTTAGGTGTTATATTACAAAGAGTTAGTTTTTATTCCTCTATTCTCATGCTTATCTATGAGTCAGCTACTACCTCTCTAAGTCTTCAGTTTTCACATCGAGTCATCACTGAACTTCTCTTACTCTAGTTTAGAGGTAAGTACGTTTATACACCCAAGTTTACAGTGTAAACATCTATGCTTCTCAGCTGTTGTAAAAGCTGTATGACATCGGTTACCACAAAGTTGCTTTTTGATAACATGTGTGTATTTTACATGTAAACACACCTGATCTAGTAATCTCGGAATATATCTAGAAGTATGTTATATCATGAGACATCTGTGGTCAAAAATTGTTGTGACATCATATGTACTGTAGAGGTATGTGCAGCTGTGTTTAGAACGCCTCTCTTGAGTGTATGTACATATTCATATGATTAAACGCATTGGAAGTTCAGGAGCATCATAACACTCATAGATAACCAACTAAAAGATTGTCCAACAGGCACATGACTTATGTAGCTTATGCTTCATGCAAAATGTACTACTAGTACATAATATGTTTATGGTTATAACTAGATGAACACTTCCGACAAAAGTTCATCAAAAAAGTCTTAGCATCACACTGCTGTAACTCTATACTTATAAAATGTTTCTTAGATGTTATATTTCTCATCTAAGTAATATTTTAAACACATACAAGGAATGTCTGTATATAAAAAGGGTGATCAGTGAAAAGTATAGCAGGTAATTTATCGCTAACCAAATATGCTGTACTAATAAAGACTTTAAGCCTGCCAAGCACGAATGAAAGGTAGATAAACAAAACTGTAGTACTGATATCAATGTTGAGAATGAAACAATATTATTTGATTTGCAGACACTACAGCATGGCAACAGTACCTTTAAAGGGTTCAGAAACGTCGAGAGACGAAAAGTACCCTATTGATGGTGAAGGTCTTTTTGTATTCGCTACTTCAAATATATTTGAACCTAACTCACAATTTCAAGGAGAGTCATTCGATTCTGCGTCTCAAACAAACAAAGCTAAACTGACAAGGCCTGAAAATGCAAGTATACTGGTAGTTCCAAATCATGGAGAAGATTTTCACACTGGTAAAAGAAGTGAAGATTTATTGGATGAAAACCAAAACCAGTTTCCGAATCTGTCCATTCGTGATCAAGATGGACCCAGACTCGCAAAAGATAACCTTAGTGGTGCGGTTCGAGAAAAAACTATAGGCAAGCTAAAACGAACCTTCAGTTTGACAGATGGTGCACAAAACTTGATACTATGGGGAGAAAATGAAGGAAACAGTATGGCGCTGACATCCGAAAATACTTCAGCTGGTGAAGATAGCTCCCCATTCCAGGGATTCATCACAAACATTAGAAGCTGCATGCGACATACGAAACCTAGCTTTTTGTTAATTGCGCTTATTTCAGCTGGAGAAAAATCTGGAGAGTTTTTGCTGAGCTCGACAGATCGAAACAGATGTCGAGGTCGAAAATGTGAAAGAAGTTGCAAATTCACAGGAACATGCCAGAAAAGACGGATTTTGGATCTTGTTCGAGCGATTCAGGAAGCTGAAGGGCCAGAAGGTGGACTTTTCTCTAGTGTGCCAAAGGTTTTTTTGATACAAACAGTCTCAGGTAGAGAACGTATTGAACTTTTCGCACGTGATCATGTGGATTCAGTGCATCCAACATATCAAATAGATCCCGATGACTATATACCAAGAGGATCTGACACATTTGTCTTTTATGTACACATAGAAGAAACAGTTCAATGGATCAATGACCATGGCTTTTATTTGCTGGATCATTTCTGCGATGTTGTCAGCAAACTCTCAAAAAAAGCTGAAGACAATAAAAAGTTGCTTAAGGAAATCATTGACACGCACGGTGGGCAGGAGTGCGTCGGTGAAAATCTCTCCAAAGTTGCTAAATCCTTGCTTCAGAAAGAGTTTGGTGTAACTATAAACTTGAATGAGGATAGCCTATCCAGTGCTTGGCTTGACAACATATGCACAAATGTAGCGGGTAACATGAAATACTTGGCTGGTGCAGATAAAGAGCATTTGCATACATACATGAGCAGCACCATGCGATTCCGCATGTCTCTGCTTGATATTCTACATGGTCAGCAGTGAGTTATTAATATTGCATTCTAAAGTCAATTACTTATTCATAAGCCAAGCCTATTTCTAGACACAGGATTTGTAAACCTGATTTTTTGTTCTATTTGGTTTCGTTAGTAGCCTTTGTCATAAATATAATACCAGGCAGCAGCCCATACTACAGTGTGGTTTGTTGGTAATCCTTCAATCACATTGTTATACTAATGTTGACAATCCTCCTGAATCGATGTGTTGGCTAATAACTTCAAACAATTAGTTTTTATTAAGCCATTTTTTTTGTGATCAATGGGGAAAGTATTGATTAATACCCTAGCAACAACTTGAAGAGTTACTCACACAAGCGCACACCACATGCCATGAATTAATGTGTTTAAGCATCGAGACTATAAAAACTCTCCAAAACTTAAATTTTCTTTTTAATATTTTCATAAAAAATCAGATGCCCATTAATCAAGTTGCACTAAATGAGCACCAAATTATTTCAAACTGCTACAAACACATCCTTAAAAAAAGAAAAATCCAATGCTTCTTTTGGCTAGTCATTCCCTTCATATACCGCGTGGCAAACTGGAATGACATCAATTTTGCTAATTTTTGCCAAATTGAAAATCAGTTTAATAGATATATAAAACCATTACATACAACTTTAAAATTATCTGACTATAAAAACAGTTAGAGGAAGACACAAGCATTCTTTAATTTACCTTGCGCTGAATCTTCAAAACTGATGACTCATACTTAAGGACTTCAAAACTGTAAAAAGTAAATCACATCAAATTGTAGGTGTACATATATAATAATGGAATCGTGATATGCCAGTGTGCACATGAAGAATGATATTCTTCGGCCAAAGAGCACAAATAGGTAATTACGATAATAGTAATGGTATTCTTTACTGATCTGATTGTGAAAATCATAAAGCTATATAAGTTTCTTTCCCAGCTGTTGCAATTCCATGCAGTACATATATGAAAGTTAGTAATATAACCAACTAAACTACTATTGTGACTCATGGTTCTGTGAGCAAGATAAATGACTGTTTGACTAAACTCAGCGTTATTACACAATATTCTCAGTTTGTCTGAAACCATGTCTGAGGATGCATTGAGGAGATAAATATTAATAGACCCACAATATTAGGCTCAAAAATAGTTTTTCAAGTCAACGCAAAATTCAACATCACTCATTTGAAGTGAACTAGATTGAACAGATCGATGAGTTGAGCAACTTAGCGCTTTGACAACTTGACTGACTTTGCACTTGGGCGACTTGCATCAAAGCTTTCGAGAGTTCAATAGAGAACTAAAGAAACCAAGGAAAAGTTCAAGGAACATCAGACCCCGACACGATGAAGATCAGTCAGGAATTAAGTAGTAAACTAGATTGAAGCAATCGATAAGTTAACCAACTTTGCACTTGGACGACTTTGCACTTGGCCAAATTGTGTCAAACATTTTGAGAGTAGAATAGGAAACTTTAAAACCGAAAGAAAAGTCCAAAGAACTTCCGTACAACGCAATAGAGATCAATCAGAAAATTGATGGCTAATAATTTGGAGGCATGAATTCTGTGCGATAAAAATCAAAACAACCCACAAAATTTAAAATAAGTTTCACAAATATTGTTGACACAACTGCAAGGGAACAAGCATAACTGAATATACTTTAATAAAGTACTTGCTTGATGATATAGTTGCAGACATTTTAAATATAAGCAAAGAAGTGGCTATTAAAAAGCAGACAACTTTAGAGCTAGATTCTGGAATAATCATTATTAAAACACTAATGAAATGATGTTTTCATCTTGCATATCCCAATATGCTTACTCACCAGTCTGACCTTAAACACTTACATATAGCCTAAGGTTATGCATATACCTTCCCAATGGGTGTCACAGTTCGCTTGCGTTTTTGAAATTATTTCACATTATAAAGTTAACTACCTTTCAATCGATCCACTTTGGCTACCATCAAGCTGATTGCATAAAAATAAGCTGTTCACAGTTAAAACACTAATGTGGTTGGCTGACAAATCCATGAGAAAGAAATGAAGTCATCACGGCTACTTGATATTTATTGAAATGATGAACATGATGTGAAGGGAACTTAACAAAACATTTGCAATTGGCGGATATTTCTAGATGCTCATCTCTCACAATCCAACTCATGCGCTGATGACAACACTTCTAGCAAGGATCTCACAGTTGGAAAAGTTTCTGCTACTAGAGGAAGGGATGTCACTGGAGCCTCCACACTAAAAATTGATGACAATGCCGAGACAAGAATAACTACATGGTTGTTTTCATGCACATGTCATGTTAGAAATTAAACTATTTACAACTTTTTCATGAGAACGACAATTTTTCATGAGTAAAAACAATTTCAGGATAGAGCATAACATCTACAATGTAATTTTAAGTTGCTTGATAGTGAGATCTAACGAGATAAAACAGGCTAAACTCGCCTCCACATCAGCTTCTATTAATTCTTCATGTTTAGACACCCATTCAATTTGGATTGTAAAAAGGCTACAAGAAAAGCTTGACCTTGACCCGTGCGACTTTTCTGTCATTCACATGAACACTGCCTTAAAAAAATCATCAAACTACAACTCATTATACATACAAATGAACCAATTCTACCACTTGTCAAGCCCCACCTCATTGTATAATATCAATACCTGGCTAGACGAAACCAGTTTTTAGTGCCTCGTCTGAACTCATCTGGTGCTCCCGAGAGGGTTGCTTCCATGTCTAACATCTTTCCAATAGGAAGTGAGGCTGTTATCTCTTTATCGACAGAGAGAAACATTCCGACAAGTGTAGAAAGACCAACAGATCTGCGAAGCAGAATGGAGATTTTCAAGAAAATCGTAATAACATTTTATTCATGAAAAAGAGAACACAAAATCTTAGTCATAAGTCTTTGCAGAGTGCGGCAGTTTGCAGTCAAGCTGTCAGAGCAATATGTCTGTGAACAAACCGGTTATTCTTAAGAATACCAGTCGTGTTTTATTACGGGTGTTCAAACCAGCTTTTACTGTTTTTGTTAACTAGGAAAATGTCAATTTAAATAGTGATTGCAAAATCTTTTGAAATTGAAAGCGATTGAAATCTTGGTTGAAAAAAGATATGTTGCCAAACCTGACAAATATTTTGATTGCTTGCGAACAAAACTATTAAAAGAAAACACATCCTCTTGCTAAATTGCTATATTTTTCTCTTCCCCATTTTCTCTCCTACGGCTGGCTTTTATTCTCAGCCCCTCTCTCCTCTCTACTCCTTTCTCTCTTCTTCTTTCTCTCTCCTTATCCTCTCGCCATCCTCCTCTAACCCCTTTCTTGCTTTCCCTCTATATTCAATACTTTAGACAAGCTGTTAAATGACTGATCAAAAGCCACAGCTTATAATGCATGTACACTTTGATAAATTAGAAGAAACCTGATGTGTCAAATGATCTGAAATATGGATTTTAAATAACAGAACCTGCTTAAAAACCAAAGTTCAGAATGATTTACTTGAATATGACTCAACAAGACTTTTAAGCGCAAATCCTTCAAGTAATTGACTGAAGTGTTCAATCAGCATACAAATATAAAGCAACTACACGTATCAGTAAGTCGGAGCTCCAAATTTTGGCTGGCAGAACATACAATAATAATAATAATAATAATAATTTAATATTTAGAAGAGACAGTAAACCACAACAAGCTACTTTACATCCTTTGGAATAATTCAAAATGCAAACTAGAAGTTATTAAAATTATAATTATGGAATTTATTTTACATGCGTAAGCGAAGTGTTAAGCGTAAAGGAGTGACAGTAAACCACAACAAGGTACTTCACTAATGAACTTACGCTGATCCCCGCGAGAGAGGACAAAGGTTAAAGAAATAGTACGCCATGGTCATCGCTCCGTTAATAGCGGCATCTGTGTCCTAAAGTTAGGAGTGTAAAAATATTGTTAGTTACCAATATAAAGAAAACTAAACGTGAAAACTGCAACAGGCAGCTTTATATAAGTCTCACTGCGGTACCATGAAATTAACAGTACAGTAGATGGCCCTACAATATAAATACTCCATTTTGAGAGAGTTAACGTCAAAAATATAGCTAATAACTCACAAATATAGTTAATGTACAGCTTTTATGCACATATCAATATTATTGATTGTGGCATTGCAGTTGCCTTACTGGAAATAGCAATTTTACGTTATACGTAGCATAAAATACCTGTAAATAACTTAATCAGTATCAAGATCTTCCCAATTTCATCTGTTTAGCCTTTCAAATAGAATAAATGAACTTAACTTTTCAATTTAATGACTGTACAATAACTGGGGGTTATTGGTTTGTATCAACAACTTTTCCCTTTAGTGTATCTCTTACATTCACTCTAAGGGCGAATGATTATGGTAATTTTATGTTACGTTAAGAAAAGTGCCTTCAATGTCTACTTGAATCAACTTTTTCCTTTTTTAAATTTATTTATTTTACGTGTGGTTTAGGGTCTATGATGACAGCAAATTCATGTCAAGTGAAGGGGAGCATAAACGTTCAAAGTTAATTTGAACCAATTTTTTTCGTTTTTCTTGACAGTAAAGTCTACGCTGCAGAAAAATTATTGCATGTCTAAAATGAAGCAAAAAAGATAGATACTCCTACACTTCAATTTCTCTCCCAAGTGTGGTAAAAGAGAAAACGATAATTTCAAGGTCAACTACGATATTCTTGTTATTCAAATAGAATTTAAGAACTTGCACTGACTTGACACTTCTGTTATGTAACATTTTTTATGTAATAGAAAGTAAAACTTTTGCATTCTTTATGGAATTCACGCAAAATGAGGTTTACAATATGAGGGCGTCTACTATATTAAAATTGTGCTTGTAGAGTGAACTTGCAACTTTGAATGCTGATAACTAAGAAGTAAGAACTGACCAAAGTGCCGGTGCGCAGTTTGCTGGCCTGCATAATGAACTTGTTAAAGAGTAGACTCAGCTCATAATCATATTCTTTAGTCTTTTTGTGGGTCGTTGGAATGTTTAAGTACAAGGAAGCCCCGCTATATCCTGTCGCAGCCAAAACTATTTTTCCACCATCAAAATGTCTCTCAGGCTTTGTAGTACTTGGCACAGTAGTTGAGATTCTAGTTGGAATATGTGCCTGCATAAACGAAAAGAGGCGGTGACAATCACTCACAAGTAGACTGACCTAATAGTAGGTGTACCTGAGGTGACTCTCACAAAAAACAAACATGCAAAAACAATTACTTTGAAGAGCTTTTAACTATAACTATAGATACCGTAAAACCTCTAATTGAACACCACCTCCAATTGAACGTTACCTCTATTTGACAGCCACTAAAAGAAAAGGGTTGAAAAATAGAGCATCACCCTCTATTCGAACGCTATCTCCATTTAACCGCCTACTTTGACTATCTTTGATCTTTATGAACCTATAATATCAAGTGATCAGTAAAAAAGTTTCCACAAAATCGTATTAATAATGAATCGTTTACATTAATAATAATAAATTCTCTCGCTGTCAAACTTCAAAGCCTTTGCTTTTTTTCGTTAGAACTTTGAAAGCAACACGATAGAAATAATCAATATTGGTCTCAGGCTAATAGTACTTTTTTGTTTAACGCAGTCTTGATACTTCGAAGTACATGTACCTATATAAAAAACCGGTTCCAATTTACAATGGTAAATGAACTTTCAAAGCAACGTCCTAAAAATAAATACTAGCTGCCTTAAGCTAATAGTAGTTCCGCGTTTATGACGGTCTTAATACTTCGAAGAACATGCATATAAAAACAGATTGCAAGTTTTGGGCCAAAGGTTACGTTTAGCGAGCCAACTTTTACGCGTTGCATTTGTGCTAAATGCAGTGCGTAAGTTTTGCTCTGCCAAAAAGCTGTTTGGACGCTAATATCGACTAGTTCAACAGTGCAGAAAAGTTGAGGCCGGAAGACATTGTGGGAGGTATCGTACAACTAGAAGATGTTTGCTCCATCGAAAGCAATAATCAAAACTTAGCTATTCGAGCGAATGATGGAAATATTTTTGTTTTAAAAACGTTAGCTTTTGTTTCTGCATGTAATATAAGTATGGTTCAATTATGTCACTTGTTCATGAATATGTATTTGTGTAATTTGATAGATTATCATTATATAACTTAAAATATGCAGATTTTTAGCATGTTATTTAATAGCATCCTTGCGGCTATCTTAGCACGGCTTACAATGGATCAATGCTCATAACTCCACTTCTATTGCACATAAAAACTAGTTTTAGCTGCAAACTGTAGCAAACATATTAATGAATGCAAGGAGCTTTTATGCAACATTGGTAAATATAGATATAAAATAAAAATGCCTTTAAATTTGAAATGAATTAAAAATTCAATGTGCCAACAAATTGCAAAGAAGGAAACAGGCAAAGAGGACAATAGTATTATCGCAGGTCAATTGCAAGCAATAGATATCAACTGGTAGAGATATTTCTCGATGCATATTTATTAAAAGATCTTTGACAAGTTGGAGGTAAGTTAGCAGATTTATTGCATCCAAAAGGTTTAATATCGCTCCACTGAAAAAAGAGAGCAAAATATAGGCAACATTCGCTTCGCCCGTAATAGGGCTAAATTTATCTTCCCAAAATTCTGACGAGCCATTTGGAAAATACACTGCCAGCCTCTATTTGAACGTCGCCTCCAATTGACCACCACTATAGAGGAAGGGTCGAAAAATAGAGCGCCATGGCGTACAATTAGAGGTTCTACGGTATCTATTGACAGATGGAAAAAATACACAGCATCAATACTTGGTGATAGTTCCATAGTTGCATATAGTTTTAAAATATTGAAATCAAGCATCACAGTTCATTGCATTGCAATCAGCTTCAAAAACTCTTTTACGGCAAAGCAAACACTGTCTTGTTTTAAAAAAAAAATCTGCGATTCTCGCAATTTCTCGCAAAACTGCACACACTACACGTCAATGAAGCTCAGTTTAGCTATAAAAACCTATAAAGGTACCTTAGCAATAGCCACAAGAAACTCTGGTGTGTCAGCAACTTCAACTTCTATTCGCCGAGTGGTGTGTTGTGGGTATTGCCTAAGAGAAAGCAAAAGTCATTATTCTAACGTGTACCTGCAAATTGAAGCATATGCTTACCATAATGTCTAAATCAAAATCATCATTGTAAATTTTATCAACTTCAGTATTAAAAGTAGTTGGAGGTGATTTTACAGTGAAAGACTGCAAAATTGAATTTCGACGACAACATGCTGAACTCCGAAAAAATCGTGACAACCTTGAATAATGTTGTAAAGAATTGCGATGCATTGGCAATGGGCGCAATTATAACCCCGATGATGGTTACAAAAAAGTTTGGAACTCAACTATGTTTACTGACTATGCCTGGTAACTACAGTGGAACCTCGGTTCTCAAACGCTTCGGTTCTCGATCAACTCGGTTTTCGACCAAAGATTTTGAGGTTTGTTCGTGTCGGATCTCGAACATAAATTCAACAAATAGCAAACGGAGAAGCAATTTAAGCTTTATAAACTCTTTACAAAAAGGAAGGAACCATCTGGGGCGACGTCTCCTCTTCCAAAGAGATTTGCTAGGGAGATAACCACTCCAGTCGAGTTACCCTAAATTGTTTTGGAGGAAGATTCTCCTTCAAAGATCTGAAGTAAACGTACCATTGAAGTTTATATTTTCTTTTTTCTACGATTTTTGATGTAACTGACCAGTTTACATTTTTCTGCTGCTTCATTATCAATTTCTGCAATTTTTGGTATGGTACCTTAACCTTAACGTTTTTGATGTTTTAAGAACAAAACATACGAAATGTTTACTCTTGTTTTCTTTTGCCATCATAATAAATAGAAAACCTTTTATTAAAATTAAACACAACATATATCTACCCGTTTTTATTTATAGTATTCAGTATACAGTACAGTCGATGGTGTAAAACGTTGAAAAAATACTTTACCGAAGTTGTTTTCTTGCCTCGGAATGGATTAAAACTTACATACATTCATTCTAATGGGAAAAATTGTTTTGGATCTCGAACAACTTGGTTTTCGAACAACCTTCTGGAACGGATGATGTTCAAGAACCGAGGTTCCACTGTAGTTTTTATTTACATGTAGTTTTTAATTACATTTTAAGTACAACTATTCAATTAAAGTAGTTATTCTCCCTTTTCTTTTGAAGAAGATCCACCAACTCTATTCATTCACAAATTTCGTTGAATTTTTTGCCACGAATTCGCAACATTTTAAATCCGTCAATTGATACCATCTGGTAAGTAAAATAAACTACAACTATTCAATATTACACAGTTAATTAAGAAAACAATTAGTATCATAACCCTGAGCTTCCATTAAAACTAGACTATCGCTAGTAACCTGGTCGTTTGTATTGAGTCGTTCAATGTGAAGGGCTTGACCAAAATCTGATTAGCGTTGACTCATCTACTGAAAACAACAAGCCAGGAATCCATCGCATACCTGTCAATTACGTTTTGCGGGATAAGAAATCAGATTGAAAAATTCCTACAAATTTACCTTGATATCATAGACCTCGTTAATCCAAAGACCAGGTCAAAATATGACTTCATTCGCAGATTCTTAACTCTAGATCTAAAAGACAAGAACATATAAGAAAAGCAACTACTGAGAAAATTTTCTACTCTACAAGAAAAGCACAAATGTCTCAAATGCTCTACACATACATGTGCTAAAAATGAAAAGATTTGAAAGTAAACTTTCACAAATATTTTAGTAAATTTTATGGGAAAGTATCGGTATTTTTATATCATTTGCGATTGTTTTTGATGTTTAAGGTGATGCCAGGATGTTTCAAGATTAAAACTAATAGAACTTGATCACGGTTAAAATGTTGAGACCATGCAAAAGTGCGATTATGACATCTATAATTGCAAAGGAACCGACAGAATAGAGACACGTCTAGTTTCAACTTGAACGCAATAGCTGATATCAACTGTCAATCAGCTATCGCGATGATAACAACTAATGATGCCATTTTCTGTGTGTTTTTCTTCTGAGCATTTTAATTACGATCAAGTTTTGTCAATTTTAATCTTTAAACATCCTGGCAGTCAGATAAACTCAAACACCAAAAACGAATGATACAAAAATACCGATACTTTCTGATAAAATCTACAAAAGTTTTGTGTGGTTATCTTCAAATGCGGCAACTATAACGCTGCAAAAAAACGTGTAGATCAGCTAAGTATAGAATGAGCTGAAAAAGCCTGCCCTCTGCTTAATTCACCGTTTAGAACTCCTACACAGCCGGTGTACATCGATGAATATGCCTTCTAAACCTTGAAGGTATTTGAAATGATGAAAAGTGTAGTAACGTCAGGTACTACTCAGGGTTGGCATTTTTTCCAGGAAAAACTGTTTTTCCCAGGGCAGCGGGAAAAACTGGTAAAAACCGGGAAAAACTGGTTAAAACCGGGAAAAACTGGTAAAAACCGGGAAATATTATCTCTAAAAAATTTTATCCAAATATTTTGTTAGACAATGAAATTTAATAAAAATTGAAAATTGGACTAAACATTTAGTTGTGTGACTCCATATTTATATCAATCAATAGCAATGGAAATAAAATAGTGTTTAAAAGTGGGAAAAATTAGAAAAAATCAACACCCAAGATACGGGCCAACGTTAAATATGCCTTTTACAGCTCAAATAATAGAACTGTTTTGACGTGTATTGTTTAGCACTTTTTCCTTGGTGCAGACCAAGCTGGGCAACAGGCTTGGAGTGGAGAAAGCGTCCAAACTGGTAGATTGATATCAAAACCTAAAAACAATTTCTTTAGGGTATGTTTCGGCCGAATAGGGGGATAAACTTTTCTTAGACAATCAATTCTCAATACTCTAATCCGTTTGTTCAGTTCATGGGTCTCGACTACTTGGCATGATCTTCATGTGTTTTCGTTTTTCAATTATTTTTTAATTGTTGTATTATGCTTACTGTCATTTTTCACACATATGAATTTTGCTTTTCATTCAATATTACTATTTAATATATGTAAATAAACGAATATAATCATGTGATCAGGTCTTTTCATTCAATATTTAGTAAATAAACCAATTATAAAGGTTATGCGCTTTTTTAGCCTGTGTACTATTAAAGAGCCATAAAGAAGCTCGATGACAGCTAATGGTATAAGTGTGTTGCTATTCTTTGCTTAAGCATTAGTCAACTTGTCAAAAAGAGGTTTTTTAGATTTTCCCGATTTTTCCCACTTTTGGACAAAAATGAGTTTTTCTCGGGGCGGTAAAAACTGGCGGTAATAACCGCTATGGGAAATACTATGCCAACCCTGGTACTGCTAGGTGTAAAACAAAAACTTCCTTTCTTAGCAAACCCAAGATTAAAAAAGTGACCGGTACGGCCAAATTTACTATGTGCTTTTATATGACCACCTAATAAAAGATGCATGATATGAAAAGAGCCCAACAAACGCCATTCTGCAATGATGAACGGCGGACTAAGTGTGTATGAAGCTACCGATAAAAGGAAACTTCATTGTGATAAATAATGTGCTCCTCCTTGTATATCTGACTCAGCCATATGACTGGAGTCTCCATGTCAGCCAATCTTCGGAAGGGCAGAGACATCTCATAGAGCTGGCGCCAAGACATTTTACCTAAAAGCAGACATTTGTAGGATGAACAGATTAAAAGTGAAGGACATGGAAACTGTCTAATATTCAACCTGACAGGTTACTAAAGAAGTTCAGTGCTTGAATAACCATACAATTAACTTCTACCAAAGTCATTTCAACTAGATGTTAGCTACTTCAAACAACTTTTAACAAACTATTAACTTAATGACATTCTGCAGTTCCAGGAAACAAGTGACTACACAGACCTATGTTTGGCACCACAGCGACCACTGCTCTCTTTGATAGATGCTTCTGACAGCATCAGCATGTTAGTATTTTTCTGAGCAGTTAGACATCCGTTATCTATCATTGGCTAATTTTGTCAATTCAAAGTAATATTGGCATTTTACAAAAAAAGAAGAACTAAACATCGCACTAATTGTTTTTATGAGAAACATAAATCTGAATTTCCAGTATTAAAAGAGTGTTTTCATATAAAGTGTTGTGAAAAAGATATCAGTAAGCATGGTCATCTTGTACAGCCAGAATAGTGCTCATTATTTCCCTAGAGCAGAGATGTCAAACTCAATTGTACAAGGGGCCATTCAAAACAATTCAAAACACCATCTAGGTCGAGGGCCGAACAGGATAAACATTTATTGAACACAATAAAACTAAATGTTTTTAGAACATAAATATGGATAAAAACGGACAGGAATATCACTCTGAAACAAACTTCAGGTTAACTTGACGCGATAAGTAAATTGTTGTTAATGTACTTATTGTTGCAATAAGTACGCAGCAAGGCAGCTGAAGCATTGCATTATGGGACCTGTAGTTCTGTGCAGTATTATGTCATCAGTGCTCCATATCGATGGGCCACGAATAACAATAATGTACAATGATCTTGCGGGCCAGATCTGATTACAAGGTGGACCGGATTTGGCCCTCGGGCCGTGAGTTTGACACATGCGCCCTAGATCAATAAAACTACCAGCCATTCAGTGATTTCTTCCTTCTTTTGAGTAACCATAGTTATTATTATTATCCCATTATTTACAGAATGAAACAATTTGCCTTTGGTATTTGTATTTTTAATGCTAGCAATAAAACTCGAAGTAATGATAATCAAGTCAATGTGACCAACATACCAAAGAGTCAAGTATATGTGACCAACATATCAAAGAGTCAAGTCTATGTGACCAATATATCAAAGAGTCAAGTCTATTTGACCAACATCTCAAAGAGTCAAGTCTATGGGACCAACATATCAACGAGTCAAGTCTATGTGACCAACATATCAAAGAGTCAAGTCTATGTGACCAATATATCAAAGAGTCAAGTCTATTTGACCAACATATCAAAGAGTCAAGTCTATGGGACCAACATATCAACGAGTCAAGTCTATGTGACCAACATTTAAAGAGTCAAGTCTATGTGACCAACATATCAAAGAGTCAAGTCTATGTGACCAACATATCAAAGTGTCAAGTATATGCGACCAACATATCAACGAGTCAAGTCTATGTGACCAACATATCAAAGAGTCCAATCTATTATCTATGTGACCAACATATCAAAGAGTCAAATCTATGTGACCAACATATCAAAGAGTCAAGTCTATGTGACCAATATATCAAAGAGTCAAGTCTATTTGACCAACATATCAAAGAGTCAAGTCTATGGGACCAACATATCAACGAGTCAAGTCTATGTGACCAACATATCAAAGTGTCAAGTATATGCGACCAACATATCAAAGAGCCAAGTCTATGGGACCAACATATCAAAGAGTCAAGTATATGCGACCAACATATCAAAGAGCCAAGTCTATGGGACCAACATATCAAAGAGTCCAATCTATTATCTATGTGACCAACATATCAAAGAGTCAAATCTATGTGACCAACATATCAAAGAGTCAAGTCTATGTGACCAATATATCAAAGAGTCAAGTCTATTTGACCAACATATCAAAGAGTCAAGTCTATGGGACCAACATATCAACGAGTCAAGTCTATGTGACCAACATTTAAAGAGTCAAGTCTATGTGACCAACATATCAAAGTGTCAAGTATATGCGACCAACATATCAAAGAGCCAAGTCTATGTGACCAACATATCAAAGAGTCAAGTCTATGTGACCAACATATCAAAGAGTCAAGTCTATGTGACCAACATATGAAAGAGTAGTCTGTGCGAGCAGAAGAACAGTATTCGAAAGACTGTGCTTAGTAAAACAACAGCCAACATTTCATAGCATTGTTGCTGCAACAGGAAGTAATGAGTAAAAGCAAATTTAAACCTTTAACCAAATTTAATCTTTTTATTAAATAAATAAAAAGATTTGGAGTTATCTCTCTTAACAAATCCCAATTTGTCATTGCCTGTCTGTTAGTCCATGTAAACGCTATCATGTACCATTTACACAGAATAACACATTTCTATATTTTCCATTTTTGGTCATTTCATCATTTACACATTTTTGGCCGATTTTGTCCAAATAAAAGAGACAAAGAGCCCAAAAACAGACACATCCCTTTTGTCACATGAAAGGAGCTACTGGTGGCCAACCATTTTTAATTAAGTCAGTTGGTTGAAACTGCTGTTTTCACCTGATATGCATACCACAGAACAAAAGTAGTGGTTGTATTTACTCGTTCTTATTAAGGACTACCTCGTTTCTTGGCTGTTGACCACAGTTCTCGAAGTTGTTGCCCGACGTGCACAACAGCAAGCCCCATTGCCAGGTTGAACCGTACATTGGCTACAAATGAATCAGCTTTGACCTGCATCAAACGCCCATAACGTTCAGCTAGGCAAAGCAACCTTTGTGTAGCAAAATCATAGCTCGCATATGGCTTGGCGACCACAGGCCTGCAACAAAATAAAATGACATTTATGACTCATATGGCTGCTGAAACGTTTTCAAATTCTATTAAAATACTAGCTGAATGCCAGGCATTGCCCAGTAATAAAAGTTTTTGCATAAAATATTGATTTTCAATTGGGTAAGTTTCTTTACTTAAACTACAACGAACAGCTTTCATTGTTTGTTCATTGTAAATCGGACAGGCTGATTCCGATTTTGTACTCAAAATAAAGATTGGTCCACTAACTTTCAAAGTAATTTTGGTTTTTGAAGGCTTTTTTACAGCAATTCAATATCGGTGTCGTAAATGACACAATCAACACAACAAGCCCCGCCTATAAATATGTGACGTTTACATGTACTAACTTTTAAGGAACGAAAGTTGGAGGTGTTTAGTCCGATCTAGAATTATAGAGATGGGGGTCTTAAAACCCATTATTCTCTTCTAATTCAGCCTTCAAAATAATCTCAGTCTTTTCTGAGAGGTAGATAAGCTATTTAACATTGCTTATAGCTTGTTACAGGATGTTTAATAGGCTGAACGCCGAGGAAAATGAGCTCAAAAAGCTAGATTATTATTATTATGATTATTATTATCACCTTATTGGTTGGAGATTTGAAGGTATGAGTTCAAATACAGTGTGAACCAGATATTTCATTCCTATAAACTTTATCGCTATAACTAGACAGACCAACAAACAGGCTGGTATTTATATCTAGAGTATCTGCGAACGAATTTAACTTACGTTATATCTGGCGATAAAGCCATCTGCTCTGAAGCAAAACATTCGCTCTGTAATATAATAATAAAACAGGTTCACTAATTGCGGCGTGCAGATAAGCTCACACAGCTTTATATCGTAAAATTTAAAAATTATGTAAACAGAAAATTGTAAAAATGTGAAAAGTTTCGTTTTTACTTTTTCAATTTAAAACTCGAATAGTTTCCAAGTGTGAGCAACTCTTAACAATTTTAGACCAATTTGAACGATGTTCTAGATATTTTACATCATTTACCACTAAACTAGTGATTTAAACAAATTCAACAAAATAGAATTTATCCTTATTGAAATCTTATAAAAGTTCTTTGTTTAACATACAACAGAATTTGAGTAAATATTTGTCTCTACGTTTTGCATAACTTCCTGTATAAAACACGACAGCTTCGTATGTAAAAGTAACAAAGTCGATAAATTAATTTAAACTGGGAGATACGGTTTGATGTGATATCTAATCGTAAATCATTCTGCAGCAAAGATTACGAAAAGAACTAAAATCATATATGTCCAATCAGTTTATAGATTGGATGTAACACCATAATCAGGTAACAATGAAACAACTGGTAGAAGCATTCTCAAGCCAGCAAAATCAACAACAAACTAGTTGACCACATAAACAAAAATTTGGAAAAGGAAATCAAAATATACATTTTGATTAACTCCTGTGACTTGTAACTATCAATACCAGAAAAAATAACTATTAACAATTCCATTGAACATGCATCGAAGCACCCAAAAATACTTCAAAAATAAGCACCGGGCTAAAAGATCACGGTTGACACATGGTAACAGGTTGGCACATGGTAACAGGTTGACACATGGTAACAGGTTGACACATGGTAACAGGTTGACACGCGGTAACAGGTTGACACATGGTAACAGGTTGACACATGGTAACAGGTTGTCACATGGTAACAGGTTGACACATGGTAACAGGTTGACACATGGTAACTTGCTCTCCATTAAAATATAAATGCAAACTCTGATCCAATCATTGAAAGTTTTGAGAGAGAGAGCAGAGCCATGCGCTCCTCCTACATGAAAATACAACAAATCAAAAATATGAAAAAGGCCCGTATAGAATTGATATACTAACTGAACGCAAAGCAAATTCTTTCAAAATAAAAACAATAAAACAAAAAGTGATACGTAAATTCCTAAAAAACCACAACCATAGAAACCAGAACTAATAGAGTAGACAAAATAAGTGTACCAAATTTACTTTGACAGCTCTATTAAACATACTAGTAAACTTTAAACATAGGTGAACTTTCAATTCATCTGTCTTTAATGTAAAGGTGTAGTGACGTTACGTCCTTAATTTGGTTTCGTATATATGAATGTAGTTAGGATTATAAATTGAGTGGTGACCAACAGTTTACATACTCTCAACGTTGAGATAAACAGCCTGATGACTGCACAAGTACGAAACTACTAGTAGCTAACCAATATAAGTACTCTATCTACTTCTCTATTAGTTTATTTTAATAGAGCTTTATAATATATACTCTGTGTTCTATAAACACACCTGATGATCTCTTACAGCACACTAGACTACCAGGGTACTAGACTATACAATATACACAGATATAGATAAACAACTAGGTGTATTTATTTAGAGTCAAGTTGCTCTGGTTGACTGATTTGTCAGGGTCAGGTATAGACAAAAGCCACAACTAAAATCTGTAAACAGACAAATATAAAATTTAGTAATTACCATATCAAGTGATGAGCCTTTCGCCCAGCCATCTTTAAATGCAGGACGCAGATCTCGGTCTAGATCGATATCCCAGAGTGAATTATCTAATTTAGAGTGAAGGTAGCGGTAGTAGTTGATAAGGTAAGTAGCTTTGATGTACTCCGTGTTGGCCTGGTGGTTGAAATCTAATGGAGTTACGCCGCAAGTCACGCTAACCTAACACAAAACACATTACAACCCAAATCATTCTACCGCAATTGTCGAAGTGGCTTAATGGTGTGGCCAACACTCTCTCTAACGAAAACCGATACTAGTGAAATTCTCTGAACTGATACGATGGGTTATACTATAATTCTCATACGTTTGCTTGCCAACCCGTGTTTGTAAACTCAAATGCTACATGACCTTATCAGCTAAATACATGTAAGTACATGTAAGTAAACCTTCCGCTCAAATGTGATCTACATGTAGGTTATTACTCTATAAATGACATTAAAAATCTATGGTTAAAAAATCGTCCTATTGTACGTACGAATATAATTTAATATTTTATGCAAGAAATAATATAAAACAAAAAATAAGAAGGTAATTTCAAAAGACAATAAGTCACAAATAGAGATAGTAAAAACTCTTGAGCAACCTTTTGATTTGGTTTTCTTATATAAAATAGCCGTACACAAGCTAAAAAGGCACAAGAAATGACCAACTAGTTCACCCGCAACTACTTGTCTCTATCTTAGAAAGCTCATAAAAAACTCTGGCAGCCATATTAAAAACTGGCAAATGACAATTTTTTATTAATGGAAAAAACAGAATCAACTAAATGAACTTGTTGATTATTCTAACAGTTGTTAACGAAAAATAAATTAATAAAGGAGCCGCTCACCATAGATTTGACAGCCTCATAGAACTGGCCTAAGGAGGCTTGAACTAGTCCTGCCTGATAGCAACACGACGTGTAGGTTGGGGTATGCTGCTTGCAGCCCTAAAACAATATGGTAAGCTAATAGTCGAAAAGGAAAAACTCCACTGAAAGCAAATCAATCAAAGACATCTTGTATACCGCCAAGATGATGGTAATCCGTCCCATTATTTGTCTCGTGTGTTGCAACTGTTTTATGTTGATGTAATAACCAATAATAAGAATAAATTCTATTTTGTTTAATGTTTTTACAGTCACGGAACAGCAACAAATATACTTCAAGTAATTAGATATTGTGTTAAAAATAATCCATGATAAAAAATGAAGAAACCTAAATTATATAGAAAAACTAAATTGATAAAATAATAAAAATGAGTTTTTTTGGCCACTTTATCGTAGAGACGAGTAAACGGAGGGGTAAGTTTGATGAGTCAGTTTGATAACAGAAATAAAAAAGTAAAAATATGCAGTGATTTAATTTAAATAAAGTTTGAACTGAATTATTTCATAGAGGTTTTTATTATTTTTAAATTTGATTTCCCATTTCTACCAAATTTTTTACTTTTACTTATGAAGTTGTAATGTTTTATACAGTAAGTTATGCAGCGTGTTGAAACAAATATTCACTTAAATTCTGTTGTATGTTAAGCAAAGAACTTTTATAAGATTTCTATAAGAATATATTTCGTTCTGTTTAATTTGTTGAACAGCCAAATAACAGCAACAAATATATTTCAAGTAACTATTCATAGTGCTAAAACAAATCCGTTATCTGCAGCAGTGTAAAAAACGAAATGCATAAACCTAAATTATAAGTAAAAATTAAATTAACGAACTAATAAAAAACAGATTTCTAAAATTACTTTACTTTAGAGACAAGTAAACGAAAGTGTAGGCTGGCCAATCGGAGTTTCAAAAGAAAAAATATGCAGAGTAATCTACTTTAATTTATATTTACTTTATATCTACTATAATTCATACCAACATTTTACGTTAATGTATGAAACTGTCTTGTTTGAAAAGCTGTTCGACGAGTCGAAGTTTGGATATTAATTTGCACATCGATTGAGGCAAATATTGGCTCAAATCTTATGTTGTACTACACGCTCTTATGTTATTACCTAAATGTTATCTTACTACATCTTACTACGTGTTATCTCATAACAATGAGCATGTACAGTGTAGTAAGCTGTAGCTGGAGATTTGACTGCCGGACATAGAGAGCTATGAACCAGTGATGATGGAACACCCTAACACCGATACAACTCATTTCAGAAAATTAAGTCTTCAAACATTCTTCCATTTCATGTCCTTATTTGTGACTGAACTGAAAAACTTAAAGCATATTTCACAATGAGCTTAATGAGGATGTATATCCTTCAATACTAACAGTAGTAATTAAATTGACATGTTTAATCTTTAAGTTCTTTCCATGGTCGATCTCCTGAAGTTAGACAACCTGACAAACTGATGTCTATTAATCATGAAAAAGGGCCTATTACTAGAGAGATGAGTAGAGGGTTAGTCGGGACAGCTCACCTTAAGATCTTCCAAAGCTTGAATGTCATGGCCCATTTCATGCAGCAGAATTCCTCTAAACAGGAAGACATCTTGCCCAGCATTAGTAAAATTTACAGCTTTGTTGGCATATCTTAAAGCTTTCTTGCTTTCTCCTTCTTGCCTAGGCAAAATGGTTCTTACTATTTATTATGATTTCAGTTCATGACGTGGCATTATAGGACATCAAGGAGGTCGAAACGAGAAGCTAAGAACATGGTATGCTGAAATAATAAAAATTCATTAAGAATAGACAACTTATTTATAGCTCAAATTACATGCATACCCACATTAGAATATAAAGCAACTGAAATTAAAAATTTTTTATTTTGTTGCAGCTTGCAATGCAAAGTTAGCAACAATAAAAAACATTTTTTCATGAAATGTTTTTACTGGCTGACAAGAAAAAGCAACAATACTCAAATGTATGAAAGCTTGTTTGCAAAGCCGTTTTTAACAGCTTTGCAAACAAGTGGTTGAAAACAAGCACTTACAAGGCCTACTGTTTTAAATAATCAACAATAACAAGGTATTGTTGATTATCTAAAAGATTATAACCTATCCAACTACAGTCATCCCTTGACATATGAGTATTCTAACATACAAGAACTCTGAGATAGAAGGAAAATTCCGAGCAAATTTTTGACTTGAGATACGACACAAATTGGAGATACAAACGTACGAGGCAGTTCTCGATGCGATTTCTAGGTGGTTGAGTATGTGAGAGGCTGCTTTCGACAACAGCGTCACTCGGTAACTCTTGTCGGCTCAGGTTGAAAAAGTTTTAAACAGGCCAGCTAAAAGTGAAGGCGAAAGCGAGTGAAAATCGAGGCAAAAAGGGCCGAGTGGAACAAAGAGGAAACGTAAAAACTGAAAATGAAAACAAAAGTAGAAGTAAGTTTTGTGTAAAATGAGATTAACATTTTTAAGTGTGTGTTATAGTAAGATAAGTTCATTTAAGTTACATTTAATGTTTATGTTACGTAGTGTCGCAAAAGTGTAGCGTACCAAATGTGCTGCCGTCAAGTCTCTCTCTCACCGCCGTTGCTACCATTCTGTATTGATGGTAAGAACTCCATACGGTACTGTACATAATAATGCTACATTTTATTGCAGATCATAACCAATAAATAAGAATTTGTTACTTTGCGAGCGTAGGTGGTGAATTAGAACACCAAAACACGTTTTCCATTGTCTAATCCTGTTTTTGGGAGTTTTTTCAGAGTGTGGTAACAGATTAATTTGTATTTATTTATTTTATATAAGATAAATTGATTTGAGATGCGAGAGAATCGACACGCGAGCTCGGTGCCGGAACACATTAAGCTTGCATGTCAGGGTATGACATGTTGCTTCAATTTATGCGTCTCCTAATAAGGTACATCTTATATATGAAAGTAGGTTTATTCACGGATACTGCGTCTAATAATTGAAGTGGTCAAGTTACTAAGATATTACATGTCACATGAACAATGTAGATATTAGGCTTTTGTTCGGTGCAGGAAAAAGGATTTAAGCATCACTTGGTTCTAATGTTTTTACAACTATCAAGCCTTTTCGTGTGGTCAGTATGCTAATTCTTTGGCCCTAAATACATGTAGGCCTACAGTATATATATAGAACCACAGGCATATATATATTTTTATGGTAAAACCTAAAATAAACCCTATCAGATATGCTTATGACGGCACCTGCCCCATTTTTATTACATCTAGGTTTGATTATACTGAGCTGTGTTACACAAGCAGAACTCAGATATATTAGATAATTGTTCGTATCAGCCCTTACACAATTAGCACTAATATTTTACTCCATTTGATTGGCGAGTCTACCTGCTCACTTCGTATCTAGCCTCCTCCCAGACTACATTCAACTCTGTCAAGTTTTTGAAACCTTAATAAAACATGAATAGCGCTTTTGTAATTGAATAACAGGCGATTGGATATGTAAGAATTGTGGGCGGAGTCAATTAACTAGCCACTAATTTTGTCACTACAACACTACCCCAGTGTGATAACAGACTCTGTATACACAAGGTTCACTACACAATAGCTCGGGTAACAAAAAGAAGTTGCTAATATTGCCACGTCAACATCCCTTCTGACATATTGCTAAAGATCTAAAATTTCTGCCAGTGAAAGGTACGTACATGTATATATGAGAATCATGTTCATAACCACATAAATGCATGACATGCTTGGTTTATCACTTGAGTGTGGCTGTTGTTATTGTAGCTCTCTGACTAGAGATGACCCTAGTAGTCTAGTAGCGAGGTTACTAAAGCTTGTTTATACTGCTCACATCTTACAAATCTCTACATTTCAATACATTCTTATGTATATAAATACACAACTTGTACAGGGATACAAACAAGATATCTTGACATGTACAAAACAGTACTAAGCTTTCTGTGATTAAGGATATCTTCAGACTCCCTAGACGTTGAAACTACGCAATTGGGGTACATGTGATGAGTTCTGATTCTAATGCATTAATAGGTAAATACTCAACTTGTACAGAATGCAAATAGTATATCTAAACACACACAACAATGAGCCAGAACCAAGTTTGCTCTGATCAGATTTAAGAATTGTCAGAGCACCAAAAAGTAGGAGCAATGTTGAATTAACAAAACAAGGCCGTATGTATAAATCCTTTACACATCGCATACATTAAGGTTACCTTATTTATATTCCTAATAAAGTATGACAACGTACATAGCAGGCCTGATGTAAGAAAAGGTTATTTAACTTCTAGCATTCACTGCCAAGTTACTCAGTAGGAAACTTGATGATCAAGCCATATGAGATGACAAAACTGCTGGTCAGCAGTTGCTTTGGCTAACTAGATCATGATAAAATATTTGAACTGTGATTGGTGAGTTCTGTGAATGCAATTTAACAATCTGGGTTTTGTCGATACCTGAATGCAATGGTGAATATAATAATATGTTTAAGATGACGAGAAGTACTTGTAAGAGCAGTGATGCTAGTTGATAGCAATAATGAGCTAGTAATATTCTAAACTCATCATGAAAACAACTTTGCTGTTATTTTGGCATCTGCTTGACTCTCTCACATTTTAATAGTTTATGCAATTTAAGTTTTTTCTCATTGATAACTCTTACATTTCATGTAGCAATGATGTCAGTGAAAATAAGGTTTACCGCTACAATATTTAACATAAGCGTAACTGTCAAGACACAATACACGCATATACCATATATAACATCCTTGACACAGGTATGCATATTTAAACTTTAGTCTTACTGCTTGCAGATAGCGGAAAGTTGAAAGTACTTATCTATCTAGGTCAAACTGTTCTTATACCATAGCTTACTGTAGCCCAAGAGTGGCTGTTTTTTAGATTGATTCATTTCACAAAACCAAATGATTTTTGTAGTCTATGTCTAACATACAACCCTCAAAGTTTGATGGGCAGCCTATACAAGGCGGTGTTATAGAAACTCACCACCAAACAAGTGAGTTTGAAGTTAGGCTACAGATCATCAAAGCTGGAGTGACAAAGAGGACAAAGTGACAAATTTAAAACTGTGTGTGCGTGTGTGCATGCGTGTCAGAGATGGTCAATTTGTTGAATGACTCCCTTGGCTAAGCTAAATAGAGTATGTTAAATAAATAATGAAAGGCAAAACGGCAGCGCTTTGAGTTACACGTATACAAGCTGTATACGTGTAACTCAAAAGAAGTTCTTCAAAGTTTGGTATGCGGCCCATAAACGGCGGCTTATGTCAATAAATTTTTAAGATATTTAGAGCTGTATTATAGAGATATAAGAGCACAAAACAACCGCTGAAGTTAGGCTACAGATCATAAAACCTGAAATGACAAAAATGATTCACGCAGCTTTCTCATTTTTCATAGAAGACATGATGTAGTAACAAACATGGCAACATTGAAACTGAAAAGCTAACATTCAGACTACATATATCTTATTGCTACAGAAATAAGTTATATCCATATTTTATTTATATTATTTATATCAGAAATATTTGACAGTTATCAATGCAATATCTTCTGCAGAAGTAATTAAATGACTGAATCTATACAAAGGAATAGGAAATGTAGACATTGATGTGAAACGCTGACAGCTGATATTACTGTAGTAACCATTTTGAATGTAAATATATAATTTTGCTTGTAGACAACGTGGTATGGCAGCAGTACATAAAAAGGGTACAGAAAAGCAGAGAGAAGAAAAATACAAAATCGAAAGTAAAGGTTTGTTCATATTCGCAACTGCAAATGAATTTGAATATGAAAAAAACTTGAAGGAAAAGTTTCTGTTTAAATATCGGCAGTATGAGAAGAAAGAAATAATCGGAGACGAAAATGAGTCTGACAATGAAAGCTCATCAAGCAGGGAAAATAATGAAGACAATGAGTACAGTAATGGAGAAACCAGCACTTGTGACCAAGACACGACTATAGATACAGAGGAAACACCAAATACAAAAAAAGACACGACTACAGATACAGAAGAAGAACCTGGCAGAAACCAAGATGACACCACAGATTCAGAGGAAGAACCTGACACAAATCACAATTCTGTTAAAGTCGGTAATTCTAAAAATAATTCGCAAAATGAACCCGGTACAGACTTAATAATTGACAAGCTAATATCTGCATTTGGCTTAAAAAGTGATGCAGATAATTTGATGCTTTACGGAGAAAAAAGAGCAACCGCAATGACAAAAGATGCAATGTCATCTGAATCCGAGGATACAAAGTTCAAAAAATTAATCGAAACAATTTCACAATATACGGATCAGATCAAGCCAAGTTTTCTGATCTTTGTTCTGGCGTCTGGCGCAAAAGAAAATGGTGAATTTCTTCTGAGCTCTAAAGATCGAGAAGATTGTAAAAGTTTCTGTAACAAAAAGCATAAATTCTCTGGAAGATGCACGAGGAGACGCATTTCAGATCTTGTTCGAGCGATTCAAGATGCCGAAGGAAAAAATGGATTACTTTTCACTAAGATACCCAAAATTTTCTTAATACAAACTGTCTCAGGGAAAGAAAGATCAGAAATGCTGAGCAAAGATATATCCCTAAAAGAACTGATTAAAGGCCTCAAGCCCGATGACTACACACCAGTAGGCTCAGACACCTTTGTGTTTTATGGGCATACAGAACATAGAGTTGACTGGGTAAATAAAAATGGATTCTATTTGTTAGACCGATTTTGTGACATCATAGAGTCACTGTCAGAAAGGACGAGCAACAGTGATGAGGGTGATGACATGCTTGAAAAGTTGATTGTCATGTGCGGCAAAGAAAAACCGGTTAGAGAGAAATTGTTTGAGACTGCCATATCCGCGCTAGAGACCGAATATGAAATGAAATTAAATTGGGAACGAGAGAGTCTCTGCAATGCTTGGTTTGATAATGTCTGTACAACTGTGGCTGCCACCATTACTGACTTTTTGGACCAAAAGCTGGACACAGACCACAAACATTTGCGTGCATACATGAGCAGCACCATGCGATACAGAGTCTCGATGCTTGACATATTGCGCACCCAGCAAACAAGTTAAACCAATGAATTGTTTAAAGCATTGAGCTCTAGAAGCGAATAACTCAGCCATGCTAATACAGTGACATTGACTATGATTCCTAGACTACAATCTCTGTAGCAGAATCTTATCATAAAGATCCAAAAATGAACCAACTTTAAAGTTTAGCATTTTTAAAAACATTGCCTGTCAAATTTTCTATGTAAAAAACTTGCTCAAATGTGATAGTGTTTATAAGCAATAGCATATCCTGAAGTTTTATTATATTTTTATGCTTGTTCAATCAAGAAGTATGTTTAATTGTTTCTAGATTACTTATAATAATATTTTTTGTGAACACATTTTTATGGCAAAATAATTATTTCATACAAGGATAATCATGAAGGAAACTATAGTCATGCTATTGTATCACATTATTTATTTATAGCATTTATTATAACAATTTTTTATTCAGGAAACATATCCATCTGCCCATCTATACGTAGTTTTTGCAGTATGACAATGTACATACAGCTGCAAACATTAGAAAGCAAATTGTATGTTTTTTAGCGTGGCTTCTTGTATTCTTGTAAATGTTTATCACAATGTGAGCTAAAACCATTGTAGGCTACTTTTAAAAATATTCCAGCAAGCAAGTTAGGAACCATTCCAAGTCCTACTACAGTCAATCCCTGATTTGTGATTCCACTTATCTAAAATTTTTTGCAACTTGACATGAAATATGAGAAAGTAATTTTATATACAAATATATACATTAGATAATATATAATAATACAAATATATACATTAGATAATGCAAATTCTGAGCATAAAGTGAGTTTCTTCATTATAGAAGAACTTGCTTAAAATTTTAGTAGATATTATTAAAAAATTATTAGCATTTTTCTATCATTTGCGATTATTTTAAATGTTTGAGGTGATCTGACTGCCAGGATGTTTTAAGATTAAAATCAACAAAACTTGATTGCGGTTAAAATGCTCAGATTAAGAGAAAGTCTGATTATGATGCCTATAGTTGCAAAGATACCGACATAACAGCGATGTGTAACGCTGCAACTTCAATGCAATAGCAAACCTATATATAATAATTAGAGCTGCACAATGATCGCGTTAATTAAACGATTAACCCGACCAATACAAATAAACGATTAACTGAGTTGGGCCAATTAATCTTCAATTAAAATACAACCGAGGTGATGATCTTGATGTGGTTCCTTTCCTTTGTACTGTTTAGTACCATACATTGCTAACGTAGCATGTTACTACCATTTAATTTACTAACAAATAAATATTATGACAAGCAACACTTTCTTACCAATAAATTACAACCACAATTATTTTGCACTCAACTATGAAAACACAGTGAGTCGCTAACATTAAACTTGTTTATACAATGCACAAGCGCCGATCTAGTCGTAAGTGGCCGTGTTGTTAGTTGTTTGAACATGTTTCTAGGTAATAGAAACAAAAGTGATTTCATTATTATTTAATACGTATCTTAGTTTATTTTTGTTTGTTTTTAAAAACTTTCTCAAGTAAATTATACATGTATTTTCATTTTTCAAAAAAGTCACAATCATATTTCATGATTTCAAAATTGACACTTTATTGGAACATGAAAGCAGAAAAATGTCTTCCACCCTAAGTAGTGCATTTCTGTAAGTCATTGGAAGCATAAACAAGAAAGCGAAGTGCAATATATGCTAGAAAGAATCTGCTTATCACCACAGCACATCATCATTACGATATAATTTAATTAATTCTCCTACCGCCCAGAAATCATCACTAGCTGTCGCAGACAATAACTAATACTACTGACTACCGGCACTACTGTCCCCTGTGAGCGTCTATTCTCTAAAGCTGGCAATATTGTATGCAGGAAGAGGGCATCTTTTTATTCAGATAATGTGAATAAACTGTGCTGCCTCAACTCTTGGCTGACTTAATTATAGACTTTCATAGACAGTTTTCATACTCATAATAATTATTACATTGTAACTTATGTACATTGTACATAACATGAACTACTGCTAACAATTGTCTAAAATATAATTAATCTATATGTAGCTGTATTGTTTGTTTTTGAATATGCAGGTTTTTGCTATAATAATTCTAAGATTAATCGAAGATTAACTGGTTCAGACCAGTTATTAATCGTGATCAATTTTTATAATCGTTGCGCAGCTCTAATAATTATACATACACCATAAAACCTCATTTGAGAGCTATGGCACTCTATAGTAAAAGCAAAATAAAGATGGCGTTCAAATGGAGGCTGGCGTGGTATTTTTTAAACAGCTTGTCAAAATTTTTAAAAGATGAGGTTAATTTTTTTACGAGCAAAGCGAATGTCCTTTCTATTTCGCACTCTCCATTGAGTGGAGCGGCATTAACTCTTTTGGATACAATAAATCTGCTAACTTACCTTAAACTTGTCTAAGATCTCTATATAAATGTGTATTGGGAAGCTGAAAAATACTTCTACCAGTTGATATCTATTGCTTTTAGTTGACCTCCTATGATTTTATAGCTTGTGCCCTGCTTTGTAATTTTTTTGAGATTTCAATCTTTTATTTCATTCTAAACATGAAGGCATATTTTCATTTATAGCTACCTATATTTAACAATATTGCATAAAAGCTCATTACACTGATTGATATGTTTCCTACAGTTTGCAGCCAATCTGGCTTTTCATGTGGAATAGAAGAGGAGTTATGAGTGTCGATCCTTTGTAAGCCGAGTTGAGAAAAAGGCAAGGATGCTATTAAATAACATGATAAAAATCTGCAAATTTATAAGTTATATCATGATAATCTATCAAATGCTACAAATATATATTCAAAAACAAGTGACATAAACAAACCATACTTATAATACAAGCAGAAACAAAAATCTGCATTTTTGAAAACAAAATTTGCATTGTTTGCTTGGCCAGTTGCGTTCTGATTATCGATTTCGATGAAATGAACATCTTCTGGCTGTTCAATATCTTCCACAATGTCTTCTGATCTCAAATCTTTTTTTGCAACTGCTGAACTAGTCGATATTAGCGTCCAAACAGTTTTGCAGCAGAGCATAACTTTAATACGTTGCATTTAGCACAAATAATGACAAACTTTTAGCGGGATGAGTGCTAAGCACAAATTTTTGCCTAAAACTAGTCGTTCATCTACTATAATAAATTTAAACCGTTTTTCACATACGTTAAAGTATCAAGACAGCGTGGAACAAGGAGCTACTATTAGCCTGATACAGTTACTAATTATTTCTGTGTCAATGCTTTCAAAATTTAAACAAAAATAACGAAAAGCTTCCAAGGTAGAAATGGATATGACATGAACAGAAATTAAGGAATTGATTATTGTTTATGTAACCAAGTCACTAATAGTACCATTTTGCGGACATTTTTTTACTGATCAAAGAAGCTCAAATTGGCGGTCAAATGAATGTGGCGTTTATTAAAGGGCGGCGCTCTATTTTTCAACCCTTGTCCTATAGTGGTGGTCAAATAGAGGTGGCGGTCAAATAGAGGTGGCGGTCAAATAGAGGTGGCGGTCAAATAGAGGTGACGGTCAAATAGAGGTGGCGGTCACATAGAGGTGGCGGTCAAATAAAGGTGACGATCAAAAAGAGGTGATGGTCAAATAGAGGTGGCGGTCAAATAGAGGTGGCGGTCAAATAGAGGTGGCGGTCAAATAGAGGTGGCTGTCAAATAGAGGTGGCGGTCAATTACAGGTTTGACATTAAATCTCAAAGTTTGTCTCTCATTTGTTTTTGATATTGGCTGTTTATTTTCTATCATTGATGCGTTCAGCTATTGCGATTAAAATCTTGCATTTAAAATTCTCCACTGTAATGGAATTGAACTGGCGACGGTTGCAATTGCAAGTATGCAAACACGCGCACCTAACTACAACGCTAAGAGGGTCTTGTTTGATTTCGCTCATCTGCGGTATCCTTATTCCGATTAGAGCTAAATACGTACATTTTACATGAATTAATATTACCTTCTGCGTTGTTCTTACTTTCAAATGTCTTTAAAAAGTCATTTCAAAATCCATTATTAATTTTTCTTTTTTTGTAATTTTCAACTGTGCCATTTCATAATGAAATGTTCTGTTACAGCGTAACTGTAACAGCACAGTTTCAATCTTCAATTATTCTTGCTATTTCCAATTATTGCAAAGGTTAATTGCTAGAAATTGTAAAAGTAAAAATGTTCAAGCGGGCGTTTTCGAGTAAGAATTGCCTCTACATTCCAACTCAGTTTGGTTAGATAAAATACCCTCGTGCGCTTCACTGATGTATTTAATTTCGATCTCAATTTTACGTTTGTGTCAGTATCGACTATTGAGAGGTACCAATATAGTCGTAATCAAAATTTTGATGGATAGCTTCTGCAGCAACAGCATTTTTATAGCCACTTCTATTTACTCTTTTATATTATTAATTCAGCATATTGATTCAACCTATTATGATTTTGATTGTATTGTATCGGTTCACTTTAACTTTATGCAGTATCAATTCACTTTTCATTGTAGTCATCGTAACAACTCATACTTTACTTAGCCATAACTTGCTAATTATTTCTCATTTAAAAACCTTTACAGTAGTTTTAGTTTTTCTCTTAGTTTATTTGAGCTGCACAAAACACTTTGCTTATGATATGAAGTTTAAAAGCTGGAATGGTGAATGTTGCATATGTTAAATACAAATCTATTTTCTGTGCAAAGACTTTTTGATCACCCGGGCATTCAACTAGTATCAACTATAGCAATGATAGCTAGTGACGACATATTTCCCATATTTTTCTTCTGAGCGATTAAACTGTGACGAAGTTTTGTAGATTTTAATCTTGAAACATTCTGGCAGTCAGATCACCTCAAACATCAAAAACAATCGCAAATGATAAAAAAAATCGATAGTTTCTGATAAATTCTGCTGAAATTTTTGTATAATCTCATCTTTAATGCACGCCATTATTCAAATCGAGAATATCCCTGCTGCAACAAGAAGACGCTGATCAGAATATCGGTAATGGCCTTACTTGTAACACTGGGCTATGCTGACCAGTACATTGGTATCCTTCGTGTTCAGTTCCAGCAATTCTTTATATACAGTGATTGCACTCTGTGGAAACAAAAAGTAAATATGGCATGACCTTGGCCTAGTATGAACTAATATTGATGCCCTGCCAATTAAACACTGTTCATAGCTTTGAAAAAATAAATTTTATTTCCTTGCATTATCTTATGAATGTGTGTCCAGCGGCGACTGAGCAAGCGATAATAGCACAATTGGCTGTCTCTGCGTAATACTCAAAGGTGTAGGTTTATAGACCAATAGTATCCTGTTTCACTATGAGTGTTATAAACTTCCTATAAATAAAAATAATAGTCAAATTTTATATATTGGAAAAAATAAATTTTGATATTTTCTTTTGTAAAATTGACATAAAATTTCAGTAATGCAATATTTTAGAACCCTCAGACAATCATCAAAATATTTAAGCCAGTTTTAATTTGAACTGTATCAAAACTACATTTTTGAATTGCGTTTCCATAGAGGATCGCACACATACACCGTTTTACATTCTATTTTTAAACTTATTTTTGAAAAAACCAATTAAGTGACAAGTCTGAAAAAGAAATATCATTTTGTAAGCAAGCCAGTGTTTACCATTTTTTCGAATACTTGTAAACCATTGCCATTTAAAAAAGCCACTTCTACAATAGAATGTGTGACAGCGAGAAAAGTCTATGAATTTTACAAATACGAATCCAGGACAGACAAGATGACAAACCTTCAACTAAAGTAGCTTCATGATGGAATACTAATAATGGTTTGGCAAACTCGAATTAAAATAGTAGAAGAAATACATAAACAATAAGAATGAAGGTGACCACAGGTTGACTAGGCAATAGTTTACTTATTTTGTTACCCCTCCCTTTGATTAGGTTGAGTGTAAAGACTGTTTTCTTTTAGGAGTAATGAAATCTACAAATGTCAGCTTTTAGACAACAATTACAGTTTTATTTCCTCGTATTATTTCATGAGCGTGCATTCAGAGGTCACTGAGCAATAAATATTAGAATCACCGACTCCTTATCTCTACCCCTTGCTTAATCAAGCTCAAGGAAGTAGTGAATCAGAAACATTTATGACTAGCTAATTTGTACAGCATGAAGTAGTGGCCACAGATCAGAACTGTGGTAATTCATGTCATCATAGCTATCATATTTTCTGGACTAGTTTTGTGTTCTCAACTGTGATCGAAACAAGCACATTTGAAAAATAAAGGGAATACATTTATTTCATTTAGTTTTCGTGAGTCTTCCAATCAAATGCAAGCATGATCAAAATTATTCGGTTTAAAATTTCAGGCTTCAGTTACTTTGGTGGTTTTTCTTAACTGAAACTTTCGATGAGGATAGCTCCATTTGGTCAGCCCTTTTGTATTGATAGTGCTATTTAGCTGTCTAACAGCTCAGCTAATACTGCAGTACTGAACAATAGCAGACCAGCATGTAAGTGATGTCGCGATAAGGCATAGCGTGACGCGCGAGGTGCGTGACGCGCGAGGTGGTGAGGCGATTGACGCACACAGTCATATGAATGCACATCAACTTATAGGTTTGAGTTTTGGCATTTTATGGCTACACCTAATGGAGGCCAAATACTGTAACCAGGAGTTGAAAAACATTCTATTCCAGGTTGTAACTTAAAAAACTTATTCTACCCTAAGACACTTATATTTCGCTAGTATTTAGTTTCGTGAGTAGCTCACAGAGTAAAATTTCGAAGCAACTTAATTTCGCAGCTCTGATGAGTGCAAAAATATAGTGATGTGAAAATAAAAGCAGTGGAACAAACATAATTATATTCCTCAGGTTCGGTTCACCGATAAAAAAAATTTCAATTTGCGACTAGTTTGTAATTGTAAACCGCAGGTAGAATGGTGTGGGCAAGGTCGATAATGCAATTTGATCGCTTGCTGCCATTTGTTTCTTGGACTATCAACAGGCCAGTTTTTACTGGGGCAGCTGGCCGGCTGAACCGCCCCAATTTTTTGGGAATTTTTCACGGTAAGTACAGTCCAACTCGAAAAACTCGCCCTCAGATAAAATGTAACATTTCATCTCAAACACAAGGTCAACTCAAACGGATTTGTTTGGTCAGTTTCAACGCAATGATAAATTTCTTCAGATAACTCGACATCAACATCCTTTATTCGAAAAGTTATTTGCCCAACGGCCATGGACGCGGTTTTTATCGCTGTAGAATGTCACTTCATTCCAAGCCATAGAAACAAACATCAACTTCTAGTAGTTCTTAGGCATCATTATTATCATCATCAGAGGCAAAATATTTTTGTTAACGACTTTTATAAAGGTTTGCAAAAGATTAAGTTTTATCAATCACCCGCTTGGCCGTGTCCCATCGAAAGCGTAAAAGCCTCCGAATGAACTTAAAATAAAATCCGCAAAATTGATCTTTGTTAAAACGCTCAAAAGGAAAAGATGTTTTTTTCTTAGCGTATTAACTGCGGTCATGTTTTGCCTATTTTAATTTAAAAACGTCTCGTCAGTCACATCACTTAAAACAATACAAATCTCAAAAAAATTACAAGTTATTGAAGAGGTGTCAGTGGTGAATCCAAACCTTTCCAGAGCCATGCTGCTTGTGTAGTACTGCGAGTGTCAGTGCATGTGTCTTATTTTCTTTCAACACACGGTGCTCACTGCATTGATTGATGTCCCCAGCAAACGATAACGCTAACTAATGCATGTGCATTGACATCAAAATCCTATCGTTATAAATTATTCCTAATGGGAAAATAATCCTAAATAATTGCAAAATAATAACGTAATAAATTTTGACAGTCAAATTATTTTGTCGGTTTATATTTTAACGATGCTATAGTGGTCGTTGAAAACGTTAAAATAAATGTCCTTGTAAAATTCAATTATACAGTATCAATGAACAAAGCTATTTAGTTTCGCTTTTTCGCTCGTTTGTTATGATAGTTTAGTTTCGCACATGAAACTTTCGCGAGAGGATGACACCGCGAAAACGCGAAAGTTACATGCCGCGAATACATAAGTGTCCTAGGGTAAGTCTCGAGGTTATCCTCTGTATCCTGAAAATCTACTGTTTCTCAAAAGCAAATGGAATCTACAGTTATTAATTTTTGTTTTGTTTGTTTTGTATGCATGCTACTGCATGGGTACAGCATACACTCATATATACATGCTACTACATGGGTACAGCATACACTCATATATACATGCTACTACATGGGTACAGCATACACTCATATATACATGCTACTACATGGGTACAGCATATACTCACATATACATACTACTACATGGGTACAGCATACACTCATATATACATGCTACTACATGGGTACAGCATACACTCATATATACATACTACTACATGGGTACAGCATACACTCATATATACATGCTACTACATGGGTACAGCATACACTCATATATACATACTACTACATGGGTACAACATACACTGATATATACATACTACTACATAAGTACAGCATACACTCATATATACATACTACTACATGGGTACAGCATACACTGATATATACATGCTACTAAATGGGTACAGCATACACTCATATACACATACTACTACATGGGTACAGCATACACTCATATATACATACTACTACATGGGTACAGCATACACTCATATATACATACTACTACATGGGTACAGCATACACTCATATATACATACTACTACATGGGTACAGCATACACTCATATATACATACTACTACATGGGTACAGCATACACTCATATATACATACTATTACATGGGTACAGCATACACTCATATATACATACTACTACATAAGTACAGCATACACTGATATATACATACTACTACATGGGTACAACATACACTCATATATACATGCTACTACATGGGTACAACATACACTCATATATATATATATATATATAAATATATTAAAATTAAAAATTAAAAAAAACTTTATATAAACTGCTACAAGGACACGCCATTCAAACTAACATGTATGCTACTCTGTTTGGACACCACGCAACCTCATATGCGCGTTACTACATCAGGACACCATGCAGCCTTATATGCGTGCTACTACATGGGTACACCACACAACCTCATACCCAAGCTACTACATGGGGACACCATGCAGACTCTCATGCATGTTACTAAACTAGTCCATCACAACTGGTTAAGCAAGAAAATATCACTTACTGGCAACTTTCCTTGGCTATAAAAAATTAGACCAAGTTTTTGCAGTGCACCCTTCTTATCTTCCAGGTCCAACTCTAAGGCTTGCCTGTAACAGTGCTCTGCCAAGTCTAGCTCCTGTGTACATAAACAATCCGTTTGTCACAGAATTTAATGCTTCTAACATTAGCTCTGTTGTAATTGATATGCCATGAAGGGCTGACACTTCAGGAACAGCAAGTACACAATTCCACAAGTTATTAACACTTAGTTAAAGTTGAACAAGATATTTAAATTTAAGTGACTGCACGGATAAAACATTGAAAAGGTGCAACCAAGCAACTTAATTTTTTGTTAATATAAAAATACTTTTATAATACAAATAATTAATAAATAATATAATAAGTTTTATACAAAAAATGTGACCTTTAAGGAAAAACGCAATTTTGTATAAAACCTCGGAGGCAAACACCTGCATGTATGCCTTCGCTATCTGTTACTGGTTTGACCATGAAAAAAGAAAATATTTTTATTGGTAATCCAAATGTAGGTTTTCAAACTGGGATGCTTGTCAACGACTTGAGCCAATGTGGCAGGCCGAGAGCCAATTCAGAGTTAACGTGCAATACTCTTTCGCAACAGGCGAAACATCACAGCAGATAATTTTGAATGCAGATCTTTTGTATCAAGACCAGTGGTTTTTAACCTGTGGTTGATTAAACCCTTGGGGTTTGGTGAGTCCCTGGGGTTTGGTGGAGGTTTCTCATAGGTAACAACAGAAGTCACACCGAGTTGCAAGATCATGTCTTTATTAAAAGATATGTAATTTGTTGTGAGTTCATGCATTGTATTGATTATGTTGTTTAAACATAGGGATGTTAATGCACTGTTCATTTTGTGCACCAGTAAAACATACACGTATGTTTTGAATGTGAACAAAATCATATTTTATTTTTCAATAAAGAAGGTTGAAAGTGCATATGAAACAGGCAGGGTTCATATGTATAAGCATATCGATTATGTGAGCCATAAACCATTGGCATCGACGAAGCTACTAGTCAGAGAGCAGGATAACCCTATCTGTCATAAAAATAATTTCTATTACTTTTTTCACCTTATGCAATATGATGCATGCAAAATATTCTTCAATATTTATATATTGCCTGTTTGCACGTTGCACTCTGTAATCTCGTTACTTATATACTTTCATGTTTAAATTACATCTCATCAATTGGCGGAGGCGTAATAAACAAGCCGATCACTGTTGCCACTGTGACAAGGAATTTCACAGACTGTGATTGGATAATTGAAATACAACGTCATAACCCGCCAGATTGCACAGTAATGGCAGCCCAAACTAGGACCGTGTGTTGGGCGTCCGAGCGACTAACCTCAAGTGATTTAGCAGTTCTATTACCTCAAAAGATAAAAACGGTAACTGAACGCGCTGACCAAACATTTGAAATCATTTACAACTATTGCTAGGTAAGGAAAACTAATTATTTTTTTGATCAAACCGAAGACCTCGTTCATTCACCACGATAGCCATTAATTCATTGAAGATTAAATCAGCCGTCAGCGTAGGTAGCAGTGAAAATTTAAAATCTATCTAATTTGATTACCACAGTAGTTATTATGGATTACATAATTTCTTATAATCAAGCTCTACATTCTAATAAGCCTTACTAACGGAAAAAAGCCGATAATCTAAAGTTTTTATGAGATGTAGAGCACCATCTAAAAACAGTCAGATAGGTTCATAGAAACCCTATTAAAGTCATCGGAGCAACTCGCAGTGTTTGACGTATGCAAATACTACACTGAATGCTTGATGAAGATTGTTAGTGAGTCGAAATAACATAGAGCTTCTCAAGTTGCAAAGAATCTCAAACCCCTGAACAAACTAAGGTGAGATGATAGCAAACTGTTTTACTTAATACTTCGATAAATAATCAAACGATTCATCAATTGAAGATTAAATGCATTGCTTCATTGAAAATCTTGCGTTTCCTTCACCTAATCATGCTTTCCAAAACAAAACAGCTTCTTGCTAGAGTATTGTTTGTCGGTGTCTACTGCAGTCAGCTGGATCAATGAGTGATAAGTGTTGATTATAATGAATCATTGTCAAACTTCTCAGTCCATATTTTACATATTGGTTATAAACTATACAATAAACCACTTTCTGTCATATGTATTGACACTCAGTGTATTATACACTCAGTGGCTTAATTCACTTTGTTTAATTTTTTTAGGCTAAGAAGGCAGCACTACATAACATTGTTAGCTACTTAGATTATTTGGCTTCATAAATACATGTAAAATACCTCTTGTGTATTTTTTGAATAAACCAGTAATATTGGAGTATTTGTTATACAGCATGCCTCTGCTGATCATTATTAAGACTTATCTCGCCTATTTACAAAATTGTAGACTGTATTGCTCTTTAAAACGTCAAGCCAATTTCAAGACAACGTGTAGTACCTTCATGCAACTGTATGATTATTATGTAACTGATGTTTTGGTTAGTTTTAAATCTTTATATAGTGTCATGCAGAACTTATACTGTATTATTGTGTTATTACATTATATTCTGGTGTATTGTATTATAATAATTGCATTATGTTGTATTGTATTGAACTGCGTTGCATTAAATTGTTTTATATGATTTATGTGTGGCATTATGTTGTGCGATATTAAATATTAATACATATTTCGTTGTATTTTAATCTATCGAGTTATATTGTATTATTATTATAGTGCTCACATATCAATTATTACCTTACAAAAGTGTGCGATGTATGAGTTAACTAAATATTGCTGTGGTGAGAGCTGAAGGGTGTACTTCTATTCTTCTCATGTAGGGCTATGCACATTGCTTACACATCAAAATCAGTCTTGTACCTCTTTCTATTTTCAAGTTGTAAATTTATACCTTCAAGATTTGCTAGATCGTTCTTTCTGATAGGTTATAATGGATAAATATTGCACCATAAACGTAAGCTCTTATATGTCTTTATGACAATTTTGTACTCATTGTATGTAATGGATGTGATTCTTTACTTTGTAGTCAGCCGCCAGGAACTCAATATAACAGACATTTCTCATCATCATCGTATCCACTGGTCTGCCAGGAACGCTCTTCATACTCTTCACAATGGGACCTGTACAACTACTGATTGACCGGCTATGCTGTATACCTCATTGGGTACACTGGTTGTGACGCAGACAAACTAATGAATTTAATGTTTGATATTTTAAATTAAATTATTATATTGCTGAGCGACTCATGACAAGCATAAAGTATTTATTATGCTTCTCTCAGTACTTTCCGTTGGTACATGTCATTTCTTTTTTATTTAACTGACAATTATATGCGAAATTTCTTGCTTACTTTTAGATTTATTGTACGGGTAGTGTGCAAAAACAATATTGGTGCAGTATGTTCGATGACAACTAACTTTATGGAGAATAATCAATATCATAGGACTTTGTATGTGTATTTTGATACATTGTATGATTATTATATAGCATGTTTACCCATGTACACAGTCTGTTTATCATGGTACATCGAAAACACTCAATTGATTCTAGAAAGCATATTGCAAAGTATTTAATCAAACTATTAAATAGAATCTTAAAGCTCATCATCACTGTCTATATGATTACCATCTTCAACCTCATCGTTCATTTCATTGCTGCAGTCTACACAGACACTTGTGCAAGGTAAAGATGCAGTTTTGCATCATCATCGGCTTTCACATCTACTATTTTTGCATGAGCAACTAGTCCAATGGACAAACTGCCTGGGAATAGCTCTGTGTCCATCAGGAAACCACTGCACAGAAATCTCATCGTCTTCTTTACTCCAGCCGAGATTTGTGGGACAAGCTGCATGATTAGTAGGAGACCAGATCATCAAATTCACACGAACAAAACAACAAGATACAATGGAATATTTAACCACATCACATGTAAAATCTGGTCTGTGATGAAATCTGTTAGTTAGAATTTATTATCAGTCAATAGTGATTGAATCATCATATTAATATGGACATCGTTCTTGATATTCAACGACAATGAAATAATGGTTATCGTGGTGAACGAACGAGGTCTTCGGTTTGATCATGAAAATAATTAGTTCTGCTTTCCTAGCAATAGTTGTAAATAGTTCCAGATGGTTGAACTTATAATGGTCAACACGTTCAGTTACCGTTTTTATCAGTTGAGGTGATAAAACTACTAAATCACTTGAGGTTAGTCGCTCGGGCACGCAACACAAGGTCCTAGTTTTGGCCGCTATTACTAAGCAAACTGGCGGATTATGACGTTTTATTTCAATTATCCAATCACAGTTTGTGAAATTCCTTGTCACAATGGCAACAGTGATCGGCTTGTTTATTACGCCTCCGCCATTTGATGAGATGTAATTTAAGCATGAAAGTATATAAGTAACGAGGTTACAGAGTGCAACGTTCAAACAGGCAACATATAAATATTGAAGAATCTTTTACACGCATCATATTGCATAAGTTGAGAAAAATAATAACAACTCACAATTGAGTTACTCTGCTCCTAGACTATACGTGGGTACGTCGGAAAAGTTTGCAACTGTTAAAATTTGCCGATATTTCGCCGAGCATTGACAACCGCCTTTTCAACGTGAACCATTTCGGCAATAGTAATTCGTGGTCACGAATAGCGTGACTTATTTATTTCCGTTTATGATAGTTGCTGTGAGACTAGTATTTGATTCGAACATGCGAAAACAGAGGTTTCTTCACGAAAAGTTACAAAGAAAAGTGAGAACACTACATCACGAAGTATTTGCTGATGCAAACACGAATGGGTTTGTGATAGCGTGAACATTGTTACCATCGACAATAACCAAACTATTGTGGCATTAGCGCCGAGATATGACGATATAGTTTGAAACAACGTTAAGCCATTTATATTGTAATACATTGTGCTTGTGTTGCGGAGCTGTCACGAATACTGTTCGAGCATTACCAGATAATTGCCAGTTGGGTTTGCAAGTGAAAACATTCCCAGGGAAGCTAGAACTTTTTGGTTCTTATGCTTATTTTACTAAGATGGTGACAACTTTCCTGAGGCAGCAATAAATACTAACAGGTCGAAAGAGTTGTGTGTGATATTTAGTAAGGATAAAAACTGATACTTTCAAATGAAGACTTTTCCAACTGCTGAACCTATATTCCTAACTTGATGGAAGTTTATTTTTTTGAGCTGACTTGAAAAGTTTTAATCCAGCGAATTACACTTCTGACAGTGTTCAATGTTTCTCATGGTCGACCATTAAGAAACAATGATTTTGAATGTCTCAATGTGTAGTTGCATTTATGGTCACAAAAAATTCCATGTAGCAAATAAGTTTGCGTATTGCTAAAATTCAACCAAGATATTATACAAAAATCTTATTTCAATATGTAAACATGTAGAACTTATGATAATTTTTCATGCCATATTTGACAGCCTGACTGCTCATAAATATTTTTAGGAAATGATTACCGTAAAACCTCTATTTGAACGCCACCTTGATTTGAACGCCACCTCTATTTGAACGCCACTATAGAAAAAAGGCTGAAAAATAGAGTGCCACCCTTTAATTGAACGCTACTTCTATTTGACCGCCACTATTTGACATTCTTGATCTTTATGAACCTATAACAGCAAGTGATCGGTAGAAAAGTGTTCACAAAATGGTACTATTAATGATTCAGTCACACCAATAACAATTAATTCTTTAGTTGTTTCTATTCGGAGTTTCTATTATCAAAGTTTGTTTTCTAACTTCAAAGCTTTACTCATTTATTACAGCTTTGAAAGCAACACCATAGAAATTATTAATAACTGTATCAGGCTAATAATAGGAGTTACTTGTTTGACTCAGTCTTGATACTTCAACTTGTAGAAAAATGACTTGTGCTTAATGCACATGCGGCTGAAAGTTTATCACTATTTCCGTGAAAAGCATTGCATAAAAGTTTTGCTCAGCTAAAAATAGTTTGAATGTTAATATCGACTAGTTTAGCAGTTCAGAAGAAATGGGGCCAGCCGCCACTGTGGAAGGTATTGAACCGTCAGAAGATGAAATGGTTCCAAACAAAAGCAACAATCAGAACGCAAACGGTGCAAATATTTTTGGTTCAAAATTGTTAATTTTGTTTAGCCATTTATTGTAAGTATAAAGATTTTTATACTTTTAAAATGGTTGTAGATGTAGGCTGTACACTTAGACTCTTACAAGCATGAAATCATTTAGCTGCCAAAGAGATGATTTCATATGTTTTTATGGTCATTTCAGCAATAAAACATGTACCGTACAACCTTTAATTGTACGTCATGGCGCTCTAATAGAGGTGGCGTTCAATTAGAGGTTTTTTGGTACATGTGGTGATCAAACAATTTCCTATTGTTTACACTAAAGCTGTCTTGCTTGTTTTGTTGTTGCTGCCCTCGTTATTGTCATTTTTCTTCCAGGTACGCCATAATTCATTGGACCGGAGTATGGTTCCAGGTCTGGTGGGACCAATATGAGGGTAACAACTAAATACATATCTTTGATTTTTGCTTGATATTTATTTTACCTGCACTCACCCAGGTCAGTCTGGCTTTGTTAAAGTTGAACTTACAACAAAATTCCCATTACAGTTATTTGGTCTCAAAATATTCACTATGTTTTACTCTGCTGTGTTGTAGGTGCAAAATATGTGAAAATGTGATTACAAGCTCTTAAAAGCTCAAAAACGAAAAGCCGCCGTAGATTGGAATCAGTTTATTTCTCTGACATGGTCATTACATTTGGTTATTGTTTTGTCACATGATGTTCTCACGTGAATTCAAAGGCCAATAAAAGGTTCAATACAAAACTTCTCGTAGCACTAGTTTATGACAAACACTTTGGGTTTTACCGAAGACCTCGTATCAAATATAGATGCTCGCTACTTTACAGTTTTGCTTCGACTTGGTCTAATCATCTAGTCGTAATCTGATCATGTGACCCAATATTTTGCAAATAATTTCTGCAGGACTTTTCGATTATCACAGGTGACCAACAGGCTCGTCATGATTATCAGACAATGATATGTACTCCTTTGAGCAAAGGTTGAAAAATTCAACGAATTTTTATGGTAAGTTATAAGATATCAGTGCTGAAAGTGACAGCATTACAATGACGATAAAATAGACGCGTAAGAACAATAGACATGGTTTTATTGAATGTGTGAAATATATTTGTGAAAATATTTCGACGAATGAGGTTGCGCGAAAGTGTAAACAGAAGCCATCTTGTACAACTACATCCCATTCTAATCTACGGCTGTTTTGTGATGGTGGCGATTAACTGTTCGTTTTTGAGCTTTTAGGAGCTTGTAATCACATTTCCACATATTTTGCACCTACAACACTGCGGAGTAAGACATGGTGAATCTTTTGATAGCAAATAACTGTAATGTGAATTTTGTTGCAAGTCAACCTTTAACTATTCAAGAAACTGATATGAACAAACCAGGCAGAATGTCATTGTTTTTTACAAACTTCATTTAACATTTTATATATTTTTTTTATATATTTTTATTGTATTTATCAAGTACTTTCAATAAAGTGCTAACAAGGAGTCAAAAGGTATGTGTGTTTTATTTCCTCTGTCTTTTGTTTATAAACTAGTGATCATTGAATGATGCAATGTTGAATGTTTACACAAGTATCAACTGCTTGATTGACCTAATTTGCTTGAAGAATAGCTGTGTAATGTCTTGGCTCGATCGCTTATTATTATCAATTACTTGTTACATAGTACTGCTGTTTATTATTTTAGTACTTGGCATAGTAATTTTATATTTTTAGACTTCATGGTGTTAGTGTTTGTCATCGTAATAAAGTAATAAAGAAATGTCCAGTAACTGCATCATCATCAGTAAAGTTCTACGGCAGAAGTCCTAGTAATTTTAAAAGTTCAAAGCAAAATTGTATAATAAGTAGAGTTTGTTCATGTCAATTGTTCTTCAATATATATTTGTGGCATCGATTATTATTATTATATAAGTTATAAATTTGCAGATTTATAGCATTTTGTTTGATAGCATCATTGTGGATATTTAAACTGGGCATACAATGAATCGATGCTCATAACTCCTTTTCTATTGCACATAAAAGCCAGTTTTGGCTGCAAACTGTAGCAAACATTAACGAGAGCAACAAGCTTTCATGCAACATTGTTAAATATAGTTATAAAATAAAAGCATGCCTTCAAATTTAGAAAGAAATCAAAAATTGAAAGCTCCAACAAAAAAATTGCAACGCAGACTACAAAATCATCTTAAGTTAATTGCAAGCAATAGGCATGAACTGGTAGAGATATTTCTCAGCTTCCCAATGTACATTTATTTAGAGATCCGAGACAAGTTGAAGGAGAGCTACAGCAGATTTCTTGCATACAAAAGAGTTAATGTCGCTCCACCAAAGGAGAAAACAAAATATAGGCGACATTCACTTCACCTGTAAAAGGGTTAAGTTTATCGTCCTGAAATTTTGACAAGCAATTTGAAAAGTACAATGCCACCCTTTAAATGAACGTCACCTCTAATAAAGCACCAATATAGGGCATGGTTGAAAAATAGAGCGCCATGGCATTCAAATAAAGGTTTTACGGTAGGCTATGTAGGTTTAAGCCATTTGTTGCCGTGCTATAAAGGTACGGCTACACGTAACCATTTTTTCATTGATTCTGACCGAAATCACGAAATGAATGAAAAGAACAAAATTATTCGGCCAGAATTCACAAAATAGTCTGAGCTGTGCATTTACACCGAAATCGTCGACGAAACGCTTTTAATTGGCTAAACAAATCATTAGCGAGTACGATTCTAACAGCTTTTACAATTTATATAGTCCAAGACACATATTACGACACACAATAAAAGTACGACTGCAATTCAAAATAGTACATACGATGCAACTGCATAGATTGCGCTATTGTTGGTTTTTATCGTTTGGACACTATGGCTACAAATCATTTCTTTTTTAATAATAACCATTTCTTTTTAGCAGCAAAAGTTCCGTTGTAGAAAGAGTTGCCATCTTTAGCACGATCAAATCAATTGCATCGTATTTGCTATAGAAAATCGCGTTAGTATTTTTTTGCCTGTCGCGTTATGTGCCTTGGACTATATAAATTGCGAAAGCAGCTAGAATTGTGCTCGCTAATAGTTTGTTTAGCCAATTAAAAGCGTTTCGTCTACGATTTCGGTGTGCATGCACAGCTCAGACAATTCTGTGAATTTCGGCCAAATAATTCTGTATCTTTCGTTCATTTCGGGATTTCGATCAGAATGAACGAAAAAGTTTAAAATCATACCATTCATGTATGATTTTAAAAAACTTAGAAACTAAAAAGCAAAAACTCACATTTTTGTTCTCAAGCGTAGTAGACTGATGGTAGTTCATTAGTTCTGGTCTTCGTAACAACAATGAAAGTAGGTTCAGCAAGCAACCAAGGTAAGCAAGGAAGGAAATCTGGAAACTGGTTAAGTATGTCTGGAGTGTGACCAAGAAGGTCTGAACACAACCAAATATCTACCAGTATGTTGAAAAGATGTAGATCGCTGCAGAGCATCGTTAACATTTAAGTACATTTACAGACTATGAGAGCACACCTTTATTTCTGTTGACATTAATACCACTAGGAATGAATCACTTTGATAGAATTGACAGGCGGCGTTTTAAACATTCCGATCACATATTTTTATAGCCATTTCTACCAGCTTTGTTCATTTGAGCCAAGACAATAGCTTCACTTATCTAATGCCAGCTATAGGATAAGCGGCGACAATGCAGTGTATCATGAACATTCCTGGTACATCGCTGAGCTATTACTGCCATTACACTGCCTGCTTTGACAAACTATTGCCATTATTTGAATCTCTTTATTATGTGTGTAAAGTTTTAAATGATAAAATGAACATACATAAAAGAATGAAAGCATGGAACTTAGATGAAAAGCCAGCAGCTATTGAAGCAAGGATTCGGCTAGTTTACTAAGTCTTACAGGATCGAAGAAAGAGATGATGACAACTGCATGTATATTGCTACATGGATTGCTTGAAGTGAGCTACACTGAAACCAGTAAACGAAATGCTCCATGCAAAATTTTCTTTCTGGAACTACCCTAAGCGCTCCAACCACCTGATGCTTTTTAAAACAGGCATACCACTAATGGGTCACTCAAGATATAAGAAATCGTGTGGCATAGTGTCTGCTTTTTAGGTTATAAGGTAGTTTTATTGATGACTGCGTGCCACTTTTTGTAAACATTCACAATCAAAGGACTAGGGTATCCATCGCCCCAAAAGTAGTAAAGACAACTATAGCAAACAAGTTAAAGCTATCGACTGCAATGTCTAATCTTCATAAGCCATTAGCGCAATCGAGAGATATTCTTGTAGCAACAGTAACACCTCGATGAAGATAAGGAAGGCAGAGGCTGAAAGCTTCATGCAATTATGTGAATTACTAAATGACTACTAATGATTTACTTCTCTGATTACTAAATGAATTACCTTCTCTGATTATGTTATGTACTTTACAGAGACCGCTATAAAAATATATTCCAAAATATATTTTTGAGCATTCCATAAGCAAGCCACCGGCTTGGTCTTGGAATTAAACTCCAATGAGTTATTCACAGGGAAGGTGCTAAGAAAGAATAGTTTACCTTTACCGTGTAGGATGTACTGAACCCCTAACAGTTTTACAAGTGCTTTAATCGAACCCTTCTCTATTGAAGACTGAGAACTGTACATTAACATCACGTGTTCAAAGCGCAAAACCAATACAATGCATGAACTTACAATAAATTATCTATCTTCTCATAAACATGACTTTGCAAACCGGTGTGATTTGCGCTATCAACTTTGAAACACCCACTTTTATGTTTAAATTCCGACGAAACCCTGAGATTGACTCACCAAACCCATAGGGCTCAATCGAGGCCATTACTAAGAATCATTTTCAGTAGGAAACTTTCCAGTTGATGAATGTTATGCTTAGATTAGACTGGCTTACTTTATATCACTCTAGTACAATGCTTTACTAGCTATGACCACTATCTGTTGTATATTGATAACCTGACTTCACTAGTTTGAATCACTACCCCTTATAATCTGACTCCATTAATTAGCTTTAGTTTGAACAAATCATTATTAACAAATGAATTATTTTCTGTATAGCATATTTAATGCTTTTAATATATTTTCCAAATGGTTAATTGGGTTACGAATAAGAATGCAGACAATGGAATGTTTATTAGAATGCAAACAATGGAATCAGGTGATAGTAACGCAGTAACAATGACACAACTGTCCATGTTCGATGTGGACATATGTGGTAGTTCATTGCAAATTTTGATTGCATCAGTTGAGATACGCGGCTTCAAAATGGCATTTCACATGCTTCAGTTTAGTAGCTGAGTAGGGACGACCCCTCCTGCCCCATTCTCGTTTGCATGCCATCATTACTCAGAAGATAATAATGGCAACTACAGGGCGCTTATCAGTACTTGGTCCATTTAACTTGGTTATGTAACATATACTGTAAAACCTCTATTTTAACGCCTAGGCCTGTATTTTTTAACCCTTCTCCTATTGTGGCGTTTTACTAGAGGTGATGTTAAAATAAAAGATGGAGCTGTATTTTTCGACTAGCTCGTCAGAATTTGTGAGATAAATTTAACCCTTTTATGGGCAAAGCAATACTAATGTCGCCTATATTTGCACTCTCCTTCCGGCAGAGCGATATCGGCTTTTTTTGCGACGAAGTAGGCCACATGTATCAGACCGAGTTAAACAAAAAGCCACCATTAGGCGGATACAGTTATAAATTATTTTAATGGTGTCGCTTTAAAGCTGGAAAAAAACTGTAAAGCTTTTGGAGTTGAAAAACAGAATTTGATACGCCATAACAATGGCTGCTACTACATTGTAGAGTGAACTTGAAGAATATTCTCATCGTGCATCAAATCTCTTCAAAGTCTTCATAGCAGATTATAAACCAGATTATGGATGAATCTGACAACAAAGAATCGGATTTAGACCATGGTGATTTGAAAACAGGGTATAGTTCTGAAGATTGTGACAATCGATCTTCTCAAGTATACCGCCACTAAAACCATGGCAGCGGTTTTAGTGGAGGTATACCCATTAGTATAGTTATTGTAAGTATTGTTATAATTATTATACAGTGGACCCTCACCATACGGTTTTATTTGATTCTAGTGTTCGCTTCGAAACTCAAAGATTTCGTATAGAGGGGTATAGAAACCTATAGGAAATATCTAATGTACCGTACTTTTCGGACAATAAACCGCACCCTTATATAAGCCGCATCTGCTTCATTTTCCAAAAACAATAATAAAACAATACATAAGCCGCACCTTTGTATAGGCCGCAGAACTCATGACGGTGCTTTGTAACACGACAGCAACTTTGCTATTTAAAACGGAACAGTGCCTAACGGCACTGTTTCGTATTAATCGACGCTTTTTAACCTAGTGCCTAACGAAACAGTACCGTTAGGCATTGTTTCGTATTTTCTTTCACCGCTAGAGGCGCACTAACCGGCGATTCTGGTTAATGCGCCCTAGCGATGAAAGAAAAAGCCACAGAATAGCCGCACCATTACATAAGCCGCATGGCTCAAATCGTCAGAAAAAAGTAGCTGCTAATAGTCCGAAAAGTACGGTAAACACCCCTGGGTAAGCATCATCAAAATTTTATACAAGTACTGCACATATTAGAAATTAGTAACAAAATAATATGTTAACTTTATAGTAACTATAATTACCTACAGTAACTTTAGTGTATTTAGTGGCTATGATCTGCAATAAAATGTAAAGTTACAATGTAATATATGCAGTACGGAGCATAGGGAGTTCTTACTTTCGAGGCAGACGCATAAAATAAACATTGAGTTTAACTTAAATGAATTTAGCCTACTAAACACATATCTAAAGCAAAGTTTTAGTACAAATTTTTAACTATTTTACTAAACTTCAACTTTTTAATCGCTAAAATTTTATCACATATTTGTTTCCGGTTTCGTTATCACAATAACCAATAACGCCGTATTCAACGAGATTGAGCATTGTACCTCTTTCATTCGTTTTTAGAGGAATTTCGGCGAATAACAATTTTCATATTCATTATTCTGGCGTAATCAGCACACTGACTGCCAAATTTGAATTTTGGGAGAAGTTTTTGTTGATTTTGTATGGGAAAAATATTTCGTAAGGAAAAGGCGAAAAAATCGTATAACAAGGTCACCGTAACTCGAGGATGCACTGTAACATTATTAATACAATTTTGTAGAAATGATTAGTACGATCATTTCTACTGATCACCTGCTATTATGGTTTGTAAAGATCAAAGAATGTCAAAGTGGCTATCATATAGAAGAGGCACTCTAGTGAAGAGTGGCGCTGTATTTTTCAAGCCCTCTGTAGCGGAGTTCTATAATTAGAGGTGGTATTCAAATAAAGGTGACATTTGAATAGAGGTTTTTACGGTATCATATACATATTTCTTGCCATGGTTTCGGATAAAAATAAAAACACGATAATAATATTGTCCATAAAATATCTTTTTGAGTTGACCTCGAGGAGAGTTCACCAAATGGCTGAGACAACAATGCTTTGTGTCTGTCATAAACACTGATCAAGCACAATAATGCAAAAATATTACAAGTGATTCAATGAGGAAATTCTTCTAATTAGAATAAAACCTGCTAATTAAAATAAATTAGAATAAAATGATGATTTTAGCAAAGTTAGCAAAGCTAAAATCATCATTGCAGAATGTATGCACTTCAGCTCTGTCTCATCTTTGTGAAACGCAGAGCAATGACTACTGAAAATATACGGTAGTTATCTTTGTCAAATGAACGCTTGAAACCGCATGTGACAAGATATTTCTCTAGCTAGCTTAGAAAAAAGGTTGTTCATAGGAGAAAGTCAGCTATGAAATACCTGTTCAAAGAATCGACCGAAGATGATCTGGCAATCACTGAGTAATAATTGTAAAAATTCCAAATTTTAAATTTCAGTTTTTTTTATTTTGATGGTAAGACTAAAACTAGAAGGGAAACGTGATATAAAAGCCCACATTTCACAGCCCATGCTCGCAACTTTGGCGCAGCTTCTATGTGTCCGCCACAGATGTTAATTTGGTGTTCAGCAACGCATGAGCAACTTTATGATGTCCTATCAACGATAGTATGAAGGACAATCATAAACTTACATTTGAGCAAAACCGATTTATGCGTGATCAAGGTAATTTTAGCTATAGCGGCTAATTGAGGTATTTCCAAATATTGCAGGCTACAATATCAATATCAGCACACCCAACTCTAACACGCACTAGGCGTAGCTGTGCAATATTTTACTGCATAGTCAGTTGTAAACCCCTGCTCAACACCTTCATGCACTTATTACACATGTGCTGAGCTGTATTGCTTAAAACTTAACCAAGAGACACTCAATGAGGCATCTTCAACAGTAGCCTGTCTTGACAAACTGTTGTTTTTGCGGAGTTTTCCCCCGTCGAGCGGGCGAGCAACACAACAGCTTGTCACAAGACGTACTGCACCTGATGCATCAGCTGCACTTATAGAAGTTGTTCTCTTCCGTCTATACAGCTTGGTTGCGATGTTATGTCGGTCGCTCCATTGGTAATCATAACGAATTTCGCGTAAAAATATATGTAGAAAAAAAAGAGATTACAACGTTTAACCAGCGACCAGTCTCTGCGGGAAACTTTACTAGAACTTGAGAACTTAGGCAGCAACAGCGACTAAACATGTCGTTATTTGTACACTCAGTCAGTTTTATTTCTATTTTTGTATCAGTCAGTTTTATTTGTTCTTATGGATTTTATTTTCAATTTATTTTATTCTTAAGTTCTACTAAAGTTTACAACAGAGACTGGTCGCTGGTTATCAGTTGTAATCTTATTTTTTTCTACATACATTTTTGCGCGAAATTTGTTATGATTACCAATGGAGCGACTGCCATAACATCGCAACAAAGCCACATAGACGGAAGAGAACAACTTCCTATAAGTTCAGCTGATGCATCGAGTGCAACACGTCTTGTGACAAGCTGTTGTGTTGCTCACCCGCTCAACGGGGGTCAACTCCGCAAAAACAACAGTTTGTCAAGACAAGCTACTTCAACAGTGAAAGCTACAATACAATGCTCATCCAGGTTATGGCAGATAAGCAGTCGAGCGGATTACGTTGAACAGCACTGACGCATAACAGTCACATCTAAACAACCATTGCACCACTTCCCCCTAAAATACCATCTGTACCCTCCCCACTGAAGCGTACCGATGCTACATGCCATAACTTTGCCATAACATATACCTTTGTGCTGTTATGTTTACCCTTTGGCCTTGTGTTCTAATAAATCAGATAATTGCAAGATAAAGGGTAGAGTTCACAGCTAGTAGGGCAATGTAGTAAACTGATACCATATAATGCCAGGCTAATTTAGGCATGATGTTCAGCATTCAAATTGAGCGCGAATGACTCGATTCAGTTGCAGGCTTTTGACTGCTACTTTCAATGATATGTTTCGACGCCAGGGGCTTCAGTTTGTTTGCTGAGAAGCCCTCCACTACATACTACAGCAAAGGTTTTCACGATAACAGTAATAACCTCACAGAAGTGTCTGTTGTAAGGAAGTAATGACAAGCCTTCATAAATAGTATATAGTACTGCCTGGCAATCTTTTGGTAATTTAGTCTATGCTAAGGCAGAAGGCAGTAAAATGCTGTCTCAAAAAGCTGCGACTAACAGCTTTCTTGGACCTCATCTAAATCTGTATTAAAACTGGATAACAGGAGAAGCTCTACTATATGTGATCCACTTGCTCAGATGCCATACTTCCGTAAACATACAGAACTGCTAGATTTAGAACTGCCAAACTCAACCTCTCTTGCAGTCAGTCGAGACAACTAAAACTATGTCTATGGTTGTGGCTTGTACATTTGCCATTTGGGTTGCGATCTCAGAAACCATGGTTAAGTCACAAATCACGAAATTGAGTTATCCAACTTTGAAGCTGCACTAGCTGAATTTATAAATTTGGTAACGATTTTTGCAACCCGTACATCCGGACCAATCAAAGAGTGATCTTTCTGAGTCTGAAGTCAGTTTAGCCAATAGAAATTTCCTACCCTTAAAATAACCCTCTTAAAACTGTTGCTACGCTAAGCATGAAGTACCAAAAGATGGCGTCCGGTAAAATTAATCGATTCTTTTTTGATGATTTTAAATACAACTCTGACATTTCGGACATTTCTAATGAGTACAGTCATACTTCAACTTACGAGCTTAATGCGTTCCGAGACTGAGCTCGTATGTCAATTTACTCGCATGTTGGTGCAATTTATTTATATATAGAACAATTAAATATATATTTATTGGTTTCCATACTCTGTAAGATGCAAATAAAACACTCAAAACAAGATATTGTAACAGAAAGAACATGTTGGTTATTGTCCTAACTTACCACAGGCTTTCAAAAAGCAACAAATAAAAAAAATGCAAGGAAATGTGTTAAATTAAAATGTAAAATTAAATACATACAATAGCAGCTAACGCTAGCATTTGCCAGAGAGAGATATATAAGTTATCCTTCATTACAACAGTTGACTTTGATAAATTTGGATTTTATCAAAGTCTTAAAAGACAAACTTAGAAGCAAATCTAAAAGCAAACTTGCATTTTCAACTTGAAGTAATTAAAATTTCTTCGGCGTTCATAGTTTGAAGTTTCTCGCTAGTTAGCTAATTTTTCCTTTGTTTCGCTTTCACGACTAGCCGGCCGTTTTACGATGAACCTATCTAAGGACGTTTGCCTTTGTCGCCCTTTCAACATGTCGCGATTAGGACGAACACAGGTGTCGTCACAAAGGGTTAATGCACGACCACTAGCCAACTTGTCCGAATGTCTATTTTTATAGTTTTGATAGATAGCAACGGCCTTTTCAAATAGCATCGTTTCAGTTACGCTGTCACCGGCCAATTGTTTATCTTATATCCAATGCCTGAGCGGTCTCTCCATCAGCGGTCGTGAAGATCCTCGCGCCGTTTAGAAACTACGGTTAGTACTTTTGCGAGCTAAATGCCCTGAATATAATCCTTCTGTTTAATAATTGTGGATGTATTTCTGTCATATTGTTGAGCTAGCTCAATCATGCATACACATTTCACATATTTTTCAATAATTTTCCGTTTAATATCAATTGTTATCATTTGCTTTTTCTTTGCATTATTTTTCATTTTACTGGCAAACTTTCGGTCTACGCACAGTACTTTTAATTCACATAATTCTGCACTGAAAAGCGTGCACAAAAACACGGTACAAAAGTATAACCTGTGCAGTTGAAAATACAGATTGATGCTGTTGTCATAAAACACCTCCGGCATACTTGGCAATTGACTCACGTGCTCGTATCTCAAATATGGCTCGTATGTTAGTGCTAAAACTTGCTTAAAAGCTGGCTTGTATCTCAAGTTTCTCGTACGTTGGAGCACTCGTAAATTGAAGTATTACTGTACTTTGGTATTCCAACTGATGTCGAAAGCAGTGACAGTGAAGGAGTGGTGATGATATTTTCCTAAAGATTCTTATAAGATAAGCCTACATTATAAGATTAACTATTCGATTTTACAAAATCGAAGTTTATAGTTTCCGATAGTGTGTGATATGTTACTGTTATTATTTTCCAATAGATTATGTTGGTGATACTATGGCTGTGCCCAGAATCGACAATACTGCTACACCATTTTTAATATCTGCAAAATTAAGGATAAGTAACACATTTTGTGATAGATATACAACTATTCCCATGACAGCCAGCTGAAATCTGTTTAAATATTTAAATTAAGCAAAGTTTTTTGTATATAAATCCAGAAATCCAGATAAATATCACAATTCCTTGATATTGGTTGCTATGAAATTTTTTGAAATGTAAACAATATTGTGCATTGGTTTTCATTTCTCAAACTTTAACACCAGTTTTCTCAGAGCTATGCTTTAGCAATAATGATGAATGTGAAATCAGTTTATTGACCATAAAATCTGTTGCTAGAATCAAGTTTTTTTGCAAAATAACTGAGAATTTTCTCCTTCCGCTAGTGTAGATAACTCCAAATCTTACACATTGACTTAATCATGGTTTCTGAGATCATGACTCATTTATTCCATGAAACTGTGGACGTTGAAGCAATTTCTGACTTTTGCCAAACCAGATTCACTCGATAGGAAGGATATGGTATTCAGCGACAAGAACAAGTTGAGACTTGCTATAAGACTAGTATTTCCATCCTGTTGCAGTGGCTGGCCGATAGACAGGTTTGTTTATTTACAACCTTTAGATGTTGCTAAGCTAACAGCTACGTAAAAGCTTACCCTTAACTGTAAGTGACAGGAGCCTTTCATTTCGTAGAACTCAGAGTTATTCGGGTACAGGGTTATACCAAGATCCAACGTTTCCAGGGCATCGAAGAACTTTGCGACTGCCAAAAGTACCTACAAGAATTGTGAACACAGGTTGAGGTTATGAAACACTTGATATCGTTAACGCTGACCGGTTCTCAGAGTTAAATAGCTAAGAATAACAAACATTGCAGAAACAGGTTGCATACTTGTCCTTACCTTTCATGCAAACATACGTTATGTCAAAAGTATCCGCTAATCATATGACAAACAGGCAAAAAGCACCAATGATTGGTTGGTTTGTCCAATACTACCGAAGAGATAGTGCACTAATTTGTAGAGTACTAGTGGCTAGTGTACTGCACTACTTCTATGTGGAACTACGAAAGATGATTCTTAACCAATAAATATATTTGCTGAGAAAAGACAACTCTTTGAAAAGGCAAATGCATAATAGAGTTTCTGAAACGTAAAAAGTATATCCTGATCTTTTTTTAACTTAAAATTATAAGCATATATAACCAAAAATATGGTTTTAAATGAGTAAATATGTATACAAAGAAAAGGTTGTTGAACTTGGACAAAATACTTTAGATTGAGCTCAATGTAATATTACTGTATTAAACGCATTTATTTCCATTGTAGGATACGCTTTTAGGCAACAAGTTCAGGGAAAAACTCTGTGTTTTAAATTAATTTTACAAAGTCAAGTGGATAAACATAATTAGCCATGGAAAAGCGTGTGTATACAATAACGATGAGATCTACAGACGAATAGGATTTTAATTGAATAACAAGTTGTTGGACTGTTAATGTGACTGTACAGATTAAATGAGTGGGTGGATGAATGAGCCAACAATCTATCGTCTATATGACAACTCTCAAATACCAAACTCACAGCATCTTTGTACTACTTATTTATGGTTTGCAAGCCATTTTATAGTCCTATAATTTGATTGGCAACATTTTAGGAGCGAGTGCCAAATGCTTTAGACATAAACATTAATTTCCTTGACTTAACGAATTGATGACAATAGTTTTAAATATCCTCAGTATACTTACTAGCAACAAGTTTACAAAACTGGCAAAAAATTCGGAAAAACTAAAAGTTGATTATTTGTCGTAACTAAGGTTTTAGTTGGTCAATGAAAAAAAAATTGCTTCCTGATGTTTCAGGTCACCAAGCCCCTCATCCACACTGATACTCTTTAGTTGAAAAATTATTTTACCAAACAGCAATAAACCATAAATTTCACCCAATAAGGCTTTCTTGTTACATACATATATTTAGACATAAAGAACATGATTTTCATATCATTTTTAATTTACATCAAAATTACTGCAATACGAAATGAGATATTTGAATATCTAGCTTAACTTAGCATTTGCATCGGCAAAGTGACTGAGCTATTAACAATTGAATACATACAGCGGACTTCCTGTAGATAGACCACTCATTTGTAGGGTCCAACTCAAGCGCCCGATGAGCATCATTCACAAGAGATGTTATGGCTCCCTCACTAAAGCCTGACCGAGCAGTTGCCAAGATTCTGGCGTGTAAAAGTCCGATGTGTTCACCTTGTTCCTAAACCAATCAGCTTCTATTTAGAAATCATGTAAAGCAAACAAATTCAAAAAGCCAGTGAAGTTACGTTTGGACTTTGTTGGAAACTTTGGGCATATCTTTAATCACTTCAAGCGCTAATCACTTCATAGTTCCAGATAGGAAGAGAGCAAAAACAAAAAAGAAAAAAGAGAGGAAGAGAAATGAAGAAGCAGAAGAAAAGAATCAAAAAAAGAAAGGAAAAATCAACAAGAACAGAAAGGAGAGAAAGAAAAAAAAGAGGAGAGAGAGAGGAAAGACAGGAGGTAAAAAGGACAAAAGCAGAGAGTCCAGGTAGAAAACATGTAGCTATTCTGGCACCTAGTAAGATTCATTTCAAACAGTAACCAATGCATGATAGAGATGGGTTTGATAAGGAAAAGTTACAAAGCAAAATTTAATAAGCACAAACCTCCATAGCGGCTGTAGCATATTTTACAGCATCTTCTGGAGAATTAAACTGGGACATCGCTATAGCCTTGGCTAAAATAACAGGTATTAGAAATGTACTGCATATGCTTAAAAGGTCAGCTTGTGTGGAAAGCAATTGTCCAGCCACCAATAAAAGTTGCGCTATACAAGATTTGAGAAGCATTGTAGAGAAACATTATGTTAAAGATCTAACTAGATCAACTTTCCAAGTTTTTGTCATTTAACACTTTGAATCCGAATATTGTACATGTATACACAATGTACACGTATACACATTGTACATGTATACACATTGTACATGTATACACATTGTACGTGTATACACATTGTGCATGTACACACAATGAATTATCACGGCCCAGACCTCCACGTGTTAACTCAGGTATTACTAACTGGCTCGATGCGCCTGAGAATATTTTAATGTTATTAAAGTAGATTGAAACTGATCTTGCTGGTTAGGTTACGCAATGATGACAGATCCTTTCAGCTACCAGAAGATTGCTCATAGCATATGGAGATGTTAATAAAATACTTCGAACAAATTATACGTGAGACTTTGGTCTAATATTTCAAAACGCAGTGTGAAAGAGCTAAAAATGATCATAGCACTAATTAAAGCTAGTCTTTGTGAACTAAAAGAGCCAAAGTCTGGACTAGGTGCAAAATTGTATAATTACGAAGCTTTAAAAACTTGCTTTTACTGCCGATCAGCTTTTGACACTTTTTAAGGCTACATTTTAACAATTCTCAACATAGGATATAAGCTACTGCGCTGTTAGTAATACACAACATCTAGCCAATAGCAGAGTAGCATAAACTTTTACATTCTTTCATTTAAACAGCTTCAGATGAGTTACAATTTTAAGCATTATTCGACATCTTAAAATGTTTGTTTTTCTTAGCTATGCTGGGGAAGAAAAATAGAAAAGTTCTCAAGACTCAGTCCTCTGTTAATGAATTAATGAATTACAGATGCTCAAAGACATGAAAAATGTGATGTTCCGGAAAGGGTGAAACGAAAACCCTTTCGCTGATGACCAGAATTTTTCAAACCAACTTTTTATACAATCAGCGTGAATCAAATAGTTCCTTTGCCAGTAGGTAAGAGGCATATTGAATATGATTGGATATTCATATTGAATTCAGATCACAATTAAAAAAGCATTTGTTGACAACTTATCTTTCACTATACCCCAGACTTTGCTTAGATTTTACAATTTCAAATGTTGAACCGCCTGCAAGGAGCAAGCTCTTTGCCATAAGACATATTGCAAGTTTATCATGGTTAAAAGCTAATATTGGCAAGCATCATTAAACCATTAGCTTGAAATGAAATATTTTGTCAGTCAGGGGAAAGTGTGCGTTCTTGTACAGCCAAACCTCGATTTGCTATCAACTCAACATATGAATTAGTTGATGTATGATGGAAACTTAAAGGTTGACTTGCAACACAATTCACATTACAGTTATTTGGTATCATGAAATTCACCATGTTTTACTCTGCTGTGTTCTAGGTTCAAAATATGTAGAAATGTGATTAAAAGCTCTTAAAAGTTCAAAAACGAACAGTTAAAAAAAGCCGTAGGTTGAAATCCCTTTATTTTAGTGACGCACTCACTTATTATTATTAATAGTGAGTGCGGAGTTATTGGTTTGAGACGTGATGTTATCACGTGAAATACAAGGCTCAATATAAAACGTCTCATAGTACTAGTTTATGACAAACACTTCGGGTTCTCCCGGAAAGCCCTTATCAAATATAGATGCTTGCTACTTTACAGTTTCGTTTCAGCTTGGTCTCATCTTTTAGTCATAATCTGATCATGTGACCCATACTTCCTGCCAAATGGCGCGAACAATTTCTGCAGCATTTTCCGACCATCACAGGTGACCAACAGGCTTTTCATATTTATCAGAGGATGAGATGCATCCCCTCGAACTAAGGTTAAAAAATTGAGCTGACTTTAGGCTAGGTTTTGAGTTATCAGTGCTCAAAGTGACAGCATTACAATAATAATGAAATAGACGCGTAAGGACAATAGACATGGTTTTATTAAATGCGTGAAGTTTATTTGTGAAAATATTTCGAAGAATGAGGTTGCATGAAAGTGTACACAGAAGCACATCGTGTTCATTTACGTCAAATTTAAGCCATTTTGAGAGGGATTCCAACCTACAGCGATTTCTGCGATTAACTGTTCGTTTTTGACCTTTTAAGAGCTTGTAATCCCATTTCCACCTATTTTGTACCTACAACACTGCAGAGTAAGACATGGTGAACTTTTTGATACCAAATACCAAGTAATGTGAATTTTGTTGCAAGTCAACCTTTAAGCAAATGTTGAACATGCCATGTTTGAAAATTTTCGAAGCATTAGATTTCTACATAAAAGTCAAAAATCTAATGGAGATAAAAAACAGCCTGTTAAAACAATAAAAATCATATAAATTGAATTATTTTGAACTCTATTTTATTAACATTGGAGTAAGTTACGCTGCATATGTTATCACTTACTCTACTACTAAATTTAAGAATTGCCGGGTTACCACTTTCATTTATGTGTTCTTAGGCTAAAGTAATAAAAACTGCTTTTTATCTAATTATTATTTTCTTGTGATCATTACTACCCTAGGACATTTATATTTTGCTATTATTCAGTTTCGTGAGTAGCATACAGAGTAAAATTTTGCAGCAACTTAATTTCACAGTTCTGATGAGTGCGAAAATATAGTGATGTGAAAATAAATGCAGTGAAACAAACATAATTAGATTCCTCAGGTTCAGTTCACCGATAAAAAAATTTCAATTTGGGACTAGTTTGTAATTGTGAACCTCAGATAGAATGGTGTGGGCAAGGTCGATAATGCAATTTGATCGCTTGGTGCCATTTGTTTCTTGAACTATCAACAGGCCCGCATTCCCTGGGGCAGCTGGCCGGCTGAGCCGCCCCAACTTTTTTGGGAATTTTTCACGGATAAGTACAGTCAAACTCGCCCTCGGATAAAATGTAACATTTCATCTCAAACACAAGGTTAACTTGAACGGATTTGTTTCGTCAGTTCCAACGCAATGATAAATTGCTTCAGATAACTCGACCTCAACATCATTTATTCGAAAAGTTATTTGCCCAACGGCCATAAACAGGGTTTTTATCGCTGTAGAATATCACTTCATTCCAAGCCATAGAGACAAACATCAACTTTTAGTAGTTCTTAGGCGTCATTATTATCATCATCAGCAGCAAAATATTCTTGTTAACGACTTTTATAAAGGTTTGCAAAAGATCAAGTCTTACCAAACACCCGCTTGGTCATGTCCCATCGAAAGCGTAAAAACCTCCAAATGAACTTAAAATAAAATCCGCAAAATTGATTTTTGTTAAAATGCTTAAAAGAAAAAGTTGTCTTTTTTCTGAGCGTTTTAACTGCGGTCAAGTTTTGCCTATTTTAATTTAAAAACGTCTCGTCAGTCACATCACCTAAAACAAAACAAATCTCAAAAAATAGAAAAATGTTGATACTTTCCAATAAAATTTTTTAAAACTTCACATGAGAGGCCCGGCTGAGGCCCTACATGAGAGAAACCTGTTGGGGGCTTACACCGCCTCCCTCCACACCCCTAGGTGTTAATAACTAGTCGCCTAACATTAGCTGCCCCAACTTGCATTCAGTGAATACAGGCCTGACTATCAATGAACAAAGCTATTTAATTTCGCTTTTTCGCTCGATCGTTATGATAGTTTAGTTTCGCGCATGAAATTTTCGTGAGAGGATGACTCCGCGAAAACGCAAAAGTTAGATGAGGCGAATACATAAGTGTCCTAGGGTATATTCATTTAGTTGATGCATAGAATATATGATTTAACATTTTAATTCTTTACATACCTTTATATTATCTACTTTTTTTATCTGCTGCGTGTCATAATTTATGGTATTTATTATTGCTTGTTAAACAAAATACTAAGAATTCTTAATTGCTCCAACAAATGATGATATTGACATGCAGAACAAATATTAAAATGAATTAACTTTGCATGTTGACATTTGAGTGTACAAATAGAAGCAAATCTCTTTCACAAAGTTAGATTCTTTGACGCTTGAATAATATTAAACAGTACTTCATGCTTTCTTTTGTTATTTTAAAATCTTATATCTCTAAAATACTATTGCGAGTGGTAGTAATGGTGAAAAAGAATGAACACCAATGTGTTGCTTAAAATTCAGGCAAAAAAATAGAAAAACATCCCTAGAATCTCCAAGTAAAGTATATTAAAAAAGCTATGAAGCCTTCTAGCAGTTACTGAGAGGAGAAAAGTAAAAGCATTGCAATAACACAGCCTAAAACGAGTAGGAGTAAAGAGAATAGGCAATTAAAAACAATGTGTAAAAAATATACATAATATAAACCAAAAATGTAAAAGGTTATGATGATATAAATTTTATGAAGTCTAAGAACCTTCAACTCTTTCAGATTTTCAAGTGAAGCTTCAAAAACCTTACCTCTACTATACCTGCTAAGCTTGTTTCAAGTATTGCACCTTACCTCCACTATACCTGCTAAACATGTTTCAAGTATTGCACCTTACCTCTACTTTACCTGCTAAGCTTGTTTCAAGTATTGCACCTTACCTCTACTATACCTGCTAAGTTTGTTTCAAGTATTGCACCTTACCTCTACTTTACCTGCTAAGTTTGTTTCAAGTATTGCATCTTACCTCCACTTTACCTGCTAAGCTTGTTTCAAGTATTGCATCTTACCTCTACTATACCTGCTAAGCTTGTTTCAAGTATTGCACCTTACCTCCACGATACCTGCTAAGTTTGTTTCAAGTATTGCATCTTACCTCCACTATACCTGCTAAGCTTGTTTCAAATATTGCACCTTACCTCTATTTTACCTGCTAAGCTTGTTTCAAGTATTGCACCTTACCTCTACTTTACCTGCTAAGCTTGTTTCAAGTATTGCACCTTACCTTCACTTTACCTGCTAAGCTTGTTTCAAGTATTGCATCTTACCTCTACTTTACCTGCTAAGTTTGTTTCAAGTATTGCAACTTACCTCCACTTTACCTGCTAAGCTTGTTTCAAGTATTGCACCTTACCTCTACTTTACCTGCTAAGCTTGTTTCAAGTATTGCACCTTACCTTCACTTTACCTGCTAAGCTTGTTTCAAGTATTGCATCTTACCTCTACTTTACCTGCTAAGTTTGTTTCAAGTATTGCAACTTACCTCCACTTTACCTGCTAAGCTTGTTTCAAGTATTGCACTTTATCTCTACTCTACCTGCTAAGCTTGTTTCAAGTATTGCACCTTACCTCTACTTTACCTGCTAAGCTTGTTTCAAGTATTGCACCTTACCTTCACTTTACCTGCTAAGCTTGTTTCAAGTATTGCACCTTACCTCCACTTTACCTGCTAAGCTTGTTTCAAGTATTGCACTTTATCTCTACTCTACCTGCTAAGCTTGTTTCAAGTATTGCACCTTACCTCTACTTTACCTGCTAAGCTTGTTTCAAGTATTGCACCTTACCTCCACTATACCTGCTAAGTTTTTTTCAAGTATTGCCAGGGCTGCACCTCAGTTCTTCTGTCTTTAGTCTAATGGTGATTTGACAATAACAGTTTCTTTTTATTGCTTTTTATTTTATCAGTTTAGCTTCTTTTCTATGACCTAGATATAGAAAATGAAACCTATGATTTCATTTTCTATATCTAGTTGTACGCTGTTTTATATAGTGCACACACCTATGGATCGGTCAACTGTTTCATCTCCAGTTGCGAATGAAAACTTTGCTCCAACATTTTCTTCTCTCAGAAGGTAGTTTGAAGCCAACTAAAAACAGAAAATAGTGAAAATATTAATGATATTTACCGCTTCGGAGAGCAGCTAAGAGAGTCATTTAACATCACACAGATACACTCTTTTTAATCACCTCATCTTAAATAGAAAATAATTGGCTCAGCAGCGATGATGCTGGAATTAGCGGGTCAGAAATCCACCTCAGATACATTCAAGGCTAAAGGGCTCACTCGGCTAGATGCACTTTGGTATTTGCGGATTACTTAAAAAGAGCAACAATTTCTCAAGGCTAGCAATCTTTCAGCACTGGAAATTTACAGAATGCTTCTTATAATTAGTGAGAGTTGTTTCCACAACCGGCACTAGCATAAAGGTAGAAGACAATTTCATCCATGTTAGAGATACAGACAGTGTTGAGACTTCAATGACCATCTCTAATGTCAGGTTGCCTACCCCCATAAACGCCCTGCTTTATGAAAAGTAAGTTGCTTCTTGCCTACTTTTGATTAACATGATCTACAAAAGCATGCCTCTATATGGGCGACATACTGCCCTCTAACAGACTGGCAATCACAAAAAAGTAGGCGTAGGGACAGCAGAATAACAAAAGCTATAAACTGAACATGACTCCTTGATGATGACTAACTTCCATTTTTTCAGTTTAATGAGCTATCAGTGACTCATGTCACAGCTGAAGAGATGACTCATGTGTCAACTGAAGAGATGACTCATGTCTCAGTTGAAGAGATGACTTATGTCTCAGCTGAAGAGATGACTCATGTCTCAGCTGAAGAAATGACTCATGTCGCAGCTGAAAAGATGACTCATATCTCAACAGAAGAGATGTCTCATGCGTCAGCTGAAGAGGTGACTCATGTCTCAGTTGAAGAGATGACTCATGTCTCAGCTGAAGAGATGACTATGTCTCAGCTGAAGAGATGACTATGTCTCAGCTGAGGGAATGACGATGTCTCAGCTGAAGAGATGACTCATGTCTCAGCTGAAGAGATGACTCATGTCTCAGCTGAAGAGATGACTATGTCTCAACTGAAGAGATGACTATGTCTCAGTTGAAGAGATGACTCATGTTTCAGCTGAAGAGATGACTTATGTCTGAGCTGACGAGATGACTCATGTCTCAGCTGAAGAGATGACTATGTCTCAGATGAAGAGATGACTATGTCTCAGCTGAAGAGATGACTATGTCTCAGTTGAAGAGATGACTCATGTCTCAGCTGAAGAGATGACTCATGTCTCAGCTGAAAAGATGACTCATGTTTGAGCTGATGAAATGACTCATGTCTCAGGTGAAGAGATGACTCATGTTTCAGCTGAAGAGATGACTAATGTCACAACTGAACCCTTTCACTGTCGTAGACGCATAAACGTGTTTTTGTGGGACGACTGCCATAGACGCTTTTTTGCGACTTCCCCAGCATTTGCGTAGTTACCCAATTTTATTATTCGTTGACAACATAACTCATGGTCTTTAAGACTTTTATGAAATTGACAGTGTTGTCCGAAGATTTTTCTATAAAATTAGCCTAAAATAACGAAGCAATTTTAAACTTTTGTTTGAGAATTTTTAGTTTAAAAACGAACATTTTTTTCTGTGAGTTCATTGATTACCGCGCGCGAGTCAAAAAACTGGTAATTAGTTTTGTTGATGACATTATAGCCAATTCAGATTTTCGTGATTATACAAATAATTAAAGCAGCAGCACTCTCTGATAGTGAAAGTAATAGTTTTGTAAGAGTAAGGAACATTATGGAGGATCGTTTCAGCTTCGCATCGATCGTAGCTTCACATAGCTTTATCATCTCACAAAGTATAGATTCATTGAATTTTTGCATAGCAATGCTGGTTAAAATGTTGGCAAAATAAAATATGTAACAAAAATTTTCTAGGTAGAGATTGAAAAAAATACTGTTTCCATATCATGGAGCAATATCGGCAATTTTCGGTAAAATGGCTGGCACTAGGCAGATACCCAAATTTGTACATGGTTGGCAGTGAAAGGGTTAAGAGATAACTGGTATCTCAGTAGAAGAGATGACTCATGTCTCAGCTGAAGAGATGACTACGTCTCAGCTGAAGAGATGACTACGTCTCAGCCGAAGAGATGACTATGTCTCAGCTGAAGAAATGACTATGTCTCAGCTGAAGAGATGAATTTACACATAAAACATGTACGTGTACAATAACGGGCATTGAGAAAGGCACAAAGCACCTGTGTGTATACTGCATAGAAGACAAGTACTGTGAACTGCAACTTTGAAGTGCCTACACTCTGTAAGGCTTGTTATTATTTCATCATATCGTTTTAAACTTCGAAATGCAAAAATACGATGGAATGTACTATAAAAAACAGACAGTGCTGGTAGATGATGATGTCTCTATGATGAATCTTTTAAATGTTAATTTCAAAAAAGAAATTGACACAAAGCATGATAAATTAAGTCAACCATGACAAGAATAGCTCAATAAATAAGAACAAGTATGCTGACTTCTAGCGCAGTATTAAGACAATATGCTTCTATCTTGCAAACTCTGAATGTAACATCGGACGGCTTCTTTGAAAAGACTCAAGAAAACTTAGTTAAACAGTAAGAGCTGTGTATAACCTTACCTCCAACAAATTTTCAGAGCAGTGCTTTCTGTGTAAAACACAATGGAGATAAAACCGGCATGATTCTTGAGTACAATCTAAAAGGCAAGAAACCAAAAGAGTATTGATTTATGAAGATTAATTGTCAATGAGCAAAATCATCATTAAACAAATAGAATTTTTCATTTAATTACATAAACCAAACTCACCGCTAATAGATTCAAAGAATATACTTACCATTCTGGCTATATGCCGAATCACTAAACCTTGTCAGACAAGATGGTTCATTCCTCAAAGATGCAACATGTATGTCAATAGAATATCCCTCATTATGGTTGACAATCTCATCTTTTAATGGCAGATCCATGTCTGAACATGGCTTATAAAACACATCTAAGACGTCAAATCGCAGCTTTTTTATTAGCTTCAGATTGACTATGCCACTTACAGCCTCACTGAGTTTAAGAGTGTGATTGGAATACGAAATTGTATCAATCATGCGTTGAATATCCGAAAGGCTGTAAACCTTATCAGTAGATACTCTATACATGTCTCTCATCAGTTGATTGTCCAACAACATCGAGCTAGAACCATCGAAGTCGTTCAAGCCAGGTGTTTTATAACCTTGGCTCGTATAAGCTTCCACGACCGAAAGCTCGATTATTGATACAAACAGTATAACAGCACAACAGAAAAACGTTGTGAACGTATCAGCGAGATGTTTCATGCTGTTGGATATCGCTAGTGCCACAAAAGAAATTATATGTATCTACCCATCTTCTAATCCTACATGCTAGCGATCGGCCGACGGTTCGTGTGATTGCGGCATGAACTTGAAACACTAAAACACAGCACGTGGTGTTGGCGTTATACAGTAATAACCAAAGAGTTATTATTCGGTTTAATTTCAGGAAAGACCATAGACGTATTGTAATACGCTCCTCGGAACAAGGGTTTTTCCTAATAACGTTGCGCGTGCTACATTGTATGGCACCGCTATTACGCCGAACCCTAATCGACCTGAATTCGGTCAGAGTTTGGAACAAGAGCTTCTGCGCTATTGCATCAAAAAGTTTGCTTCGTTTCCGTTTCCTGGTTTAGTAACCACTAGGCAACGTTACAAGTCATCCTATTTACAGTTAAACCAACAATTGCATAAAAATATTACCTATGACCCGACAAAACATTAGTTAGTGTAAAAAATGGCGAAAACGTATGACTATTTATTTAAATTACTACTAATCGGTGACTCTGGTGTCGGCAAAACCTGTGTGTTATTTCGATTTTCCGAGGACGCGTTCAATTCCACATTCATTTCGACAATCGGTAAGCTACTATAACTAACCTTTTTGCAAACGTAAAAGACCAGGAAACATAGCTTTTTGGTTTTTTTATTAGTTTTTTAGGAACTACATTTGTTATAACAGCAAACAACTCTTTAAGAGAATTCGTACGAAAGTTGCATGTTCCAGCTTATAGATGGATACTTCCATACTTTGTATCATGTCTATAATGCTAGATCTGCGAATGCTAGAAAGGCAATTATCTATTGTTAAAAGATAATTTATTTGCAATTCAACTGCTAGATATTTGTTGAATAGCATTAAAAGGCCTGTCTCAAACAAATTGTATAATGAGAATACTTGAATGAGGTACTTGTGGAAATATTTCATTTTTCAACAAATAAATATATTTTAAAATGTTAGCTTTTACAAAATTGTACTGTCACCATGCCCATCAAGATAATCACCCTTTAGTAAGCCCAAGTTCTAAATGTTTTTAAACATGGCAAGGTTAGGGCTGGTCCTCTAAGTTGGTTATTTTTAAGCTTGTCCCATTTTAAAAATTAGAATCTATCATATTTGTGGAGAACCTATTTGGTTGTTGCTATGCATTAACATTAAATTATTAATATATTTTTATAAGATATATTATTAATATGCGTGTATTAAATATCAATGTATAGCAACAAGTTATTGATTATTGAATTGACCTTCTGGCAATGATTACCTCGGGCAAACCTACTTTTGTGTCAAGGCTGTCAAAACTTATTAAAGCAAATTTCGGGAGTGGCAATGGGAGTCCACTAATGCGGGCTGAAGTTTAAGTGATAAACCACAAAATAGCTCATAAATGCAAGATTGAAGAATGTTTTCTGAAACCACATTCAAGATCTCATTGCTCTCCTTAGTCTTATCATAGGTATTCATGAGCTGATGATCATACCATGTTGAGTGTCATTACAATCCTCAGATTGTCAAAATATTTAACATGCAGTCTCAAAAATGCTTTTTAAGTTTATTGTATGTAGCCCAAAAATAGTTTGAACCAAATTAAGGTTTTTGAGAACATGATTGAGCGTTTGGTTTTTTAAACTTGTCACAGGTTAAAACCTGTTATGTAATTCTCTTATCACTAACAGTTGTCTGAAACCTACGATCTTATCAGTATTCAGTGTGTGATTACTGTATGGCATGATGTTGATAGAGACAACCAATGGTTTCCTCTTAGCTCCTGAAATGTTTATGAATACAAACAAACTCTGAATATAGCTGTTTTTAGCTGTCTAACAATCACCAATCTCGGTTAATGTGATTATTTCAACTGTAGAACACTGTCTTTCAAGTTGTAAAATGGAAAGGAGTTGACTGAATGCTTTATCAAGGTTGTTCAGTCAGGAAATCGTGCAGACTAAATATCACTCAGTTAACACGTCTATCATAAATGCAGGAATTAAAAGCTTGCAGACATACAATTATCATAATAATAATAATACCATTATTATAATAAATAGGAAATATCACCATTATTTCAGTCACTTGCTTGTATAGCTTTTTTGGTGTTACTAGGATCAGTAAAAATTATGTTTCGTAAAACAACTTGTTTGGTCTCATATTTAATTATTACTTAGCAACAAATCTTCCAACTAATCTTTTCTAAAGGTTTCTGCATCCATTGCATAACATCTGCCTGTTGGTAATGTCATTTGCCATGTGATGTTACATTAGTATACTAGTGTATTAATGTGATTTTAGTTTTTTATACTACTTTTTAGCAAACCTTGAATTGAAGAAAAGTAAAGAATTAAATATAAAATAAATTTTAAATATGAAAGCAACCGCTGAGCAACGCTATGCTTCAGATGCTACTAGCGTACACTTCATCCAAATTGGAAATTCTGCTTTTGCTAATATTTCTTGTACAGAAAATAAAATTGCGCACTTAACATTTATTATGAAGTCTGGAAATGGAAAGGTGGAAATTGTTTCACTGCTGTTTTGTTACTTCTCGTTTGAATGAAATACAGGAAGTGAAATCACTTTCTTACGTAATCCAGCTGTTCCCGCTGCTGGTCCTCCTCGGATGAGATTGGCTTAGTTCAAACTGTGTACAGAAAATCCACCAATATTTTAAGAGCGTCTGTTAGTTAGTGTGAAGGTATTCACTGAAGCAACACGCAATCATCATATGTATGCTCTCATTGTTTTTTCTTGTTTTGGCCATTTTTTATCATATTGTGCTGATGTTAAAGCAGTTTTGTAGCCTTTGTATTTTGTTGCTTCTTATCTATGTTTGTAGGAATAGACTTCAAAATTAGAACCATTGACCTAGAAGGAAAAAAGATTAAACTACAGATATGGTGAGTCAGCGTTTATACATTTCTTATGTTTCACTAAAAGAGTTCATTCTTGCTAATTGCTATACCTTGAACATTTATTGTTTTCTAATTAATAAGCTTTTTAGGCTTGCTTTGGGAACTTTGGGTAGATATAGTTCATTCAACGCAATTTTATCAACTAGGAGTGTTTATAATTATGTATAAAGTATGAAAATACTATATTATATATTTTTGTTAGATTGTAAGTGGGTGTGTAAACATTTTCTATTTAGAGTTGTTGAGTTTAATAGCTCTAATATCCTTCCAAAGAAAAATCTTCCAACACAAAACTTTCTGAGACAAAATCATCCAAAAGTTCATTTCTTGGAGTGGCATTCTTGAGTAAAGGTGAGCCGTAGAAATCTGAGCACGCGTTGAATGATATTAAACATGCCAACTCCAGGCACGTACAACTGTGGACTGTTTGCTACATTAAACAGGGGTTCACATATTTCTATCCTTTAATTAGTTGTTTAATCAGTGTGAGAGAGTGAGAGATAGAGAGAGCAGACTACATTCCTCCTTTACTGCTACAACTGCTCACTGATGATTACATTAAAGATATTCCTGTACTTTTACAGACTGACTAAATTATCAGGGTAAATAATATACATGTAGAGCTTTGAGGGCTGGACCGACAGCTAATAGCAGCCTGTTCATCGTGAAATCCATAGGTTGATTGAGCGTAATAGAGATTCCTTACTGTCTCGCTATCGCTGACTTCTTTAGATGAAATAAAAAATTTAACATGATGGGTGCAAGTAATATAAATGCAAATCTGTAGATCCCAAACTAAATTCTTCCTTCAAAACTGTTTTATATCATTTAAATTGTCTGTTTCAAATATAAATGTGCTTGTGCATATCATAACATTTTGTAATTAGATTATATTGACATTTCGATGTTTTGTTACAATCCTTTGCAAACTGTCCTGTTTATGCTAGCTCTAGGTTAAGTAATTATATTGGCGCAGATTTGTAGGATGACACATCATTTGTCTGGAAATCTATTTTATACAGGTCTCATTTTTATCACAACATTTATATGGCATAAGTAATGAAACAGAGAGTTATGCCTCCATTCTATAGAGCTATCACTAACTGATATGCTGTTTGCCAATAGAATGTAGAGTATTTAATTTTGTGCATGAACATTTAAATATTTTTTTATAGTTCAGCTATACAAGGGAATATCTCTGTAGCTCATTTTAAGATTCCCTTTTGTAGTTGTTATTCGCAGACACTACCGAGTATAGCGATCATCAGCACCTGGGCTAAAGCTTTTCTGTAAATAGAGCTCAGAATTGATTGGTTCTTATTCACATGGCAAATAAGATGTTCGTTTTACTGCCGTGATGTGTTCATCGCTAGCTCTTTTAATAGCTGTATATATCCTTGCCCATAAACAATGCTGGATGCGTTGATTAGAAATTGCTTTCCCTTGGCTTTGTGTTCATTTAATCCCACATTCTACTGATGTTGGTAATAAGTTGACATAGTAAAGACATAGACATGAAGAGTAGTTTGCATAGGTGCTACTTATGGTGTGATAAGATAGACAGACAATACTCATGTTTTTTCGGCAGTTTTCACAAATCACTTGAATATTTATGATAGTAAGATTGTAATTAACTGAAACTTGTGGTTAACAAACTTGCTAGCAACTGTTTAATTCTTTTATATGCTTTCCTCTTAGGCTGACAGGTTAATTTTGCATGACTGTAACAATACCATTTTTACTGTACTGTTTTGGGCCATAGAAAAGCATGCATAAGTTTTAAAATGTTCGCTTTAAGCAATTGAGGCAGCGGTCAATCCTACTGGACAGCTAATTTTATTTTAGCCAAAAATAGTTTCCGACTAATCGCTCATCACTCCCGCGCACGAGTAGTATCACGAGTCAGTGACAAATGCATCATCATCGGTGCGTATCTGATTGTCTGCTCCACTACTACTTAAGGAACTTGATGTAGAGAGCTATCTATCATTACTTTGTTGCTTCCTTTTGTAAAACTTCGTTTAAGATAACCAGATATTTATCACGAGAACATATCTTATCTATAATATAATTATGGCTGCCATTGTTACACCTCATGCTTTAGATATGCATTGATAAGGGGTTTGAGCATATGTCTTGCCACTGTCAAGATGAGCAATAGTATATTATAGCAATATTATATTGCTGTTTTAGTAGTTCAAAAGTCAACGAAGTTTAATATTGCCTAAATTCTTCATTTGTGGTAATTAAACTTGCTTAAACTTATCAACATTTCACTTGAGCTGCTTTAAATATATCAAAACTACTGTTTTCTTTCTATTTTTTTATATATATATTCATTTGTATGGAATAATATAAAGCAAACAGTAAAAAGTGTAGTCAGTAGCGTTTAGGCGCATCGTCCTGTAAAGAACAGACCAATGAAGGCAATTTTAAAACTAACTTTGTTTTAAATTAAAATTTCAAAATGCTAGTGCTATAGGAAGTAAGTAAAATTCTCATATAACAGTGCCCGTAAACACTGATTAAAGTGTAGTACACTTTTAGTATTATGGAATAACATTTATATATATATATTGATGTAGTGTACATGTATATGAGAAGGTTACAACACAGCTACCGTAAAACCTCAATTTGAACGCCATGATGCTCTATTTTTCTACCCTTCTGCTACAGTGGCGTTTTATTAGAGCATGTTCAAATAGAGACTCGCTCTGTAATTTCGACTAGCTCGTCAGTATTTTGAGAAAATAAATTTTGAACGAAAAACATGCGAAGCGACGCCTATGTCGCCCATATCTTGCACTCTTGTTTAGGTAGAGCAACGTTAATGCCATCAGCCCACGCATTTTTGCTAAACCATTTTTCATATCTGTCAAAGTATCAGGCGGCATTAAACAAGGAACTACTGTGGCTAGCAAATATTACCCAAATAAAGTTAATTATTTTGATAATGTCTCTTTCGAAGTTATAAAAACAAAACCGTAAAGCTTTGGAGTTGAAAAAAGGCTTTCGACACACCATAACACACCATGTGAACGGGGAAGACAACTACTACAACCATAACAATGGCTACTATTACGTTGTACGGTGCTACGCAAGAATATTCTCATCGTTCATCGAAACGCTTTGATCTTTTGGTTTGATTGTAAACCACTTTAGGGTTTGAATCTGAAGACAATGGATTTGTCTTTAGTTACTTCAAATCAGAACGTAGTCCTGATGATTGTAATGATCAATAAATGACAGTAAAACTGTGGCAACCACTACAGCAACAGCGAAAGAATTAATTGTTATTGATGTAACCAAGTTATTATTAATTAATTAGTAGGACACTTCTGTGGACACTTTTCTACTGTCAGTTACTTTCTACATTCACTTTCTGTTACAAGTTTGTAAAGATCAAAGAATGTGAAAGTGGTGGTCAAATAGAGGTGGCATTCAATTAAACGATAGCACTGTAACCCTTCTCATGTAGTGGCGTTCTATTAGAGGTAGCGTTCAAATTAAGGTGACGTTCAAATAGAGGTTTTACGGTATACAATCATGCCTTGATATAAGAGCTTAATGCATTCTGGTACTGAGCTTGTATGTCAATTTACACAAGTCTCAAAGCACTATTTTCTATATACAATAACTAAATACAAATTAATCCTTTACATACTATGAAAAAACCGCCTAAAACAGGGTATTGCGGTGTAAAAACGTGTTTTTAGTTGTTGTAATTCAGTACCTACACTAAAAAGTGACAAATACCTATTTAGTTGTTAAAATCTGCAATAAAATGCAACATTATTATGTACACTACTGTAAGTTTTTATCTTCAAAACAGACGTTATTACTAATGGTGGTCTGAGAGAGACTCGCCGGCAACACGTTCGGTACACTAACATTTGTGACCCTACGTGATAGATACTTTGAATTTACTCAATGAATTTAGCTTACTAAACACACTCTTCAAGCTAAGTTTTTATCTTTTACTAAACGTACTTTAATTTTGTTGTTTTGATTTTTTATCTGTTTCCGGTTTGGGCTTAATGCCTTGTAATCGCTGTAATCTTTAGCTAGCCTTTGGAAAACCTTTTTTAAACTGATTCGAAGAGAAAGAGCAAGCGTTTCTTTTCTTCACAGCGGCCTCTCGCAGCATTTGAGGCATATAGTAGCTATCGGGAACCATACCGGCTCGTATGTCAAAGGTTACTCGTATGTCAAGGAAGAAACTTGCTCGAAACTCTGCTCGTAGCTCAATTTTTGTATGTTAAACACTCATATGTCGAGATGTGACTGCGTATATATTTTAATATTATATATAACTAGCTAGATGTTGGCGTTGCACAAATAATACAAAAATTTTTGTACCAGAAATTTACTTTATATCAACATATTCAGTAATATCAGTAATATAATAGCTCTTAGTGTTGACAAAGCTACCCTCAGACTTGTCTGTCTACAATAAAATTTAGAGTGAACCTACGCAAACACTGTTTTAGATCTAAGTGTATATCGTATCTTAATCCCATTTTCACCAAGTAATATGATTTTTATGGTTTCACATTTTTATTAATGATTTATTTTTTATTCAGCATCAGTTCTTTATGAGCATATATACAAACATTTTATTTCTCTTACCGAGATAAATACACACACATTTTATACTATATAGAATAATTTTTAAGAAAGGAGTCTTTACTAGTACAACTAATTCAGTTCCTCACATCAAGTTCTCTCTCACAATTGAGATTGTCAATTAAATAGGACTGTGAAGGAATACATACAGGTTATACAGTTTGTTTCATATGTTCTATAGAGCAGTAGGCACTGTTAGAGTAATAGTAAGCCACTCTTATCAGAAATTTGCCACTCCACTAGCCCTCAGGCGCAGGTCAGACCACGTATTATAAAACTGATGCTAGTTGGGAGCAGATAAGCGCTGCCTTCCTATCACACTCACAATACGTTCCCACCTTGTAGTCAGCTCTAGCTAATCTAGAGTACTCTACTATTTGATTTGTTTTTGATATGTTTACACTGGCAGTAGGTTTCTGATTGTTTTATTGAATATACTACTTGTTCAAAATATAGAAGTTGTAGGTTGTGGTAAATGATAACGATGTTATGAATTTAGCACATATGTTCCTGTCTCTTTGTTGCACAAACCTATCGTTGATTTTACACTACAAAAATATCTTTTTAAGTGAGCTTAAAATATTTAAATTAGTATTTTTCGTAGTGTTTTAACAATAGGCTCTGTTATTGGCCATAGTATCATAATATCAGAATTGTGCGGCACTGGCTGATAATCTGTTACTAACTTACGTTCAATTTTGTGACCGGCCAATTGTTTCGCAAATAAATACATCGTACATAAATATGCTGCCAATTAATATTACACAGGAATGAATGCCTACTTCATTTCTATCACTTACTAGAGCACACTAGCTTGGTCTGATCGAGAAAATAGAACGACACTCACGTTGCCCTGATTAGTTGTCACAACTGCACAAGCATTTGCAACTTGGACTACATCCAGCCAATCGTTCAAAAAACTTTAGTCTGTCGAAACTAAGTAATTTTAAAATCTATTGGCTGATCATAATTTTGATAAATTTTGCCTGATTATTTGCTAGTGTACGCACAGCTTTAGGGAAACAGGTTTGTGGCTCTACCGCTTCATTTTTCAATCTCTGTGCATGCAGATGATCACTTGCCTAAAGCATCCTGTAGCACACACATAACCAATTCGATGTTTTTTGTCAGTGTGGAGTTCTGTGGAAATTGGACAAATTTTAGTATTTAGAATATTAATAGTTGTTGCAGTTCACAAGTGTCACGCCGGGTGAATAACCTGATTTTTATCATTGGAAAGAGACCGTGAGCTCATGCTTGCAAATTTCTAAATCTGCGAATCCTACCTCTACTTCTGTGGAGAACAATCTACACCCACAGCGTCTAATCACTGCTATTCACACCTATACACACGTCTATGCACACTATAAATACATACACACTACACACACCAAACAGCTCCTGCTGGTAGCGAATTTAGTAAGAGTTTCTGCAGCTGTAACTTCTCTAGCTTCTACAACTGCCATGGCCACATGATGGTCAGATTTGATAAGAAATGAAAGTGTATTAACAGTTGAAATGTGCATGTGGACATAACTCTTTATTCGTAATCATTTTATTGGGTTAGCACTAGTAACTATGGTGGAAAGGGGTTGGTGACTTTTCACTCTTATAATGGACAAATACTTGAGAACTAAAAATGTTGTTCACTTCTAATAAAATGAAGTTAATATTGTTAAGTTAATATTAATATAGTTAAGTTAATATCCATCATAATATTATATATAATATATATATATATATATATATATATATATATATATATATATATATATATATATATATATATCTGTATACACTTCTTACGGCTATTAGTTCACTATTCAAGCTGCTTTGAGGTCAGCAGGAACAGGCTCATGCACCCAAATGATTAAATTATTTTTGAAAAATAAAACCTTGATATGTGGAAATAAATGTCTAGACTTGGCTTTTTTGCAATAATAATATTATAGCATTTCTGTTATTTATTACTGTCTGTCAGTTTTGTAACTAAAGACGAGAGACCATTTTTAGGATACATTTAAATATCAAACTATCCATTTTAGATTTTAGATTATTTAGTATGAATCACTTAATCCTCTTTGCACATTGAAGACTTAATGAGCATACATTTGAGTGTTTTCTCTACTTTGTGTGACTTATAAAAATGTGAACATAGAAAATAATATTTCAAATTGCATAGAGGAAGTATCCAGTATGTTTTAGTGTTTTATGCGATAGTTTAATTTAATTCCATTCAATTTATCACTCAATAAGAATATTTCAGCAGGCCAGCATTTAGTCAGGAAATGAAAACACTACCAGTTTGGAGACCATGCTATTATTAGCTATTAGAGAAGCTATTATTAGCTTATTTCTGTATTTATTAAACTGATTGAAGCATATTTATTTGATAGCATAAGATAGTTACGGTAGTTTTATATATACATGTACATGTATTTGGAAACAGTTTAACAGCATTTGTGTGGATATTTGTGTTCTGACTTGTACCAAATTGCATCACACTTGGCAGTAAACACGTTCATTGCAATCAGCGCGCTACAAATTGATGCAAGGAATGGCAACTCCAAAATGCAAGTAAATTTGGTCCATTTGACCCAGAATTTAATTTGGTAACAAGTTTAAACTTAATCTAATGACAAAGCGACAACGATTTTCATAACATTGCTGCTTTATTGCAGGGACACTGCAGGACAGGAGAGGTTTCGAACCATCACGACAGCCTATTACAGAGGGGCAATGGGAATCATGCTAGTCTATGATATTACCGCTGAGAAATCATTTGAGAACATCAAAAACTGGATTCGAAACATTGAAGAGGTCTGTATTTAACACGCAATCAAACTAATCTATCGATAATATATATTTATATAATACTATGATATTATATTATATATATATATATACATATCATAATATTATATATATATATGTGTATATATATATATATTAGGAGAGGGTTTAGTTTCATATTCACTGTTCTAGTTGGCTGTCATTTCACTATAATGTTTATCAATGTGTTGACTGTGGTCATGCAGTGGCGTTTCAACACGTTCTTAATACTAATATGGATATGATATAAGGTATGACTGTTCTAGCTAAGATTTCTTACCGATATGCACACTGATATGTCTGGCACATGCCTACGGTAACACAGCAATAATGGGGTTTCCATGGTGGCATTTGCTCGAAGAATTTCGGTTTTTCTCGTGTTCTTTTTTATACGACTAAAAGTGAATAAAAAGTGCTGGAAGTAGCCATGAATGTTTCACTGGCTGATTATTTAGAATGAGCAGAAGCATTACTGACAAACAGTAGCTTCTTATAAATTATCATGAAACACACGGTGTGCACATTCACTATGCCTTATGATATAGGGAAAGTTTGCTTGTTTTTTCACGCTGTCGCATTCTAATCGTAGGAACCTACTGTTTGAACTAAATATATTAGTGAGAGGCTGTCGCTGTTACATCATGAAAAAATTTTAACTGTGACATCCGTGGTCAAACAGTTTTGTTTGAGATAGAAACATTTGTAAAGGATTTTCTTTGGTTACTTGGTGGGAAGTTATGGAGCAATTTTAACCTAATCTTTAAGCCACTTTATTTTAACGTTAACAGAACAGTTTGACAGAACAATTTATTATTGAATTTATTTGAATGTTAACAGAACAGCGTATACAAGAACTCTCATTTTTAGCCTCACTAGAAATATTACAATAGCCCAGTTCTTAGCTATATGCGCGTATAGGAAATGCACATATTGTGTAATCAACATTTCAGATGCATAGTGATCAGTATTTTGACACCCTATTGTGCAAGGGGCAGATCAAGTCAGACAAATCTCTCACTAGCCTGGCGTATTATTACTAATGTTATCACCACACAAAGTTGTTAAAATTTTCATGTCAAACATTTTTTCAGTTTATCCTTCAAGTGTATCTTTTTCTGTCAATTCACTACGATGAACCCCGTTTAATATTATGACCCCTTTCAACAACTACTTAAAATTGTCTGCTCACATCTTTTCACTAGCACGCATCATCCGATGTGGAAAAGATGGTGCTAGGGAATAAATGCGACATGAACGACAGACGACAAGTGACGAAGGAGCAAGGTGAGCAGCTAGCCATCGAGTTTGGGATCAAGTTTATGGAGACTTCTGCTAAGGCTAGCATTAATGTAGATGAAGCCTTCATCAGTCTAGCGAGAGACATCAAAGCTAAGATGGACAAAAAGCTGGTAGGCATCATGTTTATCTGTTCGTTTGCTGTTTTCATTTTTTATATTTGAAAAATGTATTCAGTTCATAGTAATTGAGCTGCAGTTTTCATCTATGGGTCTCGTACATAAGGCGTGTATGTCTAATATTTCTCATATAAATTACTCTCTCAGCTAGATTCATTCGGATACAATTCTCTGCTACAGATGAAACTCTTTTACACAGTCCGATTGCAGTCTTGTCTAAGGACCAGCCTCAAGCCACTGAGTCATCCAGTAATAATGATAACTGAGTAATGGTCAGATAATTCTTGATACAAGAAAATCCATACTCATCCCATCTGCTTGCTGTCATTGTCCAAACATTTTCCTGGTCACATTGGCAATTTTAGGAACATGGAATTTGTTTGAATGTAGTAAGGAAGTTGTCTGCTCCCAAAAACAATGCTAGTGACACAAACCCTCAGTTTGCTTACTTGCTGGAGAATGTTTCTGAAGACTATTTTTAAAGACTATTAGTTTTTGTATAGCAATTTTTATAATGCAAAATAATTACAAGGACATCAGTTTAGGAAAATCAGCTATCTTTGTTGCTTCAGCTTGCTGTACTCACAGCCACAGCGATAGGCATGGCATACTGGGGTATGTAATAAATCTATGATGTGCTTAATGTATCCATATGAATATAGCTATGTTTAGTTGTATGTGTTCTTTGAATAATTAAAAATAACTTGTATGTGATTGGTTGATGTGTAAAATCACTTGTATGTGGTTGGTTGATATATAAAATATCTTGTATGTAATTGGTTGATGTATAAAATAGCTTGTATGTGATTGGTTGATGTATAAAATTTTGCCTCAAACTATATGAAGAATAGTGTTAGGCATGTTATATTCTCCATCAAAGTTAGCCATGCCTCAACTTCTACAAATCATAGTAGACCCCGATAGCAAATATCTATTTACCTATACGAATGACTATTTATTTTCTGTTCCCTAAAACTACCTCATCACCTATAACTATGACTACCTCATTATATATACCTACAGCTACCTTTTTACCTATACCTACAATTAACTATTTATCTATATGCATAGCATCTAGCTATTCACCTATGCTTGTATGTAGCCTTGTATAGTTAGATGTAGCTTTTAAACGCTGTAATAATCAACTTGCTACAGTTGCATCTTATTTATTGTTCATTGTTATAATTTTAGTTATATTTAGTAATTTTAAGCTGACTGACACGCTATACTATCTCAACAATACCAGCCACTTGTATCCTTCAGCATTCATTGTGACATCGTGGATTATAGAGAATTTAACTTGAAATGGGTGGTTGATGCATGTTTATTTCTTTTATAGGAGTGTTTTATCAAATTTGTATATTGACTGTTTAGATTAAACGAAAATAAATGCGTAATATTTTAGGAGCCAGTGGGAGGCGGTGAAAAGTCAGGTCCCATGCCGAAGAAAAGTGATGATAAACCAAAGTCGAGATTTAAGTGCAGCATATTATAATAGAAGCAAGCTAGTTAGACATTTTATACATTACAACAGAAGTTCTATCTTCCAAATTATTGGTAAACAAGCATCCTTTTTCGAAATACTTTTTATTTTAAAATCTTGAACGCAGAAGCCAGGCTAGGTGAGTTTTATCTAGTTGAAGTCATTGAAGTGTTTGTTTATGTAATCCGCTTTCGACTAATTTTTTGTGTTAAACTAGCAATTGCCAAAAAAGCGGTTTGATATCAAAGAGAGTTAATGCTTGATTGTCTAGCATCACCCTGCGGTATATAAGTATTTCCATATGCTTGTTTTATAGCTAGTGGGCTTCCTGTTGTACATATTATTACCAGTAGATTGAGAGAGAAGAAGTTTGCAGTCATTTTTTGGTGATAGACTGATTTAATTCTCTCAGCATGATGAGTTTCTTGCATTGCTTACTTCCCCTTCTATGTATTAAGCAATGGAATTGTGTTTCTTCGACCTTTAGCTGGTGTTCACTGTCAAGTTGGTTCATGGTCGATAATTGCTGCACAAAAATTTTGGTAAATCCTGGATGATTCGTACATCATTGCTCATCTTGGTGCAACTGTACCCATATTAATTTTATCAGTAAAATGTCCCAGTTTTAAATACAACATTTTTCAATAATATTATGTTATTTTATTATTCATAAATATAAATTATGATTCTTCTCAATCATATCGTGTTCTGTGTCCACTATTATAGTAGTTACTGTACATGGAGCACTTCTGCCCAGCCGATGCTATGAAAGAATTATAAAACCTACTAATAATAGGCTTATATGACCGCTTTTCCAGCATCATATTGTCGCAAGAAATCGCAATTAAATGAATGCACAAAATAAACAGCTGTGCTGTATATAAAAACCTAAGCAAAACCTACCGAATTTGACAATACCGTCTTTTAGCAAAAGGTAGTGAGCTTGGTACACTGCTAGCTCATAACTGACAGGTTTAGGAAAGCCAGCTTTTTAGATGAGCACACTCATGCTCCAAATCAAAAGTTTTTTCAGGCGTTCTGTATTTAAAGACGTGAAATAAGCTTGCTAAAATGGTTGCAACAACTTGTAGTCATGTTAATTTTTTTCAACATGAACATACAATGTATCTCACATTATGTGTTGGTTACAGTGAGTGAAACATTACTTTGAGAGGTGTTGTTTTTGTCCAAGTTGGCATTTGAATAGCTACGTCAACTTTTGCTAGCTGAGTAATCACTTTGAAAGTTTCGCCCATTGTAAACACACTTCTACGATAAAAAGTAGGCGTAATCTCACTCAAAAGCATTGACGTCACTTTAAAAAAAGTAGTGTAGACTGTGCACCTTAATGACCAAATCTTTGTAACAGTGCTACATTATTAAAAAAAATTGTAATGCGTGCTTAGAGTCTATAATTCTTAAACATCGAGTTGCTAATGTTTTTTACGTCGATTTGCGTGCCAATCTCATACTGTTCGGTCAAGGTTTCTGACGGTTGCCATTTATTTCATTTGTGAATGCTCTGATGATTCACTTTTTTTATTCTAAATATGTTTAGCCCGTTTTATATATATGAGCAATCTTTATTGTGGTAATCAATAGTCATATTTTACAATATGTTTTCCACAAGGTACCACGGCAAGTAAACTAACTAAAAAGTGGTGTACAATAAAAAAATAAAAACGAACGCAAAGAAACTATAGTCTAACTAAAAAACTAGTGAATAGTCTAACTAATATAATTATATTGGAACTGAATGCATAACATATGTAAAACGCAAGCTTGAGGATTGATATGAGTACTGTTTAAACAAAAGGTGAACAAATAATAGCTCTGTGAAAATAGTATGCATATCTATGACAACAATTTTCTAGTTATAAAAACAACGTGTAATATAAAAATGTTCAAATAGGTAAGGCTATCTGGTGAATAGTATTATTGGTCAGAGTATAGTAGGTGTAGTTTGAGTTTTGTTTCAAAAGTGTTTTAAAAGTTAAAAAGTTTTCATTACTGTTTTTTATTGAAGTTAGAAGCGATCATATTGTTGGTTAAAATTTTTGTGCCTAAAGCACATTTTAAAACGATGTTGTTTTTGTTTCAGCGTTTTTGACGAGTCATTCAGTTCAAAACATTAATTAGACAAATACAATCAGATGGGCACATCATTCGCAACGACTCCTCAGTATTTTATTTAGCATAATAGAATGACCAAGGTTAAAACGCGGTTCAAAGGCCAGATGTTTCTACAATTTAAAATATTTTGGAGGTAAATTCTTTAAATTGATAGAATGATTGAATATGGTACGTATTAGGATACAATAAGAGTAGTCAACTTCAGCCAAGCCAAGTAGGCATATTCATGCGAAAAATAAAATTTTAATTTATTGATACTGCCTGCGTTCTTTAGCGGCTACTTTTTGTTTAAATAATTAAGAGTATATACGATTTTCACTGGTGTTGGTAGTCAAAAGTGTCACCAAGTGGTAGTCCCATCGAACAAGCATCTTTTTGTCTTACATCTAAGATATATCTTAAAACGTTGTGGAAAACCCTCTCACCTGACTTAGCAACAAGTAACGTGTCTTGCAATACTTTTCTAAAGTGTTTTCTTGTTGTGTTGATTATTAATAGTATTGGATTATCCTACCAAATAATTTTACAACTGTTAGGGAGTAGCTCAAATTTATTCTCGATTGCAGTAATCCCCAATCATAATGTTAGGTTTGATATAAATTGGTGTCAGATTTTTTTCTTTTTTGTTCCCCTTTTTGTTCTCCAAAAGTTGACTCTTCCACTTGATCTGCTGACATGTCTGCTTGCCATGATAAAGCTGTATTGAAAGAGTGAAGTATATGGGTGAATATGCATCCTTATATATGGTTTGAGAGTTAGCCTTGGTGTCCAAGAGTGGAACTAGGTGTTTCAACTCTTCAGTTCTGAGTTTTGTAATTTTTGGGGGTTCCTGGTTATGTCCTGTTGTACTCTATCAGCAGAGATTTCAACATGTTAATCCCAATCATAATTTAAGGTCTGATATAAATTGGTGTCAGATACGGAGCTCGCTCTCGCATGACGCAAGCTATCATAGTCTGTGTTAAGATCTTTTGGCGATTATCTGATATTTCCTTATGCCAAGTTCTCATTGTCTTAGTAGTACTATGGGTAGGTTGGAACTGGAAATAGGTTTGTAATGGTGATCTTTTCATCTCCGGAATTTGTATATGTTGTCTCCATGAGGATCTGTTAGGAAAGTTGGTGGAGCTTGTTATGCTCTTCATGTCTATCTATACATGGCTGATTCTAGATATAACAGTCTGTCTCTTTTGTGTTTTAACATGTGCCTTTTTATGAATGGTAGTTACTTCATGACATTTCAACACCTATTTCACGGAACTGATTTGCTAGATCAACTCTGGCAGCTTATCATATTTTGTTATCATATTTTAGCTTACTGTTTTAAGCATCTTCGGTTTTAAGACTTGGCAATAAATTTTCTTTTTCTCAAAATCTCAAGTACTCCATTATTCTTTTTTTATTGCTCTTAGTCTCGACATCCTTTATGGGAGTCAATGTTTATTTATGGGTTTTTAATTTCTTTGCCTTTGCCAAATAGTCCGTAGCTGGACGTCTTGAAAGTTATTGTTTTATAATAATGTTTTACAATAATTCCCATTTGTAGATTAAGCAAAGACTACCTGTTAGAACACTGTTTCTGGTTGAACAATTGAACTGCCAACATTGACTCGCATTGCTTAAGGTGCTAGTGATAATATGTAAGGCAGCTTTTTTATACAATTGTCATCAGAACTTGAATAACTACTACCTGTTCTAGTAGTTTAATATTTCATTCTCTTAGTTCTTTCAGTTTGGTCTCAAATTGTCTTATTAAAATAATTCGGCAACTCGGTCATCTGATTGAGCATCGGCATTAGATGTGATAACATTGTTTTTTCTCCAATATTTTGCTCTTTTAACTACCTCGAACAATTTCGAAAAAAATGATACCCCACAAGCCCTTTTACCCAACCATTTTGAATTTTCCTCGTTTTTTATCAGTTTAGTTCTCAGACAACCCTAGGCTTAGTCCGACTTTTCCCCTAAGCGTCACAAGATTGTACTATATCTCAATTTATTCAGTAGAATTTTCTGTTTTGTTTCTCACTAGATTTCAAAATAAAAAAATTAATTTAATTTTCATGCTACAGAACTGGTTTTTCAACTCTTAATTTGCATAGAATCTTGCACTATTTGTACTGCCATTGTTAATACATTATAACTGTTCAAATCTGTCTTCGGAAGACACGCTTGTGTTTTTAGTTCTTATGATCAACAAACAATTTTTTTATTTAGCTTGTTTAGCTTTATAATTATTGCCTTTGAAATAGTTTTTCCATCAACATTGATGCCATAATGTCTTGTTTGTTAGGATCCGTAACAGGAAGTGGTGTTATATTTCCTAGAATAAGTGCATATGAACATACATGTACATATAAGCGCACAACAACAATGCTGATGAATATTGGATATCGTAACATCCTCACCTTAAGACAATTGTAAAAAAAAATAGTATATATAATGGTTATGCGATTGACAGAGACAGTAACAAAAACAATATTTGAGTAGTGGACAAAACATTTACTACAGTGATGTCTTAAACCCATCGTGAGTTCCGGGGTACGGTGGGGAACACCCCGGCTGTACTTACAGCGCCGGGCGTTCGTTAGTCGGGCGTATATGACTTGGGTGCAGTAATGGTGCGGCCGTAACGAGTGGTGTACCTGTTGTTAGTCTGTGCGTCAGTTATAGGAGTGAATCGCATCGCGTGTTGTCCTCAGGTATATTTGCTGCGCTGGGTTGTGTAGGGCCTGTATTGGCTACTGGTGATGTAATGGCTCGAAGGATTTGGCGTCTGTTGCAATGGAAGTTTCGCCCGTTTTTGTTATTGAGCAGAATATACAATCTGGGTGTATCGGCTTTGTCGATGACAGGATATGTCTGGTCGCTCCATTCGTCACCTGATCGGACACGCACTGGTGTGTCCGGTTCCATGTTGTCGAGGAGTTGGTTCAGTGCTGGTTTATCATACTGCGCTTTGGCTGTGAGCTTTGCGAAGGTATCATTTTCAAAAATTGCCTGAGAATCGACTGGCTCAGGTGCGTCGCGTTTGGGTAACAACGCTGTAATATCAGCACCGAGCATTACTTGATTTTGGCTATATCCTGTCACTGCCTTTGAATATTAATAGGTCATCAGGGCAATAGCTGGGTCAGGTTGGGCTAGAATTTTTGTGACGGTTTGTACCGCTCTTTCGGCTGCGTCGTTTGACTGTCGGTAGCACAGACTGCTGGTTATGTGAGTTATGCTATGCTCAGCCAAAAACTTGGCAAATTCTTGACTGCTGTAAGGTGGACCATTATCGCTTATTAGTCTAACGGGAATACCCCAGCGAGCAAATATCGATTTTAGCTTTTGGACAATAATGGGAGTGGTTGTGTTGTGGGTGTGTACTATTTCAAGATACCAACTGTAAAGGTTGACTACTACGAAGTACTTGGCGCCGTTATGTTTGAGGAGGTCTGTAGTGATAGTGTGCCATTTAAATTCTGGGAGGTTGTTCGAGACCATAGATTCTTTTCGATTGGCTGGTGCTTTCAGATTGCAGTATTCGCATTGGGATATGTGTGGCTGAATGTCTTGGTTTTGCTTGGGCCACCAGACTGCTTGGGCAGCGCGAGATTTGCATTTTTTGAGACCCCAATGCCCTCGATGTATCTCCTTGAGGGTATTTGTTTTGAGCGTGTCAGGTATTACTATTCTGTTGTTGTATAGCAGCATGTTCTCAGTGACAGATAAATTTGCCCTAACGTGAAAGTATGGCAGTGATGTTTCAGGTACATCCTTGCTGTACTTTGACCAAACATTTAGAGGTGTGATTGAGTGATTCTTGTACGATTGGGTCTGTTTGGGTGTTTTGGACTATTTCCTGGATTCTTTCGTTTGAAATAAGTAAGTTAGACCCCACTGAGGTAAGATGCGTCTCAACTCTTTTGTCATTGGAGATCGCGACAAAGTGTAGGGGACGATCATCTGTGCACCAGGTATGTGTTTTGCTACAGGGTTGTATCGCATGAGTCTCATCAACATTCTTTGGCATCTTGCTGGTCTGTTGTTGATATCCATTCCATTTATCGTGGGGACTAACGGCGAGTGATCAGTTATTAGGTCAAAGCTGGCTAATCCACGAAGGTACTGGTCGAATTCCTCACAGCTCCACACAAGTGCTAGTAACTCTCGCCCCATATTAAAGTAGTTCTTTTCTGTGTCATTAACAGAATGTGATGCGAAGGATATGCCGTACTCTTTCTGTGTGAGCATGGTACCAATGCCGTTCTCAGAGGCATCAGCATGTATAGAAACAGGAAGGCTACTGTCATAGTATTTCAGTCCTGGGGTTTGCGGACTCGGGCAATGACATTTAGAACAGCTTCTTACTAGGGGTTATCCCAAGTCCACCGGGTGTCCTTGCGTAGGAGGGGGTACATAGGGCTGGCTAGTTCTAAGATAGGTTTGCTATGTAATGTTGCATATAGTTAACTATGCCTAAAAATCTTCTTAACGCAGAGACATCCACTGGCTTGGCTATTGCTGATATGGCTTGGATCTTGTCTGGGTCTGGCTGAATGCCTTCACCGCTGAATATGTGTCCGAGGAACTTCACACTTGATTGTCTGTAGGTGCATTTTGTTTTGTTCAATTGTAGTCATTGTTCTGTGATTCTGGTCATTAGCATGTTAAGTCGTTTGTCGTGTTCGCTTGTATTCGGCCCAAATACCAAGATGTCATCTTGATAAACAACTATTCCATCCAATCCGTGTAGAATTTCCTCCATCTTTCTCTGAAAAATCTTACTCGCACTGGTGATGCCAAATGGCAGGCGGTTGAAGCAGAATTTGTCGCGGTGTGTTATGAACGTGGTGTATAAACTAGAGGCGTCATCTAGGGCTATTTGGTGGTACCCACTGCGAGTATCAAGAGTTGAGAATATCTTAGCGCCGTTAAATTTTGAGGTCAGCTCATCAAAGGGTGGTATCGGGTACGCTTCCCTAATTACCGCACGATTGACCGCTCGGAGGTCAATACAGAGTCTAATTGCCCGGACTTTTTTCTCAACCGGTACTAGAGTGGAGCACCAGTCAGTGGGTTGCGTAACTGATCTTATAATGCCCTCGCTAATCATTCTGTCTAATTCATTGTTTACTTTATCTAACATGGAAAAAGGTATGCAGCGGGGAGCATATATACATGTAGGCTTTATGTCTTCGCAGAGTTTAATAGTTGCTGGCTCACCCTTGATCACACCTAATGTAACGCTCCACACTGCACCTATGACTGCCATCTGCTCCACCGCACCCCTGGACAAAAGATCGAATTTAGTATCAGCTACATAACAGTTCAGAGAGTAGCCATTGTTATCATACGCAGTATTTAGAACCAACTAACCATGAACAGTAACATCAGAATTGACAGATTTCAATAGAATGTCAGCTTTAGACAACATGGATTTGTTAGGCAATGACTCATAAGTCTGCTTTGAAAGAATGGTCACATCTGCCCCAGTTTCAACTTCGAATTTCACAGTGCAATCGTTTACAACTATACTCACAAACCATGGATCATTGTTATCGGTTATGTTAGTTATGGCATTCAGGTAAAATACGTTGTTGTCATCACTTGGCGGACTCTCGTTGACGATTTCTGATGCAGTTCTCTGATTCGGCATTGGATTGCGCCTACACCTTACATACTTTTGAGAAGTGGTTGTTCTTTTTGCAGTTATGGCATTGTTTGCCATATGCAGGACATTGTCGGCGTTGATGGCTACTCCCACAGTTGTTACAGTTGGTGATGGTGTGAGATTGGGCAGCGGTTGCTCCGGAATAGTTGCAGAAGTTATTGTTGCGCCGGTTGTTTGTATTATTCTCATGCAGCTTTTCGTGGTCTCAGAAACTGTGATTGTAATGACTGTGTGCGAGTGCTTCCACAGAAACCTGGGTCGAAATTTCTTATTTGACAAGCTCGTGTTGTTTGGAGATTGATGTTGCGCTGGCAAGATCGAAAGTGTCTTCAAGTTGAAGTTTAGCAGATAGTTCTTTGTCAATAATTCCTACTACTAGCCTATCTCTTAAAGAATTGTCTCTTTCTGACCCAAAATTACAGTGCTTGCTTAGTCGATATATCTCTGACAAAATTCTCAATGGATTCGTCTGGTCTATGGTTTCTAGCATGAAACTGCCTTCTCAAATGAATCGTGTTGCGCTCAGGGGTGGAGTAGTCCTGAAAAGCTTTAGTTACTACATAAAAATTGTCCTTGTCTTCCTCCTTGGTAAATGAAAAGGTGTCATAGAGTTGCTGGCTGTCTCCACCCATTGTATACTTTGCGATTGTAACATTGCGATTTGAACATTCTCATCCTTATTTACAAGTCTGCTGGCGATTCTGCACAATTTCAACCGTTTTAGCCAGTCAGTGAAGTCATCGGGTCGGGAATAGTCGGATTCCTTTGGTGCGGGTAGTTGAGACATTTTCTGGTCGATTATGATACAGCTAAACTTGAGATTAAAGAAATATTTATCGATTTAAACTACTAATAATAGCAATGAAAATGGACCACGCTGCCACCATGTTAAGATCCATGACAGGAAGTGGTGTTTTATTTCCCAGAATAAGTGCATACGAACATACATATAAGCGCACAACAACAATGCTGGGGAATATTGAATATCGTAACATTGTTGGGTTTATTATTCAGTTATTTTCATGTAAAAAATCTGATTAAACGTACAGTAAATATAGAAAATTATTTGTGTTGTTTGTTTAATGGTCAGTTCGTTGTTCAGGGTTAAGAACTGAGGATTGTTTAGTGTTAAGCATTCACCACCACATTTTTCATCAGAAACCATTTTTCATGGTATAATGTCACATTTATGGATAGATGTTAATTTGATCATGCAGATTATTCTGTTTTTGGGTTTTACTGGTCAATAATATATAACTGGTTGCAATGTAGCAACATGGCTTTTACCAAATCCAGCTCTATAAAACACTCATTCAGCAATTAATTGTTCATGTATATTTTTTTAGGGTTTTCAGAGTTTTAACTGTTTTTATATACCTGTGTAGCAAATTTTGTCATGCTTTTAGGAAATGGAGGTTCAGTTTATGATCTAATAGATTGTTCAAAGATTGTTGTAGGCTACTGCAATTTCGAAGCTTGGAGAGGTTATTAATTTTCACTGCTGTTTATTGATTGACACCGTGGAATCTAAAATAGTGTAATACATTGTGATTACATAATGCTTTAGATTGAATGGGGTAAAAATATGTAATAATGAGTAATAAAAGGTACACAACTGTTGATATAATATATTGCTATAAAATCCATACCTTTCATTCTCTCTTCTCTTATAGGTTTAAATTGCAGCAACATTTAGAAAAGTAGGTAAAATTGTAAATGTAGAATTTTTACCGACTGATTTCTAGTGATATTTCAAACCTATTAACCGGTATTGACAGAGCGCGCCAAGGTGATGTAAAAATTGACGGTGCGGGCCGAACTCATTGGCTGACAGATCATGGTACCACCCCAGTCGGCCAATCGCGTTCAGGCAGCACAAGGGCTGTCAGCACGTGACCGCCAAACAGCCGGGCAACACACAATGCCCCAAACTCAACACTGACAGCCGGCCTCCAATGACACCAATTAGTGGTTGATCTCAGCCCATAGCCAATACGAACTTGCATGATTTATTGTATATTGCTAATCTACTAGTAACTAGAAAATAAGTGGAACATGGGTGTTGCTGATTCAAAATTATATTATATTTATTACACTCCCACCTAATTTTGCTATAATAACGAAAAATTAATGAGACGATAAACATATTAATGCTAAAGATACGCAAAAATGTATATTCTAAGAAATGTGGATACGATACCCAAAACAAAACAGAACTTAGACTACTACTACTAGCTACTATGAAAATATGATGCTAACTACAATGTACTCTGCTGTAATGCTACAAAATGACTATTCTGATTCAGACGGAAGGAGCAGAATCAATTTCTGTATGGGGCGTTCCAGTACGGTGGCCTTTTCTAGCCTCTTTCCGGATTTGTCTAGGTAACGACTTGCGACTCTAACTTTGGCTCTTTTGGGTAACTCGTTCTTTTCATTAATGGTGTCTTCGACAATTGCCGTGAGCCACTGATTGCGCGGTTGGAAATCATCAACGATGAGCACCAAGTCTCCTGTTTGTATTTGTCGCTTTACTTGTGTCCACTTTTGCCTCTTGGTTATATTCGCGATGTATCCGGCTTTCCATTCGGTCCAGAATTCCTTGGCAAACATCTGTACCTTTCTCCACTGCTTCCTACCGTAGATTTCTTGCTTGTCGAACTCTCCAGGCAGCAATGGTGCTTGCCTAGGTTTCATCATAATTAGATGATTTGGTGTGATTACTATTTCGTTTGGTTTGTAAAGGTTGTCCACAGTGAGTGGACGACTGTTTACCGTACTCATCGATTCATAGAACGCTGTTCTTAATGATTCTGTGGTCATCCTACCTTTGTATGTGGTTATCATTCCATTGAGCACTCCTTTTATGATTCGAATTTGGCGCTCCCATGCACCGCCTGCATGACTAGCACCAGGCGCGTTAAATTTGAATTCAATCATCTCGTCCTTCAATGCCGCCTTCAGTGTACAGTTCATTGTCTCAAAATCTTTTGTCAATTCGTTGTCCGCACCAACGAAGTTGGTACCATTGTCACAGTATATTGTCTTAATGCCTCCTCTTATGCATATGAAACGTTTTATGGCGTTGATGAAGCTGTCAGCTGACATTACCTCCAATATTTCAATATGCACCGCTCTGGAGTACATACACGTTATAAGCAGACCCCAGCGTTTCAGCTCGGTACGTCTGTCTGTCACCGTGTATGGACCAAAGCAGTCTACTCCGACGTGAGTAAACGGTGGGGATGGCTCCACACGAGTTTGGGGTAAATCTCCCATCAGTTGTGTTATTGGTGGACCTCTTGCAGCTTGGCATTGGACACACTTGTGTATGATGCTTCCCACAAGTTTACTTGCACCCGTAATCCAGTATCCGGCGCCTCTTATTGCGCCAACGGTAGTGGTCAGTCCTTGATGGTGTATTTTTTATGGAAGTGTGTCACAAGTAATTTGGGGATTGCGGATGCTTTCGGTATGAGTATTGGGTGTTTTTCATTGTCTGTCAGCGCTAGAGAGTGTTGAACTCTCCCACCAACGCGGAGTAGTCCGTCTTCATCCAAATATGGCCTCAGATTTAGAAGGCTGCTCCCTTTGTGTACTTCTTTTGACTTAGACAGCTGTTTTATATCTGCACTCCACTCTTGAGATTGTGCCAGTTTGATTATGATGATTTCGGCCTGTAGCGTATCTGCTGGCAATAAATCAGGTTTACTCAAGCTTCTGGCGCTCAGCATCTTTCTTGCATTTGCTATAGCCTTGACCCAGTCTCGACCAAGAACTGAATCCCTCAAAACAAGGAGCCAAACTGTCAACGTTGATGTTTGTGCTAAGAATGTTCTTAGGCTTTTTGATTTCGGGATCGTTTACAGCTGTGGTCTCGTTGCCTGTCTTATCATCCAGGTACACTGCGATGTCCAAGTTACGCAGAAATTTTGGTCCAGACCACCAAGTAGACTGTAACAATTCAAGGAGGCTTGTGCCCCTCGACAAGATGTCAGCTGGATTTTCCTTGTCAGGTATGTGGAACCAGTGTTCGACTTTAGAATTCTTTCGAATAACTTCTACCCTGTTTGCTACAAATATGTGGTACCGAGCCTCACTATTCTTGATGTAGCCCAAAGCTATTGCTGAGTCTGACCAAAAAAATTCGTTGTCTATGTTAACTTTCAATTCCGCCTTCATTATGGAGCTGAGTTTGACCGCTTCGACGGCGGACTGCAACTCCAATCTTGGAACTGTTATTTGCTTGAGAGGAACCACTCGTGACTTGGCCATCAACAGTGCTGTGTGGACTTCCTTGCGGTTGTTCACCAGCCTCACATACGAACAGGCTCCGTAACTGTTGAGGTTTGCATCATTGAAGTGGTGTATCTCGGTTTGCGTCACGCAGCCAAATTCTTTCGGTACGACGCATCTTTCAATTTTTCGCTCTCAAGTCTGCTTAGCTCCTTTTTCCAATTTTCCCAATCGGATTTCAGTTCTGGCGAAACCTCTGCGTCCCACTCGCCTTTTTCTCCACGGGCCTTTTGAGATATTTGTCGTCCTTTAAGGATGAATGGTGCTAGCAACCCTAATGGGTCGTAAAGTTGTGATATGACCGATAGGATCCCTCTTCTAGTAGATGGCATAGACTTCATGCTGTTTTGGAATTGTATTGTGTCATTTTCTACCGACCACTCTAAGCCTAAGGTCCTCTCAGTGGGCAGTTTGTCTCTGAATAAATCCAGATTTTGGGCTTCCTTTACTCTTTCTGATGCTGGTATGTTGGCTAATACTTCGCGGTTGTTGGTTAGAAACTTGTGAAGGCGTAGATTGGCTCTTCCACATATCTCTATGGCGTTTTGAATGAGGTTTGCTGCTTCTTCTACTGTGTCTACACTTGTTATGCCGTCGTCGACATAAAAGTCCTCTAGAATGAAATTACTAGCTATTGGCATTTCTTCTTCGCATTCTTTCGCGATCTTTCGTAATGCAAAGGTGGCGACCCCAGGAGAAGAAGTTGCACCAAATAGATGTCGATTCATTCTGTATTCCTGAGGGTTGGCCATACTATCGTTAGCGTCCTTCCACAGGAAACGTAAAAAATCTCGGTGGTCTGTTGTTACAAAGAAGTTGTAGAACATTTTTTCGATGTCGCATGATATAGCGATTCGTTTTGTTCTAAATCGTAGGAGGATTCCTACCAGACTATTCATCATGTCGGGTCTTGTGTGTAGCTGGTCGTTAAGCGATTGACCCTTGTACATTGCGCTGGCATCAAACACAACGCGCCATTTATCCTTTCTGGGGTGACGCACCCCAAAATGAGGGATATACCATGTTTTTCCGTTAACGGGTTCATCAGGTTCAAGTTCATCGTGCCCGTTATCGATCATTTCTCTCATAAACTGATCATATTCTTTGTATGTTGCATCTCCTTTGAGCTTATTTGCTAGTTGCTCAAACCTTTTCTCTGCTTGAGCTCGGTTGTTAGGCAACAGCGTTTCATCTTTGAATGGCAGCGGAAAGCACCACGATCCATTCTCCAATTTTCTAGCTCCTGTTTCTAAGATTCGTAAAAACTGTTTGTCATTCTGTGACATCTTTGTGTTGGTGAGACAGTTAGCATCTTCCAGTGGGTTTTTGATTTTAGCGTAGCTTTTCTCTAGAATCTCAAGAGATGTTAAATCGGTCTGTAATGCTCCTTTGATTGTTTCGCAGCGTTCTGTGCTTGATTGAGTTGATTGGATACTGTGTACTGTATGCTTGGTTGGAAGTTTCTTCACTTCACCACATAGGGTCCACCCAAACACTGTACGCATGGCAAATGTTTCTCCCTCTTCTCCAAGAATGACTTCTCTTGGTGCAAGGGCTGTAGCGCAGTCTACTCCGATAAGAATACCAACGGGTATATCATATCCATTTCTGGGGGAATCTCTTGCTGTAAGTGTTTCAGATGTGGAATATCTGATACATGTTTTTTGTTGGGTATCTGATTTCTATTGCACGGTATTGTACTTTGTTCGTAAGCTCGTACTTCTACCCTTTGTGCGTCTTGTAAGCCATAACCTCTAACGCTAATGGTGTAGCGGTTAAGTCTTTGTGTTGTCTCTCCGTGCAGTGTGGCCATTGTGATTTTCTATGTGGTGTAACTGGGTTCAATTTGACTAGCCAGACTAGAAGTTATAAAGCTGGCGTCAGACTGTGTGTCTAATAATGCATAGACAAGCTGTTCACTTTTATCTGATGATACATAGACTGGCACTATCATATTGAGCAGATTAGATCCCTTCCCTTGTTTTACAGTGTGTACGCTTTTCTTGGTTTCACCGATGGGCTTCTCTGTCGACGGTTTGGTTCGAGATGCACCAGTCTCGGTCTTGCTAGATGTTTTTTGCGTGGTTTGGAAATCTTTATGAAGGACCATTGGGTGACGTTTACCACATTTAGTGCAAGTTGCTCGATTTTGACAAGCTTTGTTGAGGTGATTAGACTTCAAGCAATCGTAGCATAGCCTGTTTTCTTTGATGAACCTTTCTTTTTCCGGTTCACTTTTAGCTGCCAATAATCTGCACTCTGCCACAGGATGTGTACCTTTCTGGCAGTGTGTACCTTTCTGGCAGTGTGTACAGTCACTCGGTTTACTGGCGCTTAAGCGTAAGTTGCGAACCCTCTCTCTTTTTGGAGGAGTAGGTTTAGGGTGAGGTTGAACATCTTCTGTGGCTCGAAGATTATTACTTGACACCCTTGCTTCATGAGAGATGAACTCCACATATTTAGAGAATGGTGGAAATCCTTTCTTTTCTTCTTTGTCAGTGACGTAGTAAGTCCAGCGGTTCACCAGCCAAGCTGGTAAAACCTTTATGTACTTCTTGTTTTCTCGTTTGTCGTTGAGCGCTTGAAGGTTGGGCATGACTCTTTGTGCAGCAAGGCACTGCTTAAGGAAATATGAGTATTTCTTTAAGGCGTCATGATCTCTATTTGCGATTCTGGGCCAGCCTTCCAATTTGTCCCGGAAGCTGTTCTCTACCAGATCCTCCCTACCAAACTCCTCGTGTAACGTAGCTAAGGCTTCTTCATACGCACCTTTTGTTTGAAGTCTGAAGTAGCCACATATGGCTTCTTTGGCATTGCCACTTACATATTTCTTTAGTCTATGGAGCTTCTCTATGGGAGGTCCTCGTTTATAGTCTATGAGACTATCAAAGGCTACTCGCCAGTCAGCGTATTCCAAGGGATCTCCCGAGAACACATTCGGCTCAGGTGGAGCAAGTAATGATACGTGCATATGCTCTGTGATTTCCTGTGCCAGATGAGACGCTTGATAGTCTCCCTGTGTTGATTGTCTGGAATCTGCATCAAAACGGTCAGGAATTGTGTCTCTCGTAAAAGAGTCACTCGTTTTCTTGGGCCATGTCGGATGCTGTTGAAGAACAGCCTGTGGAGAGGTTGATTGAGTAGCTTGTGCTGGATCTGTAAATCTCGTGGGAGGTGCGGCAATTACTGGTGGACTATTCTGTGAAGAATTTTGTCCGGTGAGTGTCGTCTGCTCGGTGTTTAACCTTTTGTACCTCTCCTGTAGTCTTTCGCGCCGGGCGGTCATGCGAGTTTCCAACTCTTCCATCTCTTCTTGTAATTTCTTCTTGGCTTCTTCTACAGCTTGTTCAGCTTTTTTTAGCTCCTCATCTAGCTTGAGCTCTGATTCTTTGCGTTGACTGTAATAGTTTTGCACTAGCTCTATATCGGCAATGAATTGATCAAACAGAGTTTGTGTGGTTGGATTTACTTTATTATCACTGAGTACCTTTATTTCGGTAAAAATATCAGTAACAGAAATAGTACATTGCTCTACTAACGACATAAATGTATCTACACGATCGTCTGGAGGGGCATCAGCTTCTCCCAAAAAATTCTCATTCTCTTCCAACTGCTTACTTATGGTTTTGACCAGCAGTTGTGATAACTCTATAACTTTGTTCTCTTTAGCTTTTAAAGCTAGCTTTTTATCTCGATTTGATTTTCTCTGATGTTTTTTCTCAGAATTGCTATCAATGGCCTTAGATTCAGCACTGACTGCGCTACTTGATTGTTCTGCGAATTCAGGCCCACTAGCCGGACCTATTTTGTGTGACTTGCTGTCACTATCGCTACTGGAATTTGTCATGACTATACTTATTTCGATGATATTGTTAATGGCGATAAGCTGAGCTCAACCACCATTCAATGTAACTAGACCCAGCTGAACAGTCCGAGAATGCAACACGCTCGCGCCCAGATGCCCGCACGACACAAGCCAACAGCACCGGCGCCGCCAAGGCACGACGGGACCACAGAAGTAATACCAAACCTACCAGCCAGGCAAGCCCAGAAACAGCGACTACCAACCTGTCACCCAAGGGCACTCTGTCAACGCCAGCTAGTTTACAAGCAGTGATAAAAAAGGTGTAGTCAGAAAACAAAATCTTACTATCTTGGTAATACAAAATAACAGTTTAATCACCATATATTTACGGTATAAGTTTAGGCCAGCAAGTAATTTTACTCCCTATATTGGCTAACGAGGCGATGCTCTAACTATTGAATTGTCTGTTTAAATCTACAGCCTGTTATAATTGTCATTAGTCTACGTAATAAACTTAGTAGGCTTATTCTATATAGATACTTAGCTGATGCTGAGAGCACTTTAACGGTAGATTGGACTTTGCTTGAACTTTACTACTAAAGTCTGTGTGGCGTCTGTGTCACTGACTGCTTCCAGTGTAATACGAAGACGATTCTGAAGTTTTGGCGGTAGTTCGTGTGTCTGTATCACTAGTTACGTCCAGTGTAATACAAAGACTATTGTTTATGCTGACTTAGTTTGCGTGTGGCGTCTGTATCACTGACTTCTTCCAGTGTAATACAAAGACGATTCTAAGGTTTTGACGGTTGTTCGTGTGTTTGTATCACTGATTACGTCCAGTGTAATACAAAGACTATTGTTTTATGCTGACTTAGTTTGCAGCCTGTAGGTGAGAGCGCTGAAATTGACGACGCTTTCCTTATGACTTTGCCATCTGGCAGTTCGATCAATCAGAACTGTATGCCAAGAACTTTCAGGACTGTTACGTTAGCTTTCCGTATCGTCCAGCTTACTTTTACTTAGAATGGTTTGAACCTCCGTAGGGCGTAGTGTTTAAGCGAGTAAAGATTTCACTGTAGCAAATTTCGTCATGCTTTTAGGAAATGGAGGTTCAGTTTATGATCTAATAGATTGTTCAAAGATTGTTGTAGGCTACTGCAATTTCGAAGCTTGGAGAGGTTATTAATTTTCACTGCTGTTTATTGATTGACACCGTGGAATCTAAAATAGTGTAATACATTGTGATTACATAATGCTTTAGATTGAATGGGGTAAAAATATGTAATAATGAGTAATAAAAGGTACACAACTGTTGATATAATATATTGCTATAAAATCCATACCTTTAATTCTCTCTTCTCTTATAGGTTTAAATTGCAGCAACATTTAGAAAATTAGGTAAAATTGTAAATGTAGAATTTGTACCGACTGATTTCTAGTGATATTTCAAACCTATTAACCGGTATTGACAGAGCGCGCCAAGGTGACATAAAAATTGACGGTGCGGACCGGACTCATTGGCTGACAGATCATGGTACCACCCCAGTCAGCCAATCGCGTCCAGGCAGCACAAGGGCTGTCAGCACGTGACCGCCAAACAGCCGGGCAACAAACAATGCCCCAAACTCAACACTGACAGCCGGCCTCCAATGACACCAATTAGTGGTTGATCTCAGCCCATAGCCAATACGAACTTGCATGATTTATTGTATATTGCTAATCTACTAGTAACTAGAAAATAAGTGGAACATGGGTGTTGCTGATTCAAAATTATATTATATTTATTACAACCTGTAAAGGACAAATTTACTTTACAAATGTTTTAGCTTTCACATTATGTCTGAATGTGAATACTAATTTTGTGTTAGTTTATTTTAAGATTTCTGATAATGTTGATTCTTATTATTAATTATTTTTAGATGGAAGACTGGTATTGGGACTTGAATGAAATAAAAAACAGCCCATCATCAAAAGTAGGAATAGATAATGCGACAGAGACGAGATATCGAACGGAGGGCTCTAAGTTCATCAGCACACTAGGGCAAAAACTAAAGCTGTATCCTTTAATCTGAACTTATTTTACCGGCCAATGCCGATAAAAGCAAATTTAACCGTGTGGAAAAATAATAGCGTAGAATGTTAATAATATTTAAAAAAATAAATTCTTAAAATATAAGGATGGCCTAGATATAATACGAGCATGATGTCTATACATGTATCTGGTGTGTTTCGTAGTTTTTATGTGTGGAGTATAGCTATGAAGTGGGTTGTTGGGCACGGTTGATAGCCCGTTAGAGTACTTTGTCAACAGAGATTCAGAAACCTCTAATCCATGGTCATAATTATCCATAGAGGGATAAAATGTATGGTAAAGTACGGTAATATTCATACAACCATACTTTACAGTGCATCGCTGCAAGACAAAGTTTTCTCAGTTTTTCTTTTTTTTCTACATCTATCTGATCACTATGGAAATCATCACGGAGCTGCCTATGATACGATGAATAGTACTCTGCTATTTAGTAACACTGTGATAGGCTTCATTCCAGACAAATCCTTGTATTCGGTCAACCCTACGTGTTACTTTTACTGTAAGCTGACAAAGTTATTAGTTGTTTTTCTAGTCATTTTGGTCAGTTGAGCATCCTTACGTGATGGTTATATTCTGCCCTTCTTAAAGTTGCAATCACAACTTAATATTTAGAATTTTTATAATTTAATAATTAAAATATTTAGAGTCAGGTAAAAAGGAATGTGCAATGCAATGCCACTGCGGTGTGAACACATACATGTAGAACTTAGCCCTAGCGATATGTTTCAATGTTGTCATCCTTAATAAGACATGTCAGGAGATACATCACTCTGGCTACAGGCACAGTATACTTTCATCGGTTTTATATGTACCATTCTTTTAAAGAATACCATAGATATGTGAGTATGGTATTCACCTTGTATTACTAACATTACTAATATTTGCACTATCAGCATATATGTTGGCCTTTTAAGTTCTACAGACTTCGATTGGCTTCTTTTACAGGCAATAGCATCAGCGTGCCTTTATCTAGCTGGTAAGGTGGAGGAAACTCCCAAAAAGGCTAGAGATCTGTTTAAACAAATACAGGAAAATGGGCTGATTGCCGAGAATGCCATTCCAGAAGTCTTTGGCGCTGATCCTAAGGTATATATATATATCCTATATATGTATATACATAAATAATATTACATATTACCGACAAATAAAACATATGCGGTGATATCGAGGTTTATAAAAACATTAAACGTTTCTGGCTGGCATTACTGAACTGCACTTACGATTAACTGATTGGCTTAATAGGATATCACGGTTTGTGATGGGTTTTCCGTCAACGCAGTAAAATATTACTAATCATAGAGATACTGAGATGGTAGTTATAAAGAAAAGCATTGTACCCCGGTACTTATTGAAAAATGAAGAATCGTGTCATTTCGTCTATGATGACAGTAGAGAATCAATTCAATTCTTACTGGTAGGATGCGTCAAGTCATTTCAATTTTACATGATGTAAAAGATACCAGCGTATCGACTCATAATTGACTATACATACATATGTATTTATTTGTACTGCTTTTCATGATAAAATCATAAACTTTTGACTTATTACATGAGAGTTGAAAACATGTGGTTAGGAAAACCTTATAACATGCTATATGAGAGTTGAAACATTGTGTTTAGGAAGCTCTTATGACATGCTACATGAGAGTTGAAACATTGTGTTTAGGAAGCTCTTATGACATGCTATATGAGAGTTGAAACATTGTGTTTAGGAAGCTCTTATAACATGCTATATGAGAGTTGAAACATTGTGTTTAGGAAGCTCTTATGACATGCTACATGAGAGTTGAAACATTGTGTTTAGGAAGCTCTTATGACATGCTATATGAGAGTTGAAACATTGTGTTTAGGAAGCTCTTATGACATGCTACATGAGAGTTGAAACATTGTGTTTAGGGAGACCTTATGACATGTTATATGAGAGTTGAAACATTGTGTTTAGGAAGCCCTTATGACATGCTATATGAGAGTTGAAACATTGTGTTTAGGAAGCTCTTATGACATGCTACATGAGAGTTGAAACATTGTGTTTAGGAAGCTCTTATGACATGCTATATGAGAGTTGAAACATTGTGTTTAGGAAGACCTTATGACATGCTATATGAGAGTTGAAACATTGTGTTTAGGAAGACCTTATGACATGCTATATGAGAGTTGAAACAATGTGTTTAGGAAGCCCTTATGACGCTGGAGAGGATTCTTTTGAAAACTATCAAGTTTGACTTGCAAGTTGATCACCCGTACAAGTTTATGCTGAGATACGCAAAAACATTTCTTGGAGACAGATCTAAAATAGAGAAGGTTGTACAGATGGGCTGGACATTCATTAACGACAGGTCTGTGATGGCAACATGGTACTTGACATGATGGTTATCAACACCATTCGTAATTTCTAGTATTTCATGTTGGTGATTGGTTGGGTTTTACCAGTATTATTTATAAAACTGTTTATCTACTTTCTATAATACACATGTCTTTTCTTAATGCTGGTTGTGTTTAGTGGCCACTGTTGAAATCTTTGACAATATACTTGTATTGCTAGCATATAACTTTTTAATTTTATAATTCTTTTCAAGTTTGAATTTTAATCTTTTAAAGATGGACTTCCACAAAATTTTAGTAGATTGTGTAGAAAATATTAGCATTTTTCTATAATTTTCGATTGTTTTTGATGTTTGAGGTGATCTGATTATCAGGGTGTTTCAAAATTAAAACTGCCTAAACTTTAAACTCTCAGAATAAAAATACATGCTGAAATAACTCGTTGCGATAATTGATATCGGCTACTGTGTTCAAGTTGCAGCATTATGTGTCTCTTTGCTGTCGGTATTTTTGCAACTATAGATGTCATAATCGTACTTTCACTTGATCTGAGCATTTGACCTCGATCAAGTTTTGTCGATTTTTCTTAAAACATTGTCGCAGTCAGATCACCTCAAACATCAAAAACAATCGCAAATAATAGAAAAATACTGATACTTTCTGATGAAACCTTTTAAGACTTGGCGTAAGTTCATATTTAAATGTCACTTTCAAATCCACATAAAATACTAATTTTGCATTGTTTTGAAATACTCTAGCTTGAATGCAGGATTTTGAATTTCTTTTCCGGACTTGAAAATAACTCGCATGTCCTTCAGATTTGAAACTGACAAACAAGTTAAAAACAATTCAAAATATAAATATTATTATCGCATGTTTTATATTTACATCAGCACACCTATATATTTCATACAGGTGAGTACATTTATATGGAATACATATATGTCAGTGCAGACCTATATAAATTAACATGTATACTTTGGCGAATCTCAATTTGCCTTTATTCAACAGTTTTCAGGTTTAAAAGTTTCCACAATTATTGATGGGTTTAAAACAACATTGCACAGCTCATATTTTACTTTCAGTTGTAATACTTTATGTTACTATCACCCCTTGGGTCTAGTGGTTAATCTTCGTCATCACTCTTCTGTGTTATTTGTGTCGGATTACAAGCTTGTAATTATAAAGGTCTTATAAAGGTCACATCTGATACTGAATCTGGTTCAATTTAGTTTCATTTATGTACTCGTTGTTTTCATAAATTTAAGTTGTGGTTTCCTTCAGTGCTTTTTGTTTAAAATTTAAACTGGGTGTTCTACATGGCTTCATATTTGCTGTACTTGCAGTATATCGGGAATAAGTGTCAGGGTTAAACTTAACTTATTAATACAGTAGAAACTCTACTTATGAAATTTGCAAGTTCCAAAATGTCTTTCGTAGAAATATTGCTCTGGCTTGCGAAGGATATGTCTAGATGCGTAAGGCAGAAAAACCTTTTGTATTTTGCCCGTTTCTTTGTTTCGTATTTTGACCCAATTTTTTCCTGCGGTTATGACGTGCAATGCGTCTCTCACTCAGTTTCATATGCTAGCATAAGTCAGTCAACACCAAGTCTTTGTTTTCATTCATGATCTAGTCTTTATTTCTAACTTGTTATAACTTTTACTCATCATTCTCCCACTTCGCGAGGTCTTTGCTCAACCTAGTCGTATCGACCAATGCCAAAGGTAAACGTACTATTCACGGTTTTTATTCGTTATTACTCTTGTTTTTTTCTTTCTGTGATCACTTTGTCTATTTGTTATGCAGTAATAGAATTCTTGCATGTGTTTGTTCCAGGTTTTAATCATTACGTATAATCTACAAATATTAGGTCCTAGTTTTGTGGGCGCTTAGAGCGGATTCAGGCTTTATCAGGGTAAAATGTGTAACTTTTTCAAATTAATTTTGTAAGTAGTAGTTTTACTGTATGTCATAAAAAGTAGTTTTAACAAATATCATAGTTTTAGTATCCTTTGAATAACATATCCTGTTCAACGTGTTTGTAGTCTTTTCACCATGGTTATGTATAGGCTCTATGTATTGTTTTATGTATAGCTAAGTTGGTCTTTTGGTTATCTTCAGTTTCTGCTTGCCTAACACTTGTTTCTTACTGTTATATTAGCTTAATTTGATCTCTAACTAATCCTAGCTTGTACTCTACTCTTTAGCCTGTGTACCACACTTTGTATACAATGGGAGCCTGAAATTATAGCCATAGCTCTCACAGACCTCTCATGCAGAATATCAAAGTATGAGATCACAGACTGGATTGGCAAAGCCGAAGGCTACAAAGGCAAATGGTGGGACCAGTTTGTTGCTGACGTTTCTATGGATCTCTTAGAATGTATGTGGCTGCATTTATTATTGCTTTCATAAATCTATCTTGTGTTTTACCCTTTGCTAGTTTCTTAGACAACCAAAGCTCAAATTTTGATCACCCATCTTCAATATATGATGTAATGTTTCAGCAAATACTCGTATCGACAACTAAAGTTAGTTCTAACATGTGATGTTCAATATTTTTGTAAACGTTGCGACTTTAATACATTAGTACATATTTACACATGGTATGGTTCCATGTCGTTCCATTTATACGAAACATTGTATTATACTTTCCTTTATTACTTTTAAAGTAATAAGAATGATCAAGAATAGTTCGATTGTTGATATGGATGAAATAAAATGAAAGACTATGTTTTTTCGAATTTACAACAAAAAATTATAGATAAATATGAGTAAACATTTAATCTATTCTGTAAAATACCTATGAAGCATTTTAGTAGCCATATTTAGGAAAGTAGCCATCTTCAGTAGCCATCTTGGAAAGGTGATGAAAAAGGTTTTTACGAGTAAAAGTGGAGCGGCTTGACCTGGTAAATAAAGCTAAATTTTATTACTAAATTCAGCAGTAAAACTTTGAAGTTGTCCTTTTTGTAACATCTCCCTTCATGTTTTAGCGATTTGTCACCAAGTGTTAGATTTCTACTCAACAGCTGCACCCAATCAGCAGCCAAGACCCGCTAGTGCTGCCAGTTCCTCTGCCAGATCTTCTGACTCAAATAAAAGGGCAGCGTCTGATTCTGGTAATGCATCACATATAATTTTGTGTTTAGAAAACCCTATCGGAGCGAGATAAATCAGATTAATGCTACATTTGATTAGTTAAGCTGACATAACAGGAGAGGGGATAGACAGAATATTTAGCCTATTGTAGTAAATAATCTTTAAATAGCGCTGTTAGAGATTACGTTGGTAGGAAGTAGCACAGTTTGGAGATGCGATACAACATTTTTTCTAATTTAGTCTGTTACTTTGGAACAATCAGTTGCCAACTGGGGTTGAGTTACGCATTGTATTAAAAAAAGGGTCATGTTGTAAAATATTTTTGTCAGTTGTAGTTCTCAGCTTACTAGTAATAAAATGTTTTAATGAACATAAACAAGCAGGCTAAATTGTAAAGATTTCAATGTTTCCTGATATGCGATGCATTTCAACTCTTTAGCAGGTAACTTGTTCTTTATTAGGGTCACAACCGGCAACTAAAATGCAGAGAACGGAGTCGACATCACATCAAACACCACCAATTTCTACTCCTACATCCCTCACAGCGTCTAGTCAGCTCAGCGGCTATCAACAGGCAGCAGCTGTGTCAACACATTCATATGCTCCACCTGCAGGATATCCACCGCAGGTATAATATACCATTATCATCATACTTTTATCTCGCTTCATGCGCTGACAAAATTTTTACTGTCTGTAAAAATTGTACTTTATCAATTCCTACTAACCATCTTTACCTCATTGCTGAGATGGATACTGGACATGGTACATTACATCGGTCCATTGTAATCAAACAGTTTGAAGTCGCTAGAGGTTGTCTTCTTTCATATGCTAAAGTTTGCATGAGATGATAACTGCCTTCATTTTGTGGGTGTTGCAGTACCAACGTCATCTAGTACAATTTTACCAATGCAGAGCCGATTTTAAAATATTTGTTTTCTTTTGATAGATGCAAACTCTCCACTAATTGTACTAAATAATGTCGTTTAACTAGTTATTTATGTAATCAATAATTACCTTTATTTGGTTACCTATTGGTGCCTTCCTCTTTATTCTAACATTCCACACTGTAGTAGTCTTAAAAATAGCGTTACATTTTACTAAAAATTTGAGTTGCCATAATTGCATTTTGCTAAATGGCTATACCTTCAAAATATTACACATATTTCATTTAGGAGCCAGGTGCAGCTTTTGGTATTCTTTTTATGTTACCTATTTGCAGAGATGAGGACTCGAGTTAACATGCTTGCTCGAGCAAGCCTTAAGGCATAATTTACAACTGAACTGAATTGATTCTCTGGTATCTTTTACTTACTGTAGAATTGCATTGACTCAACGCATATTATTAATAAGAATTGAGTCCGTTCTTTACTGGCACTATAGACGAATTGACTGCGTTATTTATTTTCAATAAGCAAAACAGCTCGAATCAAAATACACCACTACTACCCTTCATTAGTACTACCCATATGATTATTACTGTGTTGCCGGAATGTCGGAAAACCCATCACTGATATCCTAAGTAAACTAATCTGCTATTTGCTGTGCGCTGAAACGAAGATGTCAGTGCAGTTCAATGATGCCAGCCGCACACGTTTCCACAAGACCTCGATACCACTGCGTGTATTTTATTGGTCGATAATACGTACTACGCAATAATATTATATAGTACAGCTCTATAACAATGAGCATATTTATGCCACTTTTATTGCTGTATAGTAAAATGTTTTTAGGCAAATACACGATGGTTATCCAGAAATGTATGTTTATTTTTATGTTTATATTGTCATGCATAATTATTGTTTTGTATAATTTATGAATTCCTGTCTCAACTATTTCCATACAGAAAGCCTTTATAACGACTCATCTTGGTTAGTACCTATACAAAAACATTAATCACAGATCAAAAAGCTAACAGATTTGCCTAAAACTTTGCCACAATAAATCATTGGGACATTGGGTTATAATTTTGCCAAAATACTAACCTGTTGGTTTTTTACTCAGAAACCACAGTGTAGAATTGCGGTTTCTCAGTTTTTATTTTTGGTTCAAAATGGATGAAAAAAAAATTGTAAACGTTTGTTACTAGTGAAGTTCTTCAACATTGGACCTAAGATATTTCTGACAGCAATATCTTTATATTAGAGAATGTGTGTCTGCGTATTAGTCAAACTGCTTAAACGTATTTCTTTTGCAGCCAGTTTAATTAAACTACAAAAAATATTAAATATTTCATTTGTCAAATGCATTAATTCTTGGGAAAAATATTTTGCTCGTAGTTAAGTTAGTGATTGTGGTTTATTGTCCATTTTTGGTAAGAATTGATAGAGAATTGGTTGTCTATTTGGGTAAATCGAATCAATGGGTTGAGATAGCAAAGACTAGAGAATTGAATTAGGGTGTTTTGTATTTAAATACTGAATTGAATCGGTTCTTACATGACCTGATGCAAAAGAATTCGGAATTTAATTTCATGAGAATTAAATCAAGTCAATTTTTTAAGCCTTCAAAATCGCTACCTGTTTTTAAAATACATAAATGTGCATATCATACAAAAGGTGTGTAGAAAGCTTCTTATCGTTTATTGACATTTTCAATATCTTACAGGTCATGGCTCAGCAGCCAGCCGTTTCATCAGTGCCTCCACAACCTGGCTATCCACCTCCACCAGGATATCCTCAAGTATCACAGGTTTATCATGCACCCCCGCTACCTGGCCAACCACCAGGCTCTGTATATCCACAAGCTGGGCAGCAGTATTACTCACAGGCACCTGCAGCACCTCATCCACCTACTGCACCCCACCCACCATCAATGCCTCACCAGCAACAGTAAGTACCATATATGATTGGGATGATTGTGCGACAAAGTTTGGTGAAAAATAGTCAGCCGCTTTAACTATTTACCACCCAGCAAATCTACTGCCAAACTTGTCAAAAGATTAAAAAGTAACTATTTATTTTTATTTAGCGATACAAGTTCACGGTGCTTGTGGTTGATAATGCTTCATCACTACAGCAATTAATCTAGTTTTGGTAGTGTTACAAATTACACTGTTTAATCGATATGTTTTAGAGTTTCATGATCTTTAGGTTATCATAGAGCATAGACCTTGCGCTAAACTAACCCAAGCGTATTGAACGAACTGTATAAAAATTCATGTTCTGACCGAGATCTTCCACATAAGTGTTTGTCTGATATACAAGTCATTTATATTAAATTTATGAGGCTGATGGTACAAGTAAATTCATATTTGGTTTATGTAAAACACCCGTTTTTTGTTGGCAGGTATTATGGTGGCCAGCCTGCTAGACCAGTAGCACCATATCAACATATTCCTCAGCCAGGATATCAACAATACCCACAACCGAGACGTCCTACCTCTTTAAAAGTTATCGACGTCAGGCCAAACCTTTCATGACTTACTTTTACTGCTATCAGCATTGTCCGTGGTAAAAAAGAATACAAATAAAATATTCACACTGGATTGCATTGCATCATAATCCTCAGTGAACGAATGTGTAAAAATGATTTGAAGTTTAATGGCATGAAAATCGTCCAAGTATGTACATGACAATAACTATTTACAACTCCATGTTACATTTCAAAGTAGCAATCAATAAAGTGTCCTAAAACTTGAACTCCTTGTGCTTCTTGCTCGGTTTTTCTGAACCCATTTGCTTTTTCCTCTTCTACAAAAGAGATGCAAAAAAATATATACAACACAAGCTACAAAATAATACTGGTATGATTTGAATGTCATAAAAGAAATATGTCTGAACAGGAAACCATTGCAGACTTGATCATTTCAGCATCTTGTTTGGCACTAGTTCTAAACAAGCCGCGTTTAATAAAAAAACATACATACCTTAGCAGCCTTTGCCGAATGCTCAGCAACCATATCAGAGAAATCCTCTTTTTGTATGTCGGCTTGCTGTTGCCGCACTGTCTGCTCATATTTTGCCTGCATCGCTACAGTGTCCATGTCCAACTCCTCAGGGTTTAGCGTCACCTCAATCCCTTCAGCTGTCACCTTCTTTGCTCCACCCACATCATAAGTGTGTGCTGAGCCCATCATGGCGGCTCCCACTGATGTACGTTTTTCTGGTAGCACCTGACAAATGTCATCACCCATATATAGTGATGTCGCCACCCTCATTACATAGTGATGTCACCATTTATGTCATATCTTTTTCTCGCTTATGAAACATCAAACAAAATACGATGAAACTGCAGCTAAGAGCTCTTTCGCAAGCTCACAGTGTGGAATCGAAAGTAACAACAAAATTACTTAGCGAGAAAAGCCTGTCTTGAAGCAGTATCCCCACAAAGGAAAGACAACCCAGATGTAAAAGCATGAATTTATTTTTGACAAACTGCTGTTGAAGTGTTTCTTGCACGTACCTGGTAAAGAGCAGGAGTGTCGCCGCCACCTGCATCCATAGAGTCTTCTATTTTCTTCCTGAGCTCGATTGCATCAGGAGTTTCCATTCCAGCAGGCATGCTAGTCAGACCACTGGGGGTGATGAGCCCTGCATCAGCTGGTGTGACCAGACCTGGTCAATAAAAAGCATAAGATGCGCTGAACTAGTTTACAACAAAATGTTTTTCACTCTCATACAAATGAACAAGTAACAGATTTTTGCTACAGTGTTAACACAGCAGCAGATGAATATTAACTAGCACCAAGTCTGATGTCAATAAGTGTAGATACAATTAGCTAGAATTGAATGTATGGTCACAGACTGAAACTGGATGTGAAAAACATTTCTTTTCAAATACACAAAGTGAAAACCTTAATTTAACAACAATAAACGTAACAAAAATGCAAGCAAAGCACCGGAGCTCACCTGCAGCCATTTCATCATCGTCTCTCTCCTCCTCAGATTCACTCTCGGATTCCTCCTCCGACTCAGATTCCATTTCTCCCCACTGCTTCTTCTCCATCGTCTCATCACTCACCTGCCATATGATCAAATCACATACATCTATATTGTCAATTACTACGGTACAAAATTTATACTTCTATACATATGTAGAGTATATCCAGTAACATTCCAAAGAGAAGACTGAAACCTAAACACACCCACGCGGAGACATGCATTGTTTTAGCTGTTCAGACTTGTTTAGCTATTTAATGCCAACTAACGTGTTACTAAAAAGCATTAGCATTGCCAACTTAATAATGTGTCACCATACAATGTAGTTACAACAGCAGGAGAGGAGATCAGCCACAGGTAATTCTGTGGTTTACAAAATAGAAAGGAAGCAAGGAAATGTAACACGTAAATGAGATGCTGAGTGAAAACACACTGATTTTAGGTAACTTTGCAAGGTGAGTTACTGTCAGGGGCATGGATCTTAGCACATCCATATAAATCACTTTCAGTAAGAAAATCGACATGAGCCGAAGTTGCCATGGCAAACTAATAAGAGGAAAAGTGTGCAAAATCATAATTTTCTTTAAAAAAAGAGGGGCCCCTATATATACAGCCCATTTTGGGAATTACAGAGATTGACAGTGTATTAGGAATTCGACTGAAGCAAAGATGGTAAAGCATTTCCGTCAAGCATGTTTAGCATTAAGTTTATTTGAATACCTGCAACGTAGTAGCACTGCCAATCCATTATGATCAGTGCATGCTATTAGTGAAGAACTGACCAATGATGGCTGGTAAACATGAATTATGAGTCATAAGCTACTGAGACTATTATGCCCCAGATTAGGATGCTAGTACACAAGGGACAGTGTCTAATCTAAAGCACCTATTTCTCATCCATTTAGAAAGAATGCTAGGACCTAAGCGGGCTCTATAGATGATGCGTGTTGTACGCATTTGCTCACCGGTTCAGCCTCCTGCTCATCTCTCTGTCCAAACACATCTCCATATAAAGGCTTGCCAATTTCATCTACAGGAGGCTTGCCCCAACCACCTAGCAAATACAATTGATTTGTCTGGTCAACAATTGTATTTATAACCTTTTTAATTCTATAAGCGCAATATGACATGTCATTAGACACATTCTTTTTTTACATTATGGTACAACTCCTGGTAAGTACACTTCTTTGGTTTGTCCTCTCCTAATTTTGCTAAATATACCTAAACACATTTTATGAAGTTTCCAAGAAGAGACCATCTACGATCTCAGTTTAAAACACTTTCACAAACTTGTGTAAGCTTTCAGCTAGCTAACTGGCTAACACTAGATAGCTAGTCAAATTCCATAGATTTACTCCCATAGTTACATATCAACATAATATTAACATAGTATTATGTTAATATTAACATATTAACATAATATTAACATAGTTACATATTAACATATTATTTCACATAGAGTTAAAGCCAGCGTGTTGCATATTATTTATTCCACATAGAGTTATGAACCAGCATATGGTATCACATAGAGTTATAAACTCGCTTATTACTTTACATAGAGTTATGAACCAGCATATGATTTCACATAAAGTCATGAACCATCATATGATTTCACATAAAATTATCACCCAGAATATTATTTCACAGAGTTATGAACCGGCATGTGATTTCTCACAGAGTTATGAACCAGCATATTATTTCACATAGAGTTATGAACCAGAATATTATTTCACATAGAGTTATGAACCAGCATGTGATTTCACATAAATTTATGAACCAGCATGTGATTTCACATAGAGTTATGAACCAGCATGTGATTTCACATAGAGTTATGAACCAGCATGTGATTCACATAGAGTTATGAACCAGAATATTATTCCACATAGAGTTACGAACCAGACTATTATTTCACATAGAGTTACAAACCAGCATGGTAGCCAAAGCTGCAACCCTCAGGAATAGCAGCGTTGAGTCCAGGTATCTTAAGGTTCGGATAACTCGGTGGAGGTCCATATCTTTGCATAGCGATGAGCCAGGGAGGAGGGAACCGTTCTGAACCAGCCCCTATAGGCATTCCTAACGCTGTCCTTAGCTCATCCGTTAGATTGCCAGGCTTTTTCTCCCTCAACTTCGTCTCAAACTCCTTACCCTAGGTGTATAAGAAACACTGACAACACAAGCAACACGGGGTGGACATATCTAGTTACGTGCAACTCGAGACCAACAACTCCATTTAAACGCTGGCTACAAGTATCTAGGAGGCAGTGAGCACTACATCGGGATATAGTCACAAGCTGATGTGTTGCTAGCATAGCACAAGAGGGTACAACTTCTTAACTGCTATTGTAGCCCCAATACCTGGTTCAGACCGATGTCATATGTATGGCGCGCGAGGCGCTGCGCCCTCGCAGACGAATGCTCTTGTGGAGTGTGCACAGGATTTAGTTGCGTCATCCTGTGAATTTATAGCTATCATGGTTCATATCAATAGCACACCTGCATAAGCTTGCATAGCAGGGCGCAGTACCTTGCACGTCATACATACGATTTTGGGTATAGCGTATATGGGAGCTCGCTCGATTCCAAACAAACAGGCCATGCCCACTATTTTTATATAAGTTATAATAGAGAATCCGCAACACTAACCAACAAAACTTACTCTCATTGGCAGTCACTCTGAAATTGATTGCTATATTATACAACATTTTCTACAAGCTACCTTTTTTTGTAAAAAAGTAAAACAAATGCAAAAAAGTGAGGTATTGAGAGCGAAGTATGGATATTCCATTAGAGATCAGTATGTCGATCGGGTTTGTTTGGAAACAAGCGTTTTTGTTTCCGGTTTTTGGTCGCGGGACTCTGTGAAACTATACGACACTGGAAGGGGGAGATAACTCTATGATTCTCCCTGTATATTACAAATTCCAGCTTAGTTAGGATTTTCCCTGGTTGGGAATCCCTGCGTTAGAGTGTCATCCATGCCAAAGGGCATGAGTTCAAACCATGTATAAAGCATTATTTTACGCAAACCTTCAACTGTAGCTTAGAGCAGGCGGACAGACATGATTATTACTATGGTATGAAAGAGTATAGTAGAGACTAGGGTAGTCAACAATACGTGATAACTGAGTTCAGTAGAGTCCCTTGCCATAGGATAAGCAAATGCATTGTTGATAGCCTCCAAAAGTTATGAACTAATATCGTTATAAATATCTTGATGTTTATAGGTTACAATAACCAAATGTTTGCTGTATGACAAATCCACTTGTTACTAGCTGCAAATTTTTTATTGGCATCGGTAACTAGTCATATACTGATTAGCATGTCAACCGTAAATCTTTGAACGAAACATATAGAAGATAACTTCTATTTTATGAATATACCTAGAACAGAGCTTACACGTGTGAAGTATTTTATTTAAACAAAAGAAAAAGGTATGCATGTATGTACAAGCTACAGCTACTACTCAACAATGCTACAGCAAACAATATACGATATTCACATGTGTGCTGATAGCAACCAGCACTGATCAAAACACTCGTCATGTCTGAGATATAACCTTTCCTCCTAAATTCTGGTCTAAATGTGACTAAAGCAGTATCAGCTGGTATAGAATCATCAATTCCCACAAATGAATTTAAGGGACAGTCTTTGGCACAGATTACAGCTGGGTAGCGCTTTTTGGCCCACGCCTTTCCTGCTAAGGTGATAGTATCAACTGATGCTATTCCAACTTATACTATCTTAATGACCAAAGTAAATCTCTCTAAACATATTTATTCCAATATCATTTCATTATTTAGTTTTAGGGAATACTCATGACTTCAATCATATAGCAACACATGATACCAACTAAATGCTTATTTTGAACAGAAGAAGATTGAACTGCCTGTTGCCCTTTATTCACATAGAGCATATGTCCACAGGTGACTCATTCTTCTTCCACAAAGATACCAAAAGCACCAATAAAACTAGTTCATAGGGACAAACCAACAGCAACATACGCCTCACCTCATAGTAGAGATCTCCATGAACAGTCATCTTCGGTTTCCTCTGGTACTTGAAAAAAGCGTCGTGCAGTTTTTGATAGTCAATGTCAATCTTTCCCATCTTTGGTCTCACCTTCTCTCTCATTTTCTGTTTCATGCTTTTGTCAGTTTCCTGAGAATACAAATTTTTTAAACATGTCAGCAAACATTACTCAATGTACGCTTTGAAGAGAAAGGATATCATCAGGCTTGGGGCCACTAGTGAGTATTGAGCGCACTGCACTATTTGCTGGCTAGACGACAGTAAGGTGCACTAGGCACTGCACTAGCACTAGTGCATGGCATAGTAATAATACAAAATGCACTAGGCACTGCACTAGCAGAAATTCTTGTGCACTAGGCACTGCACTAGCACTAGTGCATCAAAAAGTGAAGTCAAAAATGCACTAGGCAAAGTTTCATTTTACTTCAAAGATGCCTACATTTATTATATAATCATACCATCTCTGGATTGGTCTCACTTTGCTTGTGAATATGTACATAAGCATATGTAATTGGTACTTAAATACATGTATTTAACAAACATAAGTTTACCAGAAACTTATTGAAAGTTGAAATTTAGTCAATAAGTTACTTCCACTCTATCAAAGATAGATTTAAACTGAAATCCTACATGTACATGTACATCCACAAATACTGACATGGAGACAAATAGACAAGACAATAGACAAATGGTAAATAAATAAAGTTGGCTTGATTGTAGTTCTAGGGATTCATGGAAACTTCAAACACATGCTCATTTGAGTAGTTAACAACATTGCAAAGAAATATCAAAATTCCATATTCAATACCAATATTAAAGTAAAACATAATGCCATCTCCATCATCGGAAAATAATAATATTCAATCTGCACTTGGCACTGCACTAGTGCATACTATGTCGCACTAGGCACTGCACTTGCACTAGTGCATTTATGAAAAAGTTTCCAATCCGCACTAGGCATTGCACTAGATCATTTTATGTTGCACTGTGCACTGCACTTGCGCTAGTGCGTTTATGGGAACTTTCTAATCCGCACTAGGCACTGCACTAGTACATACCATGTCACACTAAGCACTGCACTTGCACTAGTGCACCCAGGGACTCATGTCAAATTTGCACTAGCATTGCACGAGACATTTCTATTTTAAATTGCATTGCACTATGCACTGCACTAGAGCAGTGCGCACTGCACTGCTAGTGGCCCCAAGCCTGGATATCATATATTATGAGTGTTATTCACTTGGCTATCCTTAATGCACCAATTAGTACATACGCTGTGATTAACCACAGGATTTCATTATATAGTTTAGCTACAACTTGCAAACTGCTGACTCCACGAAATCTCATACATAGAAATAATTAATGAATCAGAATGGGCCTGCGTAACAAACAGCCTTCATATTGCCAAATTTCATGCTTTCAAAATATCATCTGTTCACTCTAGTAAATTTTTGTGCCAATGTAGCTTCAAATGCTTTATTCCGCTGAGCCATTTTTACCATTTCAGAGCTCTTCCCCTACTCAGATATAACAAGGAACTACTTGCAGGATAAAACATTAGATGAACTGCAGAGCCAATAAGAAGCAGACGAGTAGATAGGAGTGCTGATAATGATAGCCTACCTTGTCAGCCAGTGCCTGTCTCATTTCCATAATGCCAGTAGCCTGAATATAGTCAGGCAGTTCAAAGGGTGGCTTTTCAAATCCTCTCTTGCCTTGAAGGTACTTTCTCTTGTTACACCAGTGCCTAGGTACCTACAACCCATATGACATACAGCTAACATTGGCCTGATTAACATGATACAGGTTAAGAGATAAACCCGGACTCAAGCATCAAAGGTTTAACTAAGAAAACTATGCGGAGAAGAGACCACAATACTCGCTACATCTCCATTAGGAGGCTGCACTAAAATAATGCTGAAACAGGTGAAACAAGAGCTATCACTTCATATCACAAAGCCTATTACTGTACCCATATCATATAATAATACCAAATTGGAATAAGCAAAAACAATCATGGACAAAGAACATACTTACACCCATTTTGTTTAATTATATATAAAGTATTTGTCGAGTTAGCCAAAATATTATATAATTACGTAACTTTATTGAAAACTTATCTTGAATGACTATTGTGAGCTCAATATTTCTACCACTATAATATTAAAATGATAAAAAAATGATACATGTCATCTAACTATACATGAAAAATTTCCTTCGCAGACTACCTGTGTTATTTAGAGTAATGAGCCTTTACTGTACAGACAAACAGAGCGAATAGCAAATCTCAGGAGTTTGCAAACCATAGACGAGCCAAATGACTAAGATCTGGTTATTGCCTACTCTTACCTTATGCTCAAATCTAACAGTATATCTGTTAGTCTAAGATTCCAGCAACAGCTACTTACGGGAACGGTATTGCGGGTAGCCTTGAGTGAGAGCAAAAGCTTAGGATCTGGTCCGGTAACATCGTGCATCTCAACGAGGTCCGGTCTGAACACAACAGCTTTCAATTCTGCCACTGACATTCTCGTCAACTTCTTCATCTGCCGCTTGCTCAATTTTGATGGGTCTTTCTTCACTTGTGGTTCGTCCTGCACATAATGAAAATTGTTATGGTGACCTCCCTCGGCAAAGACATTGCACCCGGCTCAGGGTGCGTGGTCGTTTGTCATAAATTTATATTTTACGTAATTTAAAATGTTGAATTACAGGAAATGTTTTCTTTAGCCATTCCCTGACCAAACAAAATACCTGTTTCTGAATTAGCAAACAATGCAATAACTTCATCTGCAGACATGCATCAACGATACTGTTCAGTTAAAACTAGTTGATAAAAGATAGAATACGAACTGTTAGTTGGTAGCAGTCTTTGGTAAAATAGGATAACAATAATAAAATGACCATCAATCAATCTACGTATAAAAATCTCGATGATTGTCTGTCGTTTGTGTGTCCAGTTATAGCAATAGAGTTGAAGGAATGAAAAAACTATTTCGCACTGGAATTGAACTTAAATCTGCAGACAGGAATGTTTATCCACTATGCCAAGCGAATACATTGCTACACAATGGAATAATTGTGGTCATACTTAATACAACTCCCAATCTTTGAGGCTTATTGGTTAAAATAGCATGCTTCATGTTTCAGTTAGCCCGCTTGAAGATCATGATTATGTGAGAGATCATGATGCAATCTTTTTTCCTTACACCAGCTTAAGAAATCATAACGGTTCTTATTATAGTAAATATTTAGACTAGCTTAAGTTACTCAAATTCATTGGGTAAATAAACTACCAATGAAAAATAGCTTTTCGAAGCAAAAACGTTTTTTTTATTATCCTTTCTATTATTTAGCTAGTACTTGATAAAGGAGACAATTTTCATGCAAATTTCGGATAACCACTTATGAAGTTTTACCTACATTTCTTTTTCATTATCGCCTAACATAATTTACTATGCTCATTTCTTGTTCACTTGCAAAATATTATTGTCACAAAGTACCCGGTAAACCAAGCAGTTTCATGAGCACAAAACATGTAATGGACAACACGGTACACCTTGAAGGAAAACAAATTTCGATGCACGGAAGCAATTAAAAATGGAGAATGGTTTAGGTATGATTTTTGTAAATGCTTCTAACCAAAAGAACCTTACATTCCAAAGATGTATGATGTGCTATGTTGATAGCGGTTCATCGGTTCAGGAAATGTATGCTCGACTTTGCAATGCTTGACTTTGCAGTACAGAAGTTCGGTGTATAGTTGATACCAGGTGACAAGGAGGTTTAGTGTATAGTTGATACCAGGTGACAAGGAGGTTTAGTGTATAGTTGATACCAGGTGACAAGGAGGTTTAGTGTATAGTTGATACCAGGTGATAAGGAGGTTTAGTGTATAGTTGATACCAGGTGGCTAAGTTACAATCTTTAAAGCTATTGACTACCGATTAAAATCAATTTCCAATAAATGAATTTCTAGTAGCTGCTAGTAATCCAGACTAGGCTGATCTTGCTTTTAGCTTTTAAACTCTGGGCAGAAAATAAAGTGAAATAGACCTACATCATCCTCAAGTTCTCCGAAAAGTGCTGCGCCTCTTCTAGATACTCCAAGGTCAGATTCAGTTTTCTTGTTTGCCTTGGCCGGCTCAGCATCATTGTCATCAGCTGCCTGAGGAGCAACTTCTTCTATCTGGGTAAATTATTGAATACTGATTACGATATGGCATGATCAAGCAAGCTATATTATTTGATTTATTATAACACAAGATATAATATGAATTCTTTGTCAACATATAAGCCTAAATAACAATTAACCATAGCTCGTTAAAAATTTTGACAGTATTGGCAAGTTAGCACTAACTAACACTAATCAGGGCTGGTTCACACAACCCATGAATTGATCCAGTAAAATCATTCATAGAGAATGATGCAAATTCTATTGCCATTTTCTCCATCTGCAATCAAACAGAAAATGTTTTCCTTTGCCAAATATATGAAAACTTATTCAAGCTACTTTTTATTTAGAGTGTGGTTTATACAGCTAATGTTTTTAAAGCTGTATTCAACCATTTGAGAATTTACAATGGTTTCTTTTGATACAAAAAACAAAATTCCCTGGGTAACTGTCTGCCAGATGGGACATTCACGTTGCATTCTCCAAGTGAACTTCTTGAGGTTATGCCAAACATCTTTTCAGACAACACAGTGCCAATAATGTTTTAAGTGCCTTTATCTTCTGTTTATCAATTCATAACAAATAAAAAAATTTTAACAAAAATTCACCATAAATATCTTGAGACGATTTGCAGTTTTTTGTTCTTTATAAAACGAATTCTTTCCGTTTAGCGGATTTGACAGCATTATAACCTTTCAATGCTATAAAATGTGTACTTATGAATAACCCCTATCAGAAACAAAAGATTTGAGAATGACAAACAAAAATAGATTACAGGCGTTTATTATTAATATCAGTTAGGATTAGCTGAGATTATATGTAAATTGGCATTGCTTATTGCTGAGAATAAAAAGATTATATAATAAGATCACACATGACAAGACCTCCATGCCCGTAGGTTGTTTGGAAGATTTTGCATAAAAGAGCATAACAATCATCCCACGACCGAACGAGCGGAGCGAAGTGGGGGAGTTTTTTTGATAAATGCATGTGCACACAACTTACGAAAATACTCATCAACAATGAGACGAACCCTCGTCAAGAAATTTCATCAACGAATTTAAGCATCGGAATATAAAGTCGTTAAAGTATAATAACGTTACAAACACATTTAAACCTATTTAAATATGTTACCAAGTCTTTGTAAACCTTCGATAATATCTTAAAACTTACCCATCTGATCGGATTATACACAAATAGACAGATTAATTTCAACGAAAATCGCCACAAAACACTTGAAAAGCTTGGTTTAATAAAAGTTAAGACCGAAAATTGAAATGCCGAGGGACAGATAATAGAACGATGAAGTCTTGCTCAGTTCACGAAAAAATAGCGTGCACTTTTCACCAGTCTATAGCATTGTCGAACTGCCGAAGGTTTTGGCAATTAACATAGGAGTATAGAAATCGTTTCATTTTTGCCGATTTCAATTTTTTCATTTTCATTTGCCGACACATTTGAATACTTTCCCATTCTAACTGATGTCCAACGCAGTATAAGTAAAGCAAATGACGATGATATTTTTAACGTTTCTTATGAGATTATTACAATAATTAATTATAAGTTTGGATGACTACAGAACAATGACTACGTAGTACAGACTTTTTAAAAATCTAACGCAGTGTAAGTAAAGGCATGACGATGATATTTTCTTCTAACGGTTCTAATGAGATTATTGCAATAATTAATTATAAGTTTGGATGACTACAGGACAATGACGACATAGTACAGATTTTCTAAAAATCTATATAAATATTGCAACTACGTGATATTGTTAGCTATGCCGTTTTGAAATGTAAACAAAATTGTGCATTGGTTTTTTATTATTATTATATAAATAATATTGGTTATTCTAATAATATCAGTGCATTTTACTTCTAGTATTGGCCAATATTGCATTTCTTTTTTTTGCAGGAGAAGAGATATAAACATATAATCTTTTCCTTTCATTATTGCTATTTGTTGTATATAATAACACCCAGCACATTACAGCTACCATTGCAGTTATCCTATTTGACTGCTAATATTGCATTTCTCAACCATCAGTACCCTTTCTTTTTTCCAATATCACTTTGGTCGTGGGCTGTATGACAGCGGAATTTCTAGTATTATGCATATTTATACAGACAAAAAATATGCTGATGATACTCTAATGCAAAGCTATAATTGAGCTTGCTAAACGTGCAAACACAACTAACAGTCTACAATGCATTGTCAAAACTTGTTCGGGCACATCAGACGACTTGCAGTACGATCCTTCGGCTATACCATACATCGCACTATCATTTTTACAGTGATTCAAGAAAGAACTCTGAGAAACTACAATTTTGAGCATGTTTCTGCTAAAGTGTAAATCAACTAGCGGACAAAAATCCACCCTATGTAACTAGCTAAGTTTCTTCACATTAGACATGCCAAACTACAGCTCTCACCTTGAAGGTTTCAAATATTTTGTGAAACTGGCTGTAGAGTGGGTTCGTGATGTCAACGAGGGGCTTCTCCTGCACGTACTCTACTTCAACCCCGCTGTCTTCCTCATTTTCTGTCCCTTTTACGTCACTTGTGGCAGCAGCCCTCTCCTCGGCTAGTTTCTTCTCTTCAGCTTTTCGAGCTGCCCTTGACTTTTTCTTCTTTTTCCGTCTCTTATTTTTGGACTGAAGGAAGTAGTTAATTACGGAAACTTGTATGTTGTTTATCCTTATCAACTGATATTAAGACCCAAAATTGCACATAAAGCATGTATTTAGTTCACTGAACTTGACATTTGTAGTACATAGGTGACCAGGATTCCCAGGTTGTCCCCATGCATGTTCAGATATTCATATTCATATTCAGATGAATCATAGATGACAGGCACCAGAATAACAACGTACACATTTATGGATACTAAAGTAGCAGATAGGACCTTCATATAGCAGACTATAAAATAATAGAGCTAAAATCACACTTTAGACAACAAAAATGTGCATAAAAAACCAGACAGATATAGGTGTTGACTTTATTATATGATCTTCTCAAATTAAGTTCTATAACATCTAATGTAATTACGGATTCAAAAATGTGCACAACCAAAATTTCTAGTAAGACACTTTCGAAGTGTCAAAAACCATTTTGCCTAATTCAAGTCTTTTTAGACAAAATAACAATCTGAAAGGAACAGGTGACTATATGGGTCGCGGTCACAGAAACCATGGTTAAGTCGCAAATCACGAAGTTGAGTTATTCGACTTTAAAGTTGCACTAACTGAATTTATAATTTTGGTAAGGATTTTTGTAACACGTGCTTCTAGACCAATCAAAGAGTGATCTTTCTGAATCTGAAGTCAGTTTAGATAATAAATGTCTAAAAACTTCAGAAAATACCCTTAAAACCGTCGCTATGCTAAACAGGAAGTACTAAAAAATGGCGTCCGAAAAACGTAATCGTTTCTTTTTTGCCGATTTGAAGGATAATTCTGACATTTTGGACACTAATAAAGAGTACTTTGGTATTCCAACTGATGCCAAAAGCAGTGTAAGTAAAGGGAATGACCATGATATATTCCTAACTATTCTTATAAGATTTTTACAATATTTAATTATAAGAATAATTATTCGATTTTATAAGATTTGATTATAAGAAAAATTATTCGAATTTGCAAGATCAAAGTATAGAGTGACCCATGATGTGCAATATGTTACTGCTATTATTATTTTTTTAAACATTTTGTTGATCATACTACGGTTGTGCTCAATATCGCGGCACTGCCAAGGCGTTATTAATATCTGCAAACTTAGGTAATACATTTTCTTATAGATATACAGCCATTTCTATGACAACCAGCCAAAATCTGTTTAGATTTTTAAATTCAGCATAATGTTTTTGATATAAAGACAGAAATCTAGATAAATATCACAACCTCTTAATATTGGTTGCTATGACGTTTTGAAATGTAAACAAAACTGTGCATCGGTTTTCGTTTCTCAGACTTTAACACCAGTTTTCTCGGAACTATGTTTTCGCACTGGTGGTAAACATGCATTCAGTTTATTGACCATAAGATCTGCTGTATTTAAGCTAGAATCAAAAATTTTTTTGCAAAATAACTGTGAGAATTTTCTCCTTCTGTTAATGTAGATAACTCTAAATCTTATAATCCCGATTTGACCATGGTTTCTGTGATCATGACACATATTGCTTACTAGCTTATTTCTTACAGACTCTTACACACAAGGGTCTGTAAGAAATGTCAACCATTGCTTAAATCTTGACTTACTAATTATACATGTACGATTATTTAGCCATTGCACTTGCATGTGAAAGCATTATGTTCAACTATTTACCTCATTCCCACCTCTGCCCATTCCGAACGATTAAGCTAATTTTCAAGTGATTAAAATTTGCTTGCCTTTTGCAATGATCTTTTCAGTTGCCACATTTTATCATTTTTGTCAATTAGAGCCCAGTTTTGTTTTCATTACTTGCAGGTGCCATAAGATGGCTTCCAGCCTTTCAGGATAAACCAGTCAAAATACGGCTCGACGTTCATAACGAAAAAATAAAGATATATTTGAACCCGCGATCGTTAGTGATCATTTGTCTGATCAGTATGATAATAATTCAGATGATGGTAGTGATGTAAACTCTGAAAACTTTGAATATACTAATACAAGTGATCGTTATGGTAGCTCAGACGGCGACGATACTATTGGCGTTAGCTAGGCTGCGGCGTTGGACCTGCCGAAGGGAATGCTTTCAAACACTTCCTACATAGACAATTGTACATAGTCATAGCTTTTTTGCAGTAGTACACATGTTAATGAATGTTTATGTATAAAAGGTTTTTATTAATAGAAATAAATTTCAGTTTGAGCTATGTATATTCATAGAATACCGAACTTATTGAATTTTAAAAAGTAAATTACATGATTTACAGTTGTTTTTGCGGGGCTTCTACCCAGCCAAAGAGTTAACACAGATATATCATTTTAAATAGACCAACCTCTTTAGCCTGAGCACCCTTCTCTTCGTCGTCTTTATCATCATCATACTCCGTTAGCGGTGGTTGTGCCTGTGTTGTTGGCCTCACTGTGATAGCACTCCTTGACTCCTCAACAGCCTGCTCCATGTCTTGTACACCAACCTAAGCGCGTAAGAGTTAGTTGTACTAGTACAATTCACAATACCTCAAACTGATCATCGGGATTGTCTAAAAACTGAAAAATGTGCCAAAAGTTGATGAAGTTTTGCTGAACTGAATAGCTTGGCATTTGGGAAATTCTATAAATTATTGGTATGGGAAAATCGAATGCAATCACTTGCAACAAATGAATACGCAGTTACAAATTGTGGCACATGAAAGAAAATACATTTATTACCAAATTAACTAAAAAATGATTGGCTATCATTAGAAATTTGCCACTCAAAAGGGCCAGTGCAACATTATCGGTTATTTTAGTGATAGCAGCTAATCACTAGCATTCTAACGTTAACACTCAACGATCAGATCTGCATTTTGAAAAATGAACTTTCAGCTGGCAGAAAATACCATGAGGTGCTGTCGTAAAAAGGCTCCAGTAGACAGCCAAATTGTTGGTTTCACTCGTTAATTGAACGATCTCATTTTTCATGATTCAGCTGCGGTCTAGATTTGTTTAACATCCTGGCTATAGTGCAGTGTGAATCAAGGAGCTGCAAGGCTCTCAGCTAATGTAAAGAACTGTTGGTAATGAACAGACCTGCTTAGCCCTAATATCTTTCAATGCCAAGACATCCTCGAGCGCCTTTGGAAGTTTCCTACTGTCTTCAGACGCTGCCCCTAGTTTTAGGCCCACTGTTGCTGGCTTTGTGTCCATGGTGAGGAGAGATGGAGGTGCTCCAGGCTTGATCTTCTCCTAGTAAGATGAAATATAACTACAGATCCAACGTATTGCAATTTTCACAAACAAATACATACATGCGACGTGTTAACTTTAAACAAGCTTTTTCTGATAGGATCAGGTCTTTACGAGAGCCAATCATTCATTGAATACAACTTATAAACGCTAGTCAAATGTCTACCCAACTACAAGCAATGCAGTTATATTGATAACTGCATTGCCAATTGATACGTGTATATTGATATGAACATGAAGATCTATTGTAATAGTTGACTCTCAATGTAAAACTAGCATTAACTAAAAACTAATGATATAATAAAAAGTATGATTTCTAAAATAATTTAACAAGTAAACACGGTATATGTAAATTACCAACTCATATGCCAGTGCCTGATAGTCAACCTTAATGTTAAAATTTAACAGCTGACTACAGGTAGGTCATGGTAAAGCACTTGTCACTCCACTCCCATCACTGAGTACACTTTTGGCGATCAACAATGCTAAGAGTTGTCATCACATATGTAAGATTGAGCAGAGTTACATCATAGGATATACCATAGACCTATTAACTATACTTAATATACCTTAACATACTATATTTACTATAGTTAATAGGTCTATGGGATATACTGACAATATGGAGAGAAACTGCGTATAATCACAGCGAACCAATGACTAGACATCTTACATAGAAACTACAAACTCTGATTCGCTAACTAGACACGAAAACTAAAAAGGTAGCAAAGTTTGCAACCTGCTGCGCCTTTCTCTCAGCTTCAAGTTTAGCAGCTGCCTCCTTTTCCTTCTGTGCCCTCAGCTCCGCCTCCCGTTGCATTGCGAGGGCTCGCTGCTGCTCTGCCTTAGCCTGCTCTGCCAATCTCATCTCCTGCATGCGACGGGCTGCTTCTTCCTGTTCTCTTTGCTTGTCGAGCAGAGCTGCCTGTTGCTGCCTTAATAGCTCAGCATTCTTTGCTTGCTGTTCGAGGGCCTGCTGCTGTGCCAGCTGAAACTGCTCATGCTCAGCAAGTAACTGCAAATGAAAGGTGGGTGATTGTACAAGGAACTCACAGATGGTATGAAATTATATGGACATGATTACTGAGGGTTGTCTTTGTACATGACAGCGCTTTCACTTTGGGTTAAGTTTGAGTTCTAATACACATTAGTGAGGTTGAGGGTTAATAGGGGTTACTAAAATCTTTCCAAACACAATACCCGTGTTTTGGGTCAGCTTAAGAATTGTTATGCCTAACAGTGAACAGCGCTAGTTATTAACCCTAAGCAAGTGCTTAAAGGTTGACTTGCAACAAAATTCACATTACCGTTATTTGATATGAAAAGATTCACCATGTCTTACTCTGTTGTGTTGTAGGCGCAAAATATGTGGAAAGGTGATTACAAGCTCTTAAAAGCTCAAAAACGAAAAGCCGCCGTAGATTGGAATCTCTTTATTTCGATGACGTAACCACGAAGTTGCCCGGGTAACAAAAAAGTCTTAGGACAGAAAAAGTATTTGTATTTAACGTATAACAACATTTACCATTCTAACTTTCAAACTTCATACCATGAGAAAAGTGTTTTTTGTACAGTTCAAATGAATTAAGAGAGAAATTAAAATAACTGTAAAGGTTTTGAAACTTTTTCCAACAACTGTACCTTTTAAATTTCATAAAATGAAAGAAGAGTTTTGGTGAAATAAATTAAAATAAATAACACTCTAAAGGTGTTTAAATGTAAATGTGAAATCATTAGCAAGTAATGGCTAAATATATGTGGTCTGTTTGCTACGAAGACAATGAAAAATAGCTTAGTGTACAATTATATGATTTTAGTTCGTTTCAGTGTTGGCATCATTAGGAAAAAATATCTTATAGAGGGGTATAGAAACCCATAGTAAACATCTAATGCAAACACCCCCTGGTAAAAATCATCAAAATTTGATATACATACTGGGCATATTAAATACCGGGCGTACTTTAAATTACATACTGGGCATATTACCAAGGAGCTTAAAAGGGAGTAAAAATATATGTAAAGATTTAACAGAGAAGATTCAAGTCAAAAGAAGAGTATAACTGAAGTATACTAACTGAATATTGCTCGTAAAGAGAGATGTCAACCATAGTTACTCACTCGCTGCTGCCTCTCAAGGAGAAGCATCTTTTGCTGCTCCGACTCCTTCAGCTGCTGTTGCTCCATCACCTGCCGTATAAGCCTTTCATTTCGCTCCCGCTGCTCCAAGTAGGCAGTCGCCTGCTCAGAGATGCTGCTCTGAATACTGGAAATCGCTTCACCTTGCGCCAGCAGCTGCTGTCGTTGTTTCTGATACTGGTCAGCCATAACCTGGTTCCCCTGTTGCAAGCAAATAGCTATTTGGTAAGTTACTAAGAAATGATAGTCTATTTTTAAATTAATAAATATCCTAGTTAACCTGATTGAAACTACCATTAACTAAAGGGCTCATCAGATTGACAGGCATAAATATAAGTTTACCTGATGAGAACATCACGATGAAAACATAAAACGTCATAGGGCATTTTAACAAACAGAACAATTTTGAACCCCCCCCACTAATGAGATGTTTGTAACTAGAAGTTAACAGATTTTTTAACTGTCTGTTCTGAGTTATGAAGTTTTCACTACTTGAAAGAAGATTGTTGTAGACTTGAACAGACAAACTTTCCAGTGAACAGTGGAAATGAAGTACGCAACTCAAAAGTCTACAAAAAAAAAACAAATAACAGACCTTGTGCTGAGACTGTAATGCGCTGTTCTGTCTAAGAGCTGCCTCCAGTTGCTGCCTCTGCTCTTGGAGCTGTCTCGCCTGTCGCTGATTGGCATCATGGGCTGACTTTTGCCGGTCGAGTAGAGCCTGTTGTTGCTGTACAAGCAACATCATTTCCTGTTCCTGAACAATCATAAGTATCCATGACTTGTAGCAACCAGACATGGTTAAAATCACATCGGTCTCTTAGGCAAGCATAACTACGGTTAAACGAATATTACAAAAATTAAAAATATGTAAGCTCAATTAATTTGAACTTTACAAAGTTCAAATTAAAATAAATTACATCGCGTACCTCTATCACTACCTCTACCTACTCGTCGCTAAGCCTACGCTGCTACTTGTGTGTCTCTACAGTAGAGTAACAATAAAAACATTTCTTCTTCACTATTTATTAACTTTTTTATTGATTAGCTAAATTAGTTTTCTATATACAATTTAGCTTTGCTTTCCATATAATTTTTGACATAGTTTCAAATAAAGTATTTTCTTTGTTAGTACAATTACTTGCAGTATTTACTAGCCTTATCTTAGGTTTACGTTCTGCAAAATCAAGTAAACGAATAAGGACATTGTTACGGGAATATTTGATATACATGTACAAAGCAAATCTGGAAACAAATTATTTTGCGTGTAGAGATTAAATTGTATTAATTGAATTGAAGCTACAAGTTTTGAGAATAACTTACCCTCACCAGCATTCTTAAATATGGGTTTCTATGCTAATGAGTTGAATATTAGCAGAAAACTATGCCTATATTGAATTAATCATTCAACAAAAATCTAACTTTTAGGCAATCAGACCATCAATAACCCTTCGCCGACACCTAAAAATATCTAAAGAAAAACCTTGCAAGGTTACAATAATCTCACTGGTTTAAGAAATTTATATCTTGTAGTAGGTAAATTTTGAGCGCATCAGCGAATGGCCACATATCCATGACGCTATTTAGTTATCGTGCTTTGTAATGAACCACTGCAATTCTTATTCGTATATCCAAGTAACCTGACAGCACATACTTGACAGCAGATACTTTCAGTTTCAAAGATGAGGGGGAGGGAGTTAAGAATGAAGCCTTATTAGTACCTGTGCCTCTACTTGCCGCTTTTCTTTTTGTTGAGCAATAGCTCTGAGGGTCTCCTGCTCTTGGGAAAGCCTCAGCTGTTCGGCAGATGTAATCCTTTGGTGTTCTTCCTTGGCCTGTCTCTCCGCTTCCGCTTGATGTTGTTGCTCTGCAATGCGTCGTTGTTCTTCAAGCACTCTTTGCTCCTCTGCCAACCGTTGTTGATCGGCCAACCGCTTTTCATCTGCCAATCGTTGCTCTTCGGCTAACCTCTTTTCCTCAACCAACTTCTTTTTCTCAGCCAGTTGTTGCTCCTCGGCCAGTCGTCGTTCCTCAGCCAATCGCTTTTCCTCAGCCAACCATTTTTCCTCAGCCAACCGCTTTTCCTCAGCCAGCCGTTTTTCCTCAGCCAACCGCTTTTCCTCAGCCAACCGCTTTTCCTCAGCCAACCGCTTTTCATCGGCCAAACGCTTTTCTTCAGCCAACCGTTTTTCGTCAGCCAACCGTTTTTCTTCAGCCAACCGCTTTTCATCAGCCAACTGTTTTTCTTCGACCAACCGTTTTTCCTCAGCCAACCGTTTTTCTTCAGCCAACCGTTTTTCATCAGCCAACCGTTTTTCTTCGGCCAACTGTTTTTCTTCAGCCAACCGCTTTTCATCAGCCAACCGTTTTTCTTCAGCCAACCGTTTTTCCTCGACTAACCGCTTTTCTTCAGCCAATCGTTGCTCCTCAGCCAATCGTTGTTCTTCGACCAACCGTTTTTCCTCGGCCAACCGTTTTTCCTCGGCCAAACGTTTTTCCTCGGCCAGCCGTTTTTCCTCGGCTAACCGTTTTTCTTCAGCCAATTGTTCCTCAGCCAATCGTTGCTCTTCAGCCAACTGTTGTTCTTCAGCCTCCTTTTTACTTTCCTCTTCATTTTGTTGCACTGAAGTGTCCTCAGAGACCTGTTGTAATAGTTAAGCATGAAGCGAAGTTTGATTACCTAATTCAAACAGCTATCAGCCACTGTTTTAATGCTCTGTGAATATATCGAGAGGCTAAAATTATGGAGTAAAGAGGTTTTAAGCGATTTTTAGGACACACAATCTAGGAACAAAATGAAATGACAATGTACACAAAGGGAAAGGCTATTTAGCAAAAGTGAGATTCATTTTGCTAACCGAAAACTGTATTAAAGACGAACTTATATAAAATTTTAGTAAATTTTAACGGATAGTATCGGTATTTTTCTATCATTTGCAATTGTATTTGATGTTTGAGGTGATTTGACTGCCAGAATGTTTCAATATTAAAATCAACAAAACATGATTTCAGTTGAAACGCTCAGATGCCTTATTTTGTCAATTCATGCTGTTTCATCACAATGAGCAATCAAAGATATTTACCAAAAGGTACATACCGTACTTTTCGGACTATTAGCCGCTACTTTTTTCTGACGATTTGAGCCATGCGGCTAATATAAGGGTGCGGCTATTCTGTGACTTTTTCTTTCATCACTAGGGCGCATTAACCAGAATCTCCGGTTAGTGCGCCTCTAGCGGTGAAAGAAAATACGAAACAATGCCTAACGGTACTGTTCAGTTAGGCATTAGGTTAAAAAGCATTGGTTAATACGAAACAGTGCCATTAGGCACTGTTCCGTTTTAAACAGCAAAGTTGCTGCCGTGTTAAAAAGCACCGTCCTGAGTTCTGCGGCCTACACAAAGGTGCGGCTTATGTATTGTTTTATTATCGTTTTTTAGAAAATAAAACAGATGGGGGTTATATAGGGGTGTGGTTTATGGTCCAAAAAGTACAGTACACACACACATATATATATAATATATATATATGTATATGTAATATATATATATATATATATAAAATTTATTCATGTAAAAACTTAGATAAAAAACAACTTCATTACTTCATTAAGTTCAACTTCAACTTCATTAAATTGTTTACAATATACATATATATATATATATATGTATACATATATATATATACATTTTATGTATATATATATAAAAAACATATATATACATTATATGTATATACTTATATATATATATGCATATACGAACATACACATATATATACATATATGTACATGCATGTATCAGCAGTTAAACTAGGAACATGTATAAAACTAACTACTAAAGATCAATCATAGTAATTAGTTAACCCCTGATATTGCAACTAAATGATGGTCTGCAAAATATAAACCGACAAAACACGGTAACGGTGCATCTTAGGTCGGTACATACGTTGTTAATTACTTGTGTCGGGGTTGTATCCACAATGTTTGTGCGTTGCGCATGCGTTGTATGCGCGTTGTACCGACCTAAGATGCACCGTTGCCCAAAACACAAGTGACTTTGATATCTGCATTTAATAGCTGTTTTGTGAGATCTTTGCAGTTTATGTAGCCGCCAAGGCAATGAAAATGCTGAATATAAGATAATTTCTATGTTATGTATAGTTCAGTCTTTTTTAGAACACGCTTAAGAGCCCATAGCAAAATGATAACAGCCTTAAACGATATTCAATACATAATTTTAGAACATAAAAACTTAGAAACACTTCAAACTTCTTAAAACAATTCAAAGTTAAATTGTTTACAATATGCAATGCATAAATTAGCTTGGCAAGCAAATATCAGCGTGACTATATAAGCCTCTGTTTCTAAGGCTACTTAATGAAAAAAATTCATAAATTTATAAACACCAGTATAGAACACATACCTCCATAGGTTCGGACTCGTGGGCAGCCTCACTGGTGCTACAAAGAAACAGAAAACCTTCAATATTCACAAAAATCAAGTACTGCCAATGTTAAAAGCTGTGACAAACGTCCTGCAGCGTACGTGCAAAGCGCATAACAGAACGTAGAGCGTAATGACATTTGAGACAGGAGTAATGCCCGTCATATCATCATCATTGATCAACAAATATTGCACAGCCGACACACTATTATGCAAGTTCTTAGTCTATTCGTTATTGGGGGAAATGAAAATAATTCACAATTCATACCTCAGTATTTGCTAATTAACAGAACAGAACTGTCGGCCATTAACACATAACATAACGTGAAATATTCATATAAAGCTAACTCCAAGCAAATAATACTAATAATATTTCAACAAATGAATTGGCAACAAGGCAACATAAAATATTCGCACGTACACTCTGATAAGTATAACTTCCTGTGTAAAAATAATATAAAATGTGACTGAAAAAATGAAGGAAGCCATACGATGGAACAAAAATACTAACAAAACATTTCTAATAACCCTGAATGAAAATTGAGTCGTATGTATTTGTTGGTTTGTGAAGGATGTATTGAGTTGGCAATTGCAGAAGACATCAAGGACTGCCTGGGGCGTTTACAACATACCTAGCATCTGTGGCATCCTGCAATACAAAATTACATAAGAATATAAGATAATATACAGGTTAGTAATTTACTTAGTAGCAACACTGTCTTCACACTCATTAATTAAAGTGAAACCATTACTTATGGCCGTCTCAAACTAGTTTACAAGATATGACATGAAAAACGGGCAAATCTGAGCTTCAGACATACCACATTTGAGATTTATTAAAAATACAATTTTAGTATTTAATGAAGAAGCTATAGGTAAAAAGTAAAACAGAAAATATTGAAATTGAAAACAGCTAAGTTAAACTTCACCCAGTCAATCCTAAAGTAAGTTACGCTATCACTATCTCTATCTATCGCCAAACCCACAATTCCATTCACCAGTCACTAAAGTCAAATGACAATAAAAACCTATTTTACTGATTGATTGCATTTTTATTACTATACTTTACACACCTCGTAAAAATCTGCATTTGTTTCATCAATATGTGTGTGGATTTTTCAGCATTTATTAGAGAATAATGTTTTGTGTTGTGAAACAAATTAGACGAATTAAACTATACTCTTCTAGAAATAGTTGATCCAAGGCATGATAATTTTAAACAACATATATAACATTAAAACATGTTTTTGTATTTAAACTCATAAATAAAGGTTCGGATCTAACAGTATTTACAGTAACTGCTACAACGGTAATTTGTAAATGCACAGTAAACAATATTCTAGTACATGTATACAAAAAGCAGGCTAAGATGTCAACGAAATAGCGAACTCACAAAGCATCATTATGACCTTGTTTTTTTACAAAAGTCAATAAAAAGCCTACTTTTAATTTAGTTTAAAGGTTGACTTGAAACAAAATTCACATTACCATTATTTGATATGAAAAAAATTCACCATGTCTTACTCTGTTGTGTTGTAGGTGCAAAGTATGTGGAAAGGTGATTACAAGCTCTTAAAAGCTCAAAAACGAACAGAAAATCGCAGTCACACGAGACCGCCGTAGTTTGGATTCCCTTTCCAAAACGGCTCAAATGTGATGTAGTTGAGAGAGATGGTTTCCGTTTACACTTTCTTGCAACCTTATTCGTCGAAATATTTTCACAAATATACTTCACGCATTCAATAAAACTATGTCTATTGTTCTTACGCGTCTGTTTTATCATCATTGTAATGCTGTCACTTTTAGCACTGATATCTTATAACTTACCGTAAAAAATCGTTAAACTTTTTAGCCTTAGCTTGAAGGAGTACATATCATTGCCTGATAATCATGACGAGCCTGTTGGTCAACTGTGATAATCGAAAAGTGCTGCAAAAATTATTTGCGAAGTATTGGGTCACATGATCAGATTACGACTTGACGATTGAATAATGCCGAAACAAAACTGTAAAGTAGCGAGCATCTATATTTGATACGGGGTCTTCGGTAAAACCCGAAGTGTTTGTCATAAACTAGTACTACGATAAGTTTTATATTGAGTGTTCTATTGGCCTCTCAATTCACGTGAGAACATACGTGACAAGACGATAACCAAACTCTGCGGATACGTCATCGAAATCAAGAGATTCCAATCTACGGCGGCTTTTCGTTTTTGAGCTTTTAAGAGCTTGTAATCACATTTCCACATATTTGGCACTTACAACACAACAGAGTACGACATGGTGAATCTTTTGATACCAAATAACTGTAATGTGAATTTTGTTGCAAGTCAACCTTTAAACCTATTAGAAAAGGTAAATGTGAAATCAGAGAAGAACATATAACAAGAAAACTTGCAGAAATAAAAGACATCTTTCAAGTCAGTATATAGATAAATTATCCATATTATTCTGTCATTCAGGGAATCACGCTGAGTTGACAAACAAAATAAGCTTTACCTGAGATTGTGACTGTTCCGTAAGATATTGGTGAAGTCTGGCAACTAATTCATCTTTCTTTCCTGAAGAAAATACCGGCATATAATTTAGCTTTTATTGATTCAACATTTAGCCCTACCACTGCCATTATTTCAAGGAGTGCTCATGATCATAATCTCACTTTGGCAGATAAGCATTTGTGGTGAATTTGTGCTTGCTTGTAAACTAATAACTTCATATTTTGAACAAGAAACAAAAATCAATCTTAAAATTCAGAAACTTCACACATACACCAAATTTTATGTGAACATGCTGAAGAACAAAACAACCATGCCAATATTAAAAATCTCATTCAGTTTGATAACAACTGTAGAACTTTTGAACAACAGCAGAAGTTTGTTGATAGCTTTCTAGTACTACACATATACCAGTTTGTTTAGCCTGAGAGAAAAGATTCGCAGGAAACCCTCAATCGAAACTGATATTACAAAAAGTTGTTAAAGAAAATCAAACCGAAAGTATAGTGCAGTATAGGTAATTTGTATAGGTCTATTTGTATCATTGATCAGTGTACTACTAGAGTTAGTTTCAGAGAACACCTGCATTGATGCAGTAAATGTTTAGTCTTTTGATATGAAATTTTACAGTGATAGCAAATGAATACACAGCTAATCGCAATCAAACAGCAAAGGGTGGCTAGAAGCCTAGATTGGCAGTGAACGGGTCAAATAGCGAGGGTCCTAAGGTAGTGGACAATTTCATGTCAAGGTATTCATCTTAAAGCAATATAATTCTTTCTTTTAATACAACTTTTTTTAGTGTGCAGTATGTTAGTAACTCTTTCGCTACTAAATTAACTTCGTTCCCTGAGACATAACTACATACATTCAGTAAAACCTATTATTTGACAGAGGCTTGTATAACATGTCATAACTTTGGAGCCACATGGTCTATAAAAATATTATAATACCAAAATATCTAGTATAAATTTTGCATCAGCTGATGCCATAAAAAAGCTACAAATGTGTTGCAAAATGAGCTCGGATACTTTTTCGGCTATTTACGCTACGACTGAGCATGTCCGAATAGGATGATTTATCAACCTCACTACAGCATACGGCATTATTATCACGGCTAAAAATAAAACAACTCTCAGTAGTACTATTGTTCAATAAAAATCACCCAAAGACTATTGATCTAAAATTAGTAAAATCTTCTTAGTTGCTACGCATCTGTTACGACTGGTCGTTGCGGAGAGGAAATTGCGATAGAAAAATAGTTTTTGTAAAACGAAACTACGCTTAGGATGGGTTGTACATGTATTTTTATTGCCTCAGTGCATGCAGAAAATAGTTCCCTGTAATTCAAGTACAGATACAGTAGGCTAATTAATTAACTACTCACTAATCAAACATTTTTGTACGAAGCTCCTATTAAAGACGCATCACTTGGCCATACGAAAACGCCTTGCCGAGCTGTACTACGCAGCTCTTAGTAGCGAAAGAGTTAAAACAATTACACCTTCTTTGATGAGTAATTTTGAAAAATATTTTGATGGATTTGAAATACTATTTCAACAGATATAAACATTTACAACAGACTTGGAATCTACAACATTTTATGTTATGGAGCAGTCAAATTATTAGAGTTCTAATTTTGCTTGTTTATCTGTTCTGAATAATTACACACTTAGGTCTTTCTAACCATCCACTGGCTGGTGAGCTTTATCCTGAACCTTTGTCAGTAAACCTTAGTACAACATAACCAAACCTGGTTTAGACCAGCTAGCAGCTATATATTGATGACACTGACGAAGATGATTTACAGCTTTCAGTGTCCATGATGTCCTTTATTTAAATTAAATTATTACCAAACTGTTCAAACGACCAGAAGCTCAATTTTCAAACCTGTACCATCGCAAAACAATTAGATTGGTGACACATGATTGGCAAATGGAAATGCATTGTATTCGTTTCTACTCAATGACACCATCAATACAATGAAATTTGCTCCGTCAGATTCATGATTTAAATGTTGATGCCGAACATCAACTGCAAATATAATCACATTGAACTAAACTGTTTTTGAAAGTAACAAACTATAATAGGTTAATGTAGCACTCAGTCCTGCTTGTTTTTACGACTCCGAAAGATACCTCATCTTCACAGCTGTCTGACTTTTAACAGCTTCGCTATATCAAAAAGGTATAACTTCAGTGTCAGGCCAGTAGGTTTGTGTGTTGGATGTCTAGCAAAAGCAGAACTTGAGGCACTATACAAAAAATGTGTCTACCTCGAAGGTAATGTATGGATGTACTTCTACAATTTTGATTATTTGTTCATAGTAAGTTGTGTCTTGTTGAATTCACGCTTATTGTGATCATTGATGAACCCACACTTGTCGTATACGATATGTTATTAGTCATTCTGTTTGTTGCATAAAAAGCTTCGTAGTACAGGCTAAACAATTATATCCCTTTAAACCAAACCCCCATTCTAGCTCATCCGCCACACCATTTGTATGCATGTGTTGTGTTTATCATTATTGTGCGTGCTTTCTGAATTCGATGAACAAGAGAAACTTATATAGTGGCTGACAAGACCATTCTACATAATGCTCAACGAAATTGCATGGAAAATGATTTACGGTTTGCCAATGTAGACACTTGATATACAGTCATGTACGAAAGTATGAAGACACCTACTATAATTTATTATTTTTAAAAAATAGATAACTAGTTGTAATTTGTTTTTAAACAATACAACACAAAAAATTTATATTATTTTAATGCTCACAATCTCCTCTTTCTGCTGTTCCTATTTACTTGTCTCTAAAGCAATACTCTGACTGTCTTGTTGCTAAGCAATTTTAAATGTAAAAATTTTTTCACCTAGTGATATTTTGAAAAATGAATGCTTAAAATTTCAAAAACTACTAACTTTATACTGCTAGGGAAATAGAAGTGTCAAACGTTTGAGAAAATTTAAAATATTTTGGCACAGAGAGAAAGAATTAACACCAATTAACTTGTGTCAATGTTTCATTTATAGAGAGCAGGTCTCAGTGCATGAAAGTAGTATGTAATTAAAATAAAATTATGCCATGTAACATGGCCCTACTCATGATAAGAGCAATAAACTAGATTTAGTGTTCGTGGAATCAGAGCTTTTGGAAAAGTTGAAACTTCAAATACACACTGCAACCAGGATTGCCAGACGATATGATCTTAATTGAAATTGACCCTGGGCGATTACGCTTAAAAATATACCTGATACTAGCAAGGTGAAGTTCAATTTCAAAAAGGCGAACTATGAGGGAAGTTGACATTTTATTCTTGGATGTATCTGAAAAACTAAGTATTAATAATTACTCCGCAGATAAAATGTGGGACCTGTTCAAAGGTATTACACAATTCTCGATGTAAAAATATGTTCTTACACTGTTATCAAACCCAAAAAGGAAACCTTGGATAACACAATCTATATTATGCATAATCAGAAAAAGAGATAAGTTATAGAAAACAGCCAGGGTGTACTCTTCAGTAGAAAATTGTAATAACCTGAAACCCTGGAAAAACCAAGTGAAAAAAGCCATCAATGATGCTAAATTTAATTTCATCAAGTGTCATGTGACTCAAGAACTTGAAAAGGCAATAGCAAGCCACTCTTTGACTTGATTAATAAATCACAAGGCCAAACAAACAATATTGGATGCCTAGATAATACTCCTACAGAAGATATTACTAAGGCCTTTGCAATTTATTCTTCATGAGTGTATAATAAAGACAAATCCAATACTTAATTTTTCTTTACATATACCTCTCTCGGAAGAAAGCGGGAAAAATAGTAACAACAGAGTTAGGAATTGCCAACCTGATCAACTCATTAGACATCCGGAAGGCTGATGGCCCTGATAATATATCGACGTACTGTCTGAAAGCATTCAGCAGTGAAGTAAAAAGTTTATACCATGCCTTAAAGTTATAATACAAGCCTGTCTAGACCAAGGATACGTTCCTAATGACTGGCGAACAGTTAATGTTGTTCCCATATTTAAGAGCGAAAAAAGAGATCTCCCCAATAACAACAGACCTACTAGTCTCCCTTTTAAAATTATTGAGAATGTCATAGTTCCATCTGGCAACAGTTTTAATCTGATGAATAGTAGCCAACATGTTTTCCGCAAACGGTATAGCACCGAAACTCAAATTCTTAATGTTAATCACCATGCAACGCAGGCTCTAGCCGAGTACAAGGCTTATCATCTTATTTTTTCGACAGTGTTAAGGCCTTCGATAATGGGCCTCATCATCTACTTGTCACTAAGATCAATGCTTATAGATGTTCAAGTAGTGCAGTGGGTTGAGATGTGGTTGAGGAACTGAACTTTGTTTGTTACTGTTTTTTTGCATGAAGTCAGAGTTGTTTGCCTCCTCCTCAGGAGTCCCGCAAAAATCGGTTCTGGACCTCTGTTTTTATTTTTGCTAATGACATGCCCCTGGCTGGGAAGGCCCCATTTTGCGAGCTTTATGCAGATGACACTCTATCAGGCACGGATATCACAGAGTGCATGGCTGGTCTTCAAGATAACGTAACAGCATTGTATGACTGGTCTGTCCAATAGGGCATGACTTTTAACCCTACCAGATGTGTTCATATGGAGGTTAGGAAGGACTTTCCCAGTTTTACGTTATAGCTAAATAGTACTTCTATCTGGTCTCTTTTAACAAATCGTACTCCAGCCAAAAAGGTACTGTCGCTCCTCATTCTCGCATGGACCAATTCAAGTTTTCATTTTATAACAGAATTAGAGCATTATTAGATAGACCGGGGCAGAAGCCAACATAGTGAATTGCGAACAATTTCTTGTTATATTTTAGTGAGGTAAAAGGAGGCCAATAACGGAAAAAAAACAATTTTTTTATTAAATTAAATATCCATGTAATGCCTACAGGCATGATGGATCCTCCTATATATATTTATATATATAAATAATTGTACTATATTTATATTATAGTAGAACCTTAGTTGTATATAATAATTGTATATATAATTGTAAGATAATATATAACTGTATATTTATAATTAATAATAATATGTAATGTTTGTGAGTTGAAATTTTAATCCTATATTTATATAGGATTAAAGTTCTATATTTGATCCTATATTAAATATAGGATTAAAGTTTCAACTTGCGAACATTACAATGACACCACAAGAATACTAAACTTATTAAATTAAAATGGTATTTAACTTGATCATATTCAAGTTAATTATATATCGGGCTTTCCGAGTCCTAAAATTCAAGTGTATGAAAAATTACGCAAAATATAGGGCAGCTCCATACTTATGTACATGACTACTTTAGACCTGCTGCAGCAGTAGATTTGCATTATTATTATTAGCAATCTTTATTGTGGTAATCAATAGTTATCTTTTACGATATGTTTTTCACAATGTACCACAGCGAGTAAACAACTAAAAGTCAGTGTACACAATAAAAAACTAATGAGTGGTCTAACTAATATGATAATGTTAAAACTGAAAACACAAAATATGTAAGAAGCATGCTTGAGGGTTGATATGGGTATTGTTTACACAAAAACAGATTGTATCGGCAAACAGATTGCCAGTATATTCATCTTTGAACATACTGGTAATCTCGAAAAAACTTGTTTTTAATACTGTTTAGTACCCAATTACCTGTGGTTGGTAGAGCTAAACCAGACAGCTCTTTTCTCAAATCAATTACTCTTAATTTTTGAAGCTCCTCGGGTGATCTGTAGGGCGCGTCCATCTTTTTATTCGAAGAGCTACGAATGACTTTCAGATTACCTTCACAGCGTATGCGGCTTAATAGTCAACGGAATCACCTATCGCGCGTCGTGCGAATTCAGCGATTGGGGTATACAGCAGAGGCTTTTATTTCCAATTTCCATGTAGCTTGTTGTCCACGATAAAACTCACGCAGTCAATTCGCATCCAACTGTTAACCTCACTTCAAACCCGCACAAGCTCTCTGTTACTGAAGATGCGTTGTGCGATGGTCGCCTTGTCCTTAGCTTATTAGCCAAACGAATTGCAATGACGACATAAAAATCATTTGCTGGTGTTTATAACATGGCGGGTGGTACCAAACCCAAGAAGCAAAAACTTATTAACTCTTCGGACAGCAGCAACAATTCTTCTAGTGGCAGTAGTGGTAGTGAGTCGGAAGAGGTACTGAAATTACGTTCATGCTTCATGTTTTTCACGAAGGATAAAAACACCTAAATTTGGGAAGCATTGGTTATTTTTGCGACTTGATTTTGCCCTTGACTGAGTAGATCAACTTGAAAAGACAGTTTGTTTGATATTGAGTGCACGTGAATCAGCCATGTTAATTAATAATGTGCATTTAAATTGATCGTTGACACGAACCAACGTAGAAAAATCGACACTCACCGACTTTAGGCAAATTCTTGATGCATGTTGGCATGGTTCGATTAAAACAGTACTGCTATATTATTATTCTGGTAGAGTAGTTCAACCGGGTTTATTACCATGTATTACAACGACTTATAGACACTTCAAATGCACTGGTCAGAATTACCGACTTCTAGACTGTATTACTTAGTACTACATGTGCAAAGAAACTTAATATGAAGCAAATATGCATTATTGCTAGAACAAAACAAATGACTTGAGTATTTTCTGCTCGCCATTTATTCAATGAGCAATAACAAGTGTACGTTAAAAATAAAAAGATTATTCTCTGCACCACCACAAGTACTCTAACTAAACTTGATGCTATCTGCTTATTTTATTCACTTATTAGTTTGTTGCAGAGCGCTCCATATCTGGCAAGCTCATAACACACATTATTTGCAGTTTGACGTTTTTGTTTGTTGTCCATCCATGTGGATTTTATTATTAGCTACATTTATTTTGTCTGTAAAGTTCATTAGCCATGAAAATATGCCTAAACAGGTTGTATATTGAATCACTTCAAAAATGATTAATCAGTAGGCTACCATTTTATTCTAGCAAGAGTCTGTTGTATTTTTGGTAACATATGTGAGCCATTCTATAGGCCCTATTAATATTGCAACATTAAAGTCTCCAAAACTCACTGATTAGTATATACATGTTCTAATGCAACATGTTTAAATTTTATGTAAACCACATGATTGAGTTTTTCTTTGGGCTTATTTGTAGTTGTCAGTTTTTTTTCGACGTGTATGGATTGTTGCATAAGTATTGCCTAAATGTACTGTCATGTAATATGTAGGTCTTGGACTGTAAATCTAAGTACAGGTCAGAAATAACAAAGTTCTATCTTCTTTGAATATAAAATTGTCTCAGTAGACCTCGTTGGATTTTCCACTGTATGGTCGCACTGGCACACAAGATATGGATGAATTTAATTGTCGCCTACTGTACAACATTTAGACCTTTCCTAAAGCCATACCATGAAGTGTTACTTCTGAAATTCAGGAAATTATTGCTTTGCACAAAATTTAAGTTTGTTGTATGAATAGGTTATGGTCTGAAAAAAACTTCAGGATATTTTTCCTTAAAACATCCTTTTTTGTGATAATGTGCCTATTAAACAAACCTGTCTTTGCTATTTGCCTAAGTTTCCTGTGTTTGTGAATAATTGAATAATTTTTTGTTCAAACACTGATCGTTATTTAAATGATTGGTTGGAGTTGCCATAACCTGTTTAAAATTCATCAAATGCTTGTACTTTTGTATCATGCAGTTTGCTTAAAAACTAATGCTATCCATATTATTGTTTAGAGCACAAAACGACAGACTCGGCCCAGGAAGCAAACGGCTAATAAACCTAATCTTGCTACCTACTCCGACTCAAGTTCGGAAGAAAGCGATGAAGTAAGTTCTAGTATTTAACCAAGTGTATTCGTATTCTCACAGCAAGGCTACAGGTGATTCAAATAAAATTCGTTCTTTAAAAACCTTTTCGCTGTCAAATAAATCAGCCCTAATATTGATTATAATCTTAGACTAAATTGATGCTTGCAGCTTTCACTATCATCATTGGTTTTCACTGAATATTCTACACAACTGATTCAAACTACTAAAAATCTTTGATATATCTTTCTAACACATTTATAAATGTAAGACTTTATTTTATCACCTTGGAAATCAGATATCACATCAACGACCCAGTTGGAAAAAAAAATTTCATCTTTGCGTTCTTATAAAACAATTGCAGCACAACATTTTTTTTCACTTTTTATAATTTTCTAGATCACAATTAATTATGAACACACAAACCTTTAGTAGACTTCCCCAGAAAGTATTTTTCTATCATTTGCGATTGTTTGAGGCGCTCTTGCTGACAAAATGTTTTAAGATAAAAATGGACAAAACTTGATGGGGGTTAAAACGCTCAGATTCATACGAAATTGGGATTATGACATCTATAGCTGCACTTCGGAGTAGAGGCCGACAGAATACAAATGCGTAATGCTGCAACTTGAACGCAATAGCCGATATCAACAAGGGGAGAGATAGGCGGTGACATCATTTCAGCACCTATTTTTTTAGCGTTGTTATCGCCATCAAGTTTTATTGAGTTAAATCTTGAAACGTCCTGGCAGTCAGATCATCTAAAAAATAAAAATACCTTATGATAAATTTTATCATTAAATATCGCTATTTTTCTATCCTTTGTGGTTGTTTTAATGTTTGAGGTGATCTGATTACCAGAGTGTTTCGAGATTAAAATTGATAAACCTCGATTATGATTAAAACACTCGGGAAAAAAATGCGCGCAAAATGATGTTACTAGTTGTTATATCATCTATCGATATCAACTATCGCAACGGTAACAACTAGTGACTTCATTTTACCCTAAAAGTGACTTTGGTTGCCTTCGACAATGGATAATGAAATTACAATTGAGAGTAATATTGCAAGTATGTAGCACTAGGTGAATCCCCGGCGTTGCTTGGATAATAAAAAAGTTTTTGCAGGAAAAATTCTTTTTATTAGATAAGTTTTTTTACCCAGCGAATTTGAGTAACTTAAGCTAGTCAAAATCTTTACTATAATAAGTGTCGTTATTATAACTTGAGCCAGCGTTAGGAAAAAGATTGTGTAATGATCTCCCGTGCAACCATGATTTTCAAGTATGCTAACTGAAGCTGGTTTTAACGAATCAGCATTAAAGATTTACAGTTGTAGTAAGTATAACCACAATTCTTCCATTGAATAGCAATGTCTGGATACTGAATAAATAAGCCTGTCTGTAGAACTGAAGGTTCCGAGTTCAAATTCATTGCTTAGTGGATTTTTTTTGTTCCTGTAACATTATCGCTATTACTGGACACATGAACGACGGACACAAACACTGAAATTAATTTACAGTGTACCCTTGGGTCCCTGTTTTACTGGTTTTCCACCTTACGATGTGGAACATAGTGTTTTTTGTCTCCTCGTTACGATCTTTTAGTCAAACATCATCAATAAAAATGTCACTCGAAATTCAAGTTTGGCGGTCAGTATGCTAAATTCGCCGGAATCATGAAGATGTCAATATGCTATTCTCCAAAATCTCTCCTCAATGCCTGAAAGAGATACGTTCCCTTCCAATTCAGCATTCATCTTGTTTTGCAAATGCTTGGTATTGCGTAAGTGAAGCGAAAATTAGTAAAAAGTAAGCAAAAGGGAAAATTCATTGTGTATTTTTAGCGTTTAGTATAATATTTATTATAAACTTTAATTCATTGCATTTACATAACTATATAACTCCATATATAACTTCAATTCGTTAGCCAGGAGTCCTAGGATTGATAACGACATTGAAGTAAGAAAAGATTTTATTGCAATAAAAGTTTTCTTGCAGATCATAACCACTAAATATACTAAAGTTACTGTAGTTAACTATAGTTAATAAGGTTATTATACTATTTTGTTCCTCATTTTTAATATGTACAGTACGTGTGTAAAATTTTGATGTTTTCACTAGGGGTGTTTGCATTAGTTAATTACTATGGGTTTCTATACCCCTCTATAGGACATTTCCATTTTAAGATGCCGACACCGGAACGAATCGATGTCGTCTGGTGTGGTCCACTATACATGTATATAGATTGGAAGGGTTAAGAGGTCACTATGTGTAATAATAACTACACGTACATGTAAGCCCATGCAAACAACCGTTATAAGTGGACCGTTTCTTCCATATACTGGAGTGCCTTGAGATTTTCTTTTTCAGAAAATTTGATAGAATCTTGATATAACTATTAGGTGGAATGTTTTGATTGCTCAGTCAACTGAATTGCCTTTTGGTATTTGGCTCCTTTGTGTACCTTCTGCATGCGTTCAACTGCTTAACAGTTCATTTGCTCCCATACTAAGTTTCGTGTCTGGGCTTTGCTAAGTCCCTAATAGTTTTGATTAAAAGACTTTGTATATAGTTATTAAAGACCTGCACTAATACTCGCTAATCGCCTGTTTTGAGTTATTTTGAGTTATCAAATTATTATGGTTTCGGGTATTTCAGAAGAGCAGTAGGCTAGCTGTTGTTTTATTCCATAGCCATGCATACATTGTTATGGTTTGTATAAATTACAAATTAATTATTTCTCACTGAATAAATATACAAACGACCTCATTCATGATGAATATTCCTTTGTTATGAAATGTATTACGTTCTGGTTGAAATATGCTGTCTTCCGAGTTATGTCTTTTGCCTGTATTTATCCACATGTGTGGCAATGAATGAATGTAAACATGACAAAAGGATATGATACTTTTCACTATTTGTTTCAAGTATCTCTCTCTTTTGTCAGTCTTGCTAAGTTGGTAGATGATTGGTCGCTGATGTTGCCAGGAGTTGTGTGCCCTGCGTTGTAGTGGTCAGCTACTGGTAAGACTAAGAAGAAAGCTAAGCCTGCGAATAAAGGAGCAAAGAAGGTTGTGAAGAAATCATCTAGTGAGAGCAGCAGTAACTCTTCGTCTTCCGCTGACTCTTCTAGCAGCGAATCAGCCCAATCGGAGATTGAAGATGGTAAGCAGTTTTCGTCTTGTATTTCCTAAAAAAGATTTAGTAGGTGGGATTTTTCCAGTCCAGCACTTTTCTCCTGTTTACTAAGGTTTATTAGCGAGTTGTCATTTAGCTTAGGCATTAAACCTAAGCTGACAAGAAAATTTAGACAAGTTTATCAGAAAGTATCGGTATTTTTCTATCTTTTGCGATTGTTTTTTATGTTTGAGATGACTCGACTGCCAGGATTTTTATAGAAACTTGACAAAACTTGATTCAGATTAAAACACTCAAGCGAAGTTATGATTACGATGTATATAGTTGTAAAGAGACTAACAGAATAGAGACCTGTATTGCTTCAACTTGAACGCAATGGCCGATATCAACCATCCCAACGATAACAACTATTGACATCATTTCGTATGTATTTTTCTTTTCAAGTGTTTTAATAGTGATGAAGTTTTGTCAATTTTAATCGGGAAACATCCTGGCAGTCGGATCGCCTCAATCATCAAAAATAATCGAAATTGGTGGAAAAATGCTAATATTTTCTATACAATCTACTGATTTGAAGTGAGTTCAACGTTTATGTTATGCGTACCTTTTGAAGGTAAGAACTTGTTACCGTACGATCTGCATTTGGTACACAGATTACAATTTTACAGTATTGCAGATTATAATCACTAGGTGCACTTAACACAATGCAGCTACTGTAGGTAACTATAGTTACTAAAGTTAACATACTATTTTGTTACTAATTTTCAATATGTACAGCATTTTTATAAAATTTTGGACAATTTTTACCTTCTTTTTTTGTCATTGTATAATTACAATGGGTTTTATACCCCGACATACGATTTTTTCGCCATACGATGCCAGTTTTGGAACGGATTAACATCGTATCTCGAGGGTGCACTGTATATATTTTGCGTTTGTCTCGAAGGGGCTGAGATAATTCAAAAATACCTTCGATGGAATGCTCTCTACTTATGTAGTCCAATAAAAGTTTGTTAAATTTTAAATATCAGTCCTTAGGTGTGTGTAACAACACTTCGGTTAGAGTGTTCATTTTATAACTGTTGATAGCTATACTAGTACGCTCGGCAGTGCCGAGCATTGTGAGAGATCATTATGAGTAATATATATATGGAGAATTGTTAGGGCTTCCGAGTGGTGTAATAGTAGCACGCTTGCATTTGAATCTGATGACCTGTGTTTGATACTAGGGCATTCGATTTTTTATCGCTTTTAGCGTGGCTTCAGATAGACTCCACTCCTATTATATTATGCATTGGCTCTAATCTCATCTTTGGAATGCAGCTCTAAAGCTCACTCTAAAATGCCAACAGATGTCAAAACTCTGTGTTGCAGGCGAGGTGTCAGGAGGTTCTGCTCCAGGTAGCCCCGCGCAACAGAGTGGCAGCGGTAATTCAAGCAATGAAGATGTTTTTGATGATGGTTATGATGACGAGCTAATGGGGGATGAGGAGGACCGGCAGAGGCTCGAGCAGATGACACAAGTTGAACGTGAGAAGATTATATTTGAGCGTCTTGAACGCCGTGATGTTCTCAAAACAAGGTAGGCAGCATTGATTAGAAAATGTTGTGTCTGTTATACGTACGAGTTGTTTTGAGTATTTTAGCAAAGCATACCATTACATTGAGTGTTCACCTAGGACAATTCTAGCATATGAGTCTGCGCACTGAAGCCTACCATCTCAGCAAGCAGATACAAAATATTGATTTCCTAACACAAACATGATAATGCATGTCATTCCAATATTCCTTCTTTTAAATTCGTTTTTTTTAAATTGGGTGCTTTCGATTTAAGAGCGTTTACCAAGCCTAGAGTTTCTTGACTCATAGAGAACGTAAAAATATCATTGTAAAAATGTGTTGAAAGGACCAAATTCATTAGTGGTGGAGTAACATGGGCAGCAACATCTGACCTTCTAAAGGTATGTTTAAACTAGCCCGTGTGTAGCATTTGCTCTTATTTGCTGTTATTTTGCAGTTAGCGACAGAGGCTAATTGCCTAGCATTGACATTTTTTGATATAGACGTCCACTGTAGCAAGGAGTTTGCTGTGCACACATGTTTCGTGATAGCACATTTAATTTATTTATTGCACAATAGCCAAGTGGTTGATATTCAGTGCGGTTTTCCCACTGTTGTCTCCGTAGTGGTGACGCCCCACCATATGTAGCTGTGTTCAAACTTGATGTCTATTTCTGTTAGCCAATGACACGTGATTTCGAATATTATGACACATCAGAGGTGCTCTCACCTATGCTCCATAACATTCTAATTTTACAGATCTTTTTAAAATGTTGTTTTCTGTATATTAGACTGTTTGAAGCAAGTATATAGTAAATGAATACCTGTGTATGTATGGACTACCCACTTTAAAAAGAAAACAAGATGCGTAAACTGATTTTACCGGAGTAATTATCACTATTTGGCAGCGCTGGCTCTAATTGGCCGCTAAGCTGTGTTTAGACAGCTGTTATGAGATATTATTGCATTCATTTACACTCTAAAACCGCCACTCATTCTCGAGCACCAAAAATGTTAACTCCTTAAATCTTTTAGTGTTTTGCAAGCTAGTGTAAACACATCTTAAAGCTTCAAAGACATCGTTTCTAAGCACAGAACAGCCTATATAATTTGTCATAATCCTTTCCAGACACTGTTAAGATTTGTGCTAGCACAAATTAATAAGGCTTTTCTGTGCTTAGAAACAACATCTTCGAAGCTTTAAGATGTGTCTACACTAGCTTGCAAAACACTGAAAGATTCAAGGAGTTAACATTAGCTAACATTTTAAAAAAGTACACTTGTCATTCTTGTTACTCCTCTTAGCAAACATGTTGACCAATTCAGGCACTAAGATTACTTTGAATTGCTAGTGATTGTCATAGGGTGTTAGTATCAGTTACTCGCTAGTGGTTGTCATAGGGTGTTAGTTAGTATCAGTGACTCGCTAGTGATTGTCATAGGGTGTTAGTTAGTATCAGTTACTCGCTAGTGATTGTCATAGGGTGTTAGTTAGTATCAGTTACTCGCTAGTGATTGTCATAGGGTGTTAATTAGTATCAGTTACTCGCTAGTGTTTGTCATAGGGTGTTAGTTAGTATCAGTTACTCGCTAGTGATTGTCATAGGGCTTTAGTTAGTATCAGTTACTCGTTAGATTGTCATAGGGTGTTAGTTAGTATCAGTTACTCGCTAGTGATTGTCATAGGGTGTTAGTTAGTATCTGTTACTCGCTAGTGATTGTCATAGGGTGTTAGTTAGTATCAGTTACTCGCTAGTGATTGTCATTGGGTGTTAGTTAGTATCAGTTACTCGCTAGGGATTGTCATAGGGTGTTAGTTAGTATCAGTTACTCGCTAGTGATTGTCATAGGGTGTTAGTATCAGTTACTCGCTAGTGGTTGTCATAGGGTGTTAGTTAGTAACAGTTACTAAGAGTTAACATTACTTGCAGGTTTGACATAGAGCAGAAGTTGAAAAGAAAGCAAAAAACAGAGGTTAACAAGAAACAGCAACCAAAGTCAAGCAAATCGTACTCGAAGGCAGACGAGTCGAATACGGCCTCGGGTAGAAGTCGTGTGCGAAAAGCTGCTATCGAGAGTGGCAAGGCCTCTGAGAAGCGCTCAGCCATAGAAGCGCTGAAAGCTAAACGACATGCTAGAAAGACACAAGGTTAGAAAACATATCATTGACTTGAATAAAGCCTCAAGTGTATGTAACTATTAATAATAGATTTACTATGTTAGTCAGGTTTAGTAACAAGCCGAGCGGGTGAATTCCTTAACATGATCATGCTGCCTCGACCTTTCACTCTGGTTTGTTACCTTCACCGATGTGGCCATGGAAACCTCTCTTAGCAATAAGCAAATGGCTTTTTAACTGCAGAAGCAAAAGCGGAAAGGATGAAAGAGAAAAAAGGAAACTATGTCTCTGAGAGCTCAGGGAGTGATAGTGATGCCCCGGAGAGAGAAAGTGAAGCTGATGGAGACTCAGGCTCTGATTCAGATGCGAGTAGCCGCAGCTCTGTGCAGTGAGTAGCCAATCACAAGCTGTGCCAAAGTGAAGGAGGCTAGTGATTCGCTGGACGGAGAGTGTGCCAACAGCTTTTGGGATTACCTTTATGTTAACTCAGTAGACCGTTGTAGTTAGTGAATCTTCGCAATGACCTAAGCAATCCCTCATTTTCTTAGCATCCCTCGTGAAAACTGAAAATCCGGGAAATGCAACTAACTCACTCGTATCTAATAGTCACTTTTTCAATAATCGTAAGTGTTCTCCTCTTTTGCTTAGGTTCATTATACAATTTTGAGAGTCGAGGGTGTTTAAGAAGCGTTATGAAAGAGGTCATAAGCACATTGCACTTTTATTCTTCAAAAAACTTTGATGCCTGCTACCATAATCATGCTCACAGAGAGATTTCACAGGGCGAGAGTATGAGAGAGGTTTATATGTTTTAGTTTTTTAATTTGTTTTATTTAATTTTTTAATAAATATTCTTATCCCGCCAAGTACAGAACCGCGAAGTAGCGAGGGATTACTGTATTAGTAGCTGGCATTCATTTTACCCAAGACTGTGCCATATCTATCTAGAATTAATATTCCTAATACAGCCTGCGAAATGTAGAACAACTAAGGCTAGTCAACAAGAGATGACCAGCACAACAAGAGCTGACTACATGTAGTTATTTGCAATATGTGGATAACTTTTGAATGTTCAAAGTTTCAGGCTGAATCCTATGAGTAAATTGTATACACACAAAATTCTCCTGTTTTCATAGTAGCTAATATTACTACTGTATATGACATAGTAGCTAATATTACTACTGTATACGACATAGTAGCTAATATTCCTACTGCATACGACATAGTAGCTAATATTACTACTGTATATGACATAGTAGCTAATATTACTACTGCATACGACAGAGAAGCTAATATTACTACTGTATACGACATAGTAGTTAATATTACTACTGTATATGACATAGTAGCTAATATTACTACTATATACGACATAGAGGTTAGTATTACTACTGTATACGACATAGTGGCTAATATTACTACTGTATACGACATAGTAGCTAATATTACTACTGTATACGACATAGTAGCTAATATTACTACTGTACAGTATATGACATAGTAGCTAATATTACTACTCTATACGACATAGTAGCTAATATTACTACTGTATACTACATGGTAGGTAATATTACTGTATACGACATAGCGGTTAGTATTACTATGTTCTACAATCATGGTTGTGTTGTTTCTGTTGAAGGAGTGACTCGGAAGGGGAGAGTGTGAGCAAGTCAAGGGAGCCTTCCAAGGCAATCCAGGTGAAGGAGCAACTGGAAGACATTCGGTTGTCGAGGCACAGGCTTGAGCAATGGTGTCACATGCCCTTCTTTAAAAAGGCCATTCTTAACTGCTTTGTCAGGATCGGCATTGGCAACCGTGAGGGCAGTCCTGTCTACAGGGTATGTCGAATAAGTCGTATATCTGTATTGTGGAGTACTTTGTGGTCCAATGGTTAGGTTCACATGTCTATAGTATTCTCATTTAATCCCAGAAGTTCCATAAGAGAATGTGTCAGTCAGAGCAGGCATTGCAAGTTGACACTTCAAAGTTGGGTTTCTAGTAGCTGGTTTCATCCATATTTTTACTTTATCGTAGAACCAAAAATTTACCGTTTTCACTTCGACATACAAAGGTTTGACATTTGGTATGAAGATTGGTATGAAGGTTGGTATGAAGGTTGGTATAAAGGTTGGTATGAAGGTTGGTCTGGAAGTTTGTCTGAAGGTTGGTCTGAAAGTTGGTCTGAAGGTTGATATGAACGTTGGTATGAAGGTTGGTATGAAGGTTGATATGAACGTTGGTATGAAGGTTGGTGTGAAGGTTGGTCTGAAGGTTGGTATGAAGGTTGGTCTGAAGGTTGGTATGAAGGTTGGTATGAAGGTTGGTGTGAAGGTTGGTATGAAGGTGTGTCTGAAGGTTGGTATGAAGGTTGGTATGAAGGTTGGTCTGAAGGTTGGTATGAAGGTGTGTCTGGAGGTTGGTAAAAGGTGTGTCTGAAGGTTGGTATGAAGGTGTGTCTGGAGGTTGGTAAAAGGTGTGTCTGAAGGTTAGTATGAAGGTTGGTATGAAGGTTGGTATGAAGGTTGGTGTGAAGGTTGGTATGAAGGTTGGTGTGAAGGTGTGTCTGGAGGTTGGTATGAAGGTTGGTGTGAAGGTTGGTATGAAGGTTGGTGTGAAGGTTGGTGTGAAGGTTGTTATGAAGGTTGGTATGAAGGTTGGTATGAAGGTTGGTGTGAAGGTTGGTATGAAGGTTGGTATGAAGGTTGGTATGAAGGTTGGTGTGAAGGTTGGTCTGAAGGTTGGTATGAAGGTGTGTCTGGAGGTTGGTAAAAGGTGTGTCTGAAGGTTGGTATGAAGGTGTGTCTGAAGGTTGGTGTGAAGGTTGGTATGAAGGTTGGTATGAAGGTTGGTATGAAGGTTGGTGTGAAGGTTGGTCTGAAGGTTGGTATGGAGGTGTGTTTGGAGGTTGGTAAAAGGTGTGTCTGAAGGTTGGTATGAAGGTTGGTGTGAAGGTTGGTGTGAAGGTTGGTATGAAGGTTGGTGTGAAGGTTAGTATGAAGGTTGGTATGAAGGTTGGTATGAAGGTTGGTATGAAGGTTGGTATGAAGGTTGGTGTGAAGGTTGGTGTGAAGGTTGGTGTGAAGGTTGGTATGAAGGTGTGTCTGGAGGTTGGTATGAAGGTTGGTGTAAAGGTTGGTGTGAAGGTTGTTATGAAGGTTGGTATGAAGGTTGGTATGAAGGTTGGTGTGAAGGTTGGTATGAAGGTTGGTATGAAGGTTGGTATGAAGGTTGGTATGAAGGTTGGTGTGAAGGTTGGTCTGAAGGTTGGTATGAAGGTGTGTCTGGAGGTTGGTATGAAGGTTGGTGTGAAGGTTGGTATGAAGGTTGGTATGAAGGTTGGTATGAAGGTTGGTATGAAGGTTGGTATGAAGGTTGGTATGAAGGTTGGTATGAAGGTGTGTCTGGAGGTTGGTATGAAGGTTGGTGTGAAGGTTGGTATGAAGGTTGGTATGAAGGTTGGTGTGAAGGTTGGTCTGAAGGTGTGTCTGGAGGTTGGTATGAAGGTTGGTATGAAGGTTGGTGTGAAGGTTGGTCTGAAGGTTGGTATGAAGGTGTGTCTGGAGGTTGGTATGAAGGTTGGTGTGAAGGTTGTTATGAAGGTTGGTATGAAGGTTGGTATGAAGGTTGGTGTGAAGGTTGGTATGAAGGTTGGTATGAAGGTGTGTCTGGAGGTTGGTATGAAGGTGTGTCTGGAGGTTGGTATGAAGGTTGGTGTGAAGGTTGTTATGAAGGTTGGTATGAAGGTTGGTATGAAGGTTGGTGTGAAGGTTGGTATGAAGGTTGGTATGAAGGTTGGTATGAAGGTTGGTGTGAAGGTTGGTATGAAGGTGTGTCTGAAGGTTGGTATGAAGGTTGGTATGAAGGTTGGTATGAAGGTTGGTGTGAAGGTTGGTCTGAAGGTTGGTATGAAGGTGTGTCTGGAGGTTGGTATGAAGGTTGGTGTGAAGGTTGTTATGAAGGTTGGTATGAAGGTTGGTATGAAGGTTGGTGTGAAGGTTGGTATGAAGGTTGGTATGAAGGTGTGTCTGGAGGTTGGTATGAAGGTGTGTCTGGAGGTTGGTATGAAGGTTGGTGTGAAGGTTGTTATGAAGGTTGGTATGAAGGTTGGTATGAAGGTTGGTGTGAAGGTTGGTATGAAGGTTGGTATGAAGGTTGGTATGAAGGTGTGTCTGGAGGTTGGTCTGAAGGTTGGTATGAAGGTTGGTATGAAGGTGTGTCTGGAGGTTGGTAAAAGGTGTCTGAAGGTTGGTATGAAGGTTGGTATGAAGGTTGGTCTGAAGGTTGGTGTGAAGGTTGGTATGAAGGTTGGTATGAAGGTTGGTATGAAGGTGTGTTTGGAGGTTGGTAAAAGGTGTGTCTGAAGGTTGGTATGAAGGTTGGTATGAAGGTGTGTCTGGAGGTTGGTAAAAGGTGTGTCTGAAGGTTAGTATGAAGGTTGGTATGAAGGTGTGTCTGGAGGTTGGTAAAAGGTGTGTCTGAAGGTTGGTATGAAGGTGTGTCTGAAGGTTGGTGTGAAGGTTGGTATGAAGGTTGGTATGAAGGTTGGTGTGACGGTTGGTGTGACGGTTGGTGTGAAATTTGCGGAACTATTTGTTTCAGCATTCAGAGTTGTTTCCTAAACATGCTGTTCGAAGTTTCTCAAAGCGTTGCAGTTTTTCACGCTAGTACAGTTCGCCCTTGGGTTTTGATGACCCTCAAATGATTTTTTTCTCTATGATCTAGAACACGATGTTTTTCGCACTCTCCATACGAAGTATGTTTTGTCATGCGAAATAAAGAAAAAGTTCTCTCAAAATTTAAATTTGGCAGTCGGTGTGCTGATTTCATCGGGATAACAAATATGCCGATATGCTATTGCCGAAATTCTAACAATGATTGAAAGAAATACATGTACGCTGTTCGATCTCGCTCAGATTGGTGTTATTGTGAAAACGAAACCGAAGACAGATAAGTGATAAAATTTTAGTGACAAAAAAGTTGGGGTTTAGTAAAATAGTTGAAATATATATACTACAATTTAGCTTCAAGTATGTGTTTAGTGAAGTAAATTTATTCTAGTTATGTTCAACGTGTATGTTATACGTCTGCCTCGAAGGTAAGAATTCTCGATGGTACGTTCTGCACATAGTAAATTGTAATATCACATTTTATTGCAGATCATAACCACTAAATACAATAAAGTTGCTGTAGGTAACTATAATTACTAAGGTTAACATATTATTTTGTTACTAACTTTTAATATGTCCAGTATGTATATCAAATTTTGATGATTGTCACCTGGGGGTGTTTGTATTAGATGTTTACTATGGGTTTCTGTACCCCTCTATTCGAAATTTTAGCCTTATGATGCCAACGCTGAAACGAATTAAAATCGTATGGCGAGGGTCCACTGTACATGTAGTTGGAAAGTAGTTGTACGAGGGTCCACTGTACATGTAGTTGGAAAGTAGTTGTACGAGGGTCCACTGTACGTGTAGTGAGAAAGTAGTTGTACAAGGGTTCGCTGTACATGTAGTTGGAAAGTAATTATACGAGGGTCCACTGTACATGTAGTTGGAAAGTAGTTGTACGAGGGTCCACTGTACATGCCATATTCGGTTTTAGTTTAGTTTTAAGAACCACTTTAAACAGTTTTTCATACTTTCACTCTATGTTTAAAAGAATGATTCTCAGGAAGACTGGCGTGAAAGTGTTGAGTATGAGGTACTAGAGGTGAAAACAGAAAGGGCAGAGCTTTTCTTTGAATTAAAAAAAAACAAATGACAATAAAAATATAGGCAAAGATCTTCAGATAATTTCTTTGCTTCCTCCAAAGTCGTCTCGTAGTTATTGTGAGGAATAACGTGAAGGTAAAAAAGGAAGCTTGAAACTACAGAATGTGGAGAGGTTGTCCAAGATAATCATCGATATTATGTAAAAAATTCAAATAAAAATATTAGTTTTATTAGATATTTTATTAATAAAGAATGTTTTTGTGTTATCATAATAAACTTCCAATAAAACCATTATAAAGTAAGAAATACTTTTGATACCATTGTAGCTTCATGTTGATTGGCTGACTTAGTGAGTTCTATTTGATATGCATTTCTCACCTTTTATCAATTAAGCTAAACAATATTTTCTGTGTTGCAAGTAGGCTTTTTAATTCATAACAATTATAAATTTTAAACATGTTCTTAAATGCTTTCCTTCCTAACACGGCGATAACATGAATAAGTCACAACCAAACTCCATGTATATTCCTTTTATCTACTTGAGAGGATTGCTAGGAATAGAATTAGTGTTACTGCAAGTCTGTTAGTTGGCTTTGCTAGGACAAAATATTTTATGTAACCTTCCAAATCACTGATAAGTATTTAGATTTCCTCCTTTCAGTGGCATTCCATTGCTGCATGTTGTGTATTGAGTAGCCACTTCTTTATTAGCAGTGCGCTAGATTTTTGGGCTCATGTCTACTCGGCCTCTTTACTGAGCTTACTTTATCCAAAGTTCAATAGAATGGTTCAGGTTTGGTTATCAGTAGGACTTTCCAGCATTAATTGTAGTGTGTGGAGATTTGTGATGTCGTGGAAACAGCAAAAATATATCAACTTGGTTCCACCAGAACTAACAAGGGTCTCAAACTCAGGTAAGATGTCAGCCACTCTGTACGTAACAGATACACCAAGCGCACTGGCTTTTACTGATATTCTCTATATTGCACTAAATGTATTATTTTTAGCTTATATTGTACATAAAGATGCTGTTGTTTCAGTTGTCACATTTTTGTTCTCAAGCTGCATCTGTACTAAACCACCTAAAATGTGAACGTTCACATCTAGGTATGAGTTTTACTGAAAATCAATTATATTCTATAAGGCATTGCTCTGTCTTCATTTTTGGTAGCCATCTCTTGAATTTTTCAGTTTCAACGATGGCAAAGTGTTTTAATAGGGTTTAATTTCTCCTAACTTTGCGAATGTAAACTCCCGATAACTATAATGGTAGGCATAGAGAATTAGCTGGGGTTTTCACCTGCAACTGACTTCAGGAACATTTATTTATTCACTGCAAGCTTCAATCTTTCCTTTAAGATGTTGAATTCTTCAGTCCTATTATATGACACTTTTCGTCGTAGCTTCTTCACTGGACTAATTTATTGGTGGTTTGTTTCGTCACGATGTTACTCCTTTACCTGTTGCAGATTTGGCCAAGCTGAGCGGGTCTACAGACTAGAGTTTGTCTCCAACAGCCCCTTCGGTGAGCATGAGTTCTTTAAATGGAAAGAAGCAGTTATGTTTGCTGGCTGTCAGCTGCCGACCACTGAAGATGTCAAGAAAAAGGTGAGTGCATCTCTGAATGAAGTGCTTCAGATGTTGATAGTTTTGTTGAGTTAACACTGTTCACCAATTTGGTGTTTTTTTATATTTTTTACTATTATATTGTTAAACATTCGATTTATTATATCCTTTCATGGTATAGCTGTTATCACTTCCTCAAAAATTAGGTTAAAATTCTTTCATTTTTTCCATAAATTAACTTTACTATAAAATATATCAACGGATCATTTATTTGAGTTATCATATACTTCAAAACTACTTTACACAGCGCTTGTATATACTCTGATGCGCTAAACCTTTTGGTCCTTTATAAGGACTTTACTATTTAATTGCAAGTAGCTTTTTGTCATCTAGTTGCTAATGTAAGTTCTTACATCATGGCACGCTTGACTGAAGAGATCATTTTTGACTGAAGAGATCAATTTTGCGTCAGAGTTGTAATATAAGTTGTCACTATCACAAGTTTCTCTACTCCGAGTTTTACCCAAGACTTGCATATCTCTAAAACACTTTTATTTGATAATGGGTGATAGGCTGATATGTTTGAAGTATGTAGACTAGGCTTTAGTTGGTCTGTTTTAACGGCAATAGTTTGCTCATTTGAATTTTTCAGGTGGCGGATTTGAAAAAATACCTTAAGTTGAGTTTATCGGATAAAGAGATTGTTGATTTGGTTAATGAGAAGAAGAGATTCCAAAAGAACCCGACAAACTTTGCTGTCAAGAAGCATGAGATTATGAAAGAGAAGGTAATTCCATATGAACGGTATCACTCTACCTAAATATGTTTTTATTGATCGTCATCATCTTGATTGCTGTATTTTATAGTTATACTTCTTATGAATCTAGTTAGTTTGATACCTACTTGGTGTTTAGGCTGTTTTAGATATCAAATGTTTTAAAAAAATATGTTGTAAATCATTTAGATCATTCTCCAGTTAGAAAACAGGTTTTTAGCTCCTGTTACTACAGATAATTACAATAGATAAAATCAATGCATTATAGAGAGATTTAAACAGAAATGTAAAAATAATTTAGTAAAGTGATAAAAAGAGTTTTTTATTTTTACTTTACCTTTAAGGAACATGAACTAAACGATAGCCTTTAATATGCAGAGGTTGTTATGGTGAAAAAGATTCATTGCATAACTTAATTTGACTTGAACTACTAGGCTATAAGTTTTATATTTTTTACATTTTCTTCATATATTTTTATTTCAGTAACTTCACTTTCATTTTTAAATCTACGATGTTTCAAAAAACTTTGAACGTCGTACGTTGAAAATTACTTGGTGCAAAGTCAGATAGTGGTTCAAATTTTTATATTATTTTAAAAAATTTGGATGTTACTTGAACGTTTGATAGTATGTACACATTATGAAACATCCTGCTATATGGTACATGTTCTACCATCAAAGTTTATTGTTAGTTGCCAGTCTGATGTCTCTCACATGCATCTCCTATCATCTAGGAACTAGCTGAGATGGCTGGGGATGAGTTTCGGGTACAGCAACTGACAGACGAGTTGGAGGAAGTGGAAGAGAAGGCAACAGAACTGGAGAGGAGACGAGTGGGAAAACTTAATTCTATCACGTGAGTATCAGGGCCATTATTTAAGTGCTTCAAATTTTGGTAGCATTTTTCAATAATTTACCTAATCAATCATTAGGTAAATCTGCGTCATATGTTAAGATTTTAATGTATTGAAGCAAATATTTCCTGTAAGAGTACGCTGTAATTCATCCCATTGCCCGAAAACCTATAATTTTAATAAATACATATAACATTCAAACATGAGTAAATATCATATAGGCTTCACACCATAGCTAGCACATTTGAACTACTAGAAGCCTACCTAGTGGCTGCATGGAGAACTTTATACTGTATATCGAGCAATGGCAATATACATGTGTATATGCACAAGTGTATATATATATATATTTACATTTATATTTATACATAATGTGTGTATGTATGTGTGTATATATGTATGTATATATACATATATGTATATAAATACACAATTAAAAAACAGCGGCAGGTAATGTAGTTGCCTGCCATTAACCTGGCACATTGCCAATGACTAATTTGAGTGAGCTACTATCCGTATCGCTAAACGTACCAATAGGAGCTGTGAGAGCAAACTTTAGTGATGTTGTGTAACGCAGAGTGCTATGTGCATTTTGATCAAGATAATCGACTCATATCGCCTATTGAATTCATTGCATGTCACGTAGCTTAGTTGGTTAGGTTATCGCCTGGTGAGGGGGAGGTTTTGAGATCAAATCCAGCACGAAGCAGATATTTCATTCTTAGATTTCAATAGCAATAGCTGGACAGACCAAACAACAAACTTTGAGAGTAATACTTATATATACTCAGTTGGAAACAGTTAGTGGTTCATATTATAAACATCAGCTTCTCCATAACTTGCTTGGTGTGCTGTGGGGGCCCTTGTTAACACTTACACTGTTGGTTTGCTGTGGAGACCCTTGTTAATCCTTACACTGTTGGTGTGCTATGGAGGCTCTTGTTAATCCTTACACTGTTGGTTTGCTGTGGAGACCCTTGTTAATCCTTACAATGTTAGTTTGCTGTGGAGGCCCTTGTTAGCCCTAACACTGTTGGTTTGCTGTGGAGGCCCTTGTTAATCTTTACACTGCTGGTGTGCTGTGGAAGCCCTTGTTAACCCTAACACTTTTGGTTTGCTGTGGAGACCCTTGTTAATCCTTACACTGTTGGTGTGCTATGGAGGCTCTTGTTAATCCTTACACTGTCTCTATTGACGACTTATTCCAGGTTCATTAATCAGAGAAACCGATCTAACAATATCCGACACGCCGAGGAGGCTATGCGGAAAGAGTGGATAGAGAGTAAGAATGCAACAGCAGATCCATTCACACGACAGCAATGTCGCCCAGTACTAGGTAAGTATCACGGCCACCTGATATGTCCATTATAACCATTCGATTAGCTGTGATAGTGTGATCTAGTTCTGCTTTTATGTGATCTTTATACGTGAGTTCAGTGTAGTAATAGAACATGGAGTAGGCTGACAGTGCCAGAGTAACTGACGTTGTAACACTGCTTATAAAACATAACTTTATTTTTACATATTAAAATTAGAAAATCCATAATATAAACAGCAATATTTATGTGATATTTCACAATTAACTGCGTTTTAGTCACTTGTGACCAATCAGTAAAAATTGTAAGTCTAAGCTCATGACAATACATATTTATTTATAACCTAGGATTATGACCGGCTACGCATTAATCTATTGATAGCGGATTTCAATAAGTAAATTGTATAATTTTTACAGCAATAAGTATTATACTCTGTTGAATATATAAAAGGACTGTTGAGATCATAGACCTATTAACTATACAGTATAGTTAATAGGTCTATGGTTGAGACAATGTAAAAACATTGCTGACACGGTGTTCAGTGTATACATCAACTTTGGCAGTGAGCTAAAACTTGTCCACAAATTTAAATCCAGCTTCATCATGCATCAATTATTGATAGTGCGTTATACTAAAGTGATACGTCATAAGGATCCTCCTAGTATTAAGTAATGTATTACCTTGATCACAACATATCTGCAGCAACTAAGAAGAAGAAGGTTGAGGCAGCAAATCAGGAAGTTAAACCTGAATTGTCCAAGCAAGACAGCATAGACGCGGCAGAGCAAGCCCTCAAGATGCAGACGACACAGAAGGTTGGTATCAGCTCACTAATATTGTTTGATTCTCGAGCAGCAATGGCCCATATGAATGATGATATTAATAGATTGTGTGATGTCTTATAGCGTCTAAATTATGTAAATTACTCAACAATTCTGGTTTAGTTATTGGGATTTTTATCAATAATAAGATTTTCAGCAAGTGAGTACAAGTCAGTACATCGGTAAGTGTATCAGTCATCTTTGTAACTCTTCCCAAAATGAATTGTTTATATTTTATAAAATGGCAACTTTGTCACTTCAGCTGGTACCAACTCCTGTGTCTCATAAAGGTTTAGAAACCTCAACTCGTATAGATACACTCACAATTGGGTAAATATTTCCCTTGTACGCCGATTAGTGTTATGGTATGCAAATTTACTCTTAATCTTGTTGATGTTTACACATCAGCTAATAGAAATTGGTCTATGATAGGCCTCACTAACTTATCAGCTGCTAGTTACTAGATATGGTGTCCTCAAGTGAATTTCCTCTAGTAGTAACTTGATTGATTACTAGATTATCAGTCATTACTAGATGAAGCAGCAGGAAGTAATACCTTTTATATACTTTTATATGAGTCAAAAATAAATTGAGATTCACCCAGTCCTTGATCTATCTTTGAAGGTAAATTTGCATGACTTGTCATTGCCGTCAGCATGCATCACTGGTATAGCCTACTTTGATGTTTTAGTCATTCGATAACAATTATTTAATTGGTTTGTAATGCAGACTAGCTTGCCGCCGAAAGAGATCAAGGAACATCGTACATCACATGACCTCTTCTCTGTTCATGATTTTGATATCAAAATTGACTTGGATGTGCCTCTCTCCGCAGGTAACTTTAACTGTCAGTTATAGCTGACTTCTTTCGCTGACTTCTGGCTGCTATTAGGTTGTAAATATTTTCCTTACTATTATAATAGACTATATAAACTGGAATGTCTTTGAGTTCAACTTTGCTGCACTTTTAAGGCAATATTTTTACATGATAGTTTGTAAGTAGGTATTGTGAATTGTCAACACACATGTATATGAAGACCTCAACGCAAGAACGATTAATGTCACATTTTCTCAAAATACTAGGCTCGATTTCCATTAGATAGTTCTGGCCACATAGTTTAGTCTCTGTGACAAACTTTCAGCAAAGATGATCCAGGTCAAGGGATATCCCTACTTGAAATAAACTAGCTCTTTGTAAATCTGATCAATGTCCAAGTTTTTAAACTTTAAAATGGCTATATCTCATGTTTGAGCAAATGTGTCATTGATCGTTCTTCCGTTGAGGTCTTCATATATATTCAAACATTTAAGATGTTTTTAGGTCATTTCATTTCACACACATTAACACAATCTTAGAATATTTCATACACAGTATTATAAATAACCATGAATACAAGGGCCTCACCAAGATGCAGTCAAGTTACTATTTACTGTTATGTTGATGTGCGATTTTTTAACATTCGGTGGGAAGTTTAAGCAAACTTTTGTCTCCACACTTGAAATAATATCCAACACCCGAAAAATATATTCAAGCTAATTTTGTTTAAACTTAACCTATTATAAAGTAGAGGGAATACACTGTGTATCTCTACCGTGTATCTCTACCGTGTATCTCTACCGTGTATTTCTACCGTGTATCTCTACCGTGTATTTCTACGGTGTATCTCTACCGTGTATCTCTACCGTGTATCTCTACCGTGTATCTCTACCACGTATCTCTACCGCGTATCTCTACCGCGTATCTCTACCGTGTATCTCTACCGTGTATCTCTACCGTGTATTTCTACCGTGTATCTCTACCGTATATTTCTACCGTGTATCTCTACCGTGTATTTCTACCGTGTATTTCTACCGTGTATCTGTACCGTGTATTTCTACCGTGTATTTCTACCGTGTATTTCTATCGTGTATTTCTATCGTGTATCTCTACCGTGTATTTCTACCGTGTATTTCTACCGTGTATTTCTACCGTGTATCTCTACCGTGTATCTCTACCGTGTATCTCTACCGTGTATTTCTACCGTGTATCTCTACCGTGTATTTCTACCGTGTATTTCTACCGTGTATCTCTACCGTGTATTTCTACCGTGTATCTACTAACTCCTCACCTCTGAATCTACACATCATCAACTCTGTACTTTTTCATCAGCACTCTATGATATAGGAACACTACTGAGTGTCCGTCGTTGCCCAGATAATGAAAAAGTCTTTGCACAGAAAGTTTATTTTCATTTAACATATACAACATTTAAAACTCTACCTTTTAAACTTCATATCATGAGAAAAGTGTTTTTATGCAGTTCAAATAAATTACAAAAAAAATAAACAATCAGTTCATGAAAGTGTGTGTAAAATTAAAAAAATGCTACTGTTGCAGCAGAAGCTCGTTATATTCAAAGTTTTGATGGATGATACTTGGACCACTTGATACTGATACAAACGTAAAAATGAGATATCTAATTTTCTTTATCTAATACTTTGTCTGATTGAATGGAGAGAGAGAATGTGGAGGCAATTCTTACTCCAGATAATACAATTTTCCACGTGAAATGCATTTAGCTTCTGCAAATTTATCAAAACCATAAATATGAGTATAACTGACATTTAAAATGGAAACAGTACATCTGAAAATTGCACATTAAAATATCGGTGATGTTAAAAGAATTTAATTCAAAAAATAACATACTGAAAAGGTAATATTAGTTGATAATAAAAAGTGCACATGTAAAGCCGTGTGCATTGTTAAAAGGGTATACCGTATATGGTAAGAGTGATGGGTGTGGTAAGAAGTACTTAGTCCTGTGATTATGCGCACTTGTTAGTAGACTCGCGATTTGAATGTTGTGAGTTCTAAACCAATATGAAGGTGATTTTTGTTGCTTAAAATTTATTGCTATAACTGGACACACAAATGACAGACAGAAAAAAGTAGAGATTTATGTATAGATTAAAAGCTATTTTTATTGGTTAATCATTAATTGAGTCTTCTACATCGGTGTCAAATAAACTGGATCCTTTTGTTGGAAAACTAAAATTCTCATTTACAACATGGTTACTCAATGGGAATTTAATCAATAGTCATAAATTATATATCAACATTTTGTTCTGATTTCAAATATGTAAATCAAACAGCTTTCAATATATGTTTTTGAGCCAAATTTTGAACATTTCATTTTTTAATAGTTGAAGATAATCTGCACAGATACAATCACATCTCATACATTTGTATTAGCTTATTTCAAGTCATATCCATGTTTAATCACTCGCTGTATTTGAGTTATCCGTTTACCTTGATAAGATTGTCTGTTCCATGACAAAGACAATCTTGAAACAAATTAATGTCATATGAAGAGGGTTGGTGTTAGAGGAGCTAATTACAATCTATATGCAATATGACAACTGCTGTAGTTTGGTCTTTGCACCATATTAACTTGAGGGCTAGATAGCTCGAGTTTACTAGATAGCATTGGAAATACTGTGTATTGTTTGCTATTGTATTTGTTATTGATTCTTAGTTTTACACTGGTGATATTGCTGATTGGCAGTTCCGCGTTGGCAACTACATAGTTAAAACCTTTAGTTGGTGTTTCATGACAGTACAGTATCTTCCTGCTATAAAGCATTGATTTTTTAAGATATGCGGAAAATTTTTAGCATTATGATTAGTCATTCAGTTTTTGGTGGCAAAAACTTGCAAAAGCTGTTATAATCGCTTGTTATTCCTATAAAAAGAATGCAGCTATGTTCACATTGTCAAGAAAGTAATTTTTTAGTTGGTCTTACAATAAGGTCCTAGAACTTTATGAAGAAAATATACATGTAACTACCCTACAGGATGAAAATATTCGTTGGTCATAAAAATTCGCGATTTCGCGAACAGTCAATCTCGCGAATTATTAAATTCAGTGAATAATTAGTTCTATTTTTAATCACAAGAAAGAATAACTACTGCATCAAATTGAAAACTAGTCGCTAGCCTAGTTTTTAATGTAAATACCAAACGTAATTGAGTTCCAAAACATTTTTAAAATCATTGGCTGAGCTTTGAGCTAACACCATCGCCAATGCATCACATTTATTTACAAAATTATTCGAGGTTGTCACAAGATATGCAGAATGGCGTCATCGCGAAAATAGCCGCTAGGCAGAAGTACTAAACGTAGCCGAGTTCCAAAACTTCTTTAAAATCATTGCCAGGCCTCGAGCTTTATTGCCATTGCGTCAAACTTTACAAAATTATTCAAGGTTTGTACAAGTTATTCGGCATGGCTTCAGCATCGCAAAAAAGCTCTCCTAGTCTTTTTACATTAGAATCAACTCCATCAATCTCTGATACCGAAGTCAAGGATGATCATGATTTTGATCTGGACATTGTGGTATGTATTTGATTTGCAGTGCAGATACGTTTTTCCATAATCAACTGCATTAGTTAATTCTTTTGTTTAAAAACTGATCGCTTTCATCAAATACTTCAGCTATTGTTTTTGTACTTCCTCAACACTCGTTAATATTTTTTCTTTTTTGTGTTTACTGCAGATTGAGAATGAAACAACCTACTCCGATTACGAAAACTAGAGACAAGTAGTAATATTCACCAAGGCAGGAATATTGGCAGAGAAGCAACCAGTCAACCTAGACCCCCTTCATCGCCAACAACTCCTTGATATCGCTGCAGCAAACATGATTAAATTACACATTTTATTTCATGTATAGATATATTATAATTTATTACAAACTTGAGTGTACAAATAAAATATTTCAAATACAAATAAAATTTTACAAACGATGAATGGAGTAAATATAAACAGTTTAGTCCATATGGCGGTTGTCTATCAATAAATTAAACTGGTACTCTTGATATGTGAATACTAGCGTGTAATGGTGCTTTCTGACTAGTTATTTTGGCAATAGCAGCTCTGTCACTGTCTTGGGTAGGTGTTGAATGCGATTCTCTTGCTACTACATGGCTGGTAAGGAAGCTATCATCAGAACTCTCATCGTGGCTTACTATTGCAAAGTTCTGCCGGTTGGCCAATGATTTGTGCTCGTAAAGGCATTTTTGTTCCTTTTTAAAAACAGATATATTCTTCTCGGTAAGTAGCTGCGGTCACTTCAACCTCAATTTCCAGACCTCCCTGAATGATTGGTGATCTTCTAAGAATGACATCTACCACCCTTGCAATCATTGTTCTTCGGTGTATGCTGAAAAATCTCTCTTCACACTAAAACGAATAATGAAGCGGTAGGGATGGAAAAAATAAGTATTGCGTTTTACCGAAAAACCAAAGTAAAATTCAACTAATTTAGTAAATGTAAAAAACTCATTGCTTACCACAAATTGTTGGCTTATCAGAGGCCTCCAAAGCGATGAATATTCGTGAAAACCTCTGGACGCAGCAAAAATTGTTTACCGTAGCTTAGCATGATCGCCTCGCAGTTGTAAGCTAAATATAAACCAGAACACGCGGTGTGCGCATGCGTAGGAATAACTCTATTACTAGCCGCAATAGAGTTAACTTTTCCTAGAGAGTGGCAGTTTTCAACCGCGAATAAATTCATCTGCGAATATGCATGAAAAAACAATTTTCGCGAAATATAACTCCGCAAATAAATTCATCCTGTAGGGTATGTTTGTAATTTAAGTGAGGGTTACCAGAGCTCACTTGTCTGAGATCCCGTAACATAATTTATACGAAATATTATAAAACTTACTATTACTATTTTGCTACTGGATTTGGAGTCATCACTCCATGATTCAGGATCACACGGTATATGATTTTGTTATGACTGTTTGAATGGCATTGCAGGTAACCCTCTTTCCCTCTTGCCCAAATCTCAGTCTGATGTGAGAGACACAGCTCCTAAGCGGTCGCTAAATCTTTCTGACTATAAGAAACGAAAAGGCCTAATCTAAGAGATGTAGGAAAGAGCATTGCGTCATTTTGTATATAAATAAACTTTTGTATCATTGTTTTATAGGGCAGTGAAATGAACTCTTGCATTACATAGTGCCTCTTTTTGAATCGAGTATATCCTCTAGAACTGCTTTTGTATATACAAGCTGAGTACATACAAATGGTATTCTGGTTTACTCCAAAAACCCGTGTGAATTCCAACCTTGGAACTATGGTATATGATTTGAAATGGCATTAGACTGTATATATGCTTCTTATACCGATTGCTTTTACACTTGAACAGAGCCTGTGAGTCATTGAAGCTTGTTAAAGCATGTCGTTTTACGGTGTATCTAAAATATATGGTGCCATCAAACATACAGATAATCTTATCCATAGCATGGGTTACATGTGAGAAAGGCAATAGAATCCTTAGGAGATAAGGTAATCTCTATATCAAAGATATTATAAGGAGTCAAGAGATTTTGAAATAATAGAAACTGCCTTTAGCTAGTAGATCAGTATAGGGACATATATTCCATGCTGTAAGTTCAATGTGTACAAAGTATGTTTGAGAACATACATAGAATTTATCCATGTTTCATCTAATATTATCTCAGTTCTCGCAGATTAAGGTGTCAATAAGTAGTGCTACACAGATTACTGCTTCAATGATTTGCATTCTTAGGTAACAGAATACAGGGTCCTTCAATGATATATGCTCCTGGGTATGGCTGGAAATAGTCGGTATGTTTCCATGACTCACATAATTCGAATGATTCACAAGTTGAGTTACGTTAATAATAATGACATTACTCTGCAGCTGGAATCTATTGCAGTGTTTTTAGCTTCTTCGTGTCTCAAAGTAGTTTACCAGTGCGAAGGAGCATTGATAGTAATCGAGAAGTAGTTTAAGAATGCATGCGAGCAGGTTATCCGAGTTGAAAAAAATAGTATTGTCCAGCTTGAGACTAGAATCTAGAGAGTTCATGAAAAGAAGGGAAATGATAGTGTTGACATAAAAAAAGATAGAAGGCTGAATGTAGGTGAGATTGGAAAGGCTAGGTGACCACCTGCAGCGAATATAAAGACAATCAGAAAAGATTGAATTAAGAAAATAGTAGAAAATGAAAAGCTGTGGTAGGGCAGACAAGGGATTAGGGGGTACTAGGTCATACACGGCAGGGCCAAGCAGGTGAAAAGAGAAGGCAGCATAGGAGGAGGAGTACATGTACATCTGAGAGTATATGGAAGGTGTTGTCAACAGAGAAAGACATTGTTGGAGGTATAAGACCCAATGTGGTGGACCCGACTAGGGAGTAACTAAATGTGCTAGTAGATTCATATGCCAACTTTGATAATGTTAACATATGAGATCCTTTCTTTATTAAAATGGCTTTTTATTTTAAAATGCTAAAAGTGGAGATGCCGATATATATTCATACTTGAAAAATATTTCTGTGGTAATATATATGAATACGCAAGTAAAGATTACTATCGTATTTCACCCCCTATAAGCTTAAAGAGGCAGAGATATGTCCCATTAGTGGAAAATATTGATTGCACAAGGTCCTTTTCAAATGATGACATCGCCATTTTCATTGGCAACGCTGAAACAGACACCTTGTTGGGTTTAATTGCTTCTTCTAGGTCGGCCATCATCTCGAGACCACCAAGATTGGATGCAAAGTCACAGCCTCCCAGTATTACTTGAGTTCGTTTGCTGTCTCTCTTACTCATTTGCTTCCCCATCTCTTCCCAGAACCTGTGAATTTATACCATAATGAATGTAGACTTATGTTCCCCTTAAAGTCTTTATCAATGAAATAGTTGCCAATAACCTGCTTTACCACTGCAGGTTGTTAATTGGGAGACAAGCCTACCAACACAACCACAGCAATTCCATGGTAACTGCGTAACTAAAAAAATATATTTAGTTAGAAATATGCGCACTGTGTTAACAACACCCTATGTATTCTGTGGAAAATTATTATGAGTTACTGTAAATTCCCCCCTCCCTCCCTTATAGTAGCAAGTACAGAATAACTAGGTATCATACGGTATTACAAATTATATGAATGCAGAATCCTGAAAAAACGCAACGCTGAGCGCTGGTTATTCTACTGATTGACAAAGCAATAATTGGATGAATTGATCACCAAAGCAGCGACAATATGAATTTGGTTAAAAGCTGTGGTAGAAAATGTATCATTTCAACACTGCCAATCGTATACAAGTCTCTGTTACATGAATGATGTACCATACTTTTAGCATTAGCCAGCCAAATGAGGAAGACCATGTTTAATGGGTCATTTCACTGTTAAAAAGAGCAGACTTTACAAGTGATAGGGTATGCAATAAAGCTTTAAGTTTGTTTCTTACAAATTTGCACAAACTCTTGATAACAAGGCAAGTTTATAGCGGCAAAAACATGTCATACATTGATAGTAACATAACACCCACCACAGGGTATAAACCAATTCCAACACTGAAACTTAATACTTATCTAATAGTTTGCACTTAGTAGAAATATGCTGATAGTTGTCATAGACCCGGAAGTTGAAACACAAATATGATGGATGCTTAGGAACATCATTGAATTTGTAAAGAGACAAAGGCAGATGTTGAAATTTGTATTGACTCTGATTTGGCAGCTGTAGGCCTATACATTTAGCAGATTTTTTGAAGCATCCATTAACGATACACAAACACAGTTGTATTAGTACACATAAATAGGCTGTTATCGATCATAGATTTCTAGGATTAATTAAAGAACAAATCGGTAACTAAAGTCAAAGGTTAAAATTATTGAGCTATTTTTTATGTATTTCTGACGCAAATTCTTATTATAATAACTAAAATCATGCATTGCATACAAGAAGCTGAGCTGGTGTGAAAGTATTCATTCACCATTGAGTATTTGAGCAGACAAGAACAAGCATTTTCTGTACATTTGCCCCACTAATTTTAAGCTAAAATTGGCTATAAAATACCACATATCGATAAAAAAATTTATAATTTTTGTGGTGGTGAGGATGCCTAATGTTAACGTAAAAATGGCCTTAGAACGCCTACTCACCACTTAATATCAGCATTTTTACGTATTTTAGCTGAGGTGAGGATTTGTTTATGGAGCAAGTAGAGGTGACCAGGACCTCCATGACAAAGAAGGACAAGTCTCTCTGCCTTAATACCAGCTCCGTACTCCTCTAAAGTGTCTCTCACTGCCTCTAAAATATGCATGCAGTATGTTAGTGGGTCAACCAACGTGCAACTAATTAGTACGCAAGGCCTTTACTTCTCTAAATCACTTCCGAACAAATAGCAGGAGTACGCAGATGAATGTTTTTAGTCGGTAGATAACCTTTATAGAGTTTACATGTTTTAAACTAAAGTGAGCTTCAAAAATTTCAGACTAGTGACAATCATAACATTGAAACAACCTGTTGATAAAATGTTCAGCTATCAATAAACCAAATAATATTCATAAAGGTAGTGAAGGTTTGAACAAAAGGTTTGAACAAAAGATATATCATATAAATATATATGATATCTTATAGAATCATAAGATATCATGAGATCTTATATCTTATGATATAAGATATCATAAGATATCTATATGATATCTTATGATATCTTATAGATATCATATAGAACAAAAGATATCATATACTATTTGGTAGTTTACAATTTAGCATGCTTTGAAGATTTCAGATTGGTAAAATTGCTGGTGATTTGAAACAGCATTTTCGCTGCTCAAATCTCTAAACTGACGCTCTAAAGAAAAAGTTTTTAGTGAAAGTACTCAGTGTTATCAAAGAAAAACAGATATTAAGGAAATTTAAGTTGAGACTTACAGTTCGAGTGAAGATACTTGAGTAGGAACCAAGATTAAGAGACAGTTAAATGGAAAAACAGACAAACCAATATGTAAATAAATGGAACAGACAGCAAGATAAGATATGAGTAAAAAGTAAACAGATTCATATTTACACGCTGACAAGACTTCACAGCCTTCTACTTGTACTACTCACTAATAACGTCACTAGGAGTGTCCATCAGATAATCATAAACAACTGGTAGAATTGTATCAGCTTCAGCGATAGCTCTCACAACGTCTGCATTTGTGTTCTGCTGCAGCTGAGAGCTTATCAACTACAAACAGAAAAATGCTGGTCTACTTCACAGATAGACACTTTCAAGGTTTGTATTCAAACTCGTATTGGAAAATCTTTAGCTCCGTTAATCTGTGTTATGAATGGTTTCTGTAGATTCACTTCAGTGAACTCATTTTGATAGAGTTGAATCTCTCAAACCTTTTTATATATCAACTTATTTAACTTTAAGCGCTATAAACAGCAGCTTAGAAGCTCAAGACCACAATTATCTGGGCAACCTGCTTACTCAGCTTTGGGTTCGATCAACTATGTTGTAAAACTAAATGCAAAAATGTCTTGTATGGGCAAGTAAGTCTCTTATAACATAAATTTCATTGATTAAACAAGTCACAAACCCATCGCATCTTGAAAGGCTAAACAATGGCTTTATAGGTCAATATTCAAGCTGATGAAAAATAAATTGTATGATCTATTTTATGCTTGTTATTGTTTTATGCAATATCACAAACAACTATTCTTAAAGCTTTATCTAATGTGCTAAACATCACACTGAGTAGCTACAATTTAGCAAAATCTAAATGTGAAAGTTGAATGGAGTTGTTGTGAGAATCCAGTACATGAGTGAACTTCTTTCACACAGACTAACAGTTTGAGCAAAGCTAAATCTTTAAGGTAAATCTCTACACAGGTTTGCTCTTTATTGATTACCTATAAAATGAATCAATATTGTTTTTGAGAATGGCGATCTGTTCTCAGTATATATACCTATTCTAATCTTACCACGATAGTAACAGGCTTAAAGTTTTCTCTCTTATTGATCGCCCACATTTCCTTGTCTCGTTCCTCTAACCAAGCATCTTCCACTAATTTGGATTGAGCAGCGGCTATGGTTTTCTTTTTATGAGCTGCAATTACAATAGGTTATAGACTGAATACAACAAAGTATGCAAGTTTTCATGCTTAGAAATATTGTTCTCTTTTCACAAAAGGAAAAGCATTACTGACTTACATGTATATGAAATTTTTTTTAAAATTGGCTAAACTGTTGTAAGGAGTTTACTGTAATGACTCTATAACAACCCTTAACCATAAGGTTAGCTGATTATCTCTCTTAAGATAATAGCAACAGATGAATCAGATCATAGATACTAACATCAATAACCTTGCTTCATCTATTGAACTTTGTTAGTATTTATGTTTTTACAGAGTTATGAGTCCATTTTACAAAATGCATCCTGTGTAACACAAAGTAAAAATAAATTAATAAAATTAGCTATGGGTTGCGTAATTGTTACATAAAATGTTTTAATAAAAAATATCAATTTTTATTAGTTGGCATTTTAAAAGATCGCAAAATTAAAAAATCTTGTTAAAACTTACAATTTGTTTGATTTCATGCAAAGTATACAAGAACAAACCAAGAACTTCTAAAGTAAAAGTATTCCTACGGTATAACAGAATTCCCAAACTTAATTTGTGTTAACCTCACTTCTGCTTTTCTTGTACTAGTTTTATCTATTACCTGGTAGGCAGATACTAGGTTTTTGATACTTTGGAATGTCCTCTTTCCAAGGTTTAGTTCTGCCTTCTCTCGAGAACTTTCTGTCATAAAGAGATGTTGGAGCGGAGTGCTGAAGACGGCTGGCACTTGTACTTCGACTTGGTGGCTTGCTTCGCGCTGATTTTCTCTCTTCTATTTTGCGAAAGTGTCTATCAAAGGAAGTGATGTCATGAAAGATTTGACTAGAAAAATGGGTAGGCGAGTTCATAACAACAGTACAAATACAAAATAAGCCTCAATGCAAATAGTTTTACATAGCAGAATGCATTGAAAACCTCTCTGGATAATCAAAGGCTAAACTTCTACTATGGCTGTTTTTAAAAAATCACTGTGCTTTCCATCTTCTCTTATTTTTAAGAAAATATTTTCTAATATTGATTAACCCCTTGTTATAACACCATTCATTGGCCACTACTGTCCTTTTACAGCCAAACAAAAGACCTCATATGTTTTGTTCTGCTACTGAGACCAACTCAGGGACAGCTACTTCAAAGAAGAATTATTCTGTTAAAACGTGCAAAATACAGATTTGTGACAATAAAAGCTTTAAAGCCTGCTGCAGCATTATAGCGTATTTATGCCCAGTAAATAAACCTACATGTATATATTTCATGTAAAGCAAATGTATAAAGTTAATATATACACTTTAACATGTATAATGTTAAAGTGTATAGCAATGCGGTTGAAAAGATCATTTAACAATTTTTATTCATTTTTAAAACAAGTCTAATAGAAAAGTGCTCTTACCTGTAATATTGAACACAGAATTGTGAAAATCTGTTATTAGACATCATTTTGAGACAGCTCCAAAAGTAAAATACGTGTTTTTGATTTTATCGTATTTTATTTTTTGTATTTCATTTTATGTATTATATTTTACTTTGTTGTATACCAAATTAGACCTGTTGAACCAGCTGTTCGACTGTTGCATCTAAGACTATGGAGATTGAAACATCTCAGCTTACTTCACAATCTATCTAAATGAGCAATTGGTTTTTTATAAAAAACAATAAATAATGTTTTGATGTGGTTAAAGCATTTATTAGTGTTGGACACCAGTATATCTGTTAAAAATAATATGCTAAAATTTACTCGTAAATTAGCTAATTGCTTTTAGCAATAAAATAAGTTGAATTAAGTATTTCAGTAGTATTAGCATTTAGTTAAGAAAGCAAACATCTAAAGCTGACACAGATAATCAATCAGGTCGATCTTTTGATGAATTCTGGCTACCTAGTGTTGGTAGTCTTTTTCTTGTTTGGAGAATGGCTAAAGATTCTTTAGCATGTCTGGGAGACCTGATAACTTTGGTCGATTTGCCTTGAGACTCAATTCTGCTGCTGGTGATGTTAAACATTCCTTGCTGACTACCTTTTAGGTGTTGATTAAAGTACTGCCTCGGCAGCATTCGTCCTTTAAAAAAGTCATCATCTAGTACTATATTGCTGACACCAGACGGAGTTTCATCACTCGGTGTTGTCTGACCTATTCCACTGTCTGGTGTGTAAAATCCTTCTGATTTTAGAATTTCATCGACACGATTAAGAGAGAAGTTTGCATCAGCATCTTGATACAATGCTATAGGGTCTACGGAGTCCGGTTGTCTTTCATATCCTTGCAATACTGGCTTTATATCTGGTAAATGTTTAAATCTCTCCCATTTGCACTAGAACAAAAATAGTGAACATAAGCTGTCTAGGATTTTAAACACCGTTACTTAGAGACAGACTTATTTATATAGACTCACAAACTTGAACCATTTTGGTTTCCTATACCACTTTGTGCACCAATAATTGATAATTAATAATAATAATAAACTAAATAGATAAAATGTTGTACCTTTGCAACATACGGTTATATAACCAGAACTAATAACTGATAAAACCAGCAAGCTGCCCACATAAGTTGTTCAAGTAGAACAATGTCACGGAGTCCTCACATTTTTATTGTATAAATCCACAAGCCTAAAATCAATAAAATTGTCAAACTGCTCTTGCTATAACCTATTACGCTTATTTCAATGTTGATTCTACACGTTAGCTCTATGATGCCATTTAAATAGCTGATTCTACATGCCAACTCTACGATGCCAATTAAATACCATTACATACGTATTGAGATCAACTATTTTTTATACTTTATTTATTCATAGGTATGTCATAAGCTATAAATATTTTTTACGTTCAACGTCTGAAAATGTCACAACTTATACCTTTATATGAAACAGTTTTTATACTATTAGCTCAAATGTAGCCACATTTGATAAGTTTCAAATTATAAAAGTGTTCCATATCAGACCTTAAAAACTAGTCCAAGAAACATAGCTGATACTTGCGAATTTATGCAAACTTCATATGAGTTTATAGACTACCTGATAACCAGGAGCATAGCTCCCCTTTACTCTCAAATCAGGTACTCGCATCTGTGTCCGCGAGTTTCGTCTCACCGACTCCTCGAGAAGAAGTTCATCCATGCTTTTTACTCGTGACGGAGGAGCTCGTCTCTTACGCTGCCTCCATTTTGGCAGCGTTCCAATAGATTTCTCAGCAATTTCTGGGCTACTGCGATTGATGAAGCAAATGTACTTCTGAGACTTCAGCTAGCAAAAGAGATGGTAACTAGATGAAGACTTGCTTTAATGAATACGGACAACTTCAAGTTAACATTGATTATCTGCTGCTGTAGCAGAAAATCAGTTGTGTTAATTTCTGTAATTCGACTAATGAAAGCTTTCACTTAATCATATATCTTAGCGAGTAAATGCTCCACATACATTGGCTTCATTTAAATATAATTAAATCCCTATAAATACAGTAGCTACAAGTCTCTGTAAGAAAATCAAATACTTAATGCAATCAGAGCAGTTATAGCAAATACATGTACTTCTATAGCATTATTCTGAGTGAGCGCAAACTTGAAAGTTCACTAGTTTTAATAATAGTACGTTTTTACCGTATAGTAAGTTATGGTTGCACTTAACTGCTTCCCAACATATTTTAAAATCGGTAATCTCATTCCTTATATAAAATTATACCATTTTATTGGTGAACTCTCAGAGTTATAATTTCTATAGATTAAATCTTTTTAAAATCAACCATAAATATTAAAAATATAGCAATTTAATGTGAGTAAGGAGCTCTAAAACTCACCTCCTAGCCCTGGAGACCACCCTAAACTAATTGATAAAATGTTCATATTTGACAAAGCCTCAAATCCCAAAGCTGAGAGCTGGTCATTCTACTGATTGACAAAGGTCTAATTGGCTGAATTGATCACAAAGGCAACAACGATATAAATTTGAATTGAACAATGAGCAATAGGAGAAAGTTTACCTTACGTTTTACAAACAAACCATGAAAGTCACGTTACATACTTGATTAAGCAGGATAAATCTGATGAAAAATGACCACTAGCTCATTAGAATATCTTGAATGAACCTATAAGCACATTAGCTACTTCACAATACTCACTTACAACAACTGCCAACCACTTCCATTTGTCTCTCATGTCATACTTCCACTACTGACACGTTTTAAAGCAAAGAAACGGTCAAGTGTTGACTGTCAACGGTCAACCTGTCAGACCCGAGTTGTTTGCAACGACACTAACATTAACATTTGTTGCAACTAAATCTTTTTTAGCTGAAACATTTACCATTGGCTCACCAAAACTGTCGAGTAAGCTCAGTAAACCAACCTCGTTTGTTTTAGACGCTGCCGTGTCAGCTGTTGTCACCTCCGATAATGTATCCTTGAGTTCTTGGGTTAATGTATACTGCTCGCAAGTGTCATCTTTTCTATGGGCCAGTCTTGGTAGGACAAACTCGTCAGTTGAGTCGAACCCGTTTATCCTTCTCGGCGACAATGTCTTCAGAAAATAGAAAATGAGATGAAGGAATAAGGCATTGATTGCCTTAGAATTATGGCATTGTGCATGGAAAGGGGTGGATGAAGATTATTTGTTTATTTAGTTGCATAGCGGCAACTAGAGAGAAGTTTGCTAAAACTTGATGTGTCTCTAAAGATACTCCAATAGGCAAAGTATAGAACTGTTACATAGAGTATTCACTAAAAGTCAATTAAGCTACTAGTAATTTAAATGATTGCTAGTGTTTCTATTTGCAGAACCTTGATATGTTGCGTCTTTAAAACCATTTAGTTTATCAAGAAAAGAAATCGGTCCATCAAAAAGAGAAAAAGTGTCTTTATAAAATTAAATGTGTCGATCTCTTTGGTAACATTTTTGTTTGTATCTGAAAATTAATTTTTTTGACATTGAATTTTTACATATCGAGATTGTTTAACCATATATTTTATAAACAAAATTTGTTCATCAAAAAGAAAAAACTGTCTTTATTAAATAATATGCGTTGATCTCTTAAGTAACGCTTTGTTTCAATTTGAGAATAAAATTTTTTAACATAGTCATGTTGCATGAAAAGTTTTTATAAAAATATTTATTAAAAAATAAATGTTTTTTTAAAAATACACTTATTTTATAAAAAAAATTTGTTTGTCAAAAAGAGAAAAAATGTTTTTACAGAATAAAATGCATTTAGCTTTCAAGTAGCATTTTCTGTTCCAATTTTAAAGTTACAATTCTGCATGAAGATAAACTAGAACGGCATGTCTAACATAACAAACAGTTATCCACTCCTAAGAAATCTTAACTTAGCTAGAAACTGTAGAAATTGATTTCTTTGTCGACTCACAGAATACCTGACATTAGTATGGAAATTACTTTTCTTACAATTTCCTGTGTGCTACACACACCTATACTTTGGTGTGAAAGCAGCGCAGCCCTTCAGCTAATTGATTTTTGCTACATATCTAACTTGTTTTAGCTATAATGTTCTACGACCGCTCACAAACATAGAGGTTTGGTATACGATTGCACAACTTACGTTCAACAAAGTATAAACATCTATCTGCATGTATATAATGAAACCAAAGTCGAAAAAACTTGTAGGCTGTGAGAGCTTTGTGAGACTGATTGAAATGGTTTGCAACTAGATACTTCAAGATTGTTTAAACGGCCTCGGTGGTATATGATGTCATAGTATGAAGCTACATGAACAGTAATAATTATAATAAAGCTACAGCGGGACATGAAGTTTACATGAACTTAAAGTGACGACCAGCTCTTATAAAACTGCATAATGAGAGAATCTGGTTAATATTGCTAACCCTTAAATCCTCCAAATGATCAATGAAAATTTAATGATAACAACTTTAACTGTAAGTAAATATTACATTGTTTATATGTCCTTTACATGTGCAAAGAAGCAGCCATACAATATGTGTCTTCTACACAAATAATTTTGTTTGTATGTATGCTATAGTATACAAAAAGTGCGCAGAAGTACACAGCAAGTGAATGGCATAGGAAGGGTAGACAACTTCATGCTGAAGGCAGTAACACTAGTTAATACTCATGCGCTGAACCGTTGTTTTAGCGACTAACAGCTGATAATAAAAGATAAGTGAAACTGTTTTCCCAGTCTTGTCATTTTAAAAGTAAACAATGCTGAGTAATTTTATTGAAGAAACTGGTCACATCAAAGGTTATTAATTACATAATCTCTAGTTTTACTTTTTCTTCAACTGAGACACCCATAAATACAAAGTGTAAAAAGGTACATAAATTTTGGACCTTTATAAAACAATAGTTTCCGGTAACATTGTGTTAGGATTTGTTTACACTAAGCGATTCCGTAGTTGTAAATCATTGCTGATTAAAAGTGCGTCAGTAAACCGCAAATCGTAGTTATACAATGCACCACCGGAATGCCCAGTGCTGCACAGGTATTAAAAATCAGCTTATAAACAGTGACGTAATGTAGTTGCCTGCCACTTGCCATTAGCCTGGCGCATTGCCAATGGTTAATTTGAGCAAGCTAGTAATTTAGACTTACTAATAAGAGCAGTGAGAGCAAGCTTTAGTGACATTGTGCCATATCGTAATGCTATGCGTATTTTAACCTAGATAATCACTCATTTGTCCCAATGATTCCATCAATCTCGCATCGCTTAATTGGTCAGATATTTGCCTGGCGGATGAAAAGTTTTGAGATCAAATTCAGCATAAAATGGATATTTCATTCTCAATTTTAATAGCTATAGCTGGACAAACCGAATCACACACATACAAACTTTAAAATTTACTTATATACATGTATATAGATTAACCGCATTTGAAATAGTTACCAGCAAACCAGGGTTTTATCGCTTTATTGCAATCAGCCGGCAAATTGTACATAATGCTTGTCTTGTAGCGACCACTCATTGTAATTTCCTAGTACTATTGCGCAACCATTTTGGATATTGTTTCACTTATACATGTAATTATGTCTTAAAGTATAGCGGCTCTGTCAAACAATATGTTATAAGCTGTTCTACAATGAATTAAGTTGGTTAATGCACAAAATATACAGCCCATACATGAAAACTGCTTGTGTAAATCATTGAATCATATGACACTAGCATAGAGCTTTCCTCAGACAATTACCAAAATTGTACCTTTGAAACATAAATGTTATACATCTTCAGTTTTACCAAAATATAAATAGGTTTCTACATAGCTGGTGAAATTGAAAGTAGCAAGTGGTTACAGACTGAAAAGTGGGGCTGTGGTAGATTTTTAAACTGTGGTAACTTTCAACTTCAAGTGAAACCTACACATTAGTGGCAGCGCAACTCACCTTCATCACTGGAGGAAACTGTGTGTTTAGGATATCAGTGACAATTCCTGCTGTTTGAGCTGATATCATTGAACCTTTGTAATACTGAAGACTTGGTTTCTTTTTAGCTTCAGGAAGCTGAATCATGTCACTTAGCAAAGAGCTACAAACCAGCCAAAAACAAGTTGAGTGAGAGCTCTTTAATAGCTAACATTAGATGTTAAAGACACAAATAGTATGTCAGCGCAATTACCAGTTGAGATTATTGTTACTATAAATTAGAGCATTGATTAGATATCATAGTATCCTTTGTGAGTATATAATACACATTGAAATGTATTCAATTATACCATGTTGTGAGCAAATATGGCAGCTATTAGAGATAAATAAAGTGAAACCAGGGTGAAGGACTGCCTAAAGGTCATTAAATTAGGGAATTCTAACAATTTATTGTTCGAATTCACAATAATTATTGTTGTCACAAATTCTTAAGTTAGTTTTCACACCGCGTGTAATAGTCATTGACATCACTTATTATGGTATTACTGCCTGATAGCTTGTGACTTCGTTTGTGATTTGGTTGTATTGCGCAATTACATGAACTCAGAGTGACGACCAGCTCTTATAAAACTGCATAATGAGAGAATCTGGTTAATATTGCTAGTCCTTAAATCCTCCAAGTGATCAATGAAAATTTTATGATAAGACAACTTTAACTGTAAGTAAATATTATATCCTTAATATTACCTCTACATGAGCAAAAAATGCAGCCATACAAAATGTATCTTCTACACAAAACAATTTTTGTTTTCGTGTATACTTACTATCCATGCTGAGAGTGAAACTAACAAATATCTACTTACCCATTCTAGCTGTCGTTCTTTTCCTTTCGTTGAGAAGCAAAAGCATTCAGTTACTCTTCACGAGCCACTAAAACTACCATATTTTGATAACATCGATGTCGTCAAGATGGCATTGCCTAGCAAAGCGAGAAATTAAAATAGCGAGAAGACACTAAGGGTGGGCTAACAACCACCCTTTCAGCAGTGTAATAATCGACTAACTTGAGAACATCAATACACTAGACATCACAGACAATCGCTCAATAACGTCTTTTCAACTGAATGTACAGCCTTAGTTGTTGATGATGATAATAAGGGTAAGTATTCAACAATTACGAAACATCTTTTGTTAGTAGCTGTAAAAGTGACACTTAGCGTATAATGAGTTCATTCAAAGCGGATATATTGATTCCGAATACAAACAGATCATCGACAAGAATTAATATTTGCATCAGAATAAAAGCAAATAATGCTGCTTTTATTAGCGGATTCTGTGATGACACTGAACTCTTTAAATTGTTTCATAAGAATTTACAGATTGCATCTTTCTTACCTGAACTCTAGTTCTTCACTTGATTCTTTTACAAATTATCTTCATAAGATTTCTTTGAAGCTCGTTTTGGATAGACGAGCGTTTTCTGTGATTTGGTGTAACTAATTTGCCCGGAGAATCTGACAGCTGACATTACCCGGTACGAAATTGAAGGTTGAGCGTAGCACCATTGGTAAAATTCTGTTGACTCGCTGACAGTCTGCTGACAGCGTCAGTCATAAAAATTCCAGATATATTGGAAAAATAGACAAAAACTTGCAAACGAGCTTAAAAATAACTACTGAATCAGTAGACCAAAGGAGAGAAATAAGTCAAGAAGAAGTGCTGAATTACAAAAATAGATTTAAAAAATCTTTTTACACAAATGTAAGTGGAAAAGTTCAAGATTATGTGAAATAGCAACAAGCTATTTAGGTAAAAGATATTTGTTTTAGGTAAATCTTATGTAATTCACAGAAAAAAAACTCTATTAACAGTTGCTAAAATAAAAAAGGCATGTTACAAAACATATTAAATGCTAGTTAAACATCTCTTCATAATATTTTTTGTGGAGAGTTATAAAAAAACATCTAAAATGAACTTGGGGGCTTCTATTAAAACAAGTAAAAAATTATGCTTATTGAAGTGTTTTTATCATATCTCTCCTTTCTTTACAAATTTAAATATTTTCTTACAACTTTCTTTATATATTTACAAACCTTTCATCCTGTTGCTATTGTAAACTGCATACAATTAAAGCTCTCAATTTCAGTGTCAACCATACATTTTATGCTACAACACGATGAAATGAAACTTTTGACAATCAAAAAACTAAAAACACCCATTTGGTTAAGAAAGCATGGTAGAAAAGCTTTAAAAATGTAAAAAGGTTGTGTAATTTTGAGGGCCATGACCGAGAATGCAAAACATTTATTACCCTATCAATGTCTGTATTGTATTGGTCAGACAAGAACAGAAATGATAAAATGTACCATGACAACTAGATACATGTAAAACACATAAGAAAGACTTCTTGTATATAGATTTACTGAATAAAACTTTCATTTAGATGTTCTGTGTAGGCTTACCTTTTGAGCGCCAATGTAGAACTGTGTTGTTTTTTCTCTGTTGGAGATTCTGAACCATGATGTAGCAATCTAAAACATCACAATCGTTCATTATTATATATTATTCTATACAGTATTGATGCTAGTTAAAAAACTGACTTCAACCACATTCCAATAACTTTAGTAGTAATAGTACTCTAATGAACTATGGCAATGTCAAGTTTTAATTTTCAGTATATGTCGAGAAGACAACTCTTTAAGAAATTTAATTTCTTTTAACGGATCCTAAAGTTTAACTAGCACATATAATGTTTGTCATCAATCAATTGTTTTCATTTATTAGACAGCTAAAAAGACAGACACTACTTCCTTTTATTGTTGGTTGGAAATTTCAAAATTAATGTTTCTTTCAAATCAAGATGAGTGTAATGATTTTTGGAGTAAAATATTTTATTTATGATGAGTCTATAGGGTTATTCAGAAATTCAAACCAATTTGTTCTCCAAGTAGCTCTAAACTAGTTAGTGATACTAATATTACCAGTTCTACTAGTAACAAATTAGCAGGTCATCTTACTTCAAATCAAGCAACACCACTTTTACACAAATGCTATTAACTTTTTTAGAAACTTGAGAATTATGGGATTTTAATCTGAGAAATTTAGAAGTTTTTTATTAGAGTAAAGTTTAAAGCTTTTAATGTTATTCAATAGAATTAAACTGTCACAAGCCTGACAGAGCAGAATAGGTCTTCTAACTGAAAGAGAGTCCTTCTGTTGTTATGGCATCAGCTATAAAAATACTAACCTGATTCTGTGGCTAGTCGTACTTTTTGCTTTTCCTTTTCTGTTATTAGTTTTGTTGTAACAGTTTAAATTTTAATAATAAGTATTTTTACCAGAATTTATAACAATCACTTAAAGCAACCCGGGTAATATTGATGTCAATTAATGACAGCTTTAAAACAATAGCCAAGAATGTCTTACATAGATTTTTAAACATTAACAAAGTTTGACAAAATGTTTTATGCTTGCATTGTTTTGATTACGAACATCTATTTACAAGAAAAAATCTGTCATGACACGTATTCATGACTTTTTTCAAGCTGAGAATTTATTATTTTACTAGCTGAGGTTTAGTTTATTTCATATCACACTTCAAGCTTAGTGGTGCCTATCAATCAACTCACCAAAAATCGTACTTTTCACTTATCAAAACAAAACGGCGGCCATTTTTATAGAGGTAAGGTAATGCTGCCCTAGTTTACACGAGAATGAGTCTTCAATTAAACTTAAAGCAAAGACTTTGTAGCAATTTTGTTTAAGCCGAAACGATAGATCTATTAAGGTTTCATGGTGATTAGGCAATGTTATGTTTTTTTTTGGAATCGTTAGGAGAAATAATCTATATACCTGGGGGGTGATAAATTCTGTCACATCTCTATTAGATAAAACTCGATGTATGCTAATATGTCAACCTTATCGCTAAAAAGTAGTGATGTCTGGGCTCGGGCGCAATCTTGCATTATTATGGTTGACAAAGTCAGCGAGCACACAAAATGGCCAGAGACATTTTTGTGAAGATGGTCAGATGGAACTAATGTTTTGTTTCAGTCTAGGCTGGATTAGATATTTGTCTCTGTGTAAACTGAGCAAATACAAATCAAATATAACATGACAAACATCAAATACCGAGATGCCTGCTCAAGTGGTAAGATCAACTAGTGGCTGGACCTTTGTTGTTAAGAAAAACAAGATAAACAAACCATACATTCTTATGTACTCCTTTGACGTCTTAATGATATGCATATCCAAAATATTTTTCCTAAATTATGACTTTACATAGCAAATAGAACCTTTTCTCAAATAACAGATGTCTAATTGGCCAGCTTTTTGCATACCACAAGGTATTACGTGCGGGCAATATAAGAAACACTATACCTACTCTAGACCAGATATTTACTTCTTGCATTCATAACCTCGCTGTGTAATATATAAGTTTGTTAGACTACAGGATAAACTTGGCCAAGAGACGCTGCTAGAAATGTATATGGTTTAAATGCAAGTATGTCCTCATTTATATCCAGATTCCATTACTGAACAAAACAAAATAAATCATAGAAGAAGGACCAGCCAGTCCCAAGCTAGAAGATGGGCTCTTAAGTATCAAAGGCTGAAGTGGTGTCCCACTCATTGCAATTCATCTAGAGCTCTCGGTCAAAATTGCGCTTTGTTGTAACATATTCTCAGTTGTCAACTTTTTATATTTATTGCTTAAATATACTTTTATTCTCAACTCGGCGTGACTGGTTCTCACGAGTGCAGGGAAGTAAAGAGTCACAGTAACTCCTTTACAATTATAGTTATTACTTGAGTGTCATTCGTATTCGCATGACTAAATATCCCAGCAGATATCAAGGAAACACTTTTTGTTAGTGATTCAAAGCTTTTATACATATAGAACACATATAAAATTGGTAATGATCGCCACAGTTTTGGAATTATTTTACACCGACTATTAGCTGTTACTTATTTTTGACATTTACCAAACCGTAATAGTGATGCAACCTTCAAAGCAAAAAGGTAGCATTTGCTTCCATACAAAAAGATATTTACCAACTTTTGCCTTAAGCAGTTTTAAAGTTACTAAATATATCAAATTTTGCCTAAAACAGTTTTAAAGTTACTTAATATATCAAATTTAGCCTAAAACAGTTTTAAAGTTACTAAATATATCAAATTTGGCCTTAAACAGTTTTGAAGTTACTAAATATATCAAATTTTGCCTTAAACTGTTTTGAAGTTACTAAATATATCAAATTTTGTCTTAAACAGTTTTGAAGTTACTAAATATATCAATTTTTGTCTTAAACAGTTTTGAAGTTACTAAATATATCAATTTTTGCCTTAAACAGTTTTAAAGTTACTAAATATATCAAATTTTGCCTTAAACAGTTTTGAAGTTACTAAATATATCAAAATTTTAATAGTCGATTGAGTAACAATACTCATGGTTATAAAAACATAATTTTATGCAACTGGGTAGAAATAAAGAACTTCTCTATCCGTGCCATTTCCTGTGGAAAAGTTGGCAATCGTGGTTCTCCCCACGATCGCCAACTAATATATAATTTTCCATAATATATAATGGAAAATTATATATTAGTTGGTGGGATGAAGTGAGCGTTGAGTTAGAGTATGCCCTAATATGACTCTCTGTCTCTGAGTACCATGTCCTGTGAGGAAGTAAGCAATCATGGTTCTCCTCTACTTCCTATAACCTTGACTGTTCTTTGCAGATTTCAACAGCGGTTTGTCATTGCTTCTGTTGAGCGTTTTAATTGAGCCACCATTTCTAGTCAAGCTGGTCGTTGGCATGCAGAGGAGCTCCTCCGCCGTTCGTCAGGTTTTGTCTTTAGTCCTGCAGGGTTGCTAGCCACCTACCTCATCCATGCTGGAGTGCAGATGAGGAAGCCGTTTAATCTGACCAGATTTGACGCATGGGCAATTGTGGTTGGATGCCCTTCTTAACACCACCAATAGTCCAAAGGCGAGTCGCACCTCCGACCTACTGACCATAAGCAAGCGCCCTAACTAATGAACCACAGCAGCTTCCTTGGAATAAAGAATAGAACAGTTATTTCTGTTCTGAAAGGGCAGAGTGTCTCTGATAGCCGACTTTGGACTATTACCATACAACTCTTTAAGAATTGTATGGTAAAGTTTTTCTGATCACTAAATACGTTTTGGATTATATCATATGACCTATCGAATTAAGGTATTCAATTAAAAATAAGATTTTGTTTTGATAGTTGTTCATTATGGTACAGAATAATGAATTTGGGGAGGGTTTGTTGACAGCAGACAAACACTTGAATGGCGATACATCAGCTAAAACTGTGGCACATCTTTTTAAATATATTAATACTTTTAGGCTACCATCACCGAGCACTTTTGGTGTATGTTAAAATATTATATTAAGTTTATTGTTTTATTGGATGGACCCTTTGGTACCCATCCATAGCGTAATTGGGTTGTTGGTCATACATGGCCGCAATTGACATTTAAAAATGACTCAAAATTTATAGCTATGTGTAGAACTAGATAAGCACTTATCACAGAAGCCATTTCACAATAGAGTGATGATCGTCATTATAATGGGACCACCTAGTAATTTTAGAGTATAGAATAAACTCAATATAGAATAAATAAAATAAATAAATAGAATAAACTATAGAATAAACTCAATTTCTTTATTATATCAGGCCTTACATACTTACTATACATAATCGGTAAGCAGGTTTTTTAGGCAATCTGTATGCCAACAAAAGTATTCTCAAGAAATATAATCTATCTAATGGACACCAACTTTATCCTATCCTGTTATTGGTAGTAAGGGATGGCCAAATAAATATTAAGATGCTTCTAGTACTCCAAAGGCCACTGATTTAATTTTTTATACAGTGAAACATAGATAATTCGCCCACGGATAGTTTGAACACATGGTTAATTTGAACGGTTTCTTTGGTCCGTTCCCACGTAATGATAAATTGCTATAGATAACTCGAACTCAACACTGTTAACTCGAATTGTTTTTTGCCCAACGGCTACCGAAACGGTTGTTGTCGCTTTAGAAAATCACTTTATTCCAAGCCATAGAGGTAAACCTCAACTTTTCGTAATTCATAAGCGTCGTTATTACCACCATCGGCAAAATATTTTTGTCAACGACTTTTCTAAAGGTTTGGTGAAATTTGATTTATACTAAACATCCGCTTAGCGATCGCCCTTCGGAAGCAAGGTAAAGTGAGGTAATCTTTGCATAAACTTCAAGAAAAATCGGCAAAGTTGATCGTGGGTAAAACGCTCAAAAGAAAAATATGTCTTTTCTTTTGAGCATTTCAACAACGATCAAGTTTTGCCAATGTCAATCTAAAAAGCGTCCTGGCAATAACATCACCTCAAACAACAAACCAATCTCAAGTGATAGAAAAATCTCTATACTTTTTGATAAAAATGTTTTAAACTTTACATTAGAAGCATTTAATTTGAAACAAGCCATTTGTGCTTTTGATTTATATTATAGTTTGTATCGTGTATCTACTAATAAATAAGTAAATACATGGACTTGTGACAGTGCTCTGATAACTTGAACGCTCTGATAATTCGAACACTTTCGCTCGGTCCGGTGAAGTTCGAGTTATCCATGTTTGACTGTAGTTACATGTATGGGAATGTTCATAAGCCGTGTCACATTTGGCAAATTTTGGCAATGAACATAAGCTGGCTTTTTTGGATTTTCGTCACAATGTGCATCAGCCAATATATTACTCTAAAACCAGAATAAGAAAACAGACTAAGACAGACAATTATTAGTTGATATATAATAATGTTCGTGTGTAAAATATCCTATTTACTGATATGCATATTGCCATTATCAATAAATATACAATATATATAATATTATAAAATTCCACCAATAAATAGTTAACAAATCGGGAATTAATAACAACTAATGGGTTTATTTTAAGTGGCCCTATAATGACCATTACTACCGTAGTTATTTTTACATCATTTTGTTATGCCTACTTCTATAGGGTATGCCTATGTGATCCCAAAGAGAAACTTGAGAAAATTAAGAGAAGATTAAGAGAAGATAAGGTTATCTGATTATAAGATTAAGTCTTTTTTTAAGGATCTTAACACACTTTACAGTATCATTCAGCTAACAAACTAATCATTCGGCTAATAGTAGTCACTGAGGTGCTTATCAACCCTATCAATTGTTTGGCATCACAACTAGTTTATGCAGATGGCTAGTTGTGTGCAAAACAATCTTTAGCACATCATACCTAAGGTAACGACAATTTAACTTTTTTGTAAAGCTTTTAGTTAGAAATATAGTGCTCCATGTTAGCTTGAATCATAGCCTATGTATGAAAAAGATTGTATCGCTTGTGCTATAAACATCTGCTGCAGACAAAACAATCATTTATATATTCTCAAGTATTGTAACTTTATATGCTATAGTATTAGTTGTTTGTACGCATTAATAGAGTGTCATATGTCAAACATTGTCAAGGTGACACAAGAGTTGACCTGACAGCAGAAGGTGAATCTAGTTAGTAACTAAAACAGTAGTTTGACCTAGTTGCTAGGTGCATTGCACATCACAAATGCAAACTTAACATCAATTAATACTTTGGGGTCCTCTTGGCGGAGCTACACTTTATAAAGTCTCTTTTTCTGGCAAACCAAACTTAACTCACTTGCTTCTAACCACACACGTAAGGTCAAAGGTTCAACTCTTACCTGTTTCTGATCACACCCGTAAGGTCAAAGGTTCAACTCTTACCTGTTTCTAACCGCAATCGTAAGGTCAAAGGTTCAATTCTTACCTGTTTCTAACCACATTTGTAAGGTCAAAGGTTCAACTCTTACCTGTTTCTAATCACATCCATAAGGTCAAAGGTTCAACTCTTACCTGTTTCTAATCACATCCATAAGGTCAAAGGTTCAACTCTTACCTGTTTCTAATCATATTCATAAGATTCAAAGGTCAACTCTTACCTGTTTCTGATCACACTCGTAAGGTCAAAGGTTCAACTCTTACCTGTTTCTAATCATACCCGTAAGGTCAAAGGTTCAACTCTTACCTGTTTCTAATCACACCCGTAAGGTCAAAGGTTCAACTCTTACCTGTTTCTAATCACACCCGTAAGGTCGAAGCCATCATACGAGAACCTTGCACCAGGAGTTGGCAGGTATTTGGGGGTAGAGGAAGCCATAGCCTCTATAGAAATAGACCGTGGTTTTAGCTCTGGAGAGCTGTTTTTGATTGGAAGATCTCTTAGATGAATTTTGCCAAATTGTATGGCTACTTTGCTTAACCTGTTCTGTACATTCTCATACCGGCAGCTTTTCTACAAATGCAGAAAAGTTGCTTTGTTACACGCAGACATTCACGAGCATGGCAGGAGATTAATAGACACAGCATGAAGCTTTTGAATGTTTTCTCTGACAAGCGGAGACACAAATTGCTTCACCTTTGAACAACTTAAACTAGTTTATGAGTAAATTACTCTCAAGACAGGTTAGTAAGTCATTAGTAACTATTTTTCTATTGATGCCAATTGATGGCTTTGTTGTATATCCACATAACAACCAACAAAGTGTGGTTTTTCTTCAAGAATGTATCAATGTTTTTATTACCTAAGTAGAAAAAAGCCTGGTGTTCTCTTGAGTTTTTTTAATTTTCACTCAGATTGGCCGCAGGTGGGTGTGAAAGACGCTGGTTTTCAAAACCAGCTAGAATTTTGAAAATAAATATTTTTAGTGACCTGGCAGAAGGCAGCGAACATATGTATATGTATGTGAAATTGGCCTAAACATTGGAAAATGCATAGTGTTTACGCTGACTAACAGACAGACACACGCGATGACAAAGTGAGACTCAATAATATAGACAGTGCAACCAAGGATTACAGGCAATACTAGATGTAAGAAAAATTTAAATATAAAAAGAATTTAAAATCTCAACTTCATTCTTGAAGCACATGGTATACCGAAATGATACTTATCTGTGAGAGGTAGTTGAACCACAATTAGTGTTTTAAATACTCTACTGTTTCAACTACCCTTGTGTTTCAACTAGGGTAGCTGAAACACAAATAAACACAAACAGCTTTCATGATGGATGTGTTTATTTTAGCTTATCTCGCTTACAAACTTGATAAAACCAATTAATGGAACTACAAATAGATAGTTTGCGTGAGACACTCGAGATAGCTTGGGAGGCTTAACAGTGATGTTCTTAAAATGCTCTATATATAGGACAGCTGATGTAAGCCACGACAGTTCAGAACTTGCTGACCTCTCATTGATATTGATATAACAATTAAACCTTTAGAATACCACTGGGCGCATGTGAATTTAAAACACAACTCATATCATCATCTTTATTTGGTACAACTTCTTATGAATGATCACGTCATGTGACCTAAACTATGTTTCAACAGTTTATCATGAAAAACAATAACTTTCAATTGTTCAGTGTTGATACCATATAGATGAAATAAGCTTATGCTGTTATTTGTAAGATTTCAGCCTAACACACAAGTACTAATATAATTTGTTCAGCTATTTTACTAGACTGTTGTTAACCTATAACCTCACACAATGGAATAGTTAATAAGGAGAAAAGCAAGCTACAAAATCAATAAATTACAAATATCGGTTTTGTGTCTTCTAATAGTTTCCCTGAAGATCAGCCATCAAAATAGGTTTAGTTTAGACTGACAACACTCAAATAGTATCGATAACAATTCAAGTAGGTTTTTACATTTGCATAGAACAGAAGAAATAAAGGTATTCAACAGTTTGTGAGTCTCAACCTTTGGCATGTGTTTAACATATGGGAGTTACCCTTCATCAGGTGTTTAACATATGAGAACTAAACTATAAAATTTAGCAGATGAGAGAAAACTGTATTTTTACTTTGAACGTCTCTATAATTCTGCAAGTTAGCATTTATGTGTCTGATTGACTAAGTGCCGCACTTACCTCTTTAAACATTGCAAAATAAAACTTTAGTTTTTAATTTTATGGGTGATGTAAGCCATAAACAAGGTTTTTGAAGGAGTAACCATTGTTTCTTATATATGTTTATTATTCAGCCTATCTAACGTGACCTTCTGAGAAAGAAGCTTTGCCATTTTAAACAAATAATTTAGAAACATGCTAGGCCCTACGCTAAAATTGGTTTCGCGTGAACAACAATGACGTTTGGAACATTTTCTCAAATCTTATTGTCTGTAGAGTTTTTGTGAGATTTTAATGCTTTATATAAGAAACTAACTCTTAATTGAACATATACAGTGACTTGTTATTCAATGCAACTGCAAGTGTGAAGAAAAATTATTGGATCGTAGGGAAAGTTGGGTACAATAGCTTGTTTACTAAAAACAAGAACCAGTGAGATATACTAAGGAACAGTAGATTAATTACTGCAATAAAAAAAGTAATGACATGCTTCTGTCATGTAGTGACAATGCCTGGTAGTGGTTCTCATGTTCTAGTAGAGAAGCAGACACTGTCAGAACTAGCATTTTTATAAGCTACCTTGGGTGGTCCTAACACTTATCAAGGGCTTCTTCTGAAACTGTCAGATTAATCCAAAGGGATGCATTCTGCAACACGTCCAGTCTGACAGGGCCAGGTAACTATTTCACTTGTCCAATGTGCGAAGGACAGAGGTGGATGTTTAACGTGCCCATGTTGACAGTGTGGTATACAAGGCCTCCAAGTTATGGTTCCATCAATTTAGGGTTGAAAGCTTGCTGAGAGCTTTTTTTCGGATCGGCATTAAGCAAGGCTCAAACCACCAACCCCATGGTTGATAGTCAAAGACGCTACCACTCGTCCACCCTGACACCCTAACACTGCAGTAAGCATACTACAAACACAGCTTTTTTGAAGCAAGACACATCTTAGGACTTAGCTTGTACCAAAGACAGGGAGCTATACAAGTACAACCAGCTTGATAAGCAGTCATTGCATTGAGGATGAGATGTAGCTGGATTGCACATATTTGCCCAGAATATTTACATTTATCCTTAAACACATATGACCAACATCGTATTCTGTTTCATAGCACCAACATACTGCATCCGTTCTCGTATGTTTTAGTTCATAAACTTTCTATTACTAAAACTATCAATTCACTGTCTCAACTGCTCGTAGTACTACTACCAACTTTTAAAACACGTCTGTTAAACACACTCGATAATTCCTGGTTTCTGTATTTTCATTCCTTTCTCTTTTTTCTGCTTGTAATGGAAAACATCATTTTTTGATAATTACCATAGCGATTGAAAAGTTATACATACATGTACATACAAAAAGCATCAAACGAGTGAGTGGCATACAAACATATTGAATCAGTTACCGGTCTGAAAGATCGGTCCACATCAGGTTCTATCTGCTGCCTCAGTGCTGGCAGTGAGACGGGACGACTGCAAACTTTTTCCATCGAACCTTCAGATGAAGCGCATTCTCTTGGAATCTTTAAAATTATCCTCTACAAGTATCAATGCTGAAGTATATTGCTAGTGAACAAAACTTTTGAAAAGGTTTAAAAACCAACATAACTAGTAGTTAACTATAGTTAACTACTAGTTATGTTAACTATAGTTATAACTATAGTTAACTAGTAGTTAATTGTATATGAATGCATTTCTATAACTAAAACTTCACTCAAATCTTATACCAGCCAACTTTACAAATGTTTTATGATTTCCTATTCATACAGTGTGAGAGTTTCTCACTGAAATTCTACAAAGTGTGCAACGATTCCTGATAAACTGTGTAAGTTAATATTAATTGGTGTATTTGTTAGCGCGTGAGTAGCTGAAGCTCGCCGTTAAAATAAACAAAAACAGTTTCATGAACAAATTTCAGTTTCAAATCAATGTTTGGTAACTCACCGAATATTTGATAACTTGTACAAATGATGTTCCAGTAACAGTTAACTGTATAATGGTAAATTGTGTATAAAAGTTGACAAAATGTTTGTTGAACAAGTTGGCGCCTTCGAATCAATGCTTGGTAACTCACTGAATATCCATTGACCCGTATGGCTGATGTTCCTCCTATCACCGTGTGCGTAGGATTGTCCATTATTATTTTTATTAATATTATTGTTAATCAGAATCCTCAGTCAATCGCTTTTGCTAATCCTATTAAAGAGTAACAAAAAATCATCTCGCATCACTCGGCAGTCTTTGATGAGTTTATTTAGATGTACACAGATGACGAAAGAATGCGGCTAGCCAATTTATTGATTTTAGTTGTTAATAGCCATAGAACGACTCGCATGCGTCGTTGTTCACTGGCGATAATGACAAACATCTGAAAGAATAGCTAGCCATATTTTATTTGATTGTAGTCTGATAATGAAAGGCTCGTACAAGGTGGCTCCCCAGAGATCCGATACAATCCTAATGTGTGAAGGAATGGAAATGAATAAATGACACGACTTCTAAACTCTCACTAGCAGCTACCTATGCGAAAGTCATGGAGGTTACATAAATATCTGAGGAAAAGTTTGATTCATGGAAAATAGATGCAGGAGACTTGAGTTTTAGTTTTCTTTTACTGCTAATAGACCATAAATGTACATCGTTTGGTCTTGTTATTTAAAATCGATGCCATCAGAAGAAACCTTGTGGTGATTTTCAACAGCCACTGCTGAATTTAGGATTGTTTTAAGGCTGATGGTACATGAGGCATTCATAAAGCTCATACCCTGCAATAATAAGATGATATCAGGGTAATGATAGTGTAAGCTGGAAACTGAAATACAAGTACTATTTTGATAAGATGATGAAATGAAAAGATGAACTTTTTTGTGAGTCGCCCCCCTTCTTATCGTCTTCACTCATTGATGTGAATTAGTGTAATAAATCTGTCATTCAGCTAAGAATGAAAATATAAAATAGTGTTTATGCATATGTCTATTATCAACTTTTTAATTAATGCTTGAAAATGCTATCAAATCTCTACCTGCTGAAATGGTACCCTTTACAGCAGGGGTAGGGAGCCTATGGCTTTTGAGCCCTATGTGGCTTTTTGATGATTTCATCTGACTCTTTGATAAATCAGTGAAAATAATAATCCATAATTTTGCTGTTAATTTAATTAACATAATAATAAAAATAATGCTGAAATTACAGTAACAATGAATAAATAAAAAATAATGTTCACTTAATAAAAATATATTTTTATTTGCAAGTTTTTGATCTGACGTGCGCAGCAAAGAGTTTTTAGTGCCTTTTTAGTGTTTGTACTCCGCTGTATGTTTTGACCATGTCCTTGCTCTACATGTGCATGCGAGCAGTCATCCTCACACACAAAGAATATTAAGACTGACCTGCGATCACGTTTAAAAGATGGAAGCCTAAATGCCTGCATAAAGCTGAACCTCACCAAGTACCAACATGATTTCAAAGCTATCAACCAAAGCTTGCTGCATCAGAAGTCGTATTAATAGTAAGAAGTACTTTTCATAATACCTTTGTTATAATATTGTTGTTCAAAATAAGTCCAGTTTTCTTATACCCTAAAATTGTTCAAACGTACTAAATTTGTTGGTTTTCCTTTTCCATTTTATGTTTTTGAGATTTAAAATATACATATGGCTCTCCTTGAATTAAATTTTAATTATGTGGGTTTTGTGGCTGTCTCAGTCAAAAAGGTTCCTAACCCCTGCTTTACAGGTTTAGTACAGTAGTGAAAATGATCACGCTGTTGCAGGTCTTTGGCACTTAGTGGCACATTATGTGAGGATCAACCTCAAAATTTAGCTTTTAGTTCCAACTGAATCTTTTTGATTCAGTTGAAATGAAATCTGCAAATCTTTACAATAATAAGAGGTATGTAAATCCTTCTATCTGTCTGAACTCTTGATTGAATGTTGAAATACAATATTGCTATAAACAGGATTAAAACTTGGACAATTCAGCCTGATAGACCCATAGAGTTATCTCTCTAGGGGGAGATAACTCTATGGGTAGACCAACAATCTACTAATTGCCCGATTCTGGTGCTTCAGAATAATTGCACAGAGCTATTCTTTGTGTTTTATCGGCCAACCGGACGATCTCTCATAGCACACGGTATTAATTCCAAATTTTTTAAGCTTTCATAACCCCGCAGTCCAGACAAAATTTTTTTCTCCTCGAGCATACTACAATGTACATCCGGTAGTGGCTGAATCACATATTTCCAAAAAGTTAAAAATACTGAGATTTGCGAGCTGCATATCATCAAAAGCGCACTAGCATTTTGCAGTGATTACAAAGGGGCTGTAACAAGCTATACCTGAATAATCTCTGTCGAGCAGTGAATAAAAACCGTTACGTAGATAGGTGAATGACCGTTACAAGCTGAGCCGCCATCACTGATACAACTTGATGAACATTGTCGTAAACATCGCAAGGCAGCGACAATAACAATTTATTGCATCATAATATAATATTAATAATAATTATACAAAGGGAAGTATTAGCCAATAATGTAACCAGTATTCTATGCTGGTCATATGATGATTATTGAACCCTAGGGAATATAAGAACTATTTATGACATAGAAAAGAAGAAGGCTCTTAGGATGTCCCCATCTGTGAAGCCAGAATGTTTGAAGAACTGAAGCTAGGAATCTTGACCATCATTCGGAGTTGAGCAATGCAGTGAGTGCACGACAGGATACTCTTGGGAAGGAGACGCGCAGACAATCACTCATTTCAATCTAGATCTTCTTTGATTGAATTTAAGCACATTCTGTAGATCTGGGCCTTGGCCTACAACAAATGAACATACACTGAGTCCTAGCCTTTGGCCCTAGATGTTAGAAAGCAAAGCTTACTCTTGACCAAATGTTTACTAAGCGCATTCAAGCTAAATATCTGACTGAAACATGTGAAGAAGTAAGTACCCAAAACCTCTTAATATTAGAATTTAAAACCGCTTTTTTTAAATTTAAAAGAATGTTATGGCTAATATTACTATTGTATATTCGCTGTTGAAGCTGGATGAACTTTTTACACTTTCAGTAATTATACTATTGCTACAGACCAATCGCACATTATTCAATCATACTATCAACTTAAATGAGCTTGAACAAACACCTTTGTAGGGCGGCGTACGAAGTCAATACGATAGATTACTCTCATCAAAAAGGCCAGAAAAATGACCATTTATAGTAAAATATTATTGCTCAAATACAAAACTTGGAACTGATTGCATGAGCAACTGAATTAAGAGATTCATGAAGCCTTGTCTGGCTATCACATTCAATACATCTAAATGGCAAAAATCTTGGGAGCCTGCTATGTAGATCGATGCGCAACAGGATTACTAGGTCAATACATGAAAGTGTGCAGAGTTGAATTTTAGTTCCTTAAAACTCTTGGCTATTTTAACTCTTTCACTACCATGAGCCACCTAGTGCGGCTCGGCAAAGCATATCTGTATAGCCTGGGCAGGCTTCGTACAAATTGCCTATGATTAGTGAACAGGCAACAAATTACATTATAGTATTTGTACATAAACAAAAGGAACAAATTATCTGCATGAATTGAAGCAAGAGAAAAGTTTATAACCCATCCTGAGCATAGTTTCGCTTACAAAAACATATTTTTTTAACAAAATTTCTTCTCAGGAATGACCAGTCATGCTAGTTGCACAACAGCTAAGAACTTTTATTAATTCTTAGCTGTAGTGCGCCTAGATCTATGGTTAGATCTATGGCTAGATCTATGGAATTTGTGTATTTTTCATTGAACAATAATGTTACTGAGAGTAATTATTTATATTTTATCAGTAATAGTAATGTCGCAAACTGTAATAACAATGATAAATCGTCCAGCCCGGACATTCTCAATCTTCTTTAAAAAGGTTGAAAAAATGTTCTTATTCTGCAACCCATTTGTGGTATTTCTCGTGGCATCAGCTGGTGTAAAATTTTACGATGATTTACTTGGTACAAAAATATTCTTAGTAGACCGTGTGGTTCAAAAGCTATAACAATTTATACGTGCTCTTGTGAAAAAATAGGTTTTACTGAATACACAATTATGTCCGACTAAAGAAATTACTTTGATAGCAAAAGAGATAATTAAGTGACTTTATTTAACGATTGGCCATGGTGGCGCCCCCACCAACTTTGCCATTGGGCAAGCACATCTGTATATATTAAAGGATCATATTATATGATATATGTTTATATAATATATCTAACAATAATATACGATATATTAAGCATCTTGGTCTAATATATTATTATGCTGAGATACTGAATCAGCTTGGAAATATGAGATAAAGACAGGACATTTTTTAATGCAGACCAATTATTACCAGAAACAAATATGACCACCCTAATCCAAATATAAAAGTACAGCTAGCTGTCGACCATAACATGTACATCATCATTTTTTGAGTGATGCCTAGCAACACCAGCCTAACAAAAATGCATGAAAGAGAAAAATCACCCACCTTTGCGTGCTTGATTTGTAGCTCAGCCATTTCGGTTAAATTCTTTCTAAAATGAACGACTCGTCTCTCCTTAAATGTCGACAACTCTACAAAATGTGAATAAGTAAGCATAGCAAGGGCTTTTCCACCAAACGTCCTGCCTAATTCTCCCCAAGTTACACATCATTTCGCAAATTCAAGTTTGACCAAACCTTTAGCCGCGTATACAGAAACTAGAACCTGAAATCATATTTCTTAGGCAAAAGCCTTTTGGAATGGGTATCAAAAATAGCTTGACTGAGAGAATAAATCAACTGAGTGATACACAATTTCAGTAAGCTGAACTGCAAGAGAATAAAATAATCAAGGATACAATTGCCTTTTTCCAAAACAAAGATCAACTTTAACACTTTGAACCCTGACGACCGATATTACGTGTCAAAAACCCTGACAGCCAGTATACTGGCATCCACACGGCTCTGTTTACAAGTAATTGATTGATTGGTTTGTGCTGTTTCTAGGTAACAGCCCAAATCAATCAAATTAGTTTTTGCAAGTTACTTGGATCAGAAATGATATTTCCATTTTTTATTGTTTTCCAATAACTTTATCAACTTCTTTCAGTATCATAATAACTTTACTGGGTTGATAGCACAAAACGATTTGATAAAACTCACTTGTTGGTATGCGATAGATGATTGTGATGCAGATGAAGAGCTATGTGATACTAACTATAATTTTGCTTATCATTTCGAGTGAGAAGATGATGATGAACATAACTTATGCTCGATGGATATGATGATATTTCAAAATTTTTTAAAATTTGTTAAAGTTGAACGAATTTTTACGGATTTTGTCCGAAGAACTGTGAAACAATTTATTCTATATTTGGTGACATTCACTGTGTGTTGTCAGACTTGTTTTCCAGTGTTTCAGCAAATATTATTTGATTATGGGCATATTAAGACATATTTAATCATAGTTTCAAAACGTCCTACAGTTTGACAAATTGCCATGGGATACTGACACACATTGACACAGACGGGCAGAATTCAAAGGGTTAATGTATCTAAAGAGAGCATAGCTCCAAGATATCATTGACCAAAACTACAAAATGTAACTGACCTTCCTTCGCCACCTCTGTGATTTTCTCAAATTTATCAGAATTGCTTTGCTGGGTAGCCTCTGCTGAGGCTACATCCTTGTTTTTCTGACGAGCTTTGTCGAGGGCCTGAAAAATATGGTGGATAATATAACATACAAACTGAAAATTTGAAATACAACAAACCAGCTGCATTTGCATAGCTTCGTATCTCACCTTGTTGGAATGTTCAAAGTTAGCGAGAGAGCGAGACCTCCTATAGAGCAAGTCAAGAGCAGCCCGAGTATCATTCGTATAGTATCGCAACAAATCTGACAGTTTCAGGTCAAGGTCAGATGCCATTCGCCCTTCTAACTTCTAAATAAAAAAAAGTATGACAATGAATAATTGTTCGTATGCGGAGTTTGCAAGGTTGTAAGGTGAATTTTAACAAAAGGACTGACTTAAAGAAAATTCATCTATAACATAAAAGGAGACCAGTTAAATATCAAAAACATTAAAAGCTAGCAAAACTAGGAAAAATTAGACAAAAAGCTTTTCAGAATGAATATTATTGATAAAAACTCTGACATTTGAAGCACAGAAGTGATTGTCAGTGAGTGATATTAGAGAGGAGTTAGTGGGAACCAAACAGAGACATCTGTAGACATAGCTGGAGTTAGAGACAGCACAGAGAAACCAACTGCTGTGGACACTTACTCTTGTTTTTTCAAAGCATTCTGCCACCTTGCATAGTAACCTGCAAACAATTAATAACTTGTCAAAACTACAATTATTAGTTACTATAAACAAATTTGAAAATACCCCTGAGCTGAAGGTGTGGATACCCTCATAGTAATAGAAAGAGTGTTTCTGCAGCGCTGATTTCAGTAGTGAGTTATAAGTCCCACTGTCTACCTCTGATCTCTTAACCACCGGATTTGAAAAAAGGTGTCTGATGAGGCGAAGGCAAACTAGTACTACAAACAGCAGGAGAACAACGCCAGAAATGAAAAGATAACTCACTTGTCTAGTTCAGTGTTTTCGATAGTGGAGAGGGTGACGAGACCAGTAGAAAGTTTGATATAACAATCGGCTACATCTGCAACAGAATAAGTAGCCCTAATTTTATGAACGAACAAATATAGCTACATCTATGGGCTTTCTTCTAAAACTGCAATTTTCAGCTTCTCGAGTTGAGGATCATTACAAACTGCTGCTTCTAATGACACCTAAACAAACCAACTGAGAACCGATTAGAAGATAATTGAAAGGTTAACTGACAGCAAAAAAGTTTTTAGTGCCTAAACAACAGATAACATCACAGATTGAGAGTTCAACAACATTTTTGTGTAATTTTGACTACATACCAAGCTTTATTAACATTTTCAATTTGTGGAAACGAACAGAAAGATTTGCCATCTTTGCAACTGCTACGAGGCTATACAATTATATCAAAATTGTTCACATTTTGAACTAGTGTCTAAAAGTTACCCATTCAAAAATCCATATTGATGATATAATAATATCATGCATTAATAGGTTTTAAACAGACAAATTCCAAACAGCTAATTTTTATGGACAATTTTTCATTTGTGTGAAGGAAGAATTTCACGCTAGCACAATCCACAAAAATGTACACACAAGCCGATTGGTGTAATTCTATAACCAGTGCTCAAAAGTTAAAGTGGAACGTATAAATACATCCCGTGTCGTATCCATATTTGTTGAATCGGCATCAACTTTGCGTTATACTTATCTGCCATGTCGGAAAACCACCACAACAACACAACAACTAAATGGGGAGAAAATGTAGAAAAAATGGCAGCCATCAGAAGTGCTTTTGATTCGTGTTCACACATTGGCTAATCATCAGCGATGACATTGTAATTCATAAATCTGTGTTTTGCTAAAAATCAAACCATCTTATGTCGCAGACTGAACTTTGCATCGCGAGTCTTTTTGCCTACAAAATCAGTTTTTTATTCTTCTATCATCAAAATCATTGGTAAAAAGTTAAATATGATCATATTGGTAGAATGAGATGTAATTTTAAAATGCTGTTATTTAAGCTTTACTGATTGCGTGTTCAACTAGCAGCTGTAGTTCAATGAATGGAATATCAAACTGTTTACTTGCTGCCTGCAATGTCAGCAAAATCATACTGTATCCTATGATTTTTTAATATTCTATGAAAAAATTATAAGAGCGCTTTGAATTTGAAAACTACCCGACGTTTCCTTGTTCTACTAACTTAGAAAGATTATATTAAAGTGACAATAACTTTACTGTCTGTCAATCATGCAAATATAAGATAGCAGTTAAAATTATGACCTTGACATATTCAATGAACACACATCTACACAGACTACATTTTTTTGTTCAACAACTAAAGGAAATTTGTGTTCACTAGTCTTGCATTCAAAAGTATTCTATGGACAATTACAGAAGGCAGTAGTAACAGTCTCTGATAATTTAACACCGTAAGCAGCAGACATATAAATGTATATCTCGTTGTGGGAGAACATGACCATGATGGTAATGATGGATAACCTTCCATATCTGTGGCTAAGGTTGCCCTAAAAAGACATCTGAACCGTACATATATCTCTAACCTTTCCGACTTCTTGTAGTTTTATCAGCCTTCTGGGTGGCGGTAGCCAGTTTGCCATGGTACTCGGTGAGGAATGCTTTCTCTTTTTCAAAATATTCATCAGGTTCCTGAAGTAGATAAAGATTTGTGAAAGTGGGTAAAGCTTGCTAGTCAAAAAGACAGCTTTGTAGGGTGAACGATGACCAGGCATGTGAAGTAAAGTTTAATGTGTTCACCTATACGCACTTTCCAAGTTGCATGACTAGCTCATGTACATCTTTAACTCTACATATAAACCATTAACCAATACCGGCACAACTCTGGCTATATTACTGTTACCACAGCAACGGATGACGGCTGGTAAAGTTAACAAGATATTGATTGATTGAGAATGCAAGAGCAGCTAGTTATTATAGTGTGTGCACTCTTTGAACAAGCTTGTCGGAAATGTTCAGTGAGAGCACCGATGATGAAGGTAATGCATGAAATTGAAGTCAACCAAGAAATGGTGATACAAGAGAGCTTATAAGCAGGTATATTGACTATTATGTGCTCTGGTAGCATATGTGAATGCAGAACAAGTGAGTAGCTGCCAGTCAATTTCCTCAAGGTTGTATCACAGTATTGCGGAATATAGAGCTAAAACAAGAATTACAAATAAGAGCAATTAGGGAATGAGAAATGAAAACATTGGTTACTCCCGAGAGATCATTGACGGTGAAGGCGCGACAAATTCAGAAAAACAAGCGTATGAAGCATTTTCTTACTTTTTGACCAGAGAGAATCAATGTTTCATCGGCTTTCTTGGTTAGAGCGGAGATAAAACCGCCGATCTTTTCCTTCTTGTTTTTGCTACGAGCGCACAGCTACAAAACATGAATGTACTATACAAGCATGGGACACAACGACTAAATATATAGACATAGTCAGCATATGAACAAATGCGGTAAAACAATACATACGAATTTTATTCCGATGAAATAAACACAGTTGATTTGTACAAAGGCATAGACAAATATCAAGAACTGCCATTGCATGCCTTAGCTGTGTTATTGCCGTTTTTAGCTATAAAACTAAACTATTTGTAGAACAACTACTGTAACAGCACTTTTGACAATAAAAATAATAGAGAGAGCACAACTACAACAGATTATCTACATATATGAACAAAGTACTGAAACAGGACTGGGAAAGCCCAAAAATCTACCTGGCAACATAAAGGATTATGGAGAGCTCAACTCAAAAATCTTTACCCAAGCAGAATACAATAAATAATTGGTCACTACAGCATAGCTTTAGTGACCAATTAATAATTAATACAATTAATTATTAATTAAATTAATTAATACAAATAGATACAAGAGATAAAACTGATAAAAGCACATATAAAAGGAATACCTTTAAAGGATACAAAAGCTAGTTACGTGTCAGAATTACTATGAATATTACTTACATCCTCTTCATATTCTAAAAATACTTTGAAGTTCACATCATCCCTTAGCTTACTATGAACAGCGATTCGTTGAAGGAAAACCTCATGCATAGCAACTGTCTTCTTAAACGTCGCCAGATATTCTCTACAAAATAATTTCCCACATCCGTTCATTTCAAAGAAGCTAACGTATGGTTTATTACACCAAAGCCAACTACACCTTGTTGAAGCCCATACCTATAACACAAGAGAAACATAGCAGTGAAGTGTCATTGGTTAAGCTATCTAATGACTGACAGATGTTCAACATGCACAATTGTTTCTCAAGTGGAAAGTCGATACAAAACAGAACTAATCTTCTTATCGAAGAAGACTAAACTTTACAAAAATGATGCATCAAAAAGATTTATACTCCAGCTAAAATGATTGCCAAAAATATCTCAAATGATGATTTGCAAAACTGTTATGAATATAGCTGCTGCTTAAAGACAACTACTCAACTTCCTGCGATCATCCACACAGATTCGAGACAACAAAGTGATTACAGGTTAGAGTAGCATAGTGATCTTCCCATAGAGTGTTGTTATTGCACTTATACTGCTCGAAAAACAGCTAAACAATGTTGCACTTGCTGAATATCTTTAGAAAGTTATAGAATTCCTTTGAATGTATGTTATGACAACTCCAACCAGAGAAATTAAATTTACAAACACCTTCAACGGCTAATGTTCATTTTATGGAAGAAATGAAATCAAAGACAAATCCATATATTCAATGACAAAATATAAATTAGATCCCGTAAACTAGTGCTGGGCACGAGTACTTCTTGGTCAACGGGTTTAGACCCGCCCTCCTTCTGTTCGGGTTTTTCGAGTATCGGGTAGCTAGTAGTGCTAGGCTCGGGTATTTCTTTGCCTACGGGTTTTTCGGGTATCGGGTTTGTTGATATGGATTTTATGTTTAAATTTTTTAAACAGATATATCTTCAAATTTACAAAGCAATTATATTTCTTTTCAATTTATTTATCATTTTTCACAGTTTTTATCGACTGACATTCGTACTCGCAGTGTTAACATGCGGATTGTTAAACAGTCAAGATAGTCTGGGGCCACAGGGCATTTTCGTGTCAACAGGTGGCAGAAAATAGGGTCTATGGTATCTTAATACTCAAGCATGTTCTATGGACCTCTCTGACCTGTTGTAGATGGTGCTCCAAATCTCATAAAAAACTACATTATCGGCTTTTTCCGCTAGTAAGGCTTGTTGGCTTAGTAAAACTTGGTTATAATGAATTATGTAATCCATAATAGCTAGCTGTGGTAATCAATTTAAACAGAGTTATTAAATTTTCACTGCTACTATCAACGCTGATGGCAGTTTCTAACAAGGCGATAGCGGAAACAGACTAAGGACCGATGTGTTATCGGTGATAGCGAACACGCGCCATATTAAAAAAGGCATAGATTTGTTTACGAAGCCAATTTGGCTAATTGCGCAAATAAAATTTGATGTAAGTATTTCTTCTCACCTTTTAATGACAAGTAATCACTGCTTGACTACAATATCTCCGGTAGGTATGGTAAATAAGGTATGAGATGCTTTATTCTATCTATTAAATTAATGACTCGTTAAACCCCATTGTCGTGCCTCCTTAGCAAAAATGACACAGTAATGCCCTGTGGCCCCAGACTAAGAGCGCAGGGTGCAATAGACCGAGTTTTTGTTAACACTACCCGACGGAACCGTGTACCAAAACCCAAACTCAAAAGTCAAAACCCGAACCCGAAGGACCGGAATACCCGAAATCTCTATTACCTGATACTCGAGAGAAGATAAACCCGCGAGTTCAACGAGTATTACTACCCGTGCCCAGCACTATCATAAACACAAATCAATACAGTGCACCCCGGGTTAAGATGTCCATTACACAGTTTCTTTGCCTCACGATGCGGAACATGATGTTTTTTTCCGACCTCTCCATATGCCATTTTTTGCATGATATGATATCAACAAAAACTTCTCTCGAAATTCCAATTTGGCAGTCCGGTGTGCTGAATACGTCGGAAAAACAAAGATGCTGATTTGTTACTAAACGAAATTCCTCCCACAATGCATGAAAGAGACAGGATGCTCACTGTCCCTTTCAGTTCAGCATTCTTCGTGCTTCGTAAATATTTGACATTAGTGCACTAGTGAAACGAAAATTAGTGAAAATCAATCGAAAGTGATAGTTTATTGTGCATTTTAGCTTTTCATATATTATTCCCTATAGACTTTAATTCCTGATATGCATATAACTATAACTATGTATATAATATAACTATACTATAACTATATAACTACATATATAATATTAATTTGATAGCCATGGGTCCTATGTTTGATAACGGCGTTAAAGGACAAACTAAAAAATGATTACCGTAGCAACAAAGCTAGAATTACTAGGTTAACTACACGTTAACTATAGTTACAAAGGTTAACATATTATTTTGTTACTAATTTTTAATATGAATAGTACATATCCATCGTTTTTTTTGACATCATCAAGTCATTTGCACATGCGCTTGTTCACGAAAAGCTGCCATATTTGTAAAAAACGATCGGTTTTCTTTTATTTACTAGAAGCCTACTTTTTGGTGTTGTTTTGATACTATAGTAAAAAAAATTGCAAACAAAAGCATCATTTTCAAAAGATCATTGCAAAAGCTTCGTGTTTTTAGTGATAAAATTGTCTATAAAGATGGCCGCCAACGATAAAATGACATCACGAAAAAATGAAGGATATAAAATTTTGATAGTTTTCACCAAGGAGTGCTTGCATTAAATAATTACTATGGGTTTCTATACCACTCTATACACCATTTTCGCCTCACGATGCCAACCCTGGACTGAATGTCGTATGAAGGTGGTGCACTGTGCAAGCATGAAAAAACTTACGCCTCTAGCTCGGCCTTCATCTTGTCAAACTCCTCCTTTGTAATGCTGCCCTCGCCATCACTCAGTTTCTGCAGCTTCTCCCTTGATGCATCGAAATCAGGCTTCGGTGGAGCCGGTGGAATCTAGATGAGACAGATATCTGCCTGCATTTATGTCCACGGTCAGCAGGTAAAATGTACTTGACTGATAATGCCTAAATGGAACTAACTTATAATAGCTGTCACTAAGAATTTATTTCTCGCATAGTGACAAACAGGAAATGACCCTATAAAGCATGGGTAAATAGTGAAATTATGGCTAACTTCAACGTACAAAAAACACTCAATCTATATCAATAAATCCCACTTTGTCATTGTGTCTGTATGCTAGGCCACATAAATACTATGCGTTCACACATTCTTTGGCTGATTCCATCCCAACTTCATACGCGTATGTGACAGGTCGTATCATTTTCAATGCAAATGAGGCATTTCATAGAGTCCACAATGGACTCCCAAAGCTAAACTTGTCAATACGGCTTAGACTTTTGTGAAGCCGAGTCATTCCCAACATTCATGAAAATATAATGGTTGTAGTGTGCAGTCGCTATGACCTCCCTAAACGTTAACAAATAATACTGTTTAAAACTCAATCCATCATCTTTTAAGACAAATTTCTCAGTTTGTTGTGTTGACCATATTGACCAGCACCACCCTAAATAAAAAGCTGTATCTCTGGTCAGATTGCTTCGATTTCAATTCCGAAAACAGTTTTAAAAAACTGAGAAATTTCTCTATTACACAGGGCTAAAAACAATTTTGTGATCTGGCCTCATTTGTAATGAAACGGATATGACCTGTCACAATTATGCTCTTTGTCTTTGCCAAGAATCCGTTAAAAATATTTGATTTAAAACTCCATGTGGTTACAAAAACCAGCCTCTTAAAGACACACCTGCAGGTTCTCTGATCGAAAAGGAAAGAACTTTCTGATATCGCCGTTCTTACTAAATAGTTTTTATTAAATGGTAGGATACCTTCTGGCACTTCACATCACCTATTCCATGTTAAACTAGCGTGTGTACTTCAGCTGTCAACACAGGCAAAGCTATGCCAAAGGTTATGTTTAGATAACCTCCTTTGAAACTTGCCATTCAACTGAAGAGTTATCTACCCATATATAACAATAAAAACCCTCTGACAAGGTAAACAAAGATTTGGTGAGCCGTAATTTTCAGCATTGCCTATATGAACTGCAGTAACATGTAAATTAAAACAAAGCTGTTTGTACCATGAATTTGGAAATTGGCAATTTGTACCCTTAATTATCTACTAATACATTCAAGGAAAATGTGTCCCAGCAATGTCTTCAATAATTAATTCTTCAGTGTATGATTAAAAAAACAGTAAAATGTCTTACTAACATATTTATAGACCCGCAAATAGAAACAGAATTAAGAGAAAAATCTCCCATGTCTATGATATTTTCTGGAGGAATGAAAAGCAATTACAACATTAATATGAGACCGAAAATACGTAGAAACTTTAATTTCCACCCGCTTTGATCAGATATAAACAACTGAAAAAATATTTGAGAAAAACAAGCAGTTTTGGTCCATCAAAACGTATGAAATTTTCATTTATATTGATTGTGAAACTACGATGGCTGCGCAAATAACATGAAGATTTAAGAAATATTCAAATTCATAAATGATGGTAAAATTTTAAAGAAATTCTGCTTCTAATCCAAATGGCTCCTTACCTGAAGATTTTAATGATATACAGCCTGATATGATCATCCCATTATTCCTATAATAGCTAGCAATAAATACAAGAAAATAGAATTTTCGATTAAGTAAGAACCTAACCTAACTCAAGTTCAAAACTGTTAGTTTGAATTCTATTCGATCGACAATGCAAAATGCGATCAAGATAAAATCATGATACGACCACAGTGATCACATTATGATAAAAGCTTTCAATGATTTTTTGCTGATTCACGATTAGTCTAGTAACAAGTAATGCTGACTTCTGATGCATGAAACTCAAGCGCATAGGCAATTTTGATTCCTAATGACACCTTAAAAGCTTTTAAAACCTTTTTAAAAGTGTATAAGATAAAAATTATAAATATGAAACCTCTCAGATCGACTTACAATAACTCCTGCATAACCTTCCGTTTCTACAAATCGGTCATGTAGCCAGACGAACTCTTCATGAAGACGAGCGACTGAGAACTCAGGCTTTTGAAATTGGCTCAGGGTTGTCTAAAACATAAATTAATACAGTCATATTTTTCTAATCAATATACTTTCTACTTTATACTCAATTCTAATCAAAATCGTAATTCTATTGTACAGAGCCTTCATATCAGAGATTCAAACATTCGCTAATTGTAACTGACCAATACGCAACTGGTTTAGCTTTACACGCTTGTTTAGTGAAGTAGCAATGCGTAAGCATTCGATGGCTAAAACTAAAATGTGATAAGCTGACCTTTGTGTGAACTGTGAACTTGACTCGGTCCTTCTCACTCAAAGCATCACTAATGTCTATCTCCAAAGAGCTGTCGGTATTCAGATCAACTGACGTGGCTGTTTGACTACGACCCTGTGACAACCAAGAATGCCTATGACATGCTTTAATTCAAATGCAATATCTCACATGTTTAAGGAGGAAAAAATGAAAGACCGCAATATAGCTTATATATTTTAGTGTACATACCATTTATAAAATATAACTTGGATGATGTGCAAGTAAAAAATTATTTGAACAAGTTTTTACATATGTGTTATTACATGCCCTTCAGTGGTTGCTAGCTATGATTCCAAGTGATAAAATTAACGAAAAATATTATTTGGTATAGCTATGTAGTTATTAACCATACCAAAATATCAGAAATTTATGCAGGTTTGGTAGGATCCCTTATGCCAATGTGGAGGTCAAGAGGTCAGACTCTCAGCCCTAGCCACTATTCATAACAATTTAAAGTAATACTCTATTGTTCTTCCACCTCAATCACAAATCTAAATTCAATAAAGATGAAAACTTGTATTGATAATCACTGTAATGATATCTAGAAAAGAGCTGAGAAAAGGTAATGAGTAAAAACTAATGACCATGACTATGAGAACCTAAACGATGTATATAAACTACAGCTGTATGAGCCAAATGGTCCATATAACTTAACTGAATGATTAAGAACATTAGACCTGAACAAACCAAATTCTATGACACAAAACTCTAAGTTCCTGTTAGTCTACCTCCCAGCAACAAATGTGGTGAAAAGTCAAGAAAACCTTCGAGTATTTGGACAACTCATTTGCTACCTATAACAACATGTGGGTTTTTAAGTTTTTAATTGTTTTGCAAAGCGTGGTTGCATCACTACTAGTACAAGCCCGTGATAGTTTTTCAACTATGTGCAAATTATGATCCATTGTGAATATATAAATTATAACCCGCTGACTACCTTCTCTGGTTCATCGCTGCCATTAACCTCATCAAGAACATCTTCCATGCCGTCTTCCTACAGTCACACAAATCAAGCACCGTCACTAAATAGTATTTGACATGTCAATCCATGTCTTAAAACAGAAATGCTTCAAATACTCTTTGATATACATATTATATAATCAGTAGAAGTTATTGCCGTCATGAATAGGACAATGAAGTCTTGAAAATAAACTTCAATCATACTATTTTAGACATTTTACATGAGAAAATTCGAATGTACATTAAAATATATTATCTTATTTCATGATCGTCAAAAGATAGGTCTAACTAGGAAATGATTGACAAAATCGCTTGCATGTATTAGTCGGATATTTTCGATTTGCGATGAATACTCAAGTACAGTAAAGCGCCAACAAGAATAATAGCGATAATATAGTAACAACGGAAAACATATGTTGCACGGAAGAAATGCTAATATAATGACATTTCCGAGTAGAACATATTCACCGCACCCTAGCTTTAGTAAGCCGAACCTATTATTGGCTTAGAAAATTTGATGAAAGAAAACTAAAGTTAAAAAAATTCAAAGGCAAAAACATACTTTCATTTTCACTGTTACGATACTGCGATAACGAATCTACTTTTAACACAGAAGGCAAGTTAAAACAATCTTTAAAAATTTATTATAAGCAACACCCACCATCATGATTGCATTTCCTGTTTAGTAAGCTTAGACTTAGCACAGTCTTACATCGATGTCTCCGTTGGGAGAACTTTTTAATTAGGTATATTTTAAGATTGAAGGCTACAAGTCTCGTCTGTAATTAGTGTGCGGAGAGCTTATTTGAAACATCGAATGACGATTATGGGGGGTTTTGATTTGCTAGTCTCATTAAGGCGCTTGCACGTAAAAATATTCATAGTAATTTCAACGAAAATCTATTGCTGATCCGCAAACCGTCAGGCGGGAAATATAAAACGGCAGCCAGAACTTGATGTAATCCTATTTCCATGGGGGAAGGTCATTTACGTAATGATATCTGGTTCGAGTGATGACGAGAAGGCGTTTAATGAGATAGACTTTTTAATACTTTTAATAGTCACTTTTGTAAGCACTCAATAAAATTCTATGAATTTGCATCAGTTGGATTCCTTAGATGTACATCCTGACGCTGTGAAAAAGTTAAAGAATGGTAAGAATCGCAACGGGATCATCAGTTAATTCTTTTTACATGTTACGAAGGATACGTTGGTTGTATGATTGCGTTTGGCTGACGTAGATGGATTTATTTGATAAAATTAATAATTTTTTATGCTCACATTTGCATAGTACTCAAGCTTTGTGGTGTATATTATTATATAAAAATATAAGCGAAACCTCAGACCAAAAGGAATGACTAGGTCACAAGAAATGTACACAATTCGCTCAATTAGCAAAACATCTGATATATCAAGGGATCAAGAGAAAAACCAATTATAAAAGAGGCATCAACCGGCAGGTCAGAAAACTACCAAAATAAATTTTGAGGCAATGCCGCATATATACAACTCAGCAAATCTCTACCAGACATGACCAAAATAATATGAGTTAGTCATCGTTTTTAGCCAATGAAATTTCACAATGTATTCAAGAGAATTTTTCTCAAATACTGAACCTCTACAACATAAGGAACAGAACCTGAGTACCTAAAACATCTCACATGCTAACAGAGATGACTATAAAAGAGAACAGCTCCAATGACTCTGTTTTTTTCTTGTTGAACTGTCATGGCCCTTTTTACTGTCAAAACTCATAGACATATAAGACTGAGCGAAAGAGTGTTGGCAATTGTTCGCTCAAAGGTGTAATTTTCATTCGCTATTTTTGATCTTTTGTCACTACCATTATTGCTTTAGAATTTTGTTACTTTTGTATTTAAAGTTGTGGTTTTGTGTTGGATGTGTAGAACTAAAAATGTAGGCCTATCATTTGCCAGTAAATATTTTTATTGTTAATAGCTTAGCACCTTGACTAGTGTTTAAAACAATTTCAATAAAAATAGCATACACAACCTAAAACAGCGCACATTGACTGAATTGCCAAAAATAAAACAATATGATAAAACAAATTCAACACTGTAGACTGGGCATACTTGTGGATAACATAATCTTTCCAAAAACACAAAAATTTCTGATGGCAATGCCGGGCGAGGGAAATCCTTTTGTTCTACTCATTACAATATCATTCAATATCAGATTGATAATGACGCTGAACTCAGCTGCATTATCTCTACTACCAGACTATCAACTAATTGGCAGCCGTCTTGATTTAGTCCAAGGGAAAAAATATCTTAAAGTTATATGACAATTTGATCTAAAGTTCAACTCGCACATCCAACAAAAAGTATTTAAAACTAAACACTCTGCCCCATACTTCCGAGAAAGCCCGCCTATTAGCATACACAATATTGCGCAGACCACATGTTGAATATGCAGCTTCAGGGTGGAACACGCCTGCTAACCAACTAGTTCCAGACATTGATATGGTGCAAAACAAAGCCATATGAATCGTATTAGATATTGAAAGTCTGGAGAAAATCATTACTGCCAGTGAAATGCTCTAACTTGACACACTTGCTGAAAGACGAAACAAACAAGACATACACTCCTTCAACTTATTCTCTCCAAAGGGCAAAATCATAACAATTTATCCACCTTCTATAGTGAACGGGTGCAAGTTCAACCTGCTGAGATTGTCTCACCAGAACAAGCATCAAATGGTAGACCATCGATCAATTATTACAATAAATACATATATTATAACAGCTTTCCGTCAGGAGCCATCAGCTAACTGAAATCTAAACTGTAACAATGTCTTGAACACACGCAGCTAACACTGTTAACCTGCTTACAGGTTTAAAACTTTAGTCACAATTCTAAGCGATATGATAGATAAATGCTGGTTTAGAGCTGGAAATTTTGTGAGGTGCACCTCCTTTATTTTGCTCTTGTTTGTACTAACGAAGATGCAAGATGTAGTTCAGATGGCCTTAAGTCAACTGCTCCACAAAGCCGTAAACCATTATAGCTTATACACACCAAAAGTTCTGCATTAGCTGTAATCTATAAATTTTAACCAAGTCAAGAGGATGAGTTGAAAAGCATTTTGAACCGGTGGCGTTGAAGACAGAACAACTTTGTTCTTGTGATGTATATGTGACAGAGTTGCTGGTTGCGTATGGTATTGGTCTGTAAGGCAATCTTATCATGATTATTAAGCTGACTAAAAAGAATTTTTTCCCCTTGATTGGTATTTTATGACAAATTATAATTGCCTTGCTCAGAAGAGTGCTGAAGTAGTACTCCATCTGTGGTGTCATTATTATCATTATGCTATGCACTCTAAAGAATGTGCTTTAAATATACAGTGAAACACAGATAACTCAAACTTCAAGCGACCGAGCAAAAGTGTTCGAGTTATTAGAGCGTTCAAGTTATCAGGACAGTCATAAGTGCACGTATTTATCAGTAGATACATGTACATATATAAACTATATATCAATCAAAAGCATAGATTGCTTGTTGCGAGTTAAAGGGTCTCTCGTGTGAAGTTTTAAATATTTTTAATCAGAAAGTATAGATATTTTACTATCACTTGAGATTTGTTTGTTGCTTTAGGTGATGTGACTGCCAGGACGTTCTCAGATTAATATTGGCAAAACTTGATCGCGGTTAAAACGCTCAGAAAAAATACATACGCATTTTTCTACCGAGCATTTTAACCAAGATCAATTTTGCAGTAAGTCAGTTATTACAAAACTGCTTTACAATTAAAAACCCATTATCAATTTTGCCGATATTACTTTAAAGTTATCCAAATTTTACCTCGTTTTTCTTGCTTTCGGAGGCTTATCGCTAAGCGGATGTTTGGTAAAATTTGATTTTTGCAAACCTTTAGAAAAGTTGTTAATGAAAATATTTGCCGATGTTGGTAATAACGAGGCCTAAGAACTACTAAAAGTCGATGTTTATCTCTATGGCTTGGAATAAAGTGATATTCTAAAGCGATAGTAACAACCGTCTCGGTAGCCGTTTGGCAAAAAACTGTTCGAGTTAACAGAGTTTCGGTCGAGTTATTTAAAGCCATTTATCATTGCGTGGGAACAGACCAAGCAAATCCATTTGAGTTAACCATGTGTTCGATATATCCGAGGGCGGTTTATCTGAGTTTCACTGTACAATACTGCCAGAAATTATGAGACCACCTCAGCATTTTAAAGCAAAATAGTTATCAATGGTTAATGTCAAATGGTTAATATGAAGCAAGTTATGGTCAAATGGTTAATGGTCAAATCAAACGGTTAATATGAAGCAAGTTTCCAATTTGAAGCAACCCATCTTAATTGTTTCAATCATCAGACTAACGCAACTGACATAGTTGCAGAACAAAACTTCTCAGATTAATGTGTCTAGAAGGCTTTCAGCTGCTTGATGTGATACCTTAGCAACAGAATGTGGGCTACTTCTGGAAAGAGATGATGGTCCTAAAAAGAACCATTGGGTGTTGTTTAAGTATACTCTATAGGCCAGCCTTTGCTCTTGATGGTTTGACAGTGACACGATGCTGACCAGGTGTTGTAGTTCTTTATATTTAGTATGGCTCATCATTTCTTTATAGATGTGGAGGCAAGCATTTCCACCTGCTGCAATGCATACTGAAATCATTACTCTAGTCAGATGGTTGATGGTGTTACGTGTTACACAAATTTACGTAACAAAAAAGCAGAATTAACCCCTTTTAATACCCTAGGACACTTATATTTCGCTAGTATTTAGTTTCGTGAGTAGCACACAGAGTAAAATTTCGCTGCAACTTAATTTCGTGGCTCTGATGAGTGCGAAAATATAGTGGTGTGAAAATAAATGCAGTGGAAAAAACATTACATTCCTCAGGTCCAGTTCACTAATAAGAAAAAAATTCAATTTGGGAATAGTTCGTATTTGTAAACCACAGGTTGAAATGTGTGGGTGAGATCGACAATTCAATTTGATCACTTGCTGCTATTTGTTTCTTAGACTATCAATGACGTCTAGGTCCCTCCTCCCGTGACTTTCACACTCTAATCCTAAGAAGAAGAAAATAGATAGGTAATAACCAACTTCACAACCAAAACTGTATAACCCTTACGTTGCCATAAACGCATTTATGCGTTTTCTAGGGGTCACTGACATAAACGCATTTTCTGACTTTCTCAGCAATTGTCTGGTAACCTGATTTTATTATTTGTTGACCACATAACCCACGGTCTTTAAGTGTTTTATGAAATTGACTGTGTTGTCCGAAGATTTCTCTATAAAATCAGCCTAAAACATCGAAGCAATTTTAAACTTTTGTTTGAGAATTTCTAATCTAAAAACGAACATTTTTCTGTGAGTTCATTAACTACCCCGCGCGAGTCATAAAACATGTAATTAGTTGTTGATGACATAATAGCCAGTTTAGATTTTCGTGATTATATAGATAATTAAAGTAGAACTTGAAAAATTCTGTATACATATCATGAAGCAATATCGGCAATTTCGGTAAAATGGCTGGCACTAGGCCGGTAACGAATTTGTACATGATTGGCAGTGAAAGATATAATGTGGTTAGACCTGATGAGGGTTGATATTGTTTTTGGATGGTAATTAAATTCATCACTGCAATAATTATTCTTCAATTTTACGACTTCACCTACCAGACTTTCATTCTCACCAGTTACAAATTCGGTGACTAAACTGATATTGCTTTGCCATGCTGCTCAGTTGGCGTATTAGCTATAATGAGTTTACCAGAAATTTCCCCTTTATCCTAACCACAGACGAAAGTTGCCTGCATTTCTAATATTACGATTTTATTGTGGATATCAATGAACAAAGCTATTTAACTTCGCGTTTTTGCTCGTTCGTTATGATAGTTTAGTTTCGCTCATTAAATTTTCGCGAAAGGATTACACCGCGAAAACGCGAAAGTTAGATGCCGCGAATACATAAGTGTCCTAGGGTAATCTTAAACCATAACTGCCACGTACAACTTTTACCGTAGTTTTTAGGTAAATCAGACGCGCTGATTCCGATTTTGTACTCAGAATAAAGATTGATCCACTAACTTTCAAAGTCATGAATGCTTTTCTAAAGCGTTTCATTATCCCCCTCGAAAACAACACAATCGGCACAACAAGCTCTGCCCATAAATTTGTGACCTACGCTAGCTTTTTAGGAACGAAAGTTACCGATGTTTAGTCAGATTTAGAATGATAGAGATGGGTGTCTCAAAACTCATTATTATTTAAATTCAGCCTTCAAAATAATGTCTTTTCTGAAAGGTAGATAAGCTGTTTAACATTGCATATTTAAAAATGAGCTCAAAAAAGCGCGGTAACAACGCGAGCTTGTGATAAAATCGCGCTTTTTTGAGCTCATTTGTCTCGGTGTTCAGCCTATTAAACATTCTGTAACAAGCTACATGTATGAGAAGTTTTAAATAGTTTATTTACCTTTCATAAAAGACAGAAGATTTTGAAGGCTGAATTTAGATAATAATGGGTTTTAAGACACCTTTCTCTATCATTCTAAATCATACTAAACATCCCTAATTTTCGTCCCTAAAAAGCTAGTGTACGTCTCATATTTATGGGCGGAGCTTGTTGTGCCGATTGTGTTGTTTTTGAGACGGATATTAAAACTCTGTAAAAAAGCCTTTATTACTTTGAAAGTTAGTGGATCAATCTTTATTTTGAGTACAAAATTGGAATCAGCGGGTCTGATATTCCTAGAAATAATGATAAAAGTTGTACGTGGCAGTTATGGTTTAACGATGCTGTGGGATTACAGAATGTTTAACACAAAGTGATGACATCATGTTTTGTCACTAACAAGATTTGTGATTAGTCACTGAAGAAGTAACTTTTTGACATCAATCCATCAAATCAACTATTTAGTATCTGATCACTTCTGCTATAAAAAAGAGAATAATAAACTTTTGCTTTAATTTGCCAGAACAAGTAACAGTTTCTATATCTAACGAAGTGCAATATGCAGTACTTGAATGAATTACCTTGTCTCTAGCAGGAGTACAGAATAAACACAAACAAGAATAATTGGGTAGTCTCATCATTTCTAACAGTTCTATGCTATCTTTTGTTTGTAGATATACAATGATATTGGTTAACCAAAATTTTTAAGCAATTTTTACTCATGTTAGATTTTATTGGACATTGTGCATATTTGATTTTGAAATTTTTTACCTTTTATTAGTTTTTTAGAATTAGTGTTAATGGACATGGAATATTGTGAAGTTCAAAAACAGGGCTGCAAAAATAGTAACTATCTACATATTGATAGTTTTATAGAATGACAAAATATTTATAAGTACTTTGTTTAAAATATTTTATCTCATCCGCTTCAGGATCTCTGCAGCAGATAAAGCAGTCTCATACATGTCAACAATTGTTTAAAAAGCATATGCTTTGAAAAAT